>NW_027397064.1:100486031-100779481 GCF_003265705.2 Callorhinus ursinus
AAGAAGAAGAAGAAGAAGAAGAAGATAGCAGGAAGGGAAGAATGAAGGGGGGAAATCGGAGGGGTAGACGAACCATGAGAAACTATGGATGCTGAGAAACAAACTGAAGGTTCTAGAGGGGAGGGGGGATGGATGGGTTAGCCTGGTGATGGGTATTAAAGAGGGCACGTTCTGCACGGAACACTGGGTGTTATACACAAACAATGAATCATGGAACACTACATCAAAAACTAATGATGTAATGTATGGTGATTAACATAACAATAAAAAAAAAGAAAGGGCCCCCAGGGTTCAGTAGGAAGGAAGAAGGGCTGGACCCCAGGGTGGGTTGGTGGGAGGAAGCATAGCTTGGTGGATGGCGTTCGGACAGCATGGCATGTGGGCACAGGCCTGGCCGTTGTCACAGTCCTGCGGGAGGCCAGGGGGGTGAATGGTCATCAAGGGGGTGCAGAGAAAGGACAGTCTCCTCCTGGGCTTGACCCCTCTTCCTCCATACTCCTCTCCTTCTGGGTGTCAGGCACAGCTAGTAGCCTGGGAGTCATCCTGGCCCCCTCTCTCTTCAGAATAATCCCCACATGCAATCAGTTACCAAGGAGCAGGGAACCACCTCCAGGAAATGTCTTAGGCCCTCCTCCTCTCTCTTCTCATTAGTCCTATGTCTTAGCCCAGGCTGCCCTCATCTGGCCTAGGTTACTGTAGTCGCCTCCCAGCCGGTCCCTGGGCTTCAGTCTTGCCCCCTCAAACTTGCCCTCCACGCCTCAGGCAGAGAGAACCACCTAGCCTGTGAATCAGACTGTCTTTGTCCATCCTCCAAAGCCTCCAATGGCTCCCTATTGCTCTCAGGGTGAAGTCCAAGTGCCTCAGTGTGACTTCTAAGCTCCTCCGTGATCAGGTCCTTGTTAGCCTTTCCAGAGCCGTGGAAGATTTAGGATCAAGACCACAGAGTAAGGTGCACAGGACCTACAGGCCTCCAGGCCTGAGAAGGCAAGAAGAACCCCCACATTTTGGACCTGGGGGCAAAGTGGGTCTCTGACTTTGGAAAGAGGCCATGGCTCCATTATCAAAGTTTTAAACTTACACAATGTGTCAAAGCAGGGGATACCCTAACTACGAAGGGCTCCATGTTCTGCTCCTGGGCACCCAGGCCTCCTTCCTGAGTCGTTAAGTAAGGCCCTTCTGTACCTGGGTGATTGCTGCATATGGGGGGCAATAATCAGCAAATTAATTAGGGCCTATTTGTGGCTCTGTTGTAAAGGCTGACCACCGGCTCGTTCAGTGAGGCCCGTGACACCACGGACTGTCCTTTTGATAAAATGTTCACTGAAGCTGTGTCCGAACTGGGCAGGGAAGACTGACAGCTTCTGGCCCAGATGTGCAGGGGGGGGGCCCATCTACAATAAAGGGGGGAGGTCTTACCCTCACAAAGGACAGTGGCAGCGTGAACATGACCCCACCTGTTGACTCAGAATAGGAGCCCACATTCACATTCACAGCGATGCCCAGGTCCTATCTGTCATCCCTCCGCGTTGTCCTGCTGTGGACCTAGTGGGCAGAGGGCAGTTCAGTTGCGCTGAGTCCCTGAGGCCAGCTCTGCTCCTGGCAGCAGTCAAGCTGCCTGGGGTCTGTTGCGCATTAACTGGCCCCGGGGTACGGTGAGGAGCAGGAGGGAGATGCTCCTGCCTTCGGGATTCTCCTCTTTGGGGGTTGACAGACTAATGGAGCAGTGAAGCTAGGCATTAAATTATCAGAGAAGGGAGGGCAAGAGGAAGAGAAGGGAAAAAGATTTCCTGCTGACCCGCTTATATTTGGGATACCTTATAATTTATAATCTAAAGGGGACACTTTTGAGCATAAAGGACACTTTTAATAATGATGCTGGAGTCACAGGTGGAACTTGGGACTGTCCCAGGTAAATTGGGGTGTATGGACCCCCTCCAGTTTATATGAGGGAATCTCACTAATTCCTAAAACAGCCCTATAATTGGATCTTGTTATCTGCTTGTGACTGATCAATGGCTCTGAGGCGGGACTGCTCAAAGTCACAAAGCTAGAGCTGGCCTTTGACCTCAGATTGGTCTGATTCCAGATTTGCTGGTCTTCCTTCCCCTCAGCCTAAAATCTGGCTGTTCGGAGAAGAGGTTGGTTGAGGGTGGGGGAGGACAATGGTTGGGCTGGGAGGTCAGGGAGCTTCATGCACAGGGTGGGCGGGAACGATCAGGAAGGTTTTTCTCGGGAGATTGCATGCAGAGCAAGACTGGGGGCCAGTTCCAGGTCTGGGCTCCTTAGAGCCACAGGAAATCCTGAGGCTCTGATCTTCCCATGCTGGCGGGATCAAGTTGGCAGATCCACACCCCCCCCCCCATTCTAGTGGTGCTCCGAGCTCACAAGAGATGCCCAGGTGCGTGCCTGCATAAATCTGCACAGGAGGTCACAACACAGGAGAGTGAGGCCAGCGCAAGACACACAGGTGCCACCTGCTTGAAACGTGCACATATGGATACCCATGACTTCACAGACGTAAGCAGCCCGAAGCAGGAATATACTCACATGTCAATGCGCGTGCGCACACAAACACACGTGTGTCCCATACACAGACCCAGTCACCTTTACCCCTGCTTCTCGCACCGTGTGTGCGCGCAGGCTTTTGGCTGAGACTTTCAACAGTAACCATGCACCTCACCCCCATGACACCCCCAGCCTCTCCCCTGGGAACCCCTGCCCCCCTCACTAAGGGTGGCAGGCTAGGGCCCCAGCCTTTATGCAAATGCCAAACCACAGTTCACTCCATCTTTTCTCTCCCCTCTAATTGACTGTTTTCCCTCCTTGCTGGGACTGCAGGAGCCCTGGGTCGGCATTCAGGAGGGATCTCCCCCCACTGCCTGGCCCCTCCAACCCAGGCTCCCGGCGCTTTTAATCTAGTTACTTTTCCATCAACACACTGGGAGAAAGACACAAAGGGGCATAATCGTATCTGTGGCTGTTGATGTTCAATTAACCACATAACCTTTAGGCTCTCTCTCTTTCTGTCTCTCTCTCCCCCTCCCGGCACCCCACCCCCTATTTCAAGACAGCTGACCCTCTGAGCCTGACTCTGGCTCATGGGCCCTCAAACACCTCACACCGGAACCCTGCGCTCCTGGCGCCTGGGGGAGGTGTCCCAACTCTGAGGGGAGATAAGCCACCAACCCCAAAGGCAGCCGCACACCCCATCTGGCCGCTGCCTTGCCCTCGGCCCGGCCGGCCCCTGCCGTTCACCTGTCACCCCTCCGGCCCGCTCCAGGCTTGGAGCGAGGGGTGCCTCTGGGAGCGAGCACCCTGCAAAACTCCGCTCTCGGGGCCCTTGTCTGGGGCCAGCAGCTGTCATTTGCCGGGCGTTCCGCTTTCTCCACTGTACCATGCTAATTTTTCGAGGGACAATTTTTCGACAATGAGTCCTCCAGCCCGAACAGAAACCCTTTATGGGGCCGGCCCCAGGGAGGCCGCGGCGCTGCCAAGGCAAACAAAGGCTCATTGCTGCTGCGGAACATGCCTGCGCCTTTCAGGCCAGTTCGCAGAGCGCGCCGCCTCCAGCCCGCGCCGAGGTAGCACCTGGTCCGCCGCCTCCTGGCGCCTAATCAAGATATCAATCACCGCGCCCGAGCAGGGGGGCGCGCGGCGCGGAAGGCTCCAGAAGCCGGCATGTGCAGGTAGCCGGGCGGCCAGGCGGCCAGGGCTGCTTGGCAGGGAGTGCGGGGGTCTGGGGGGGGGGGGGAATCAAGCCCCAAAGCTGAAGCACTTAATTAGGCTGATATCATCCCGCACAAATGTTCCTCCAAGAGGAAGGGTTCTGGGCACCAAAATTATTTTGTGATTAAAAGTGAAAACGAAGGAGAAATTATTCCGCCTTCTGAAGAGCTTGGAGGGGTTGGGAGAGGCGGCAGGAGGCTCTGGGGTAGGGGGTGAGCCCAGGGTGGGTGGCTGGACCCAGCCAAGCTCCCCACCCGCCGCCCACCCCCGACCACCATCGGTTTTCACACTCGGCCTTTGCGTACTGTCCAGGACCTCTACAGATTTAAAACAGTGCCAGGATATGTCCGGATCCCGTCAAAGAGGTCGAGGAAAATGAGCTCAAAGAGGTGGCTTCTTGTCCAAAGTCCTACGGCGGATCGGTGGCGAGTGGGGTGTGGCATGAGACCTATCCTGCCAAAGGATCTTGCTCCTGGAGGGCCGTGTTGCCAGGTGGATGCCTGACAGTCACCCTCGGTCCTCTGACTGTGGCTCAGAATGGGGGCTAGCCTCCCAGCTCTAGAGAGGAGGACCCTAGGGGCGGGGCTTGCCTCCGGCCACGCCTCCTTAGTGAAGGCCTCAGCCAATCCCGGGCCCCGAAAATCACGCAGTCCTGCTAGCTATGTCCAGCACCTCACACTGGCAAGGCAGAGACCCACGACTTCTCTGGGGCGGGGCATGTCCTAGAGAACACCTGGGCAGACCTGGATCAGGTCCTGGTGCAGCCACTTTATCGCTGTGTGACCTCGAACAAACAGCTTGACCTCCTGCGCTTGATGTCCTCACTCCTCACTGTAACATGGGACAATGGTAGTCCCTCCCTCCTCTTGGTGCTCTTTAAGGATGGAATGAGCTTGTTGGGCATGTCAGGCTCAGCCCAGGGCTGGCCACGGGTGTGCTCGGAAAACTCCGTGTGTAGGGCTGCACCAGCCAGCAGGCTTTGGCAGTGTTACACCGAGATCCTTCTGCAAAGTTGGTAAAGAGCTGTGCCCAAACTTCTCCAGTGCCCTATTCTCCCCTAGCCATGTTGGTCCTTCCGCATGTTCCGCAGCAGCAATGAGCCTTTGTTTGCCACCCCCAACCTTGCCAGGATACAGCACTTAAAGGCGCCCAACAGGAGGCGCCCGTCCTGATGCAGCCCTAGGGGGTTGTCCTTGAGTGGGTGATGCCTATGCTGTACTGGTGTTAAATATTTTGAATATTACCCCTGAGTATACATCTAATAAAAGATTTCACTGTTGACAAAGATCTATATAAATGACCTTGAGGCTGAATCTAGGCAATGTCCTATTCAATCAACCAATCATTCATTCATGACTTCAATCACTCACTTGGAGAGCTATTTATTACCGATTCAGTGAAGCACTGATTTCTGTACGTATTCCCTCATAGGCTCAGTTGTTAATTATGCTACTACAATCACTCCACCCACATACGAAAATTCCCTTTCAGGGCCTGAGCACACTGGGCAGGCCTAGGGGGCCCTCTTGTGAGGAGCCTGTGGTCGGCTCTGGGGGATCTCTAAACCAAGAACAAACAGGTTACTGCTGGGAGAAAAGTTCCGGGTGGTCAAGGAGAGGGGTCAGGTGGCTTCATGAGGAGGGGCCCTCTGAACTGAACTTTGAAGGCTGGACACGACTGTGACAAGAGGGTCAGGGGGCTTTCGGTAGCTTTTGAGCAGGGTGGTGGAGCTGGTTAGGTGTGCATTTTAGACAGTTATCTGTCAGCGCCATGAAAGATGAATCCAAGAAGCCAGGAGCTGGCTGCAAGGACTACTTCTAGAACTCTGGGCTTTGGACAGAGGACAAACCTGAATCCTAACGTGACTCCCTACTTAGCCAGCTGGGGGGACTCAGACAAGTTCTTGAGCTTCTCAGAGTGTTGGGCCCCCTCAGCTATAGAATGGGGACAACGGGCCTATGCATCCAGTTGCTGTGACAATTCCATGAAAACTCAAACTCTGCACGGAGAGCAGGCCACACGGTAGGTACCTCGTCATCCAGTATGTGCTCTGCGAAGGGCAGGAAGTGGAAATAGGGACCAGAGAACAGAGGACGAAAGCAAGAGACACTTTGGGGTCGAAAACAGCGGATTGGAAGCCCGGAAGAGAAAAGCAGACTCTGTGATGGGGAGGAGGGGATGGCCTTCTCTGAAACAGGGACGCTGGAGGATGGACAGGTCTGTACAGTGTGTTAGCTTGCTGTGACAAATTACTCCAGAACAATCAACATTGAATGCTGCTCACAGTTCCTGTGGGTTGGCAATTTGGGAGTATCTTATTTTGAGGTCTCTCAGGGGGTTATATCAAGATGGTGGCTGGGGCTAGGGGCTAGGGTCACCAGGAAGCTTGAGAGCCTGGAGGATTGGCTCCCGGGTGGCTCACTCACACAGCTGACAAGGCAGTGCTGGGTCTCGGGGAGACCTCAGTTCCTCAGGAGGGTGGGACTTTCTCCACACACCCCAGCCAGGTCATCTGGCCCCCATTTCCACTTCCTGAACTGTCCAATCCCTCCTGGGCGGTCGGCCTCCGCGTCTCTCTCCCAAGCACTTAGCCAGTGGAGGGGCCTGTGCACAGCCAGCGGGAAAGCATGGATTTTCTATCTCAGTCTGGCTGGGAGCCTCATTTAAAGACATCGAGGCTGATACCAGCTTTATGGGATCTTTAGAAGTCAATGCTGGGAAGAGTGTGGCCAACTTTAGTATGAAAGTGGACGGTGTCAGGAAGGGTCAGAATCAGGCCTGCTCTGGAGACCCGGACAGGAGGAGTCGGGGTCTTTCTCTTCAAACAAGCCCATAAATGTACCTGATGTTCACTTGCAAATTCCTGTGAGAAAGAATTTGATTGGTCCAGCGTGGGTCAGGTGCTTTCTCCAAGACCAATGAGCTGTGGCCGGAGGAACACTGAATGCAGCCCCCCCACCCCCACCCCGGGGGTCCCTGTGTGTGTGCCCATATGCATGTGTGCACACCTGCCCGTGTGTGTGTGTGTATGAACTCCCAAAGAAGTCACCATGAGCTAGACTTCCATCCCCAAAAGTATCAACTAGAGCAGGGGTACCCTTTGTCTACAAAGGGCCAGATTGTGAATATTTTAGTCTTTGGGGTCCCCATGATCTCTGTTGTGATGACTCACCCCTGCTGTTGCAGTGCCAAAGCAACTATAAGCAGGAGACATACCAAAAAGAATGAGCGAGACTATGTCCCAATAAAACTTCCTTTCCAAAACAGGCAGCGGGCCAGATTCGGCCTGTGAGCCCTAGTTTAGCAATCCCTGAATTGAGTGCTAAAATTGCTCCATGTTTGTTTTTAAATTTTCATTTCCTGTTTGTGCTGGACGTGGAGATGCATCCGCGGCCCCCACTCCCCCGGCCCCACTCCCTCGTCCAGAGGCAGGTTATGTGGCCAGCAGACAACTCAGGAGGTTGCCTTCCCCAGGGTAGCCCCGGCTGCACAGAGCCACCTCATCGGAACTCATGGGCGTGCCAGGACAGCCAGCCACAGGGTGCTTGGTTGGAGACAGAGGCTTGGTGGTTTTGGCCCAGAGCCCCCCCCACTTATTGGCCCAAGGCTTTGAGGGCCCTGGATCACAGTTCAACCTCCCCTCTGTCCAGTCCTGTTGTTCTGATCACACATGCATTCCTTGGAGGAAAATTTTACAAAAAAACCACCTTAAACTTGTAATGTCACATGAGTGTGGTGTGAGGAATAGCTGCTCTGAGGGGCGGGAGGAGGAAGAAGTCTCTGCAGGCTGAGGCAGTCAAGTGTGGCTTCCCGGAAGAGGTGGGAATGGGGCTGCCCTCCGAGGATTCCTTAATGAGTGAATTTGCTGAATGTTGCGGTGGGCGGGTGCTGAGCGCGGTGCCGGGTTGAGGCATGGCAGCGGGTGGGCAGCGTTCCGAGTGGGGTGTCCACATGGGCAGAGACCATGGTGGGGACAAGGGCTCACCTAAAGGGAGGGGCTGTTCGGCTCTCAGAAGGGAGGGAGGGCTGATGCTGGCGCAGGGCACCGCGGGCTTCGTGCCGGAAGGGGCCTGGTGATGGCTTTGCCCACGCTGGAACGCCTCGCCTTTCTTCATGCCTGAGAGCCCTCTGTCCTTGAGTCTCCAGTTCTGACTGCATTTCTGGGCTTCCGGTTTTGTGTCACTGCGATGGTGTGGGAGAAGAACACAGGAAAACAAGTCCCAGCTCCCCTCCCCTCCATCATTCTTGGTCTTTCAGTCAGACTCCTCCACTGAGCCTCGTGCCAGGGCCTTGCCAGGGGACCCAGCTGTGGCCATGCTCCCAGAGGGGTCCCAGTTCAGGGAGAGACACACCTGCATACTTCCCAGGGATGCAGTTGGAGGGGCCATGGCTGAGACCCAGACCCGGAGCCCGGGAAGGAGAGCCTTCAAGAAGGCTCCAGGGAGCAGGGAGTGATGTGGAAGCATGCGTGGGATGCCAGGAGGCAGATGGGGGAAGACTGGCTAGATGTGGGCCCTGACAAGGAATGTGGAGGGCTTCTGGGTGGGGATCTGAGTGAGGACTCTCGAGGGGGCGTGACGCGTGAGGCCAGAAGTGTAGGTGAGGGCCTGGCCTCCACAGGGCTGACTGCCGTGTGAAGGTGCCCCAGTTGTGTTCCTCAATAGGGCCTGGAGTGCCCCGTGTGTCGTAGCGACGGCTGGGGTCCTCTCCGGGGTCCAGATGGAGCCACCATGGAGGTGTTAGATGCCAGTCAGTGGCCAGGTCAGTTTGGCCTCCCTCACCTCTGTGGGTGTTGGTCTCCGAGCCCCGTAGCCTGGGGCGCTCTGAGCACTGCCTTCCAGTCGCAGGGACAGGGACAGTCTGCCCTTGCCCCAAATCCTCTAGGCTCAGACCCTCCTGAAGGCCCGGGACATCTGCTTCCAAGATGGTCATACCCATTGTGTGTCCATTTAATCACATACCGGCTCCGATGGTACAGCTTGTGAGGGGGAAGGGGGGGGTTGGGGACATTTGGCAATAATCAATCACTCACCAGAGAGTTACTAAGTGTAGGTATGTGACAGGCCATGAATTCCATAGTGAGCGAGAACAGACAGACACAGGGACCAAAAAGCTCACATGTGGGAGAACCCTTGACCCTGATACTTCTCTTCCCGAAAATTACCCTAAGATGAGAGTCATCGCTGGGCAGGGACATCAGGAAGCCCTAGCATGTGCTGGGGGTGCCAGCCAAGTGGGGGCATCCCCTTCCAAATGAGCAAAAAATAAGTTTAAAAATGAATTTAATACTTCAAACGAGGTGTAATGCATCAGGGGAAAGCCAGAACTTTGCCAGATGTCTGGAACCTTCTTTTACTGCTCGTATTTAATAGTGCATCTTGTTCGGGGGAGGGCCAGGGAGAGTGCACCAAATGTTGCCAGGGGCTCCGGGGTCTCTCAACTCTTAATCTGCCCCGAGGAGGATCACGAAGGTATAGCTACAGGAGTTGTCGTGGAGGATTGTGTACATTAGGGAAAAATTAGAAACAACCCCTATACCCAACAATAAGGGATGGGTTCCCTAAATCAGGGCCTGTGGTATGGCTGTGCTCTGGGTGTCATTAGAAAGCATGAGGAGTTTTTAATGGCTTTGAGACATAGTAGCCCGTAGAGCTTTGCCAGCCCGGCAGGTATCAACAGGGCTCAATAGAATCGCTTTTTTTTTTTTTTTTTTTTTTTTTAGTATAAAGGCACAGAAAAGCCTGAAAGGAAGCATTCCGGAATGGAAGAAGTACCCATCTGTAGCTGGTGGAATTGGAATTATAGGTGATGTTTATTTTACATTATTTTATTTTTGCTGTTAATAAGTTTTCCAACTTTTCCATAATGAATATTTATGACTTTGGTAATCAATTAAAAACTTTAGTGGTTCCTGGAAAACATTGGCCCAGCCTTTGCTGAGCTCCCCAGGGCTGTGTTGGGAGCAGGTGGAATGGCTCAGGTGGGGCACTGGCCTGTAGGAACTCCCAGCTTGGAGGGGCCTCCAGCCTTGGCTGTAGAACTGCCCAGAACCCTTTCTCTTAGCAGCCCTTGGGGATGAGAGCTCCCATCGAATGGGTGCAATTCCAAGAGACGAGGTGCCCTGCACAGAAACTGCCCGGATTGGTTGTGAAGACAAACCCACGGGGCTCCAGCCCCCACTGGCAGGTTTCAACACCTGCTTCCCGCCTGTTGACCTGTTCAGGGAAACTCCGGGCGCCATGCTGGGCCCACCCACAGCCTGGGTCCCCCCCACAGGCACCCCTGCTGAGTGTGGCCCAATGCCCAGGCTGAGGTCAGGAGGATGAGGAGTCCCTCATGAGCAGGCGATGGCAGGCAAGCAGATGGCCTGCCCAAAACCTCAAGGCTGGGTGAGGAGAGCTGAGCGCAGCAGCGACTCATTCTCTGCTGGTCACCAACCCTATCTGTCCTTGAAGCCTCGGAGTGTCTTGGAGAAGTGATGTTGACACTGCCATATTTAGTGTCTGCTGAGGGCCAGATGCCATCCTGGGGGCCCTGAATGGGGAGTGTGACAGAATGCAGACCAGTATGTGAAAGAAGGCATTTACAGATGACGGGGGAGCCTAGGCCCCTGGGAATTAGGGTAGGCTTCCCAGAAGAGGTGACATTTAGAGCTTGTAGGACTCTTGAGACGGTCAAAGCTTCCAGAATTGATAAGAACGCAACAATGATGAAATTGTCAGTACTCTGAAGAGTAAAGGTAAGAATTGGGAGGTAGTGGGACTAGGGTAGAGTTTCCAGAATACTACCTGTGTTTCGGACTTCCTGCCCTACTCCTTGGGCCCCTAAGGACCTAACCCTCATCCTGGGCCTCTCAGACAAGAGGGCCCTGGCTGGCCTGCTCATGTGTATCTGTCAGGGAAGGGACAGAAGCCCCAAACAGACTCTTTGTCCCCGTGTCTGCCCTGGCTTCTGTCTGAAGTCCCTTGTGCAGGAAAATAGCAGAAGAAAGGGGTTACATTTAATTCGTGTTGAAATAATATTTATTGCATGTCTGCTATATGCCCACTGTTGTTATAGGAAATGGGTAGAGTTCAGGGGCTAATTTAATCAGAGAAACTCTTGGACGATAGTGTGAAATTGTGTGTCCTCCGGGGATGGGTTATGTGTGTGTGTCAGAGGTCAGTATCTGATATCTGTTGCGAATGGCAGGGAGGGCTTCCTGAAGGAGTGGGCTTGAAGATTGGGGTGACTGGGAAAGGCAGGGGGAGGCCTGGCAAGGCAGGCAGGGAGGTGGATGCTGTGTGTGAGGCCAGGAGGCTGATGGCAGCAAGATGGGAACAGGCCGTAGGTGCTCTGGGAAGGGCAAGGGCTTTGGGGTCAGGCAGCTCTGCCCATTATCAGCTCTGTGACCTTGGGCAAGTTTCCAAGCATCTCTGAGTTACAGTTCACTCAACTGCCAAATGAGTCTGGCAACCCGGACATGTGTGGCTCCTAGCAGAGCCCTCCCCCAGCCCCCACGGGAACTTTGGGCTGAGGAGTCTGGAACTGGACTCCAAGACCTGTAAGGAAGCAGTGAGTGGTGCCCTGAAATCAGTGCTCACAGGGAGATGGATGAGTGACGAGTGTTGGTTGCTGTGTGCATCAGAGGGCAGAACTTCCTAACACCTCTGACGCCATCATTCAGACGAGTCCGTGCACACTGGCCACGGCCTCCCCTTCCTTCCTCCCTCCTTCCCTCCTGGTTCAGAGGGGCCCTCCACAGGGAGAGGTTTGGAACCCCCAGTCCCTCTGTCACTCATTGTACTGTCGGGATGCTGCTCTCAGCTTGAAGAGACCCCCAAGGTGCCTCTTTCCTAGCAGAGGTTACCCCATTCAGACCACAAAGTGGGTCAGGATAATCTCTTCTCTTGTGGTTCCTCTTATGTAGGTATATTCCAGTTGGCACCTTGCTTTTTGATTTCCAGCTTATAAAACATTGTCTCGCTTTCCTTATCTGTAAAATAAAGATAGTAATACTTGTTTCAGTTGTAGGGGTCCGAACACAGTTTTGCAGCAGTTTGTCATCCAGTGGGTGCCCTGGGGACACTTTGTGCCTGTGTGGATATGGGGTTAGAAGCTGAGAGGGGAGGTGGGACCCCAGTAACTGGCCTCTGGAGGGGAAGGAGGTAAAGAATGAGATGTGGGGGGCTTGGTGTTTCAGGGAAAACAGGGCTGTTTGGCAGAGCTCAGATGGGCGTGGGCCTGGCTGGATGAAGGGTAAGGAAGGTTCCATTCAACAATTACATTTTAGAGCCAATGGGAATGTTTGGTCATTGGTCCAACCCTTCCAGGAATCCAGGGCCCACAGAGAGCAGGGGGCTGGCCTAAGCCCACAGGGGAAGATGCAGAGAATGGGGTCTGGAACGTGGTGGCTGGAATTAGACTGTCCTCTGGTGGCTTCCTAATGGTGGTACTAAAAGGCTGTAGACTTGTATGTGTGGTCAGAAATGAGACTCTGGATGGGGAGGAGCCTGGGAGTCCCCACACTGGGAAGTCCACACTGGCTGTGGAGAACTAGGTTTGCAGCTTTAGAAGAGCCCCCTTCCCCTCTTACCTTCCAGGTAGGTGCTAAGGTCCTCCCCAAAGTAGAGGATGTCTTCAGAGCACTGAGTCCATCCTGTTGCTGGGAAGCCAGCCCCCCAGACCTGTGCCCGGTGTTGAGCTGCCACCTCCTCCTTCCCTGCCTTCCCCATGAGGGAGCCATATTAGATGTGGATGCACCAGCCCCACTCATGCCTTCAGATGACTACAGTCCAGCTGACATCTGGACTGGAGTCTCATGAAATGCCCTGAGCCAGAGCAGCCTAGCTTAGCCACTCCCGAATTCCATCTCTCAGAAACCATGTGAGGTAATAAGTGCTTATTGTTGTTTTAGCTACCAAGTTTGGTGGGAATTTGTTACACAATAACAGAGGCAATGTTAGATGAGCACAGTGGTTGAGTGAACAGAGAGAGGGGGTGGTCCAGGCGAGGCCAGAGAGGGGGCAGGCTGTGGCCAGGCAGGCCCTTGTGAGCCAGGGGAGGAGGATGGGCTCAAACCTCAAGCCCTGGGGAGCTCTGGGGGGTGTCAGGCAGAGGTGTGGCACAGTGCAGTTTCACGAAGGGCACTCTGGGATGTGTGGGATGGACTGGGATCTGGGTAGGCGCAAGGGGGCAGGCAGAGACGGCAGTCAGGAGGCTCCTGTGGCACCCAGGTGGGAGACCTGGAGGCCTAATGGGGTGGCAGTACAGGTAGAGACAAGAGGATCCGAAAGAAATCTAAGGGTGAAGGAAGGTGACAGGGCTTGGTAACTTGGATGTGGGGAGTAAAGGGGAAGGGGAGTCAGTGCTGATCCCTCCACTCCTGCTTGGGGCAGCAGAGTAGCCAGGGGACACCACTGAGCAAGCCTGGGAGCCAAGTGGTGAGGCACATCTCAGGGGATGACGACAAGTTCAGGTGTCTGAAGGAGGGCCATTGAGGGTCACTGAGCAGACAGGTGGTGCGCAGGTCTGGAGCCGAGGAATGAGGACAGAGCTGGCTTATGGCCTTGAGGTGCTCAGCATCAAGGGTGGGAGAGTGTGGCCCATAACAGGCACAGACCAGAGAAAAGAGGGAGGCTGAGGGGTTGGGTGCTGAGGGGCCTAGGGAAAGCCTGAGAACCGGAGGCCTCATGGAACCAGCAGAGGGGTCTCCAGTGGGTGGGGGTGGGGGTGCCATGTTGGAGGTCACTGAGGGGATGGGTAAATGAGGATTACAAAGTGCCCAACAGACCTAGCAACCAGAGGGTCACAGGGGGCCTTGGCCAGAGCCATTTTGGTGGACTGGGTGTGGGAACAGCAAGAAATCAGAGCAAGTGGTTTGAGAAGTGAGTGGAAGGTGAGGAAGTGGATACCTGGGGGTGCAGCTACTCTGTCATGAAGGGAGGAGAGAGACAGGGCAGGAAGTTTCCATTCTCACCACATGGACCTCTCAGAGGGCTGCTTGAGTGTCCTCACAACATGGCGGTTGGCTTGCCCCAGAGGGAGCAATCTTGTCTCCAGGCATTCGCACATGCTGCTCCCTTTCCCTGGAGTGAATTTCCTGTGCTCTCCTGACATCACCCAGCTAACTCCTGTTTATCCTTCAGGTCTCTGTTGAAATGACACCCCAGGGAGGCTCCCTAACTGCCATGTGTTATGCTTCCCCATTATACCTCTTCTCATTCTAGGAATGCGGAAATGGATATACTGCTTACTAGACTACGAGACTCTGCTTTGTCAATTGCTATATCCCCAACCCAAAACTGTGCTTGATGGACAACATGAATGAATGAAGGCAAAGGCCAAGCTGGCTGTGGAGAACTAGGTTTGCAGCTTGCCTCCCAACTCCTCAGGATTAAGCACTGTCCTTGCATTCATTAGAGGGCAGGGGAAGGGTCTCTAAAAAGACAGCCCCACTGTCCCTGCCTGCCAGCTGTGACTTTAAGCTCACAACACTTTAGCGGGAATTTGTTCTGCACAGAGCTCTAGTCTCAGGAGTATCCAATCCAGCCCTTCTTGTTATCTAGAAGGCTCAGAGACATAGCAGCAGGAACAGGATTGCACAGCAAGTGAGGCCGGGAACCTGGTTCTCCTTAGCTATCCTATGGATATTTGGACAGGCAAGGACAGGCAAATGCCATCTGCTGGGTATGGGGGCTGGGGAGGTGTGAGCTGGGGAGACCTGGCCTCAGCTTGGCAGATGACTGGGAGGGAAGACAGCAAATCATCATGAGAGAGGTGAGCATGTGGCCCTCCTTTAGAGATCCCTTTATACTTCACTCTTATCTTCACCCCCAGCCAATGCTCCCTTCTATATATGAGTATCTGAGTGTCCACAGCCATGGACATTTGCCCATGAATATCTTCAAGTGGGTCTGCAAGCGTGGGCAAGGTGTGCCTTGGATTGTGGACTCACTTCCTCTGAATCCTCCTGACCTCGCAGGCCTAGCCCAGAACAGGTGCTGTGGAATCACTGAGTGAATGCATGCATGGATTATTATAGATGGAGAAAGGGAGACATTCTCCCCAGACTGACATTTACAGGTGGCTGAGCAAATGGCTACCATGTCCCTGTGCACATGACTCTGTCCTATAAATGACAAAGCTTCCTCCTTACATGGGCAGCAATTCAGAAGGTCACTTGGCCGGCCATATTCTCTCAATTCAAGAGTCAGTCACACTGCTTACTAGAACAATTTCAGGTGTGGCTAGTCCATAATTAAGCGAGTAAGATCATGAGTGCATGGCAATTGCACCAGGATGGCATGGAAATCAGGGCCTGTCCAGTCCAGGGAGAATGGCCTTGGTGGGGCTCTGATAAGGCATGGCCTCCTCAAAGCCCAGGCCTAACAGCAGGTGACAGGCCACTCAGGGGCCCTGTTCAAGAGAAAACTCCTCAACCAAGCAATAGCAGGAGACCTGTAAAGAGTCAGTAGGATCTGCCATAAGGACTTCCATTTGGCCAATGCAGAGAAGAGAGACAGAAGATGGTGGGACAGGCAGAGCACAGGCAGAGAAACCTCCAGCCTCTCTGGACCCCATCCTTCCAGAGCAACTACTAAAAATGCTATACAAAAAATATACTCAAAACCACTACAGATAAGTCAAAATGGAATTCTAAAAATGTTCAAGTAACCTACAGGAAGGGAAGAAAAAGAAATTAGAAAAATTTAAAAAAAGAAAGAGTACAAACAGAAAACAAAAAATAAAATGGCAGACTTAAGCCCTGAATATAAACAATTACATTAAATCTAAAAGATCTAAATATACCAATTAACAGACAGAGATGGGCAGAGTTGATTATAAAACATCTGTTGTCTAGAAGAAATCCCCTTCAAATATAGTGATACAAGTAAGTCAAAAGTGAAAGGTTGAAAAGGATGAATCATGAAAGCATTAATCAAAGGAAAGCAGAAGTGGCTATTTTAATATCAAAGTAGGCTTTAGAGCAAAGAAAGTTCTTGGAGACAAAGAGGGACATTACGTAATGATAAAAGAGTCAATCCATCAAGAAGACATAGCAAACCTAAATGCGGATGCACAAAACAACAGAACTGCAAAATACGTGAAGTGAAAAATGATAGAACTAAAAGGAGAAGTAGATAAATCTACAAATGCCATTGGCGAGTCCAATACTCTCTTAACTGATCACTAGACAACAAATCAGCAAGGATACAGAATAACTCAACACCATCAACCACCAGGATCCAACTGATTGAACACTCCACTCAACAGCAGAATACTCGCTCAAGTGCCCATGGAGCATCTATCGATATAGATCATATCCTGGACCATAAAAAAACAAAAAAAAAAAACAAAAAAAACTCAATAAATTTAAAAGAATTCAAATCCTACAAAATGTTTTCTCTGACCCCAGTGGAATCAAACTAGAAATCAAAAAATAATCCATGAGTCAAAGGGGAAGTTTTAAAAAAAATCTGAAAAAGAAAAAGGTCAGGGGGTGGTGGTGGTGGGTGGCTCAGTCGGTAGAGCATATGACTTTTGATCTTGGGGTTGTGAGTTCGAGTCCCATGTTGGGTATAGAGGTTACTTAAAAAGAATAAAAGATCTTTTTTAAAAAGGTGGGGGAAGTGTCAATGGGGGACTAAAAGTTCTGGCTCCCCTCTGACACCACCCAGCAAGGTAATGGGGCTCCACATCATGGCCTGAGTGGAAATCTAGGCTCCCACATGGCTTTTGCTGGCAGGAGTGTGGTGGGGCCATTTCCTCCCCCTGTGGCATTTGACCAGAGCAGGGTGGTTACTGACTAAAAGTTTTCTGTCTTAATAAACCGTCAAATACATGGTCAAATGATTTTCAGCAAGGGTGCCAAGACCATTCAATGGGGAATAAATGGTCTTCAACAAATGGTGTTGAGAAAATTGGATATCCAGATATAAAAGAGTGAAGTTGGAATCTTACACCATACATATAAACGAACTTCAAATGGATAGCAAAGACCTAAGGGTAAGAACTAAAACTGTAAAACTCTTATAGGAAAACATAGGGGGAAATTTTCATGACATTGAATTTACCAGTGGTTTCTCAGATATGACACCAAAAGCACCAGCAACAAAAGAGTAAATAGATAAATTGGAATTCATTGAAATGAAACACTTCTGAGCCTCAAAGGGCACAACCAACAGAGTGCTAAGGCAGCCCACAGAATGGGAAAAGATATTTTCAGATCATATATCTGATGAGGAGTTAATAATCCAGAATACCTAAAGAATTCCTACAACTCAACAATAACAACAAACAACCTGATTTAAAAATGGGACAAGAATTTGAACAGACATATTTCCAAAGAAGATAGACAAATGGCCAATAAAGACAAGCTCAACATCACTCTTCATCAGGGAAATGCAAATCAAAACCACAATGAGATACCATCTCACAACTATTAGGACAACTGCTACTAAAAACAACAACAACAATAGCACTGGAGATGATGTAGAGAAACTGGAACCTTGTGCTTTGCTAGAGGGAATGTAAAATGGTGCAGCTGCTATGCGGCATCATGTTTGCTCAAAAAACTAAAAGTAGAATTACCATATGATTCAGCAGTTTCACTTCTGGGTATATACATAAAAGAACTGGAAGCAGGGTCTTGAAGAGATATTTGTACACCTGTGTTCATAGCAGCATTACTTACAACAGCCAAAACATGGAAACATCCCGAGTGTCCGCTGTTGATGTAGAGATCAAATGTCTCTGCATAGATGGTGTAGCGTAGATATATACACAATGGGACAGTGTTTAGTCTTAAAAAAGGAGGACATTCTGGCACACGCTATGATGTGGATGAACCTTGAGGTTCATGCACTACGTGAAATAAACCGGTCATCACAGGACAAATACTGTGGGATACCATTTATGTGAGGTACCTAAAGTAGTCAAATTCGGAGAGACAGAACACGGAATGGTAGTTGCCAGGGCTGAGGGTAGCAGGAATGAGGAGCTGTTTAATGGGGACAGAGTTCCAGTTTTGCAGGAGGGAAAGAGCTCCGGAGGAGGATGGCAGTGGTGCTTGCACAGCACTGTGAATGTGCTTGAGGCCATCCGACTGTAAACGTGGGTAAGGTGGTATATTTTTGGTTATGTATATTTCACCATAGTTCAAAAAAAAAAAAGTTTTCTGTCTTGCTAGGCTGCCCCTTTCCTGGTCTTGTGGTTAGAGTGAGCAGGCTTTGGTTGGGACAGTTTTTTGTTTGTGTCCATTGGGGTTTCTGGGTTGTTGACTCTTTTGGTCCAAATCTGGTATATATGAAGCAAAAGAAAAAAAGGCACTTGGCCAATTCGCCACTCTGTGGTTCCTCGGGTCCCAAGGTCCCCCAGCCAGCTGACCTTCTTCTCTCCACTCTTCGGAGTCCTCTTATGTTAGTTATATATGTGATGTTCAAGGCTTTTAGTTGTACTCAGAGGGTAGAATGGAAAGAAAGAACATCTACTCCATCTTTCCAGAAATGGGAGTCTTGGTCTGCTGTATTTGTGTTAGATCCTCAGGTAATGCTGACACTCGCCAAGAACAGACTACTGAATTGGTACCTGAGTCCCAAGTTCCCAAGGGCAAGGACTGGGTCTTCCTTGTTTATGGTGAACCTCCGAGCTGAGCACCGTTGATCCTCGTCAGTCCTCACGTAAGGCCCCAAACCTTGTTGGGTCTTCCACACAGACCCTGCCCATCCTCAGTGACGCATGTCTTCAATGATTCACTGGCCCACTCCTTTGGCCATTCATTCTCTGAGCTTTCTCTTGTTTTCCTCAAGCAAGAGCTCAGACTCTCCCCTGAAGCCTCTGGAAGGTTCTTGAAAGTTCCTGAAAGGTCAAGTGCACAGCAGCGATGCCCCTTTTCCCTCCTTCACAAAAAGCCAGCCTCCCCAGGCCCTAGCCTGATTCAGTTCAGTCTTGCTCCTTTCTTCTGGGTCCTCTTGGGGCCTGTTCACACTCCCACATCTGATAGACACATGATGCTTCTAGCAGGTGGAAAGCACAACACGGCTCCAGGTTCAGTCCTTGAGGAAGCTCTGGGGAGGGAAGTGGGTCTTCTGTGTTCCAGGCCGGCAGTGAGTGGTTCCTTCGAGTCCTCCCAGTTTTTCAAAGATAGAACTGATTGGCTCCAATTCACAGAGGAGGAATGGAAGCTCAGGGAAGTTAAGTAATCTGCCTAAGGTCACATAGCTCATGAGTGGCAGGGCCAGGACCAGGACCAGGAGCCAGGTAGCCTGACTTTGGAGCCCAAGCACTTCTGGCCTCGTCTTAGGGACCCAAAACCTCACCAAGAGTCTGAGTGTCAGACCGTTATCTCCCCCCAAGGACCATGCACAGAGCCAGACCTGACCGAAGTCCTCTTGGCTATAACCGCCGTGGTGCCCAGTTCAGGCAACAGGTAGGTACCATGTGACTTGAAATACCAGGAAGAAGAGCAAGAAGGCAGCTGACATCAGATTTTCTGGGGCGCTAACGAGTTTGAAACGCCCAGTTGGGTTCAGAGTTAGAACCACCCTTTCTTCTACAAAGCAGAGAAAAACGGCTTCGTCCGGCCCTTGGATGCCATTGCTGAGAAATGATGGTGGCAGATGACGTCCATTCAGCAAACCTCCTGTCTCTGCTGCCTGGCTGGCTTTGGATGTGGCCCAAGAACTGGTGTGCTGTTGGTCTCCGGTCCCAGCCCCAGCCAGTCCTGGCTGCCCTGGGTGAGGCTTTCAGCTGGGCCGAATTCTTGGGACCTGATTTAATACATAACGAGCTGTGTGGGTCTTCTGCGATAAAATAAAAACATTCCCTGGATTTCAGGAACAGTCATCATCCTAGAACTACTAGCAACAAGGACGGTGGTAGCTTCAGCCCACTTTCACTATGGCCTACCCCGGCCCAAGCCACTTGGCTGTCAGCAGGCTGGGTCTGGGAGGTAAGCACTGTTACCATCCCGCCCATTTTACAGAGGGCAAAAGGAGAGGCAAAGAGCGACTTCAGAGTGCCCCTGTTTTTGTGAAGTACTTCCCGAAAACTTAGGTCCTTCTCTTAGTGTGAACTGTACCCAGGAGAGTAGCCAGCACAGAGCTAATCATAGCTAAGTACTCAACACCAATACTGGTTGAATGAATGAAGGAGGAATTTCTTGTTTCGTCATCGTGAGGAGCTTCTATCTTTGATGCCATTTACTTCAATTTCCCACTCAGTGCAGGAACCCCCTCTGTAACCTTCCTGATGGATGGTCATCCACCTTGAATACCCCCAGGGATGGGGAGTTCACTCCCTCCAGGGACAGCTCTTCTCACCTTTGGACAGCTATAAATCAGAAGAGGCCTGCTCCTTCTCCAGGTTTTCTCATTTGGGGATTTGGGGGAGGCTGGCCTGGGTGTCGGGGCCTAAGACCCAGTCACAGGGGGATAACCGAAGGAAGGGTTGCATCTGCTCAGTCTGGGGAAGAGAAGTTGGTAGCGAGGTGAGGGGAGGCCTCAGTTCTTTTCAAGGCACTGCAGATACAAAAGAAGAAATAGCCAGAGCAGCAAATAATTCCCATGGTGCTGGGCACTGAGCGAAAAGCTTTCCTTGTGTCATCTCACTTGGACCCCATAACAATCTTCTGCAGTGACTCTTATTATCCCTGCTTTACAGATAAGGGAACTGAAGCACAGGAAGGGTAAATCACGTGGGCCGTGTATCTTCGCTGGTTAGGGGAGCAGCTGGTATGCAAACCCCGGTGGGTCTGATCTGAGCCCGCCCTCCCACCCCCCACAGGCATGCGATCTGGCTGACAGGTAGAAGCTGCTGGAAGACAGGCAAGTGTCTGGGTAACTGAAGCACTTTCCAGAAGTCAGAAACGTTGGACCGATGGAATTAGCTGCCTCGTAAGGTGGTGGGCACCAAGGTGGCGGAATGGTCTAGGAGGATCCACATCGCGAAAAAGTCCTTGGACCACATTTATCCAGTTGAATCAAATAAAAACAGATCGCTAGGACAGCCTTTAAAAGAAAAAAAAGGAAAATGAGGAAGCAGTGGTGTTTGCAGTATATCTCTGAAGCTAGAAACTTCTTCTCTGGCACCTGCATCTGAGTATCTCCCCAAATACTAGGACTCCTGAAAAACCGGGGTCCTTGGGGGCTGGTCTTAAAAAGGGGAGAAGGGTTGATGGAAGGCCTGGGTTTCCTCAAGCAAAAGACCCATTCCCTCAAATGCCCGTCTATATGGTAAGATGAGCCTCAGAGAAAGCCAGTCACTTGCCCAGAGCCGCACAGCTGATACGCAGCTCAGCTGGGGGACCTGGGAGGGACAGCTCCGTGGTTGGAGGGGGCGGGGAGCTTGACCTCATTCAGTCCTGGGAAACCTCAGAGGAGGGGCTGAGCTCAGTGGTGGTATCCCCTCTCCCTCCGGGTCACCAGGGACTGGCTCTGGACCCTGGAATCGTGTGGTGAGAACATGTTGGCCTCCAGTTTCTTTCCTGCTGGTGCATATTAGGTTCAGGGCCGGTTGAAAGCCAGTGCCTGGGTGGGAGTGGGGGGTTGGGTACGTGTCTGGTCCACTGCCACCCTTGAGAGACCAAGCCGAGGTCCAGGCGGCGCCGGGTCTCATCTTGGAGGCAGTTCTGTGGTTGGTAGACGCCTCTCTGTCAGGCCAGGGCTTTGGGCCTTTTTCCACCCGGCCTTCTTTCAGCCCTTCCTGTGCTTTCGGAGAGTAATCAGATTATTCTATGCCGTGGCTCTGTCCCCTGCAGGCTGAAGACTGACCTGGCATCTGGACGGCGGGGGGGATGAGTCTTCTCCTGGGACAGGCCAGTGGCAGGGTGGCCCGGGAGAGGGAGGCCGGAAGGGGGCAGGATCGAATGGTGGTGGCAGTGGCAAGTACGGCCCAGCTCCTGTTCACTCGGGACCCCTTCGTCCAGGAGACTCAGGCGGGGCGGGGTTGAGGCCCCATGGGTGTCATTTCATAGGCCACGAGGCTGCGTCACTTGCCTGAGGTTGGGCTTCCGGTGAGTGACAGGCTGGGAACCGGACCCGGTCACAATGCTCCGAGGCCTGTGGTCTTATGGCCTCACGACAGTGCTCTCTTCCCAAGGCAGGACACTGCCTGGAGCCTTGCCACTGGGCCCAGGGTGCCCGCTCGCTCCGCCTCACCGGCCCCCTGAGTGTCAGAGGTGGGCATGGGGTTCAAGCGGGCCCCTCCTTCCCAGAAGGGCTGTTCACCCTCCTCCATCTGCTCCTCCTAAATGGAGGCCTGTGCCCTCCCCAGACATCCCTGCTGTCACAGGGGAAGGGCCCATGGAGAGGACCTTATGTCTTGTTTGACGAACCAAAGAAGCTGCAGCCCAGAGAGGGCAAGTGCTTTGCCTGGGACCACAGAGGAAACTGGGGGCAGAGCCTGTCTGGAACTTGGGCATCCTGACTCCCAGGCACACACCTGGGAGCCGGGCCTCCACACTTCCCTTCCAAAGATGATACCTTGTCACCTAAGTGTCAGACGGAGCAGGCACAACCATGACCAGCCCTGTCCAGCTGTTTAAATATTCCAAGCATCTATAAAACTGAACAGTTTATTGATGAAGGTGGTTATATGGCTCCCAAGTGCCCCCCCCATCCACCAGAGATACCGAGTCTAGAAATCACGCTCCACTAATTCTCTTGCCTCCCGCTACCCCCCCATCTGAAGAGTGAGGCTTTTGGACTAGTGGCCCTACTTTCCTTCCAGCGGACACCTCCTGGAATGCCAGGAGTACTCTTCTGTTTGGGGGGAGGCTGCCGCCAGCCTCGGTTTCCCCATCTGTGACAGTGGCTGCATGCCCAGCTGGCTGGACTCATCAAGGGACCCACACGGAGAGGCAAGTGCAGAGAGGGCTGTGGAGGCGAATCAGCAACTGTCCGAGCCCTTTGTCCTCGCTTAAACTGCAGCAGGCGACCTGCACGCCAGCCAGGGCCTCTCATTTCCTTTGAGTAGGCGCTCTCCCTGCGAGAGGGAGCCACGGACCTCAAAGGCCGGCCCACAAAGGGGCCCTGACATCGTGGGGAACAATGTCGCCTGTTTACCTGACAGATTGTCCGCTTTCTTTTCATCTCCGAGGAAAAGAGCTCCCGCTGGGAGCCGCTAATCCCAGAGTAAACAGATGACCTCGTGGTGCTTTTCTTCCGGAGGTGGGGTGCAGAGCAAGCGCCCCAACTGTGCAAACAGATACTGGAGGCCTCCTGCGCCCGAGGGGGCGTGGCCCCGGGGCCCGGGCGGGAGGGGCCCTTCGCTCGAGCCCGCCCTCTTTCTCCCTTTGTGGTTTCGCAGTGAATGGGGAGAAGCTCAGAGGCAGGGGCAAGAAAGGTCAAAGCCAATTTGCAGGGCCAACCGTGGGGGGGGGGGAGAGAAAGGGCCAGACCAGGCGTTTCGGGAGGCCTGACCTTCACCTGGATACAACCCCTGTGGCCTGTCCCGGGCTCTTCTGTGGACACTGCCCCTGGCAGAGCTGGCTCTGTGTCCTGGCTGTGTGTGTGTGTGTGTGTGTGTGTGTGTGTGTGTGTGTGTCTCGGGGCGGGGGGGGGGGGGGCAGCTGCGCTTCTCTGAGGCTCAGTTTCCCCATTTGGAAAGCAGGGATGAAGACACCCATCTCTTAGGCCTGTTGCAAAATACTGCTGTGTGCTCTCAAGAAGTGGCAGTGACTTATGATTAGAGGGGAAGGAGGCCAGTCTGGAAGCTGGAACCAGATGCCAACAGAGTGGGGAAGGTATTCGGGGAGGGGGCAGGCAGAGCCAGGACAAAGGCACTCAGCTGGGAATGAATAGCGCTTGTATGCGAGACAGCAAATAAAATAGCCTCTGAAATAACATATCACATTGTGGGGTTATCTCTGGGAGGGGACCCAAATTCTCCCACTTCCTGGGGGTGTGACCTTGGGAGAGCTATTTGGCCCCCTGTCCTTGGGCTTCCTCCTTTATAAATGGGGAAAAGTCCTATATCAAAGGCTCTCTCGAAATGAAAAGGACCTAGTACATAGTAGATACTCAGTAAACATTAGTTCCCAGGCCTTATTAAGGGCAGGCTCTTCATTCCCTGCAAAGAGCTGGTGGGATCTGGAAGAGTCAAAGACGTGGGAGCCCGGTCTCACCTCCTTGGGATGCTGCCAGAGGCAGCCCTTTTCCTTGGGCAGTGGGGAGCTGGGTGCGCCTTCACAGGGTGAGCCCCGGGTGCCCAGCGGGTGCCTTCGCACCCACCCTTTTCTTGGCCGCACTGCCGGGCAGTGTGTGTCTCATCTCGGCGTTCAGGGCTTCCGTGACTCCCAGCCCCTCGTTGGGGTAGAGAAGGTGGCAGGTGCCTACCTGAAGCAGTGTGTTCTGGGACTCCTCAGCTTTCCTTCTTGAAGGGAAGCAAGGAACAAGAAGGAGAGACAGGGAAGGGTTGTAACATTTGATGAACGTCTTAAAGCAAGCTTGTAGGTCTCAGAAATGCCTTTGGCTTCACTGAACAGCAAACTCAACTGACTGTAGCTTAAACAAACGGAATTTTATTTTTCTAACGACTTAAGAATTCTGGACATGGGTCGTTTCTGGTCTTGGTCAGCTGCTGGTGATGCCAACAAGGACTGGGCTCTTTCCAGCTTTCCACACATCCTCAGCACATAAAATCCTACTGACCACCTCAAGGTGGCAAGACGGCTGCCTCGGCTCCATCGGGGAAAGTAGAGGGTCTCCCGGGAGCGCTCTGCTGGCGTCTCATTGGCCAGAAGCGGGTCACGTGGCCACTCCTGGAAGCAAGGGATGCTGGGAATGCAAAATCCTGAGTGTACATGCCCCGCCGCCAACCGGGTCAGGGTGCGGTGCGGGGCCAGGGGACAGGTGTCCAACCATGCGATCAGTTGCCTGCCAGAGGAGATAGTGCCCCTCACATCCCGGTCTTACAGACGGCAAGCCGGTGCCAAGGGCAGAGAAATGCTTTACTCAATAAGCGCTTTGATTGATTTACTTTGACATTCTGGGCCAGCAACCAAAGATGCAGAGATAAAAGCCGCTCCCTTGCCTTTCAGAGACAGAAGGAGAATAATAATAGCAATAGTAACAATATAATAACTAAAATTCACTGACCATGTACCAAGTGCCAAGTGCTTGCTGGGCACTTTCTAGACTTTATCTTGTTTCTTGCTCATTCCAACCTCAAGCAACAGGCATGATCCTACCTGCCGTGGAGGAACCTGAGGCTCAGCGAGGCCCACAACAGGCCAGCCTTCCCTCCACGGCACACAAGGTGGTGGATGGAAGAGCCCAGGTATGAACCAGGCTCTCGGGCAACCCACGGGAGGAGGGAGACCCGGTTAAGTTTCTGGAAGTGGGGCGATGCGTGTAGGGTCTGGAAGCGCCAGTTGGAATTCCGCAGTCAGACGAGGTGGGGAAGTTGCCCCAGGTGAGGTAGGACATCCGCAAGGATGCATTAGAAGCGACCTCAGCAAAATCTGAGGCACCTCTAGGGGCTGTCCCCCACGCTTTCCCAGAAACTTGTTTCTTTAAAAGGAGCGTAGAAAATAAAATTATACTTTTAAAATCAACGAGTGGCATGAGTAATCAAAGAAATGCAATGATATTGAAAATAAAATCCTTTAATTTAGAAAACTGTCAAAGATTAAAAGAAAAAGCAAACCAGCCCTTAGACTTGGTGCTGGTGATGGGGCAGTGAAAAAGGAAATGCTAGGGGCGCCTGGGTGGCTCCCTCCGTTAAGCATTGGCTCAGGTCATGATCCCAGGGTGCTGGGATCGAGTCCCGCGTCAGGCTCCCTGCTCAGCGGAGAGCCTGCTTCTCCCTCTGCCTGGCGGTTCCCCTGCTTGTGGTCACTCTCTCTCTCTTTCTGTTAAATAAATAAAATCTTAAAAAGAAAAAAGAGGCAATGCAGGCACACAGTTAGGGGAGGGTGAATTGGTGTAAACCTTTAGAAAAGCAACTTGAAAAATATTCTTTAAAACGTGTTGATCTTTTGGCTTGATTTCTAGAAATATATGCTAAAGAAATGATGAAAGTAGACAGATAACGGCACAAGACATAATTTTTTGAAATAGGATTTTGGGTTTTCTCCCTTGTATTTTCCCCTCTCAGTGTCGCCAGGTGTGTAGTCAGACCCCCTCCCTACTCCCGAATCCCAGGGGGCATTTGTAGGCCACAACGGGAAGCTGCTTGAAGGCAACATTTTTTCCTGTTCTTGTTTTGTTTTGTTTTTTGTTGTTGTTTTTGTAAAAAAGAAAGCTCAAGAGGGAAAACATGCAGGCAGTCACAGTAAAACAGTGGGAGGAATTGTAAGAAGGAAGGGGGGGAGTTCCTAGCACCTGCAAAGGGGCCTCAAGTCCCAGGGGTGGGAACTTGGCCCCCTACATAGCCACACCCTAGGACATCGCTGTGATTTTCCAAAGCTCACTGTCCAGAAAAACTGAAGTCACAGCCATACCCCAGTGTCCTGAGCCTCCAACCAGGCATACAGCAGCAGCCATTGGATATCAAAGGGCGTGCCCTCTGGGAGGACTGGTATTTGTACAAACCCCAGGACCTTTGCACGGCCCTAGCAGACAGGGAGTTCTCAAAACGACTGAGGCCTCCAGTGGAATTTAAAGAAAACCGAATGTGACATTCTCACCTATCTACATTCACGAGAAAAAAAATGTTTTTAAAGGTAACTGGGTATAAAGTTATTATCTTGTTTTGATTTTTTTTAAACTATTAGTTAAATATTTTCCATAGGAAGATACCAAAGTCCCCTGCCCTGTGTTCCCTGACCTCCAGGCACATACCTTTACTGTTGCACCAACCTTGCTGGGAGGGTCATTATCTATATTTAGTGCCTCACTGTTCTTCGAGGTTCTCAGGTCCTAGAGACTCATCAAGACATTGTCTTGTTTACCTCCATATCCCTGGTGCTTGCACAATGCCTGGCAAACACTCAGGGAATGATCAAGTACATGAATGAATGAATGAATGAACGAATGAATGAACGAACAAACAGGTGTCTGGTATCTGGGATAAAGGGCCTGGCGAGGCCCATTCCTGTTGTCGCCACATAGACACTCCTGGCAGCCCTAAGGGCTGTGCACTCAGCAACAGAGTTGACTGCAAGCACATACTCGGGGAGTGTAAACAGCCCTCCTCCGGGCCAAGGCCGACTGGCAGCCTTGCGGGCAGCTTGCACAATCTTGTGGGCTGCTGTGATTCTCATTTTTGGCGCATGGAGTCATCTCTGCCATGGGCCTCTCCCTCCTTGCCCTGGATTGTCTCTTGGCAACAGAAAAGGAACTGTATGTCTGTTGTCAGTGGGAAGAAGTTCAGACCCCCCATCCCTCCAGGAAGCCGGTCCTGATTAACTAGATCTGCCCAAGGACCCCAGGAGGCTGGAGCTGAAAGGGAGTTGGAGGTCACCCAGACGCACTTCTTGGCTTTACAGATAAAGGACCTGAGACCTTAAGAGGTGGGGACACTGAGCTGACTGCAATTGTGGCAAAGCTTGGCATGGAGCTGGGTGTCCTGGGATGGCAGCTGGTTTCAGAACCAGCCAAACAGGGCTGTAAATTCCTGCCCAGCCACTGTCCAGCTGTGTGAACTTGGATCAGGGATGTGTCCTTCCTCAGACCCCATCTCCTCATCTCCGTGGTGCTGCTTGCAAGGTTGTTGGGGACTCCCTGCTCTGATGGTACCTAGCACAGGACCCAGCTCAGACTAGCGCCTTCTGTCTCCTGCCTCCTCCCACCCTTGCAACCACGGGGTACTCCCACTCACCATTCCTCACCATTCCTCCAAGTCTGGGCGTGAAGTGCCCAGGCTTCCCCCTGAACCCGCCACTGCCGGGCAGTTCGCTTCCCGATTGACTGCACCTGCTGAGATTGCCTCTCGATTCGTTAGCGTCTGCCTACTTTCTCTCTTGCTTTTTCTGTTCTCACACATCTCCTGATCTTGCCAAATTCATTCATATCTTCCTTTCTCTCTCCCTTCCTGCAAACTTTCCCAGGCCTCTGCTATGCGCCAGGCACCTGCTGGGCAGAGAGGCTCACGGCCGCCTCCTGCCCTTTCAGAGCTCATCTGCGGCTCCAGAGGGGCTGTGTAAGCAAGGCCAAGACAGGAGAGGATCGCTGACTGGCAAGGGCGATGCTGGGTGTCCACGAAATCCTGTGTCCCAGCTCTTGTCAAAAGCACTCAGGAATTGGGGACTAATCGTGACTGCAACATAACCCAGGCTTTTCTTACCGAGGGAGCTCTGCAGAGGCCCTTGTTTCACCGAGGCCATGATTAAGACTTCAGAAGACGGAAGGGCCCTGAACAGCGTGGGCAAAGGCCTGGAAGGGTTGGAGTCTTTTGGGCTGGCCCGGAGTCCGTGGTGGGAGCGGAGGCTGGCTGCAACGTTTGGGGGAAAACAGGGAGCATGGCACTGTCGTGACTCTGGCCATCCTGTCTCCCCCAGCTGGGCTCCAACAGGCTGTGTACCTGGTGTGCCTGCTGGGCTCATGGGTGCACATGCATGGGTGTGCTCGAGAGGCCTCTCTCCCTGGGCCCAGCTACGCACGTGACGGCGGGTGTGTGCCGCCATGGGTTTGGGTAGAGCTGTAGCTCCAGGGGGGTCGCGGACAAACGAAGGTGTCAGGCTGTGGGCAGGGGCTCCTGTGCAGAGGAAGTGAATAAAAAGTGTGCGGTGAGCAGGACCGTGTGTGAGTGTATCGAGTGAACGGAGAGACTTTTCCAATCCTCAGCGACTGAAAAGCTGTGGGGGACACGGCAGTGGCTCATAAGGTGAGTCGTCACCCGCGGTGCCCGCCTTTCCAGCCATACGTGCAGTGATTCAGTAACCTGGGCCCTCTCCGGGGATGACTGATTGCTGAAACGAGCGTGGGTCTTTCTCGAGGGGCCGGCGTGAGCCAGAGAACACCCTATCACGTCAATCCCACCGCGGGCCAGGTTTGCATGCTGTGTTTATTGCCCACATTACTCACTATTTTGTTACCTGAAATACATTTAGTTCCTATTAATAAGGAGCACTGTAGGGCATAGATTTCATCATTAGCATTAAATTGCTTTATTGCAGTTTACAAAGCAGCTGCTCGTGATGTATGACGCACCCGCTGAAGCTGGGACCTTCACACACAAGCCGCTCGCCTGCATGTGGACATTGTACAGTGGGGTGTGTAGTCAGAGGCAACGTGCTTTCTTGCACGCTTATAGCAGTGCGCAAAGGTAACTTTTGCTTGCTTGGTCCATCTGTGGGGTGCTGCCGTGCCCCCAGCTGGTGTGACACCCTAGGCTGGAGACAGAAGTGTGGCTTCCTGAGAGTCTTCTACGGGCCAGGTGCACAGCTAAGGGCTCTGGAGGCTCTTGTCTCAGTGAACCCCAGGGCCCCCCATGGGGAGGGGCTGCAATCCTCATGTCACAGATGAAGAGACAGAGGTTCACAGAGGACCTGCCTGCGGTGCACGGTGGGGCCACCCTTAAACCCTGCCAACTTCGCAGGCCCCTTTAAGATCAGGTGAGATGATGTTTTCTGCTGAGAGGCCACAGGAAGATTACTCACTCTTTTTTAAATTTTCTTTTGTAATACCGTTTGTATCTTCATTAATGGCTGGAAGAGGCTCCCCTGCATTTGCTGCCCACACCAGCCCCCTCAGAGCCAGGTTAGTAAGAAATGACATCACAGTCCGAGAGGCCGCGTGGTCAGGGGCCCTGCTGGAAATGCTCTCCTCCCACCCACCGGCCGCACACACTGCCTTTGCAAAAACAATTCCCTATTTGGCAAAGGGCAGTGTTTGCCCTGGGATGGGACCTTTGCAGCCCTGCACCAGGCCCTGTTTATTCTGGCACAGAGCACAGGGATGTCCAAGCTCTCCACGTTTGCTGAACTTCCTGGATTTCTTATCACGCAGCCAGCCCCACCAGGGAACAGGTGGAGAGCTGATCGGTGCCCAAGAGACCAAGAGAGGATATTGAGAAGTGCCACAAACGTGTCTCCTCACCCCCAAGGGAGAAGCAGCACTGGGCAGGGCCGCTGAGGGCTGGTGGGGACAAGGCAGAAGGAGCCGGACAGATGTGTAGGTAAAGCCTTCCCTCTCCTTAACCTGGCCTGAGCCTACATCCCCTGCTCTTGAGTTCTCTGCTCTGTTCAGCCTAGTCTCCTCACTTTCTCTGGACAGATCTTGCCTTGGCCAGCCTCCACACCTTTGCCTGGGCCATGCCTGCCGCTTGGAATTTTCTCTCTTCCAAGTCTCCAGTTGAAAGCCTGCTTGGTCGGTAGAATAAAGGAATGACTGAATCCCGAATCGTTCTGAGGGTGGGACTGGGTAAGTGAAAGACTGTGTCCAACACTATACTTTTCTGCACACTTCTGTTCCCCTAGGCTCCCTGACCCTCCGGGGATCATCAGGATGTTTCCCTGGGGCGGCCGAAATGAACCCCCAGGGAGCCCTACGGAGACACGGGAGAACTTGTCTCTGCCCCATCAGGAAGCCACACAGCACAACAGCTGGAGAAGGCTGGGCTAGGAGTGGGGGGTGATGGGGTGGGCGTAGGGGGAGGGGTTCCAGGCTCAGGAGTCGGCCAACCAGGGTCAAGTCCTACCTCCTAGGCTTCTAGCTCCAGGGCCCGAGGAGGTAGCTCCACGCTTCCTTTGCCGGCGTGGAAAGAGTGTAATGGCAGCTCCTTGCTTGGGAGGTTGAACTACAGTGAGAGGTTGATGAAGCACCTTGAGCAGGATGGGCATGTTTTATCAGCCCCTTTTGTCCCTCAAAGAGGATTTCAGACAAATGGTTGACCTCGGATCGCCTTTGTACCTTAATCGCACTATTCCTTGACTGCCTCCCACGAAGCTCCTTATTTCGCAACAAACATGTGAGTTGCTGTCCTTCATCCTTGTGGCAGTTGAGGGGACTCGGCAAGCTGGGGCCATGGTCCAAGGACACGTAGCCTATAGGTGGTGGAGCAAGGGCTCAAGGCCAGCTGGCTTGACTCGACATGTGCTCCTTCCTCTCTATGACTTCTGCCCCAGCCCCTCGTGCCCACCAGTGGCTCAGGGGCCTCCTGGGTCTGGGGGCCCAGGCAGGAGAGGCAGCTGTCAATGTGCATGAGCTCAGGGAGGGCCTAGGGTCCCCTTGTTTGCCACATGCCCCAAACTCCCACCATTACTCATGCTGCTGTGGTTCCTGTCATGTGTGGGCAAGACCCGTGGTACAATGCAATCCACTATCTGACTCTGGTGGCAGGACACGCCAGCACCTGGTATCTGAGGAAGGGGTCCCAAGCCAGCGAGGCTCTGGTGGGGGGAGCAGCTTCAGCTTGGGTCCTAGGGCGCCCACCCGGGGAGCCAGGGCTTGTCATCAAAGGGAGAAAAGGCTTTACCAAGGAGAGCAGAGAGAAGGAGAGGATGGTCTTGGGTTCCTCCTACGAGCGGGCCCTGCCTTTGTGCATGCTGTCTCATTCAGCTCTCTCAATAACCTTGTTGGGGAGCACCCGCTTTGGCCCCCGTTTGATAGAAGAGGAGAAGAGCACAGAGAAGTTAAGCGATTTGCCCAAGGCCACACAGTTAACACGGCAGGGGCAGGGGTCAATTCAGGCCTGTGACAACTTTCTAATTCCGCCAGGGCATAGTTCCCCCTACTGGGGATGTGGTTACGGGAAGGGGTTGTTGTCTTCAGGCAGAGCTAGCTGGCCTCGGTAGAAGAGAGGTTTCCAGGGAGGAACCGCTGGCGCATCCGTCAGGGGTCCGGCCCTGGCATCTCCTGCTGCCCACCCGGAAGGGCCAGAAGCCTGGAGGTGCTTCAGCACGGTTAGTCATCCCAGGTGAGCGGCAAGCAGGCAACCCTCGGGAGGTTTGCCTCCACTGCCCACACCTGAGATGAGTACTGCGTCTGGCCTCGGCCCCGAGCTCGGTGCCCAGGCGCATTACTCACTTCCTTCCGGGGACCTCCGTGGGAGGGGGCCGCTGCTGTGGGTCATCGCGGGGAGCAGGTGGGCGTCACCGAATCACTCACGTCCCCTCACTGGACTCCACAGGGGCCCGAGGTGAGCCAGGACAGCAGCCTGAGCCTGGGGGACCTCTGCCAGAAATATGTTACACGAGAAATACAGTGATTTGGCTCCATGTTGAAGGTCAATTACGGTCTTTAGAGAAAATGGAGATAAAACAGTGAAGTGCAACAACGAGAAACAATCTAGCCAGAGACAACCGCGGGGTACTCTCGTCCCCGCCCTTCACACACGTGAATTTGATGGTTTGTGTGGCTGTCTTGTGACTTTACTGGGTCCTGAGTGTCCCCGGGGCTTCCCCAAACCATTCGTTTACCTGTTCTCGCCTTTGGAGGGAGGCGGTGTGACTTGGTTTTCTAGATGCACAAGTTGAAGTGTCAAGAGGTTGACAGAGCCAGGCTCACACGTGGTTAAGAAAGAGGCAGAGAGGGGTTCTGACTGCAAAGTCCACGTTCTCAGTGAGTACCGTAGACGCTGCTAGGGGGCCGTGTCTTCTCCCTAGCATCGCATCGGAAGCACGTCCCCCCACCCCGATGAGAAGTTCAGTGCCAACAGCAGGTGTAGAATCTGCATGTTATTCCATGCAGTGCACCTATACCACCCTCTCCTGGTGCTGGACACCTTAGTTATTTCAAATTTGTCACCGTTAGAAGCACGCTGCCGGGAACTGCTTCGGGGTATGGCGATTTCCCTGGGCAGCGCTTACCATGGAATCTGAGCGGCCCGTCTGCAGCCTGGGCCCCGCTGGGCAGAGATGAGACAGCTACCTCAGGGGCTCTGTGTGGCCCAGCGTGGAGTCTGATGCTGTTGACTCACGGGAGGTAGAACACACAGCTGAGCCTTCCTAGGGGGCACAGGTGGGGAACCCTCTGCTGTACCTCCGGCGTGTTTCAAGGTGATAAAAGCTGAGTCTCAGAGAGGCAAAGTCACTTAGCCAAGGTCACACAGCCTGGGCCCAAACCCAAGAAACGCAGCATCCCACACAGGGTTTGCAGAGCACCAGCCCCTAATTCTTCAGCAATTCTAGTTAATTTTCCGCATCAGCTCAGCATCCATGGGTGCCAGCTCACTTCCTGAAGCATCTCTGGGAGGTTTTCACAGAGCCTGGGTTTTGGCTCAGTCCTCACTCCTGCCGGCCTCCCTCTTCACTATATTTTAGACTCTGCCCACTTCTCCCCATCGCCTCTTGCCTGGACTGGTGCAGTAGCCTCTGGAGGTTTTGCCTCTGGTGGGCTCATAGTGAGCCCACTCTTACCCTTTACTCCACTCAGCCATTAGAATGATCTTTTAAGGACCCAAATCCCACCAAGTGACTCCCCTGTTCCAGCTTCCAAGGGATTCCTGCCTGGGTGTGAGGTCACTTACCTGGAATTTGATTTGATTGTGATGAATTTGATGTGATGAATTTGATTCAGCGCCTGCCCTATGCCAGGCACAGTGCTAGACACTATGGGAACAGTGAACCAGACACAGAACTTAAGAGGCCTGTCTCCTCCATCCCCTACCTCCCTCCCCAACCCTGTCCCATCCCTTCCTGGGTACCCACTGGGCTCCAGGCCTCCCTTCCCCCTCGCAGGCAGGTGGAACCTTTATCTAGAAACTTTATCTAGAACAATCTTGCCCTTGCCCACCCCCCCCCCCCGCCCCACACTCTGGCTGCCTCCCTTCTTCCCCAGAGACTCTCCTCACACACAGGCAGGCGCTGTCTCTCTCATTCTATTAGTCTTCCTAAGCATCCCCCCCTCCTCGAAACACACACACACCGCAGCTTCCCCAGAGAAATTCCCAGTTCAGGAGCTTAAGGTTGTGGGGGAGAGGGGGGATGGATAGGGGAATGAATTTATAGCCCCTTGAGCATGTTTTTGCGTGCATAATAAATATTTTCACATTCATTAAAAAACAAGTCCAACAAAGACATCGCACTCAATAAGAGTTATGGGATATCGGCCACATTGTAAGTCAGTAATAGTTGTTGGTTTCCAAGGCTCTCCCCTACCTGGCTGGAAACCCTTCTGAATCTCCTTCCTCATGATTTCAGTAAGACCTTTATCAACTACTTGGTGAGCTGAGAGGCCTTGTTCCTCCTGTGCTCCGGTGATCCCAGAGACACGCTCAGGGAGACCTCCCGGTGGAAAGACTGGAAGGCCTTGTCCTGTGGCCAGGGTCTGGCCCTCTGCAGGTGGGGTGGCGGTTCAGCCGGCCACCTCCCTCCATCTGGCCACTGTCCCTTTCTTTGCTGGCTGCCAACCTGTGCAACAGTATCTCTCTGCGGACCCCTGCCCCTTTCCGATGTGCACGCAAGGGGAGTTATGCGGCCCGACTCCTCTTGCTGTCCCTGCCGGGCTTTGCGAGGCCTTGGTGCCAAGAGCTCTTCAGCTGGGCCACTGTTTCCTCTATGAAAATTCCCACCCTCTGATTTCGTCTCTTCACTGATGTCTTCGGTAGGGGTGTACAGACAAGCTGGGCTGCAGTTAAGCCCAGGTGGTGGGAACATGAGACGGGGCGGGATCCCCACTGACACCTGCCTGTCTGCAAACTTCCAGGCCTGCCCAGGCTCCAGGATGGAGATGCAATCCCTCGGGAGTGAAAGAAATCGGCCTGAAGACAGCAAAACAAGTTTTCCAGGGTTGAAAACCATGAGTTCCAGAATAATGAAGTTAACGAAAAGATGGGGTGAGTGTGAGCTGGCACGCGTGACCATGTGTGACCAGCTGCTTGTGCTAGCGAGGCTCGGGTAGGTGCCCCTGGATGCCAGCCCCAGGCTGGGTACTGTGAGGACCAGACATAGTCTCCGCTTGCTAGAGACTTAGGGTCTGGAGGGCCTGGCACAAGCCGGAGCCTGGACAAAGCGCTCCTTCTCAGCTTTCTGCTGATGAGTTGAGTAGCACTGAACATTACCTGTGGGAAACTGTTCTTCCCAGCCCCAGCCGGGACTGGGGATTCCTCCTTTGGGAGGAGCCTGACTTCTCTTGGGAAGCCATTTTTCTTCTTGCCAAAGGCAGAAATGAGGTCTCTCTTTGCCACCCTGAAACTCTGCGTTTGACCCGTACAAAGGCAGTGGGCATTCCGGTCAGGCAGGCCCACAGGCCTGAGGCCTGTTTGAGCTGGGGCTCCCTCCTTCTGCACCCAGGGGCTGGATGTTCTTCATCCACCTTCTGGATCGCAGGCCATGGGTGAACCTAGAAGGGGGGGTGATGGTACAGAAATCAGATATTCTGCAGTGACCCCAAGCAAGGCCAGGCTTCCGGGTAGGGCAGCGAGGCACTTGAGAAGAAGCTCAGCACAGGTGGGGGAGGGAGGGCAGGGAAGTTGGTCAGCCCAAGGCTCACAGCCAGGAGCGAGCCCATTCCTTACGCAGCATTTGGCGAAAGGGACATGTCTGCAGAGCCAGGTGCCTTAGGACAAGTGGCTTGCTTGAGGGAAAAAGTATATTGGAGTATGTGTGTGCGTGTGTGTGTGTGTGTGTGTGTGTGTGTAAAAGTGCTGGCCCACTAAAAGTTTCACACTTTAGAGTCCAGGAGATGCTGCTGAGGGGCCCCCCTCAACAGCACACAGCCCCCTGCTTGGGCTCTGGAGGCACCAGCTCTCAGGCACCAGCCAAGAGTAGGCACACAACAAATATTTGCCCACTGACAGGCCAGGGTGCTTTCTGTCTCCTGCTCAGGGCTGAGGGCTGCGTGCAAGCCGGTGGGATTCTCGTGTCACTCTTAGCAGCAGAGACTTGAAGCCACATGACCTCCAGGCAGGAGGCTGAGGGCCCCTGACAGGACTGGCCTGGGGCAGGTGGGGCTCCCTGCCAGTGAGCCGCGCGTGGATGGAGTCATGGCCCCAGGGAGGTGCCCCAAGGAGCTCGGACGTGTGTAGGGAGAGGAGCGTGAAGAAGCCCTCACCTCCTGCAAATCTAGCAGAGGCTCGGATCGAGCAGAGTTGAGGCCTTTGCGGGAATGTAGCCTCATGGGACCATCAGGGCTGCTTCTGGTGAGCAGTTCCATTCCCTCCACAAATCATTTACGGAGCTCTAGCCAGATGCCAGGTCTTGTCCCAGAGAGCTGTTGTGAAGTTACGGGAGGTGACATGGTGGCAGGAAGGGCTCAGTGCATGTTTGCCAGTGGAGTTGTGCTGCCCACAGGCCCCACTGCTCATGGGAGGACTGGAGGCCGGGTCTCTGCACCATCAGAGGAACCTGCGCCGTCTCCCTCCTCTCCTTGGAACCACTTGGTTATGGAACGGGCAGACCTGAGCCTTGCCTATGTGGAAGCTCTGGTGGGAAAGACCCAGAGCAAAGGACCAGAACTCTAGCCTGAGGCCTTCTGGCTTGTAGGCAGGCCACTGGAGGCTCGAGGCTGCTGGCAAAAGTAATTCTTCCTTGGTCCTTAAACTCTCCTCAGAGAATGTCAGCGTTGTAGATGACTTTGTCTTCCTGTCCAGTATCGCCTTTCTCCGTGTTCCATTGGCCACTGGGGTCTTTCTCTTACATTTCTGCCATGAAACAATCCATATTTGAACACCTCCCAAGACAGGGATCTCAGTACTCTCCAAGCACCAAGGTAGTCTCGGGGGCTGGCTGTCCCGAGGCCAGGCAGGCAGCAAGGGACAGCTGGGGCACATGAGAAGGCTGTGGGGACTCAGGAGATGCTGGAGGGCTGGGAGAGGCCACAGGAGACAAGGGCGGGCGCGGGAGAGCCCGACCGCAGGCTCAGCTCCTCGCCTGACCAGCTTGAGGTCCAGTGTGCACAAGACAGACTGACTGTAGACCACCTGCTGCCTTGAGTCATCCATGACCTGACCCCCTTGGGACATGGCATGGGGGATGGCAAAGGCCAATGCTCCACAACTCCCCGGCACGGCACACGCCTGGGAGCACACTCGCACACGTGTGGGCCACCCCGGAGGCCAGAGAACAAATGGAAGTCATATTCACCTTGCCAGAAAGGCCCGAGGAACCAGCAAATCCAGAGCGAGCGTGTTCTAGCTGCATACTCAGCCCCCACGAGTGTCCATCTGAGACCCCGGGCGTCCACGTGGGACGGTGTTGACCCAGCAGTGGAGCTTACTCTCAGCTTCTGACAGCTTCTCATGAGTAATGAAAGTGAGTGGATCTAGTTTCAACAAACAGGTGATGGGCCTGAAGCACAGCAGAGTAAACAGGACTCCAGAGGAGGAATTTGCTCATTGTTCTGCCTGCAGGAGACCAATAGAACCTGCTCCGGGAAGAGGCCATTCGGCATTTCTGGTTACGTTTCTGCTCGTTCTTCTATCCACACATCCGATAGGAAATGGGCCAGTTTTCTAAGGCAACCAGGCTCGCTCAGCCTCTGTGAAGGCCCGGTTCTGCAAACAGTTTCTGAGTTTCTTCAGATGTCAGTGATGCTCCACGGGGCTTATGAGTGGCTTCCTGCCCTGTATGTACAGACAGAGACAAAAGCACGTCTGCAGTTCAGGGGGTGAGTTTAGACTCCAAAGCCACCTTCAAAGGTCCCTTTATGCCTTCCCCTCCCCCCAGCCTTGCACTGCTCTGCCTCCCTCTTAGGTCGTCTGTTGGCCACATGATAGGCATAGTGGGAAAAGCATGAACTTCAGGGTCCTGGAAACTGGGTTCCAGTGGAGGTTCCCTCACTTACTAGTTGGTTGCTATGGAAAAAGAACACGTTTACGAACGTTTTCTGTGTTTGTAACTGGGGAAAATAAAAATGATCAGCCTGGAGGCAGTGAAGGAAACGAATGGATTAAGACATGTGAGAATCCCCACTGATCTTGGCATCTGGACTCCACAGGTACTCCCTCCAGTGATGCTGGTTCCCTGCGCATGACCCGGGGTGGCTTTGGGAGACACTTCCTTCATGGGCAGCCCTGAGTGGGGGTTACGTTCTCTGTCCCTGGACCATGCTGAAGCCCCACTGTATCAGGCCGGAGCATCCACCTGGCCCTGTGATTCTGTACCCATACCTGAAGGACCCTATCCTAACTCTGCAGACAGCCTGAACCCGACATGGTCAGCACACCCCACTGCCTGGCCTTCCTTGGAGGTGCTGGTTCTCTGGCAGCTGCAGATTCCTGGGACTTTGGAATAGGCCTGGGGCCCTCTGAGCATGCCCACCCCCACCATGCCCACTGGGCCGGGACAACAGGGTTTGCTGTCTAGGAGAGACATTGGCCCCAGCGCTCTGGTCTTATTCATGTCAGTACAACCGAGAACGCTTGCAAACATTTTACCAGGGCTCAGTGGAGACCAGAGGAGGAGAAAACACGTAGCCCACCTCGACTTTGCAATCTCATGAGAGAGATCAGCTGAGCACCCAGGAAACAATTAGAGAACAATTAGAGTGTCCTAATACCAACTTCATGGCATTTGAGGGCACAAATCACAAGACTTCGTTTACTCAGCTATTGAAAGATTTTCATGCCTGTTTTCCCAGAACCCTGAGGGCTTTTGTGGCCCTCGGGGGTTGAGGAAGGGACAGTGCGCAGGGACCCAAGGTCCCCCATGGCTTAGTTCCTCAACCAGAATGATCAACACTTAAGTTTCCTTTATTGGTCATTAGGGTTAACTTTATTGGAGGGGGAAAAAGTGTGGAAACCACTGGATAAGCTGAATTCTGAGTCTAGAATTGTTACTTAGAGAAGGAGCATTGAATGCTGTACATAACTATACAGGAGCAAAAGAGAGCGCGATGCATATGGCGGCGGGGGGGGGAGATTCGGTCTGTCCCACAGCAGCGACTTGCCCCTCCCACCGTCTGTCTGTCGGGTCCTCTGGGTGGGGGTCCCAAAGCTGCATGGGTCCCAGAGCTCGAGGAGGAGAAATTCTTCATGCACCCTGGCCCCGGACACAAGCTACGTCTTCACTTGCTAGGCCATGGAAGACCCAGCAGTGGGTTCTGTTAGAGGGAGAGCCAGTAGGACTGCATTTTATGGTCCATTTTGGATGATCTTTATCTGTTCTACTTCATTCTACCAAAGCAAACGATACTACAGTGGTAATGCCGTATAAAATGTAAAATGCATCATCGCATAGTTAATGTGGCCCCTTGAACTGTGCATACTGTAGGCACTTGATAAGTGCAGGCAAGCACTCTCTTTGTCCCCACAGGGTGGGGGTGGCATTGCTGTGCAGACAAGGGCACTATTTCCTGAAGAACATCTTTGACGTGTCCAGCTTCCTCACCTTGGCATCATCTCCGCCATCTTCCAAGAAACCTCAAGGGCAGAAGCTTCCGGCCCTATTTTTTAGATGAGGAAACAGGCTCAGAGAGGGTGAGTGACTAGCTGAGGGTGTCGGAGCCTGTATTTGATCCAGGACTGACCCCAAGTCATTGCTTTTTCTGTGATGCCACCCTGGTTCTCTCTACACGGCACTTGCCAGGTCTGAGGCTGTGATTAGGAGGGAGCTGAGCAATGAGGGCTGGGGGTTGGCGCCTCTTCCCACCCCCTCCCCCCACCTTTGCATTCTGGGGCTTAAAATTCCAGAAGGTTGGGGGGGTAGGGCACGGAAGAGCCAAGCTCTGGAATCCAGGAAGTGGTCACAGGGTTTAGAAAATCCCGGGCAGTGGGCCATGGCTGACAGCAGGGACTTGGCCAAGGAGGGGCAGAGGAACAGGTCCGAGAGGTCTCGACAGCCAAGGGTCAGGCCGTGCCGATCAGCACTACCTTGAAGGGCTGACTCAGTGAGAGCAATGCTGGTCAGCTGGGGCACGGATTTCCGAAGTTAAAAGCACAAAACGGAGTCAGAGAAAACAGAGATGCCCAAGGTCCGCCAGTGAGTTAGGGGTGAAACCCATCTCCTTCCTGTCGCCCGCACAATTTGCAGTTCCCAAGTCCTTTTGTGCCACACACTGAGCTCCCGTGTCCATTGGTGCACTACCCGCTCTTGTTCTCGCTGCCTTTTGTACGTTACCTGCTCGTTTCTCCAGCCCTCAGCCTGTTGAAAGCTCACCTGGCCGGGGCCATGCTTTTCCTGGTCCTTCCTCCTGAAGCTCCCAGCCTCATCTTTAGCCGTAAACACTGTCCATTGGGTCTGTGGGCATTTGTACAGTGTTACCTGATCCATTGACATCAGGTCCCCACATCCCCAAGACAGGATGGTGGGAAAGACGAGGTCCCTGAGGGCAACTTCTGAGAATTTGAATCCCAGCACAGCCATTTGCTCTGGATATGAGCCTAGACTTGACTTCGGGGAACCTCTGTTTTCCATGTGCCACATGGGCAGAATGGCCAGCACCATGTGTCCCAGTGAGGGACACAAAGCCCTGGACTACGCTGACTGCCAGGTGAGAGACATTTCTGTGACCTTTGACATGCTGAGCTCTCAAACAGTCCATCACTTGCAGAGGAGATGGTTGATCTTCCTTGCTGTCAGGGTGGTCTTTATAAAGCCTGGAATCGGCCAGCACCCTCTGCCTTGGGCTTCCATGTCCCTCCCCACGTCATCACCAGCTTTGAGCTCTGGGAACCCCCAATTCCTATAGCCCCATGCACATACTTGCTTATGCACTCTCCCCCACCCCCAATACCTGCCTCTTCCCCACACATCCTTCCAGCCAAGCCCCAGAGATCCTGGGTCTGAGGAGATCTCCTGACATCAATACTTTTCACCTGCCCCTCATCCTGGCCAAAGCCAGAGAGATAGCAGGGGGTGGGGGGAGTGTGGTGTGTGTGCATGTGTGATCAGGTGCAGACCAGGCCCCTACTGCTCAGCCTGTGACCTGGTTTCCTTCCTAGCTGATGACTTTATTTTGGCATTTGGCTTGAGTCCTCAGTGACTTCCCCATTCTGTGGGCTTCCTTCCTCCTTCAGGCATTGTCAGCTCGCCAGACAGGTTTTCTTCCTGGCCAGGTGACTTTTGTGAGGCCAGGAACTGAGCTGGCCCACCTGGAGCCCAGAATGAGGCCCTGGCCCACTGCATTCTTCCGGAGACTTCCCCTTGCTCTCTGCTCTGGGCCTGGCTTGAGCAAGGAGCCACCATAGCCCAGAACCCCCGAGGACTCAGGAACTGTCCTCCCCTATTCCCTGGGCTTGGCCTGGCACCACCCCCATGCCCCAGACCACCGATGGAACTACAGGTTGAGAAGGCTGTCTCGAGGTGTGGGGCCAGCTCACTGTCAGATGGGGTGGGGCTCCTCTCTGAGACCACACTCTGGGAGCCCAAGGAATGGGCCAGAGCAGGAGCTACTGTTTCTCTGCATTGCCCAAGCACCAGGAGTGGCGCTGACACTTCACAGTGATGGTGACATCTGATTGTCACCATAGGAAAGGGGCCATCCGTAGTCACATGCTGAGGATACAATAGTTCCCAGCCTGAGCCCGTGCTTGTGCTCCTGGAGCTGTGATTTCATGTGAAAACGGATCGTTTAGAAACCGCACACCAACACCGGGGAAGTGAAAGTATCAGGGCTACACTGTGACATCAGGAACCCCCCCCCCCATCGCTAAGGTGCCCCTCTGGGGGGAGCGCCCCCTGGCGGAAGAGTCCAGGTGGAAATACCCAGGCGGTAGCAACCCCGTCACCTTTCCTTCGCCGACCGCCAGCCCTCTGGCTCCAGGCAGCAATGCCGAAGCTCAGTGCCCAGCACCGGATGGTTCTCGGTGAAGGCCAGTCCCCTTGGCCTTCTGCCTCAGATGCTCTGTCCCGCTCCCTAGATCAGCTGAGCCTCAAGTTATCCCACCAGATGTGATGAGCCCCTTCTCGCACCGGGAGCTGGGGAGCTGGGGATGATAAGAACCACAGATGTGGAGTCAGGCATCAGAGTTCGGGCTCTGGCTTCAGCATTCAACATTTAAGCCTATGTGGGCAAATCGCTTCATTCCCCTGGGCCTCTATGTTCTCATCAGGTGTTGTCATTCCTACAGCAGAGATCCTCGTGAATGCCAAGTAAGATACAGTAGTTTTTGAAAGTAGACTGAGAGATCTCATTATCACCATCATCATCACCCTTCACAGCCTCAGCCAGAGCCTGAGGACCTCAGGTGAAGTCAACAAAGCTATAAAGCCTCAGTGCACAGCCAGGCCCATGGCCGGCCCTCAATAAATATTGGTTCTCTTCCCTTCCTACCCCTTCTGAAACTCCTCAAGCTGGTGGGTAAACAAATGCCTGCCTGGTGACTTCCCGAAAGAAGAGTTAATACCTAACATGCTGTTCCGGGGCTTGCCGATCCAGCTGGACCCCTAGAAACATTCCTACTTGCCAGCCAGTCTCGTATACTGGGCTGTGATCCACTGGGGCTCAGGCTGCCTCCCTGCCTGGTCGGGAGGTATGGGCTCAGGCCACCATGCGGGTCACCCGGGTCAGCTCTGCCTCTGGGTCCTCCGGCATGGTGATGTTGTCTCCTGACCTACAGTGTCATCCCAGGGGGCAAATCCTGGGTCCCAGAACAAATAGGTAACACCCAGCAAGCCCTCTGTTGTGTGCCACATCTTTCTGAAGACTTAATGTCTTTATTTCCCTTTTATCCCTCAGGTTCCTTATACAAATCATGGGCTAACTTCAAATCTAGTCTTTGGCTCTGTGTGAGTGTGTGTGAGTGTGTGTGTGTGTGTGTGTGTGTGTGTGTGTACCTGTTTTTCATATCAAGATCAAGAATCCCTTTTCAGATAGAAGTTCACATGGAGGTGCTATGGGCTGTTGGTTGTTTGGTTTGGATGTATATGCCGTGGCTAACAGAGCCTTCTTATTCTTGGAACCTGGTATGTTTGCAGAGGTTCCCAGAGGACTGGATTTGGAATTGTCTTTGCTTTTGCCCCTAATGTGAAGGAGCCCTCTTGAGGGCAATGCTCCTTTTCCTTCTGCTCAAGTCACTTGAGTTCCATTGCCCCTGACACCCCCCTGCCTCTGTGAGCTCAGCCTGTCTGGGGTGGGTTAGGCACCCGGAGGGGCCAAGACAAGGTCTCCATTCAAGGAGCCTCTCCTGGGTCTGCCTAAGTTAGCCATGTGCAGATGGGTCTCCTCTTCATTCAGGCGCAAATGGTGCCAACAAGAAATGCTACGTGCATCCAATAATCTGTGACCCAGGGACTTCGGGGGATTTCTCTGGGGCCTGAGGTTTCAAGGATGGGGATAGGTGGTAGGGGAGAGTCAGGGAGGGAGCTCCTGCATGTATCTGACAGGAAATACTGGGCTGGGATTTGTAAGGAGACTTCTAAATGAAGGGACCGTTCGCAGAAATGTCATCGAGTTCAGGGAGCTACGAGGGATGGAAGGCACCCAGGGGTTGGCCACTGCAGGAGCTGTTACCACCCCAAGGCCCGGGCGCTGGGTTCAAAGCTAGAGATATAGAGCTCCGCAGAAGCTGGAGTTCACAGGGGCACAGCCAGTCTTGGAACAAAACAAAAGAGGGCAAGCAGGATCCCCCGACCTCTCTTTCCCGGCTGCTGTCCAGTACCCTGCCAGGCTTCCCAGTGGAAATCCAGATGGGAGCCAGGGGGCCAGGAGCCTGGGGGAAGTGCTCCACAGAGAGCATCTTCCCGGGGCACAGAGAAGGGCAAGGGCAAGACGGATGCAAGGGACAACAAGAGTCATCAACACGCAAAGCTCTGGGCAGGAGTTAGGTGACAGGCTTCCAACTGCACCTTGGCCACTCATTCCTGTGCTTTTTCGGCAGGTTGCTCTGCCATGCTCGGTCTCGGCTGCCTCCTCTGGGGATGGAGGTGTTGGACTAGGTCAGTGATTCTCAGAGCTTGCTACACCTACTGCTTGTGTGCACAGGACAATTTTAGCAATCCACAACTTCTGTCTCAGTAGCCGCCCCTGCCCTCTGCATGATGGGCATGGAGGGAGGCGGTTTCTGGGCCACTTCTCTCCCTTGTGTGGTCCGCCACATGGAACACTCGGAGTTCAACCTGAACACTTATAGTTCAACCTGTAGTTGAACTTGAACCTGAACGGGTGGAAAGGAGACTTCCCTGTGAGTCCAGCCCAGGGGGCTTGGGGCTGGGGTGAGGTGACTGTAAAGTGTCAGGCCGAGAGAGAGGGCAAATGTCACGAGCTTCTGTTTAGGGTGGGGATATGAAGTTTCCTTAGAAAATACTGGGGTTTTTAAAAAAGTAAGTCTATTTAAGAAAAGTGTGGGCGTGGATAGAGGGTGTGGACATGGCAGGACTCATGATGGTCATGGTGGTGTGCTCAGCAAGTGATCTTGCTGTGACCGAAATTTAAGGAGGACCATAATACCAATTCGACACAAACTCTTCCAGAAAATGAAAGTGCTCATTTTCAGCTCATGCTCTGAGGCCAGCATTACTCTGATATAAAAACTAGATGGAGACCCTACAAGGAAAGAAGACTTCAGACTTATCCTCCGTGAACATAAATGCAAAATTTTCATAGAATTTAATTCAACAACATAGGAAAAAAGAAACCTACCACGGCCCAATGGGGCTTGTCACAGGGACGCAAGGTAGCTTAATCTTAGAAAATCAGTCAATGAAATTCACCATATTAACTGACTAAACACGACAAGGATGGGATCATCTCATTAGATGCAGAAAATACACACGACAAAATCCAGCCCCCATTCATGATAAGACTCTCAGCGAACTGGGAACAGAGGGGAAGGCCCTCAGTCTGACAAAAAAGCATCTCCAGAAAAGCTACAGCCAATATCACAATGGCACAAGACTAAGTCCTATTCCCTACGAATGAGCCCCCCAAAATGGGTAAAAGCTTCGAACAAATATGTCACCAAAGAAGCTGTATGGATGGCAAATCAGCCCAGGGAAAGACGTGCAATTTCACTAGTCCTTCAGGAAATGTACATGTAAGCCACAAAATAACACTATGCCTGTCCCTATGAGAAGGACCCTTTCTTCAGGTTTGTTCTGTTGTACTGTTGAATGTCTGCCCCACCGGGGATGCTTGGCTACCTCTAATTTAGCCCAGAAGATACACATCTCCTTCCTACCCCTCTAGATGCGCTCTTAGCTTCACTCGGAAACCTCTACATCCTGCTTCGCTTTTTTTCTTCAGCATCCTCAGGAGTGAAAGGAGAATCATCAATGTATGGAAACATCACAGTCTTTGTAGCAAGGGGAGGCAGAGCACGATGGTGGGAAAAGTCTAGGAGACAGTGTTTAGAAACTGGGCTCCAGACCGACTTCTCTGCACCAACTTTCAGGATACCTATTCTGCCCCTGGTCTTAAGTCCACCCCCCCATGAAGCCCTCCCCGAGTGATGAGCACCTCCAGCGCTCATCTGCCTCTCCAGCACCATGGAGCCTCCCTGACTCCTCTTGCTTTTCCACAGCCGCATCTGGCCCCTCCCCGGGTTGCATCGACCCCACCTTTCCAGTGCGTGTGCCGTGTGTCCCCACCTCCCTGCGCACCTCTCGTGTGCACTTTTGCCAAGGTCTCCCCTGGGGTCTGTGATGAGCCCCCCTGCCTGAGAGCCCACCTTTCCCATCTCCTCCCATTGGGAAACACTCACATAGGTCTCTGGTCAGGCACCACTTCTTCCAGGAAGTCTTCCTGGCTGAAACCGCCCCCCCCCCCCAACAACCAATCCTAGGCTGGGGATGCCATGTCCCAGGAAGCCTGTGTGAGCCACCAAGACCCCAGCAAGAGTGGGTAAGAACCCTGGCGGAGTTGGTGCCCACGCTCAGGATGTCGCCCAGTGGTCCCTGTGAGAGACGGTTTATTGTAAAATGTTCAGGCATACACAATAGCAGAGAGAACAATTTGAGAGAGAGAGAGAGAGAGCGCGAGCCCATGGGGGGAGGGAGGGGCAGAGGGAGAGGGAAAGAGTATCTCAGCAGGTTCCATGTTGAGCGCAGAGCCTGACACAGGGCTCGATCTCATGACCCTGAGATCATGACCTGAGCCAAAACCAAGAGCAGGACGCTTAACTGACTGAGCCACCCAGGGGCCCCAGAGAAAGCAATTTAAAACAAACACTCTGCACCTGTCACTCAGCATTAACAATTATCCACTGGGGCCAGCCCCAGCTTCCACCACCTGTTGGGTCTTTTCACCCGTACATACCTCAGTCTGCATCTCTAAAAGAAAGAGGCTCTCTTTCAAAATTCTCAACGCCGTCATTATCAAATCAAAAATATTAACAAGAAGTTTTTAAAAAAAAAAGGTTTTATTTATTTATTTGAGAGAGAGAGAGCGAGAAAGTGAGAGAGCACAAGCAGGGGGAGCAGCAGAGGGAGAGGGAGAAGCAGACTCTCCGCTGAACAGGGAGCCCAATGCAGGGCTCGATCCCAGGACCCTGAGATCATGACCTGAGCCGAAGGCAGACGCTTAACTGACTGGGCCACCCAGGCGCCCCAACAGGAAGATTTTAATGTCATGTAGTATCTATGCATTGAAATTTCCCCTAATGTCTCCTAAATGTCTTTTACAACCAAGTATTCAAATCAGGATTCAGACAGGCTCCGCGCATTGCTCTGGCTTGATACGTCCCCCGTGTCTCTTTAATCGGTTACACTGTCCTCCCCTCGGCCTTTTCCTCTAATGCTATTTGTTAAAGAAAACAAAAACAAAAAACACCCGAACCCTGGCCCCTTTGCCCCTAGAGTTCCCCATGTACGTTCTGGGTCTGGCTGATCGCTGATTGCGTCTCCATGTTCTTGGCCCACACAACCCTTCCCGCCTGTATTTCCTATCAACACAGAGTCAGACCCAGAAGCTTGGCCAGATTCGGGTTTAGTTTTTCACAATATCCTCCGAGGAGTGGTACGTGTGCTTCCTGCTGCATCCTGAGGCGCCCATCTGATCCTCTCTTGCTGTGAAGTTGCAGCTGATCTGTGTGTCCAGATGCTGTAGGCCAGCGCATCCATTGTAAACTTCCCAGCATCAGCCTTTCAGTGGCCCATTATTTCATTATGGTTTGCAACGTGGTAATATTCTATTATTCTTGTGCATTTTCTAGGTGAAATGTGTCTATAACACTCTTTCCCTCATTCATGATTTCCCTGGACTGACGTTTGTACAGCAAAGGCAGGATAAATGTTTGATCCTTTCTCTTTTAAAATAATAATTTTAAAAAGTTTTGAAAAAATAATGTGTTGGTTCCCTAGCATCCTCCAAAGGCAACAAATGAGTTTTAAAAAATATTATGAACTCCATATTTGGTTTATTTCGATCTATTATCGTCATTATTATTTTTGACAATAAAATCTTCCCATCATTGGCCAACTACAACCATTTTGAATTGGTTCCTTCTAAAACAACCGTAGAAATTTGAGACAACTTCCTTGCTTTTTCGTATGACAAGATGGTGTAGCTCACCTTATATTTGCCTTACCTCAGTCCTAGAATCATCCATGTCTCCCAGGCTCCCTGGTTCTTTGGAGACCCCAGTCTGGAGCTATAGCACTCCTGCTTCTGAGCTGGTGTTACTTACAGGGCTTTTCAGTGAACAGGCCTAGGAGGGACCTATTTCTTTATGAAAGGGAAAACACATTGTAAGTTGCTTTTGATATTTTTTTTAAGATTTTATTTATTTATGTGACAGAGAGAGATAGTGAAAGAAGGAACCAAGCAGGGGGAGTGGGAGAGGGAGAAACAGGCTTCCCGCCGAGCAGGGAGCCCCATGCGGGGCTTGATCCCAGGACCCTGGGATCATGACCTGAGCCAAAGGCAGATGCTTAATGACTGAGCCACCCGGGCGCCCCTGATATTTCCAATTCAGGTTTCAGGGTACAGGATTTTTAACTTTGCCTACACTATCTTATATTTGTATCTCTTTGCTGTTATGCTGAAAATGTTGGTTCCTAACTATATTAGCATCACTCTTTACCTACAAAGCAACAGGGGTTCTCAACCTAGTATGCATGGAAGGACTTTGGGACTGTATATGCCCCTGAGGTTGGATACAGAATGGTGTGGGGTAAAAAATGTGAGTGTGTGAGTTGAGTGAATGTACGAGTGTGTTAGCAGATGGACATTTTTCTTAGGAGAGGATCCACAGTATCTGTCCTATGGTCAAAAGGATTTTCAGTCTTGGTACTATTGATGTTTGGGGCTAGATAGTTCTTGGTGGCAGAGACCGTCCCGTGTGCCGTGGCATCCCTGGCCTCTACCCACTAGATGCCAATAGTACCCAGTTGTGACAATCAAAGATGTCTCCAGACATTGCCTGAATGGCCTCTGGTTAAGAACCGCCTGTCTAGAACACCAAAAAGATTATGAGTCCATTTAACAGGCTGGAATTTTTGTAGCATCTCTCGAGTAATGGGGAATTGCTTCGGGAAATGCCATAGAAAGACTACGGTGATTGCTTTAGTTTGCTAGAGCCTTCATGACCGAGTACCACAAAGTGGGTAGCTTACACAACAGAAACATACTGTCTCACTGTTTCGGAGGCCAGAAGTCTGAGATCAGGGTGTGGGCAGGGTTGGTTCCTTCTGAGGGCTATAGGGAGACTCTGTTCCCTGCCTCTCTCTTAGCTTCTGGTAGTTTGCTGGTAATATTTGATGTTCCTTGGCTTGTAGATACGTCGGCCCGATCTCTGCTTTCATTTTCCCGTGGTGTTCTCCCTGTGCACACATCTCCGAGTCCAAATTTCCCCTTCTTATAAGAACGCCAGTCACACTGGATTAGGGCCCACCCTAATGACCTCACATTGACTACGTCGGCATAACACTATTCCGAGGTACTGGGGGATTGGGACTTCGTTGTATCTTTTTGGGAGTCTCAATTCACACCGTAACAGTGAGGACACTACCATCCTTGGCTAGCAGCAGGTGGACAGCAGCGGCTGAGAGCAGACACGAGGTGTCACATCTGGGTTCGCCTTGCAAGCTCACCATTTGCTATCTGTGCATCTGTGAAATGGGCTGATGCAATCCCCACTTCCTAGGGGAGTTGTGAAGAATAAAGGAGTTCGCATGTGGGAAGACTGTGGTCTGGTGCCTGGCACATAGAAAGTGTTATGTGGGTGTTAACGTGAGTAAAACCATCTGCCCAGTGGTTGAGACTCTAGTCACTCCAGGGCAGGCTGGCTGTGGAGGGGACATGAAGGAAGTAATGATGCTGGTTCAGAATCTGGAGCTTGTTCACCTTGGCCATGCTTACAGGGTGCCCTTCCCTAAGGATGAGTGGAAAGGAAGACTTCCATTCAGGGTCTACTATGTGCATGACATTGGGGCAGGGACCTCACAAATATCACCCGTCGTGCTCAGCATTGCCCCACAAGGGAGATCTTTGTAGTAGAGTTCCAATTTCCTACTGAGAAATCAATGAGAGGTCCGCAGACTTTGATGAAATGGCCCGTTCTCCTTCCTCTTCACCACTCTCCTGTGGGTGAAGAGCATGGAAGCCCTTTCCCACCACCCTCACACTCCCCCAACTTATCCCGGCAGGCTGAGCGCTGGCCTGAGCACGAAGCACCCTCTGGACTACTCTAGCATTCAGGTCCCCATTGTTCAGTCTGCAAGACGGGGGCTGAGGCATCTGCTGGAGCCCACCCCGTGGGCTAGGTGCAAAGACGGTGTGAAATGTGTTGGCACTTGTGGCCAGTGCTGGGGGATGCATTGCTAGGTGCCTGCCACATGCTCAGCTTTTCATAGTGAAAACCCCCTGAGTACCTTTCCTTCTTAAGGTTGGCAGATTCAGATTGAGGGTGCCTGGGTGGCTCAGTCAGTAAACGGTTAAGTGCCTGGGTGGCTCAGTCAGTTAAGCGTCTGCCTTCGGCTCAGGTCATGATCCCAGGGTCCTGCGACTGAGCCCTGAGCTGGGCTCCCTGCTCAGTGGGGAGTCTGCTTCTCCCTCTGCCCTTCCCCCCAACTTGTGCTCACTTTCTCTCTCACACAAAAATAAATAAATAAAATATTAAAAAAAAAAAAGAAAGCTGGCAGATTGACACTTGTCTCAAGACCACCAAATCCCACACAACAGAGTTAGAAGCTATACGCTTTCTCTTCCTTACAAAAAAATCCTTAATGTTAGGTGCAAAGCCCGTTTTTGCAAGAACGGACTGTCTTTAGAGTTTACGTTCAGCTGCGTTTGGGAATATGGTGTGATGGAGTGCGGAGGGCGGGGAACTGAGGCCCGCCGGGATTGCAGGCTCACTTCGGCCCCTGGATTGTCCGGTGACCACGGACAAGCCCGGCCCCTCCCCGCTCCCCATCCTCAGGGCCCGTGCTTACGGCAGTGGGTTGTTCCCTCTCATGCCCTGGCTCTTATCTGCCCTGGCCTTTGTCAATGCTGTTCTCCCAGCCTAATTCTCTGCCACCCTGCAGACAAAAGCTGACCAATCCCGGGGACAGGGGCTACAAGGACATTACACACAAGCCCAGTCCCTGTGGCTCCACCGTCACAGCCCCATCGTCCCGCACACCTTCATGCTGGTTTGTGGGACTCATCAACTGACAGGTGACCCGCTCTATGAGCTTTACTCTTACTCACTTTTACATTCTTCCTAACAACCTAGAGGAACGCTACTCTCCGTAATCCTATTTTTAAACTTTTTATATTGAAATAATTTCAGAGTTGAAAACTCTGGCAAAATAGTCTTAAAAGTTCCCCCATGCCCTTTATCGCTTTCCCTAATGCAAATGCCCTGTGGACCCTGGTAGGATGACCAAAACCAGGACACGGACAGAGGTAAGACCCTGCTAAGTAACCTACGGCCCTTATTTACATTTTGCAAGTTTCCCACTAACATCCTTTTTCAGTTGCAGGCTCTCCCGCAGGATCCCACTCTGCATTTCGCGCTCATGTGTCCTTAGAACCCTCCAGTATGAGATGGCCCCTCTCTTTGTCGTTCCTTGGTTTTCATGAGCGGGACACTTTTGAGAGGTTCTGACCAGTTATTTTGCACAGATGTCTCTCAGTGTGGTCTTGTCTTATGTTCCTCATGTTTAAATTCAAATTGTGTTATTTTGTGAACCACATAAGGGAGGCTGTGCCCTGCTCGGTGCCGCACATCAGGAGGTACTTGATGTTGCATTAATCTCATTTTAAAAGATGAGCAAACCACAGCAGCACTCAAGAGTCAAGAAACTAAAAAAAAAAAAAAAAAATACAGCTAATAGCTAACACTTGTTGAGCACTTACCCATGCTCCAGGGCAAGTAATATATGGGAATATAGTTAATCACTTAAGTATCTGGGGAGCAACTAGAGGATCCCCCAACTCATCAGCCAGCCAGGAAGGGAGTGGGGAGAGGACAGAGAGTGGCAGGCAGGAGCAGCCAGAGTTAAGGACAGTCACAGCCAGGGAGGGGTCCTCGGAGGCAGGCACTGGGCCCCTTGGGCACATCTGACCCAGGCAGATAGGGACAGAGCTCAGAATAGAGGCCCCAATAGAATAAACCAGAAAGCAGGGCTCCAAGGCCTTGCGAGGGGCACACTGGCACCTTGCAGCGGGGTGGGCTTGCTCTGGGGGTCATGCTGAGGAACAGCCTGGGCCTGAGCCAGACGGAGTGGCAGCTATAGGCAATCTCCATTCAGTTCTGTTCACAAGGGAAGGGAACAGTGTCCCCACAGAGTCCCCTTCAAGGGTCTCCCAGCCCAAGTTGGCCATGGGGGGGAGGAAGGAGGGGGTGACAGCCCCCACACTCCACCTTATGAAAATACGTATCTTTTGTGCCCTTAGCACACTGCTGTCCCCACCGTGTCCTGCCAACTCCCACCTGCCTCCTCCCTCCGTCTTTCTGACTCCCCTCTGACCTCCCCATCCTGGCATCTCTCTTCCTTTCTGTCTGTCCCTTCCTCCTGTCTCTCCCTTCTTGCCTGCCCTTCTCCTTCTCTATGGGACTCAGTAAATTAAACAGTAGCCGTGGGGACAGGAGAGTTGCCATCCCGGCCCCTGTCCCCTCCCCTCTCTGCAGGCCCTGCACTGCCCAGCCTGCCCCTCCGTGGCGCTCCTGGCCCTGGGCACCTCCAAGAAGCTGCCCTTGCAAGCCTCGCTTTCCCCCAGCCATGGGCAGCACCCTGCTTTACCCCAGGGCAAGGGGGAAGATGGGGCAGATTTGATTCCTGGTCCTCAGACTCCTCAGTCTTGGGCAAGGCCAGTGATAGTAGCCCCATCGGATGCACGAGGGAAATGAGGCTGCACCTGTTCCTCAGGGAGCTAACCACCATCTCTCCTGCTGTCCTGCACCTGTTTCAGCTCTCAGACCCACAGAGCCCCATTTGCTGCTGACCGTGGCTACAGCCCGAGGGTCTGCAATTTACTGTTTCCCTCTCTAGACAACCTCCCACCCTCCCCACCCCGGGTCTCTCTAAAGTCCTCTCTGATACTGGGAGAGATTCTGGCTTTAAATGTTCTGTTTGTGTTTTCCCACTGGTTTGTATGCGGGTCACCTTCTGGCCATTCTTCCTTGGGGGGCAGCGTGAGGAGGTAACACACACAAAGGGAAAGCTTGTATTTGACTGACTTGGGAGTCAGACCAGCTCACTTCCACCTTTATCCTCATCACCCGCCTGATTTCTAGTCTCCCTGGCATCTCCCGAATCACATTTATCCTTTGGGGCCAACTTTGTAAGACCCGCCCACCACTATGGCCCACTGAGGGATCTTGGACGCCTTGTCTGTGTCTCACCACGCCATACCATGGAGCTCCCACTGGCTTCACGTGCCTTGACCCGGTCTGAGCAGGAGCCCTGGGGAGAGGGTGGTAAGGACAGGGGCCCCTCTCCAAGTGCACACTGCTGGGCATCAGCGCTCCTGGGTACAGTTGTCCCGTCTGTGCTGACCTTGGGACTATCTCTGCCTCATGTGCCCAGGCTAGGGCTGGGAGGGCATCCAGAAGCTCCGTGTGTGTCTCATAACTGCAAGGGAAATGTGCTTCGGGACCTGCTTCCCCAGTCTTGTCTCCAGTCCCGCCCCTGCTTGGCCCTCTGTGTCCTCCCTGGCCACATGCAGAACGACCAATCCCCACCTCTCCTCCTCTCTGGGCACCTGTGCCCATCAGCCCTGCACTGGGGAATATGGCCGAGTCTTGGCCTTTAAGGGGCTCTAGGGGCAGTGGATTCTCAGGGCAGCCTTCCCGTCAGCTGTGCCCATGATGATGCCTCCCCTCTATAGGCTGCACAATAGGGGCCGTCTGGCCACTGGCCCCACGTCACATGCCTGCCTCCTCGCTTCTCTCCCCTGATGCTGGGACAACATTGTGCTAGAATCCTATCCCTCCTCCCCAGTCCCCAACCACAGCCTTGTCAGTCAGTGCTTTCTGTATTAGCTGCTCAGTAAATATGCCAAGGGATGGATCATGGGCTATGGAACCAGAGATGAGGAAGGGCCACAGGCTCGGGACCCACCTCTCCGCGAACAGTGGAAGGAGTTTCCCAAGGTCATGAAGCTACTGGGATTTGGTAGATAATCAATTGCAGTGCTTCCCACGTACTCTATTTACCCCGGGGACTCTGTGAGATCCTCCTTGCAAAGCTCTTAGAGCAGCTCCTGGTCAAAGTAAGCCCTCAATAAATGCTAGCTGATATCATCACTACTTTATAGCAAGTTGAAACATACAAAATTGACATTTTTGCAATGAAAAGTGCTCCATTATCGGTGATTGCATATGGTTCGACACAATTTTTTTGTCTCAAAATGGTCTTGCCTTGTTTATTAAATTAATTTATTTTTAAAAAGAAACTTTACGGGGCGCCTGGTTGGCTCAGTCAGTGAAGCGTGCGAGCCTTGATCTCGGGGTTGTGAGTTTGAGTGCCACATTGAGCGTAGAGATTACTTAACAATAAAATCTTTAAAAGATAAACCAAAAAAATAAAAGAAACTTTATGTCCTTACTCTATATGGGAAACTAATAAGGTAACATACACCTATACACAAGGCAAGAAAAGTATTGTTATTAAATTCTGCCTCGACGTTCTCCCTTCTCAAGGCATCATCCTGATGCTGTGTTCTCCTCACTGAAGGTGGAGATGAGCAGGAACTCAAGAGATCTTCAGAGCACGTGGGCCCCATTGCTTCCTTTAAGTAATCAGAAGAATCAAAGAAAACAGTGAGGGATGGCGTCCGTCGGTGATCAGTGAGCCTTGGCAGGGCCTCGGCTCCCAGAATCTGTCGCCCGAGGGAACCCCAGATTTGTGGGATGTGTTCTGAAAGGCTGTCCTGAAACTGCCTTGCCTCGGTGAGCCCAAGCCTATAACTGCCTAGCTCTGGCCTCAGGACCAAGGTGGAGGGTCCTTCTCCCTGTAGCTTCAAGGGCCGGAAGGAAGTTGAAGACCATCTAGGACCATTTCTTCATTTTCCAGGTGCAGAAACCAAGACCCAGAGGAAGAAGGACTTGCCCACGGTCACCGAGCAAATCAGGGCAAGGGCCTCCTAAAACCTAGGTCTCTGAACCCCAGCCCCGCCCCCCTTCTGCTCTACCCTACCACCACCCTACAAGACCCCCTCACTTCTGCACCGCCCCCTGCTCCGTGGGGAAAGACCAGGGATGCCAAGGCTTTCTGAGGGCATGACTCCCTGGGCTGCAATTGTTCCTGATGAGCCAGAAGTCTTCTTGCCCCCAAGAGAAAAAGGGCCAGGTCTAACTCACCTCAATAGCTTGCACAGTGCCTGGCACTAAAAAAAAAAAAAATGCTTGCTGGACAAATAATGAAGCATTGATTGAGCATCATTTGAGGTAAATGCCATTAGCCCATGTTAAAGAAGAAAAAAGTTGAGGCCCAGGGAGGTTGAATGGCTTGCCCAAGGTCACACAGCTAATAAACGGTGCCATCAGGCTTAGAACCCAGTTTGGCCAGACTCCAAACCTGCGGTCCTCACACCTGGAAGTGCTGTCTGTCCTCCTAGTGTTCTGGAGGGTAAACAGAGCAAAGAGGAGCAGGGCTAGCCCATGAGGAACGGGTTCTTAGAGGGGAGGAGCTCTTCCAATGCCAAGCCTGGAGCTCGGCTCTTGGACGCTCCCTTCAGCCTCCTGAGCCCAAGCCCCAGCCAGGCTAGACGCCCCCTCATGTTCTCTCCACTCCTTCACCAACAGCTGCAGGGGGCGCCTCCCGGGGACAGAACTGACCCTCTAGCATTTCTTACCTGGCCTCTCCTGGAGCCTCCTAACTGGTTTCTGCCCACACCGGGCTGCCGCATTCCCTTCTCCACAAAGCGGCTGCAGTGGAAATTAGACCAAGTCACCCTGAAAAATGGAAACTCCACACTGGCTCCCCATCCCCCTTAGATAAACCCCGAGGTCCTGGCCCTGGACCTCCAGGCCTTGCAAGAGGGCTGTGTCCTCTGAGACCTCCCTCCTACCTCATGCCAGCCCCCTCTTTCCAGGCAGACAGACAGACACTGAGGTCTTCCCGCAGCTCCTTAAAAACACAAAACTCCTCCCATCCTCAGGACGTTGCATTTGCCAACCTGCCTCGCGAAACGCTCTTTCCCCAGGTACCTGCGTGATGGACCCATTTCTTTATTGGTTTATGGGCTGTTTCCCCTGGAATCCAAGCTCCGGGGAGGAGGGACCTGCTGTGTCCCCAACCACCCTCGAAGGCCTCCCGCCATGCACTTGGCCTGATCCTGTTCCACAGGGACCACCTGGGGCCCGGGCCCGAGCCCGGCGCAGGGCTGAATCTCAGAGCCAGCTGTGCCCTCCAAGCCCCACCTGGAGTCCCGCGAACAGGACAAATGACAGGCATGTCCCTTCGGGTGTGCAGCCGGGCCCTGAAGTGTCCACATTGTTCCTGTAAATTAGCAGCGGTCACTGCCCTCAGGGGAAGCACTCTAGCCCACAGGCCACCGGGTTGGAGAAAAGAAAAACAAGATCCCCAGGCAGACCAATGCCGGTGCCTTTTCCCTGCCTGAGACGCACACTTCATTTAATTTTCATAGTGGAGGGAGATGTGGGGTCTTTTGAGCATAGATATCCTCGTGGGCCAGTCTAAGTGGCAGACAATGAGTAGAGAAGCCAGGCAGAGCGCCGGGCCCGCTGTCACTCTGGCCAGATTAACAACTTCATCCGCGCCTTTGTTGATATTGACACTCGGTTGCTAGGTAACATGTTTACCGCCCAATGAATAGGGACTTGAGGGCCAGGGGGCACAGTCAACAGATTGGCAAATAAGGCGGACGTGCTGTGACTTGATGTGCCCGCCGTGGTGCCCAGGAGCAGCGCAAGGACGCCAATCTGCCCCCAGCTACCCCAGCTCGGCGAGCGACTCGGGGTCCGCGTGGTCTGGGGCCCCCAGGTGGGGCAAATCCAGGAGAGTAGCTGTGTTTGCACGCGGGGTCCATCCTCACGGTGCCATCCGTGTCCCCAGCCTCTTGACAGGAGTGTTCCCATTCAGCAGCGCTGGATTACGGTCTCCCTGCTGTGCTCTCCAACCCTGAAGAGGCTTGATGAGTGCACCCTTGGGAGCACTTTACCCCTGAAAAGAGCCCACTGCTGGGAGTCTGGAGACTGCGTGCTTTTCACCCTTGTGCCTGTAACCTGAGAATATAAGGCTGGCCTGCCTACACCATCAGGGTGTTCAAAGGAAGGAGAAGGACTGCCACCTAGGAAGAGCTAGCTCTCAGTCAGGTGCTCCTCTTCCACCTTCCACCCACCCCCTCGAGGGGGCTCCTTTTGCATAGAGACGGGGGCTGTGTCTGTGTTAAGATTAAGATTGGCCTCAGGGTCCTCAGTGAGGATGCAGTCTTCATGCACACAATGTAACTTTGGAATCCCCCCTTTCCACTGTACTGCTAAAGGAACACAGGGATCAGGGCCTGCCACTCAGACCCCCATCGGGGAGTCCATCCCTCTGCCTCACTTTGAGCTATCTGTGGTCATAAAGGCTCTGCAGTAAAACTTGATCTGGTGAGCAGCCAGCAAAGCCACCATGGGGGCAGGGCCAAGCCACAGGTGGGGAAGTAAAGCTACTCCAGAAAACGGTGGATACAAACCCAACAAGGGGAGGTGAGAACAATCTGAGACAGAGACTCTGCATATGGCCACCACGGCACTAACACAGGGTGTGACCTTCCAGGCCACAGGGTGAGGGAGGGGCAGAAGCTGGGCAGTGGACAAGGGAAGACAGGGAGGAAGGAATTCTGGACCAGTATGGAGCCTGGAGGCTGAGGGGTCTCACTGTCCTTGAACGAGAAGACTCTGGACACAGCAGCAACCAGACTCAGCAACTCTTCCCTGGCTGCGGCCAGGCTTGAGCCAGCTGTGTAGATGAACTGCAGTCTCTCTCTCCATATTGGAGCGAGAGCTATGAAGGAGAGAGGCCTGGTCCCCACGTTCATGGAGGCTTCAGTTCATCAGAGGAGATGGGAGTTAGACACGTGATCACACAGTGCATATCTAGTTACACTTGTGCTAACTGCCGTGAAGAAGTTGACCACACCGTGTGTGTACAACAGGGGAGGGGCTCAGCTCACCCAGGGGTCACCATGCCGCCCCCCCCCCAATTGGCCACAATGAAGCTGAGACATGAAGGTTGACCTGGAGGTGTGCAGGTGTTGGGAAATCAGGTGGGGATGTTCCGAAGGTGGTAAAGAGATCGGAATGTGGAGAAAAACCCCAGTTTACCTGAGCTGAGATTGAGGGGGCGGTTGGGAAGGAAATGGGGAGGTAGGCAGGGGCTAGAGTTCTCAGGCCTTGTCAGCTTGGATTTCACTCCAGTAATGAAATAGTAGTGGGGACCCGTTGAAGGACATTAGCAGGGGAGTGACATAATCAGGTTCCAGGTACTTTTACGGACACTGAACTGATGATCCATTTCATTAAAAAAAAATGTATTTATTTATTTGAGAGAGAGAGCAAGCATGAGCAGTGGGGAGAGGCAGAGGGGAGAAGCAGAGGGAGAGGGGAGACACAGAGGGTAAGGGGAGAGGCAGAGGGAGAGGGAGAAGCAGGCTCCCGGCTGAGCAGGGAGCTCGACATGGGGCTCGATCCCAGGACCCCGGGATCACGACCTGAGCTGAAGGCAGATGCTTTGCCGACTGAGCCACCCAGGTGCCCCTGATGATGCATCTCAGCCAGAATGCCAGTACAAGGATGGGCTGACCAGATTGGAATCCCCCTTCCACAGGCCTATTTTGGGGAGCTCCTTCAGGACATCCCCTATCCTGGTTTTGGTTAGGTCTCTGTTTATTCGCAGTGTTGGGCTCAGAACCTGGAACAGAGGAATTCAATCCATGCTTGTTGAGTTGAAGGGAGAAGTCCAGGGCCCCCCTGCCCTTTAAACGCACTGTTCAGTTATAAGATAGCTGATGATGTTGCTCCCCCTTTTCTCCTGGCTACTGACCCATGCTCCTGGCCGAGGTAAAACCTGCCAAATACCCTACCCGTGGACCCGTCCGTGATGCTTCTAACTTCCCCACTCCTTGAGCTGAAACACTCTAATCTTGCAGCTTGCTTTGAGGATGGAGTGTTCTGTGTAACTGACATTCACATACCATGGATCATTTACCCTCTGAGACCAAGGATTTTCTTGTATCTCTTTGCATCAAATACTTTCTAGAATATACAATTTCCTGACCTAAAGGTAATTGCACTGGATCTACTAACCCATGCATCATTTTATTTTATTTTTTAATGTTTTAAAAAGATTTTATTTATTTATTTGAGAGAGAGCTAGCATGAGTGGGTGCGGGGTAGGCAGAGGGAGAAGCAGACTCCCCTCTGAGCCAGGAGCCCGATTCAGGGCTCGATCCTAGGACCCGGAGGTCATGACCTGAGCTCAAATCAGACTCTTAACCAACTGAGCCACCCAGGTACACCGCCACGCATCATTTTAATATCGATTCTTGAACCAAACAAGATTTCGTTGCTGAACCATCCACGTTCAGAGCTTTGGGCTGGCTCCGGGATTTTTGTGGGAGGACATCAAATAGCAGGGAGATAGATCAGAGGCTCACTTTCCTGGTCTGTCCTTTCGGTAATTCCTTCATTTAGAAATTTTCTGGTGCTTTCACATTTATTTATTCTGTCTCCTCAACTGGTGTATATCCTCTCTGAGGAGAGGGAGGGAAAGAGAAAGGAATTCGCAACTGTTGAGTGTGTACTTTCATATCTCATTTGTTTCTCAAAGCAACTTTTCCAGATGCAGCTATTTTATGGATGAGAAGCCGTGGGTATAGGGAGGTTAAGGGACACGCTGAAGGTGACTTAGCTTGTGCGCCGTTCCTGGGAGGGGTTTGCAGCCAGTCCTAGCCCACACATGCCTGCCTACCATCTTTCTGGCCCTCCGCTGCTGCTCTCATCCACCTCTGACTCATTGGGCTTCCCAGCCACCTCCCACCATTCCGGAGGCAGGGAGGCTCAGCTCCCATGGCTGCCATTGGAGCCTTGGGAATTTTCCCAAAGCAGAGGTTTTTAATTTTGATGAAATCCAATTTATCAGGTTTTTTTTTCTTTTATAGATTGTGCTTTGGTGATATATCTTAAGACATGTCTGCTTAATGCAAGGTCGCAAACATTTTCTCTAAGGCTTTCTTCTAGAAGTTTTATAGGTTTAGGTTTTATGTTAAGGTCTGTTATCTATTTTGAGTCGATTTTTGTATACGATGAATAAAGGTCCAGATTTGTTTTTTTTTTTTTAATTTTGAGGTCCAATTGTCCCAGCACCATGTGTTGAAAAGATTAAATTGCCTAAATCTTTGTCAAAAATCAATTGACCATATCTCTGTGTTACTATTTCTCTATCTTCCATTGGTCTGTGTCTTTTGTCAATAACACATTGTCTTGACTATTGAAGCTTTTTAGTAATTCTTCAAATCCTTCCACTTTGCTCTTTTTCAAATCTTTTTTGGCTCTTCCAGTCCCTTGTTTCTCCATAAAAATTTTAGAACCCGTTTGTCAATTTCTATTTTTTTTTAAAAAATCCTACAAGGGCTTTGACGGGAATTGTGTTGAATGTATAGGTCATTTGGAGGAGAACGGGTATCTTAAAGCCTTCAGGATTTTATTTAACATTTCATTTCTGGCTCTTGCCCCAAGCCACAGCCCTTAGAAGGCTTAGTTAAAAAGATACAAAAAATAATTAGAGCAATAGTGGGGAAAGACAGGAAGAAGGGTTAACCTTCACAAGTCCATTGTGTATGTTGTTGAGATACAGGGAGAGAAATCGTGTTAATATCAGACAATAATGCTGTCGGAATCCCATCATCAAGCCCACTTTGTGGTAAGCTCTGAAGACTCTGGTTAAAATACCAATGCCAATGGGAAAGGGCCACCCAGGAAATTTCTTATTGGCCCTTGGCAACTCGGCTGACTCCATGCCTCTAAGCGAGTCCCCATGGCAGGACTTGGAGGAGAGTGGGTGTTGGTGGGGAGAGGAACATGAGCTTTAATTTAGGTCCTGCCTCTCCCAGCTGTGTGATCCCTCAGAAGCCACTTAGTATACCTGCGCCTCAGTTTCTCTGCTGTAAACTGAGCTGCAGGGTTGTTTCAGGGATATGTAGCTATATACTTCGTGCAAGGTAAGGCGCAATGAGTGGGAAGGATTGTTAGGATGAAGAGCCTGGGGCTCAGACAACTAAAAAGAAAAGCTTGGGCTGGCCCTGCGGTGCTGGGGTGGGGGAGTGGGGTGCAGCCGCAGGGCATCGTGAGGGCCCTGATGAGTCCTGGCTCCTGGGACAAAGATTGTAAATGAAGGACTGACCGGAGGGGAGGAGAGGAGGGTAGGGGGCTAACGCATCAGGATGCTGGCTTTGACCTCTCAGTCTTCATTCAGCTCACATCTACTGAGCACCTACTACGTGCCAAGCCCTGGGCCTATCCTGGGGCCCCAACAGGACGGAAAGGCAGGTCCCGGGCGCCTGGGTGGCTCAGTTGGTTAACGACTGCCTTCGGCTCAGGTCACGATCCTGGAGTCCCGGGATCGAGTCCCGCATCGGGCTCCCTGCTCAGCGGGGAGTCTGCTTCTCCCTCTGACCCTCTTCCCTCTCATGCTCTCTCTCTCTCATTCTCTCTCTCTCAAATAAATAAATAAAATCTTTAAAAAAAAAAAAAGGCAGGTCCCGCCCTGTAGGCCCCCATTATCCAGGTGGGCAGTGCTCTGATGGAGATGGGCCTGCATGCTGCAAGACCAAAGTGTCTTTGGGGGGGGGCAGCTTGGAACATGTGTCCTGCAGAAGGGATGTGATGCTGCAGTCATGAAGGGCCATCAGTTCCCCCAAGAGACCAGCAGAGGAGGCCCCCCCCTGGCTGGCAGGGATGGCACTAGTTGTCAAGGGCCGGAGCCTGGGTTGGGCATGGCTAGAGGAAAGCCATGGAGGAGGCTGCAGAGAAGGAGGTTGGGGTGCTGGCTGAGGCGCTCGATCACCCAGATGATGGGAGGTCATGGAAGGGGCTGACACAGGGATTGACAGGGTTAGATCCTTGGGTGGAGAGCTCTATTGTGGCGACCGTGGCAGGAAGGGGAGGCTGGAGTGAAGAGCCCAAGGGAGAAATAGAAGGACCCGGAGATTGGATGCCCTGGCTCCCAGCCCAGCAAAGCCACCACCAGGCTGCCCTTCCTGACCTCGGTTTCCCCACCTGCAAGAGGGGGCCCTTCCTGCTCTGGGATGCACCTCAGAGCTTTGCCTCCCAGCCAGGCCTGTGGCAGCCTGAGGAAGCAATGCTGGGATGAGGTTCTCAGAGGGTTTCAGAAGGAAGGGTTCCTTCATGTCCCTGCCAACCCCTGGCATGGCTGGCCTGGCTAAAAGCGAGGTGCTGTCGAATCCGGGCTTCTGTGAGCCGCCCCATTAATATTCCCTCCAGAAAGCCTTGCCAGACAGGGAGGAGGCAGGGGGCAGATGGGGCACTGAGAGGCCAAGTAATCTGCTTAAGGTCACCCAGCAAAGCAGCAGCAAGCTGGACCAGGCCCCAAGCCTCCAGATGTCCAGTCTGATGCCCTGCCCACTGGACCATGAGGCCTTTAATGAGGCCACCTCCGCAGGGACTGTGGGCTGGCCCACCGCCCAGGGCCGGTGACTTGCCAGGCATCCCAATCAGCCATTCCAAGAGGCTCTGCCCTCAGCAGCCAGGCACACAGAGGCTGGGAGCGAGCGTGTCAGCTGAGACTGGTGGTTCTGCGAGGTGGCCCTCTGGTCTAAGCATGCCTACCCCTTCTGGCCAGGATCCCCAAAGAAGAAAGCGCTGTGTTCAGAAAGGGGCCATACATATCTCGGGGGCTGGGGTGGCCTCCGCAGGCAGCGTCCCCTGCAGGGCTCCCTCCTGAGCTAGGTAGGCCTCAGCACCTGGCCCAACCCCACAAGCCTTCCTGGGCTGCAGAATCTACAGTCAGTGTCAAAAGCATCAGCGGCCAGCACAGCCCACCCCTCTTCTCCATCCTGGAGCCCATAGCCAGAGGCTACATAGAAATCCCTGGGCCCAGCTCTCTATGTACAGAGGAGGGCACAGAGGTTCAGAGGGGGGCAGGACTGGGCCTCGGTCGCCCAAGAAGATGGTGACAGAGGCTAGATTCCAATGGGGTCTTCTGACTCCCAAGCCAGCCCTCCTGCCCTGCTGTGTTAGGTCTGAGCTTTGTCCCCAACCCAGTGACCCCTGGAAAAGCCAACCTCTGCTGAGCCATAACTAGAACCCATGATGCCCAGGCCGAGCTCCTGGGGCTTGGCTCCCTGTTTCCCTCTGGGCCTTGCTCTCCTAGTGGGAGAAGACCTGCCCGAGGTTCCTGAGGAGAAGTCTGTGGCAAAAGCCCACAGACAGGGCAGACCAGAGCAGGCAAAGTGGCCTCAACCCTCACCCTGGGGCTCCTGGCTGGGCTTCGGTGGGAGGAGAGAGAAGGCTGCCCCAGCCGCTGAGGGGGCAGGAGCCTGGGCCAACCACACCATCGGGGGCCTGGGCCTGAGTCTCAGCCCCGTGGCCTCTTCAGCCCTTGGGGTCTTGGGTTGCCATTTGCATTTGGGACTAGAGGGTGACACATGGCAGGAGCGCCCTGGGGATCCCTCTGGAGCTGAGTCTCCTGGGGTGCCAGGGCAGCCACGAGCATGGCTGGCAGCATGGTGGGGCCGTGCCTCTCTCCGCCTGCTGCCCGCCCCAGTGTCGCTGGCAGTCGGGCTCGGCCTGGGCCAAGGGGTGCCATTTTTTTCCCAGGGCTTAACCTCCCCCTCCCTTCCCCTTTCCTCTCTTTAGTTTCCACACCCTCCCCCCAACACACACACCTCAAAGAGACTCAATTCATTTCATCCCCTCCCCCACCTTATCCGAAGCCCTTCCAAGAACCTTCCCCGCTGCCCCCCGCTTCCCCCTGCCCCAGCCTTTTTGGGGGGCAGATGGGGGTGGGTCACCGAAAGAAGGGGCCAGGGAGAGGTAAAGTAAAAAAGCACATGCCCAACAACAACAAAACCCCCCAACACCCCACATTATGTTCCATAAAGCTGGAAATACACAACAAGCCGGCATCTGTGTGGAATAATAAAACCGGGTGTGGACGTGTCGTTCTCACAGGGCATTTGGCTGAGCCCGGGCAACGCGAAAGCATGCATAGTTAACACTCCTGACTGTGTGAAACCCTTTGTCGCCGGCACCGGCTCCGCGAGGGACCCAGGGCCCGCGGCTTGGCAAGGGCCCGAGACATTTCTTGGAATGGTTTCTTGTTCATCACTGACACTCGTAATGAGAAATTTATACACCATCCTAAGCGGATAAATTAATTTCAAACACTTTAGACTGTGGAAGACAATGGTTCCTGGCAGGACCCTTTATCACCCGTTTTATTAAAAAAAAAAAAAAAGAAAGAAAAGAAAAGAAAAGAAAGAAAGGAAGGAAGGAAGGAAGAAAAGAAGAAAGAATGAAAGAAAGGAAGGAAGGAAGAAAGGAGAGAAAAAAACCCAGCCCTCGAGCCGGTCCAAACACAACCTGTGTGCCTGGCTCCGGCGTTTGCCATCCCTGGCTGGGGGAGACCCCGCGCGGCCCCATGTGGGTCAGGGGCCCGTGGGTCACTTTTTAAACTTCATTAAAGTGTGTGCATCTCCTCAGGGGCTCTCCCCTGGCCCCCAGGGGAGGGCACAACTTCCGCTCACCCCTGGCTCCAGCCGAGGTTGGCATTGTGGTCAAGAAGTGGGGTTTCTCAGGCTGCGTTTGTGAAAGGTAATTAAATTGTGATAATGTTTCCATTCAGACCCCAGGCTCGGGTGAAGGCCGGGGACTCGTCAGACAGACATGTTCTCGGCGTCGTCGACTGAACACACAGGCCCCCTGGCAAGAGGCCCTGCCAGGGGCCACGGGGTGTCCCGAGCCTTCCCCACCCGCCGGGGACGGCCTGCTCCAGGCCCCGTGCACCGAAGAGCCGGCAGCAGGAGCAGGCCGTGCCCTCAAGGTCCCTGTCATGCCTTCAGGATGGGCACTGTGTTTTCGGCTGGGGCTGTGGCAGCCGGTTATTGTGGGTGCAGAGGGGAGCAGGCGGGCTGCTGGGCTCCCTGCAGCCCCGGGCCCTCAGCTGCCCCCCTGGAGTGCTGGGAATGAGACCGGGGTGCAAGGCTGACTCTTCCAGGGCAGAAAGGCCATTCTTTCTCGGCCATTCCTTTTTTGGCACTCTGCTGGTCAGAAGAGTGTCCAAGAGCTCCTCCGAGGGGCAGCCCACCTTTCGGCTGCAAATCTCTCCTCCCGGCTGCCCCTGACTATGCTGACCCTGGCTCAGCCCTCCCTTTCCCCTTCTCACCATTGTCCCAACGCCGCCCACCTTTCACTTCAGGGACCCCAGCCCACCCGGCCCCGCCTCTGCCGGCTGCCCCGCCCTTTAGCTCCTGGGAACCTCCACTGGGAGCTCTGGTAACTCCCCCAGGCACTCACAGGTCCCACCTCCTGGACAGCAGCCCCACCCTTTTCCAAGTTGGAGCCCACATAGAAAGTAAGCCATTCATGGGCACTTTGGAGACACTAAAGATGCCAGAGGGCAAAAAACAAAAAACAAAAGACCCCTAAAAAAATTATGTTTTTTCCTCTATTTTATAAAAGTATGCTAGGAAAATAAAATGTATAAGGGAGCAGACTATAAATAAATAACCAATTTAAATAAGCTTCCAAAAGCCTTCCTTCAAAAATTAATTAAATGAGAAACAGCTGCTTCCATAACAAAACTTGTTTTTGTGTCAGGTTTAATGCTTAATGTGTCTGCATGTGATGCTGGAGCAAGAGGTTTATTTTTTTTTAATTTTTTAATTTGAAATTAATTATAGCCTCACCAAAAAAAAAAAAAAATTGCAGACATCGTAGGGAGAGGTCCTGTCTCCCCATGGCCCAGCTTCGCACAGTGGTGAGGGCTTCTGTGACCGTAGCGCATTGCCCAAATGCAGGAAACCCACCAGCGGTCTTTAATGACAACGTCGTCATAGCCCCCTTCGATGAGAAGCACTATTCACACAAATAGCTGACGAAAATGTAAAACCATCTTACAATGGTTGAAACTATATTTTAAGAACCTGAAAACTGCTCCTTGTCTTCCACTGACAAATGTGAGGTTGAAAACGTCTTATGATGATACATGCGGGTTTCATACCCCATTGCATGTTTTCATGGGAAGTGTTTTTCAAGAATGCTGCAGCAGCTCTGGTTTTGTGGTGGGCTCAGTCCCCTGCAGCTGGTGACCGAAGGCCCCTCGACCGGTGACTAGATGCGTGGACACCCAGGGCTGCAGCCCTGCTGGGCTTCTGGGAGTGCCCGCTCTGCTGGCCTTCCTGCCTGGCCGCACCTGCGCGGGAGGGTCCTAGTCTGGAGCAACAGGAGCACAATCCCCTCTGGCCGTGTAGCGGCTAGGCAAAACCCTGTCTGTTTTGTCCCATCTTTTTTCCCCCTTGTTCGGCGGTGACCTCTGTCATCACACAGATCACACTTCCGGCATGTTGGCGTCCCTGGTGGATGTCTGCCACAGCAGTGTAGCTTCCTGAGGGCCAGGCTGGGTCTGATTCTTCCCGGGGCTCCCGGCACCCTGCCCAGAGCCTCGCACCCAGTGGGCGCTCAGTGTCTGTGGAACGCAGAAGCTTCCCTCACGGGTTCTCTGTGATCTCTCGTTCTCTACCTGAACATCCCCCACGACAGAGTGCTCCCTGCTTCACAAACCAGCCCATTTCAGCGTGTGCCAGATTGTTTGAACATTCTTCCTGTAAAGTACTGAAATAGCTCTCCTTCTGCCCTCTGGAGTTATTCCCGTATAGGCTTCCCCACAGCAGATGTCCTGACCCCCCAGCTGCTCTCGGCTGATGCTCCAACAGCACCAGGGCCCTTCTTGAAGCTGCTCTGGACAGAGATGCCCCAACAATCATGAGCTGCCATGGCCAGAGCTCCCTGCAGCGGGACACCACCGCTCACAGGCTTCCCTCCTCCAACGTAGACGTACCTGTGCCCACTCCCTGCCAGCCCTTCTCCAGGCCATGCCGGTCACAAGGCCGCAGAGCGCCTGCTCCAGGAGCTTTTATGGAGTGGGGACGAGTGGAAACAAGGAAGCACATGAATAAGCAGGAGCCTGGCCTAGGCACCCTGTCACCATTCAGTTGGCTCACCCCAAGAGTGCAGTTGCCCTTCTAATTCCTGAGTCCTCTTTCCTTGAACTGCCTCTACTGAGCCAGCTCCCCTTCTCCTTGATTCTTCCTCCTCCCCTGGACTCTTCTTCCTCCACAGCTCACCTTCCTCCTTGGTTGTCCTTTCTCTTCCTTCCCTTCCTCTCTGGCTCCCTCTCCTTCCCAAGCGCCCCCTCCCACCTCCTTATTTGCCCCTTCCTGCCTCTCTGCTCTTCAGCTCTCATCCCTCCCTGTGCCCCTCCCCCCGCCCTGACTCTCCGGCCTCCCTGGCTTGCCCTTCTCCCAGCTTGCCACCTCCCTACTCTCCCCCTCCCTAGATCCCCATCTCCCCAGCTCACCCTCCTCCCCAACTCTTCTGATTGGTCTCCTGAATCCAAGCGCAGCCCTCATACTTCTTACTGGGAAATCCTGTCTTGGTGGGTTCAATTACTTGTGCTAATGGATCAAGCAGACCCCTGAGTATGTGAGCTGGGACCTCCGTGTGTCCTCCAGGCCCGGGGGAAATCCACAGCACACAGCGAGTCCTCAGAAGGCCAGGCTAAGCCCTGGGTTGTCCCCAGCAGGCCTGGGTAGGGTCCTGAGCTTTTGAGTGCAAGTAGGGAAAGTAGAGAAGGTTCGGGAAGATGCGGCAGTACCAAGCAGTGGAGCTGGCCCAAGGTGGGTGCTCGGAGGGCTATCAAGTCCCGTGTCCCATTCACAAACTGTGTGCCTCAGGCTCCAGGGCCACCCTTGGAGGGCCAGACTCCACGGAGAACGGACCTTGGTCACTTTCTCCTGAGTAAACCTCTGCCTGGACTTCTCACAGTAGGGAAGAGTCCAAACTCTTTGCTACGACATACAAAGCCTGCAACCACCTGGCCCTGCCCTCTGACCCCTGGCTTGGTCAGGTTCAGCCACTCTGGGCCTCTTTCTGTTTCTCAGCCTTCGCACGGCTCAGGGCTCCTCCTTCAGGCTCAGATGTCACAGCCATGGAGTGGCCTTCCCTGACCACCTTACTTAGCATCAGGTTGGTCCGCCCTGACCCCCTCCAGCCAGTGCCCTTCCTCGCCCTGTGCTCGTCAGAACACCAAGCCGGGCATTGTGCAGGCTCTGAAGGTAAAGGCCCCCCCTTAGGGTTAGGGTTAGGGTTAGGGTTGCCCCTAACCCTAACCCTAACTGCCCCTTTAGAGTGCCCAAAGTCTTGTGACTTTGGGCACTCAAGCTCTCTGTGCCTCAGTTTCCCTTATCTGTCTGGTAGAAGTAATGATAGCACCTACCTCACAAGATTGTTGAATTTAGAACAATATCTGACACTCAGTAAATGTTTTTGGCTATGGTGTCACTTTTCCTAAAATTACCTAATTCACCTTCCTGTGTATTTTTTTTTTTTTTTTTAATTATTGTTCGCCTCCTCTAGTCCAGTCCCTGGGCTTTTAGGGCAGGATTCCTCTGGATACTACTGTTTCCTCTGTATCAGCAGGACCTAGAATGTGTCCAAGCGGTACTGGGTGTTTTCCGAATATTGGTTGGATGAAAGAATGAATGGAGTCTGGAAGGACCCCTTTCTTACCTTCTTCTCCAGGTTCTTGGGAATTGCAAACACATCAGGCCAAACTCCGTTGGACCTCCGTTCAAGTTCGGGCCCCACTACTTTCCAGCTGTGTGGCCTTGGGTGAGTCACATCCCCCGTCTAAACCCCAGCTTCCTCAAGCGTGATATGAGAATAATAAAAATTTCCCAAGCCTCAGACGGTGGTTGTGAGGATTCGGCTAAAGTATGTTTGTAAAATTCTTAGTAATTCTTGTCTCCTCCTGAGTAGCTTTTTCTGTCACCTGAATTTGATAAGCAGATTTTCTCATTCTTTTTTTTTTTTTAAGATTTTATTTATTTATTTGACAGAGAGGGGGAGCGGCAGGCAGAGGCAGAGGGAGAAGCAGGCTCCCCCCTGTGCAGGGAGCCCAATGCGGAGCTCGATCCCGGTCATGACCTGGGCCAAAGGCAGACGCTTAACCGACTGAGCTATCCAGGCCATCCCAGATTTTCTCATTCTTTATTGAATGCATTGATAATACTGCTCCAAGCAGGAGCAGATCACACTAACAAGAGCTCTGTCTCGCTCTGCTGGAGACCTCCACTGGGCTGATCCGAGGCCACCGGTCATTACCCTTTGAATATAACTATTGAACCAGTTGAAAGTCCAATGACCTGTTCCAACATCGCCGCGGCCCTTCCCGACTCGCTCTGCTCCATGAGCCCAGCCCAGCAGAGCCCGTGAACAATCCAGGTGGATACTGTCACTGATTCCAGCGCCTCTGACACGAGAGACTCTTGGAAATACATGTTTAAAATAAACCGCCTTTCCGCTGGCCACTTCTTCTGACCTCTGAAGCTCTTATGTCCATGAGAGAGAAAGGGCTGAATTTGACATGATCTTTTCTCCGGAGAAGCACATTCCTTCTAGACTCTTTCCAAACCCTTCTCCGTGGTTTGGAAGAGAATGTGGCTGGCTTATAGAGGAAGGAGAAGGAAAGCAATGCAGTAGACCCTTGAACAACGCATTGAATTGCCCGGGTCCACTAATACGCAGATTTCTTTTTCATAAATACAGCGCAGTACTGTAAATGTATTTTCTCTTCCTTATGATTTTCTTAAGATTTTACTTATTTATTATTTGAGAGAGAGAGAGAGAGAGAGAAAGCGAGCGCCCAGGGGGAGGAGCAGAGGGAAAGAGACAAGCAGACTCCGTGCGGAGTGCAGAGTCCGGCCCGGGGCTTGATCCCACGACCCTGAGATCACGACCTGAGCTGAAACCAAGAGTAGGATGCTTTACCAACTGAGTCACCCAGGTGCCGCCCCCCCCCTTCTGCCACCTTATGATTGCCTTAATAACATTTTCTTTTCTCTAGCTTACTTTATTGCAGGAATAGAGCATACAATACATAGAACTTACAAAATATGTGTTAATAGACTGTTTATGTTATTGGTAAGGCTTCCAGTCAATAGTAGGCTATTAGTAGTTAAGGTTTGGAGGCAGTCAAGGGTTATATGCAGATTTTCAACTGTGCAGGGGGTTGGCGGCCTGAACCCCGGCGTTGTCCAAGGGTCAGCTGCATTGCATTTGGCCCTCTTGGAAAATCTCATGCAACTCTCAACATCAGCCCGTAGGGTATGTGTTATTATCCCCATTTCACAGATAAGGAGAGTGAGGCTAAAGGACTTACTCAAGGCACACAAACCAGTAGAGATTCTATCCCACCTCTTTCTAGTTCCAAACCCTGCTCTCTTTCCCCAACACCACACTGCCTTCTGCCAGCAGTACTTGCTCAAAATGCACTTGCTTCCCATTTGGGGGATGACAAATTTGGTCACGTATCCCGCCTCCAGCTCTCCATGATTTCTCCAAGATTCCTGAAGGAGGGTCTGAGTTCACATCTGCAAATTCCCCTGATATCGTGGGAGGTCATTTGTCTGGGCCAAGAAGCTGGAGCTCCATCTGAGGCCACCAGGTGCTCCCTGACCATCCCCTCCCCTGTCTCATGGATGTGCTCCCCCATCTGTGATGTGGGCCAGCCCCTTGTGGGATGGCCCTTCTCCTGGCTGCCACAGGGAGCCTCAGCCCTCTCTGCTCCAGTCCCCACCATATGAAAATTATTAAGCCTTCCACATGCTGTAACTCATAGTTGTGATGCCCAGTAAAGGAGAGAGCCCTCCTTTCAAATAAATAATGACCACCGTTGACAATGGAAGTATAAACATGACCTTAATACATGAATCGCCAATCATCGTCCCTGTTAATAGACACTCTGTCTTTGCTGTGCACACATGTGGTTCAGAACTAATGCTCAGCATTAGCCTGGAGGGGCCAGCTAGGGCTCTGGGTCATCTACAATGCAAATCAAAGGAGGGGGCCTGCATGCCCTCAGCACCACCCCCCACCCCCATCCCGCAACCCCGCACTACAGGGTAGCTGAGTTAACTTCTTGGATAGCTCAGGAAAGCTGCAGTTAGGAAATCTGGATTGTACTCACACCCTGGGAGAGTGCTTTCTCTGTTTAGTTCAGAATATTTGGGTCCTCAGGAGACCAAAACAAACACTTCGCGCATGCGTACTCACCTGTGTGAGGCCCATTTGGATTTTTCAAGGGACCTCATCAGTTGTGTGGAGAAATGAGAGAGTGGCAAGCCACTTGCGTATAAGCAAGGCTCTGGGTGCCCCCTGTTTTCACACATCATGTGCTTTATATACAGATTATGCAGAATTTCCCCCGGTAATTTTTAAGTTTTGGCTGCAAGTAACAGAGACCAAAATAACAACGCTTAAGGGAAATAAAACCTGATTTCTTTGCTGTAAAACAGTCCAGAGACAGGCCATCTGGGCTGCCTTGGTGGCTGTCTCCATGAAGCCCCCAGAGGCCCAGGCTCCTTCTAGCTTGTTGCTTTGCCCTGCGTGGCCTCCGTTCCTAAGGACTTCACCCCCAAATGGCCATTCTGGTCATCCCCACATTCCAGCCTTCTGGAAAAAAGAACGGATAGAGAAGGGGTAAGAGTACACAGCTGTCTCTTAAGATAAATTCCCAGAAGCTGCCACATGGCACTTCCATCAGCCAGAAGTTAATTTTGTGTCATATTTTGCTGTGAGGGAAGCTGGGACACAAAGTCTTCAATCCAGGTGACCTGCTGCAATGGGGAGGGGGAATGGGTATGTTTGGACAAATAAGGACCTCATCCTGTGGAATAGGTCTCTTTGATGGCCTGGTGGGAGGCTGCATGCCCCAGGACCCACAACCAATATTTATTTCTCTTACAGCCCGAAGGGATGTCAGGAACGGGCCAGCTCAATCCTCTTTCTCCAGTTTCTCAGGTGCTGAAACGAAGCCGACGAAGGGGAAATGAGCCTCACAGGTGGCCAGGGGATGAAAATGCTGAGCGGGCCCTCGATCCCCACGCTCTCATCCCCAGCCCCACCTACGCGCTCAGGTGCTGTTGCATCCTGGTCCCTGGAAGCAGCCGGTTTGTGACAGAGGAGGGAGATCAGCAGAAGAGGGTAAAGTGGTGGTGAGGAATGGGAGAGGAAATCCCTGAGAACAGCTAGAGGCCAGACATCACACTGCACATTTGACAGCCATTTTCTTAGTTTGAAACTGCGACATCTCCCAGGGTGCCTGGGTGGCTCAGTCGGTGAAGGGTCAGACTCTTGATCTCAGTTCAGGTCTTGATCTTTGGGTCATGAGTTCAAGCCCCACATGGAGCTCCACACTGGGCATGGAGCCTACTTAAAAAAAAAAAAAAAAATTAAAAGTCCAACATCCCCATAGGGGAATAAGCGCTGTTAATTTACAGATGGGGAAACTGAGCCTTGGAGAGGCTACAAACTTCATCCTGGTTGCCCTCCCCTATCTCTGGTGTGGAGGGGTCTGCTGCATCCCAGAGATAGACCCGGGAATGCCCTCAAAAACCTGCCTTTCCCCCCTGTCCGTCCCCCGCCTCGGTTTCCTCCCTGCATCCCCAGCACCAGCCATTCTGGAGGGAATCCATCCTGGGAAGCTTTGAGAAGCCACTGGGCTGACAGAGGTTGCTTGGAGGTGTGGGTTGTCCAGAAGAGTCTGCTGATGGCCCAGTGACCCCCCTCAAGGGCCTGACTCCACATCATTCTCCCTGGCTGCATGGGGAACCTGGTGAAAATGAGCCATGTGATGACAGCCTTAAGTCCCGGTATCCTATGAAGGTCACCTGCGTGGGCTGTAACAGAAGCGGTCATGGCCACTGCCCCAGGCTGGAGGGGTGTGGGTGTGGGAGAAAAGGGACTGCTGCCCACCAGGACCCTGCTGGGGCTTCTTATGTGGGCTCAGGGACTGCCGGAGTATCGGGGTCTGTGGGCCGGGGCAGGTCACTTATGTCCTGCTCCCTTCCTTGGCTTTGCCCACTCCTTGCCCTCTGCCTGGAGTGCTCCTTATGACTGCTTTTGTCCAGATAAGTCCCACTGGTCCTCGTGGCTTAGAACAAGTGCCTCCTCCTTCAGGGAGTCCCTCAAATGTTGCAAGATTGGGCAGCCTCCATGGGGTTCTCCCAGCTCCATCTGAGGATGCTCATCTGAGCTGTCATTGTCTGCGTCCCTCCCTCCACTATGAGCACCTTGGGAGCAGGGTCCAGGCCTGGTTAACCTCTGAGGCCTCTGGAAATGTCTGCCAAATGCGTGAATGGAACTCTTGGGCCTGGAACAAAGTGAACCCTTAGCAAATGTTGGCAGGAAGGATGCACGATTGATTGTATGAATGAATAAAGTTTCCAGGAAATGGGAGTGGGAAACATGGGGAAGAGATAAAGACACAAACTTCACCTTTGTTCCAGTTACCCAGGACCATTCCATGGCCCATGGCAAATGATAGTAGCAATGGATGCTTATATTTTGCTATGTACCAGCACCTCTGTAAGCACTTCGTATATAACCCATTTAATCCTCACAACACCACTGTGAGAAAGGTACTTGTCTTAGTCTGCATGGTTTGGTGTAATAAACCATAGACTGGGTGGCTCAAACAACACAGATTTGTCTTCTCCATGATCAGGGTGCCCAGCATCGTCAGGTTCTGTTGAGAACTCTCCTGGCTTGCGGACTGCCGCCATCTTGCTGGGTGCCGCCTGACCTCTTCTTTGTTTGTACACGGAAGGAGAGGGAGAGCAAGCTTTCCGGTGTCTCTTCTTAGAAAGGCACTAATCGCATCATGAGGCCCCATCCTCATGACTTCATCTGAACCTAATTACCTCCCCAAATGCCTCACCTCCATATACGATCACACTGGGGGTTAGGGCTTCAACATATGAATTTTGAGGGGACATAATTCAGTCCACAGCAGCACAAAGTACCTGTCAGTTTGGGCTGGGTTATGTCATGGCAACAAACAATCGCAACCTCTCAGTAGCTTAGAACACCAAAGGTTTATTTCTTGCATATGCTGCATGTCCAACTCGGGTCAGCGGGAGCGTCTGCTTTTCATGGTCACCATGAGAGTGGTGGTGGTTCAGAGAATGTGGCAAATCACTTACATTTTTTATTGGCTAAAGAAAGTCACAAAGCTACACCTAAATTCAAAGTAGGTAGGGAAAAAAAAAAAACCTAAAGTAGGTAGGGAAACAAGATCACTTTTGTGAATATTCCAATTATGTTAAAAGAATATACTGCCAAAAAAAAAAAAAGTAGATAAAGTACGATCCTGTCATGTGTCCCAAAGAAGGACTAGACTATTTGTGAACAGCCCAAATGACCCAAATCATCTTATTCCCATTTTATGGATAGACAAACTGAGGCAAAGAGAAGTTAAGAAAATGTGCCCAAGGTCACTCAGCTAGTAAGTGGTAGAGCCAGGATTTGCTCCCAGGAAGCCCAGTGGCGGAGTTTGCGACCCTAACTGCTACTCCGTAGTGATGCTGGCAAGGCAGTCTTCCAGCACTGTCTACTGCTGTCCCTGGGAGCCCCCGGAGAATGGCATTCTCTTGCCCAGAGTAACACAGACAGCGTGTGAGGTATTGGATTGGATTGAACTAGACTGAACACAAGGCACTGACTTCACAGTTGTGCTGCAAGCAAATACATACACGGGGATATATACACCGACCGTCACTGATATGTACAGCACTTCCGCATCTGGAGTTTTCCCAGATGGTCTCAAATTCAAATGCAACCCCATCTGTTCCTACCAGTGTCCCCACAGTCCTCAGAGCCTGTGTCTCACTCCTTGCCACCGAACGCTCCATGACTCTGCTCCAGGGTCCCCGAGATGCCTTACCGCAGCCTTTTCCCCAAATGATACCATGAACGAACCTCCTGGCGAATCCAAAAGAACATCAAAGGGCTGGGCCCTGGTGGCCAGGGCATCTCTCCCTCCTCCACCCCTTGTGGCTTGTCACTGCTGCCCTCCACATTCTGCTGGGCTTCTAGGTGGCTTCTTCTTTTGAACAAGTACCTAGTGGGCAAGGCCAACCCAGCCACTTCGTCCTGGCATCTCCAGGGGCCCAAGTGGTTTCTTGGTGGAGTGAATTTAATTAAAGTCCTGCGTGGCATGTGAGTGAAGAGGACCAAATGGAGAAGAGCTCCTGGTCAAGAGCCCCTTTCATCCCGGGTTAAAGTTCCACAGAGTCTGCGTAGGACGGGGGCGGGGCTTGCTGCCACTGCTCTGTGCATCCGTGCCTGGCCACCCTGGGAGCCCAGAGTGAAATGGATGGACAGACGGATGATGGACAGATGGATGGATGGCGGAGGTGTAATCCCTAAGCAGCTACATACCAAGCCTTGTCAGGACCAGGAGCCCCTCTGATCCTCAGATGAGTAAAAGCTTGTGTGAATGAATGAATGAATGAATGAATGAATGAATGAATGGGTAAGGCCAGAGACTGGCACAAGGCCCCGGGTGACATCACAGAGTGCCCCAAGACCCTCAGGGTCTTGCCCCGACCCTCGTCACAGCCCCACCAAGGGCGTGAGTCCCCTGACTGAAGGGAATCCGCTGTGCCTGGCATCTTGTACCAGGCCCCGCACACGAGGCGCGGGAGAAGGCCGAGAGCGCCTTTTGGACAGCTTAGCTCTTGGCGAGATTAAGCTGGCTCTCCACAGAGGGGCCCGTATTGCAGGCCTGCGGGGAGGGCCCGGCCCGCCGAGTTTGCACCTTTTTACCCGGCATCTGTCCCTGGGATCAGGAGAGCTGGGAGGCTGGATTAGATGGGTCAGCGCCCTGATTGACAGTGACATTTCCTCCCGCGCCCCCGCCTGCCCCCCAGCCTCACCCGCTGTTCCTCTCCTGCCTCACTCGGGCCCCATCCTGTTCCCGAAAGCGGGCGATGCCTTCTAATCTCCTTACCAGGAAATTATTTTCCTGGGTGTGAAATCCCTGTCCGAGGGGAGGGCAGCAGATCAGCCCTGCCCTGGCCTGGAGGCTGACCGCAGGCCTATCTCCCGGAGACATCTGGCATGGCAGTGGGGGCGGCCACAGCGAGAGATGGGCAAAGCTTGGGCAATTCCACCCCCAAAGGTGGCCCTGACCTCCAGAGCGGGCTCTCCCCAAACTGCTTCTTCCTGTCTCCATTCAAGAGGCTTGTCGAAAATGATGCCTGTCCGCGGTTGGTGACCGTCCTCTCTAGGAGCAAGTGACATGGGGGGTGGGGAGAGTGGTCCTGGGAAGAACCTGCCCTGAGGGGGGGTGGGGTGGGCGGTGAGGCCTGGGACCCAGCCCTGGCCCTGGGCCAACTCACTCTGTGGCCTCAGTTTCCCTCTGACTTGACCATGAACAGACTCTGAGATCAAGCGTGGGGTCTATGCCTCACACCCCCCATATCCAGTGCATAAAATGTCAGAAACTCTGCAGAGGAAGCAGTGGGAAAACCACAGGGCCAGCCTGTGTAATTCATAATGTCAAAAACCTGTGGCCAGACCACGAGATGAACAGCTGAGGGTGACGGTTAGGTTGGCCCAGCTACCCCGCTTGGCTCTGTGACTTTGGCCATTGATCACTCCCCCGTGCCTCAGTTTCCCCAACTGTAAAGAGAAGATGACAATCACACTTACTCATAGGCTTGTGGCAAGGGTTTCAGTTGATTAATAATCATAAAATTCTTAGAATGGTCCCCGGTACAAGTAAGTACCTTATAAGGATGATGGTATCACTGTTATTAGACTTGTCATATGGCAGCGCTCAACATATTATTTACTGTGGGTGGAGTTGTGTCCTCTGTAAAGGTATGCTGAAGACCTAACCTCTGGTACCTGTGAATGGAACCTGTTTGAGGAAACAGGGTCTTTGCTGATGTAGTCAAGTAAAAACAACTGGAGTGAGGTGGGCCCTAAGCCAATAAGAAAGGTGTTTGAGGGGTGCCTAGGTGGCACAGTTGGCTAGGCATCTGACTCTTGGCTTCGGCTCAGGTCATGATCTCAGGGTGGCAAGATCGAGCCCCGCATCAGGCTCTCTGCTCAGCGTGGAGTCTGCTTGAGATTCTCTCTCTCCCTCTCCTTCTGCCCCTCCCTGCTGTACTGGCTCACTCTCAAATAAATACATCTTTAAGAAAATAAAGACTGGTGTATGAAAAGGGGACAGAGACAAAGAGACAGGCACACCAGGAGACGACCATGTGAGGACAGAGGAGAGAATGCCAGGGAGCAGTGGCCACACTAGAAGCTGGTAAGAAGCAAGCAAGTGTTCTGCCCAGAGCCTCGAGGGAGCAGGACCCGCCCACAACTTGATTTTGGACTTCAGGCCTTCAGCACTGTGAGAGCACTTTGTTAGAGCAGCCCTGGGAGGCCAACATAATAACAAAACGAATGACAGCAGACTAGGAAGGAAGCTTCCAGCAGAGGTGCTCATTTAGGGCTGGCGGATCCACCCATGGGACGCGTGAGGCTGTGCAGAGTCCGGGTCTCAGGAGGGGCCAGGGATCTGCTCTCCTCCTCCAGGCCTGGCCAAAGGCTCTGGTGTGGCTGACAGGGGACCTCAGGGCGGGCTCATCTGGGGGAAGTGCAGCCTTCTGATGTGCGTGTTTGACCTCTTGGCCACAGGGCAGCCATCGAAGGTGAAGAGGGTGTGGCTGCGGGGTCTCACTGACAAGAGTCCGGGGTCCCAGGATCAATGACACCTTCGAGGGGATGTAGCTGCCTTTAAACCAGGCACTCTGCATGAATAGACAGAAAACAGGCCCCAGGGCAGGGTCTCTCCTCCCCCTCCGACCTCCCTCCTCCTCACCCAGGTTCACCTTCAGGAGACCCTGAGCCCCATGACACCAACTTGGTCCAAACACTCCAAATCTTTGCAAGACCCCGGGAGAACTGGCTGCCACACAGCCTGCTCTGAAAGCCCCACAAGGGAGGTGCTCAGGTCCTAGCAGAGAAGGAGAATTTCCTGCATGCTCCCTAGCCTTGGAGTGGGGCAGGGCATCTCCGCTAGCCGGGCACAGCTCTGCCTATGTTACAGATGTGGAAACTGAGGCTCCCTAGATTAAGCAACTTGCCCGAAGGAGCATATGAAGGAAAGGGCAGTCAGGCTTTGACCCCTTCCCTCTGACCCCACAGCTCGAGCCCCTTGCATGCTGGTTTCCTTTCTGAGGGGAAAATTCCCCTCTGGCCCTTCTGAACCCCTCTACCTACCTTGTAAGCCCTTCCCCCTTTCCAGTATTCTGGAATACCAATGTCATTCACTCTTCCTTACAGGTACCATTCTGAGGCCCCTCCCAAACCAATACTTTCCTCCTGGGCCCTTGAAATTTCAAGCTGTAAATAGACACGGGGACTGGGGAAGGCAAGAGGAATCCTGGGTGCTCGAGTCCTACACTTAACTCGCCCACTACCTTCCTCTCTGACTCTGGGCAGAATACAGGCACGTCTGTGCCTCGAATGCCCTGTATATCAGTCACTATTGCCAACTAGCAAACTGCCCCAAACTTAGTGACTTAAAAGCACTGGTTTTCTCATGATCCCGCAGCTGGGGCAGGTCTCACTGGGCTCCATCCTGCAGCTTCAGTCATCTAGAGGCTCAACGGAGCCGATGGTCCTCGATGGCCTTACTCACCTGTCTGGCATCTACCTAAGGCTGTTGGCTGGAGCACCTGATTCTGCTGTCTCTGGCCCCTCCAGCGGGATAGTCATACTTCCTTACATAGCCCTGCTTTCTTTCCAAGAGTGCAAGCCCCGGTGTACAAGTGCTTAGCGATCTTCCGCGGCATCATGCCGGATGATGTCTCCTAACCAGACAAATCACATGGCCAAGTCTGGAGTCAAGGTCGGGGATGGCGGGGAGGGGCACAGGGGCATGTATACCACGAAGTGGGATTGATAGGGGCCGTTTATATAATGATCTGCCATATCCTCTTACGTCCCCAAATCAAATTTTTAGAAGGCAGAAAATCATATCTGGAAGATTAGGTGGTTCTGTCTCTGATGTCTCTGTCATCACATGGCATATATGGAGGAATTTACAGTCTAGGAAGAAGTCACTTTCAACATAGTAATGCTATTAATTTCTCCACCCACCGTCTGAGACAGGTGTCATTGGAGAAGTAGGACCCAGAAAAGCTAAAGTGACAGGCTAAGAAGTGGCAAAGGAGGCAGGACCCAGGCCAGACAGCAGGCTAAGCCCATCGGGCCATGTCCATCCTCTGAGCTGTTATCCTGGGGTCCCTCCCAGTGAGCAGGGCTCAGCACTGGCTCAGGGTGTCTCCCCGAACAATGCAGCTATAGAAACTGTCTTAGAAAGAACTAAGGGCTGTGGTTGGGTTTTCCAACAGTCCTGAAGTCTGGATGAGAAGCATGATGCCCATCTGTCTTCCAGAGAAGCTGACATTGCTGCCTCCGGGGGCCACTCCCATGCGTGGACATGGCTGTCCCGCTTTCCTGCCGTCTGATGCGTGTCCACGGGGAACATGGACATCAGTTGCTGCTAAATAAGAAGGCCCTGGAGGTCAGGTCGGGGGCCGCGGAGAGGAGACAAGAGCAGGGAGTCCCCAGGCTTGGCAGCCAAGACTTGTGGCCTGGTGACCTTGTTTCCCTGCTGGGTGTGATACTAGAACATCCGAGAGCAGAAAGTCCCTTTCTCGGACGAAGGGCTGCTTCCTACTATAGACCTGAGCTTCCGTCTTGTCCAGGGTCCCATTGGGGACGCATTGTTCCTTCTGGCTGTGACGCCATCACCTGCTCCTAGAAGGGAACCTGCGTATTTAAGCCAGCAGCTCCCGAAGAGGGAAGATTCGTTGTTTACAATTGTTCGTATAAATCATGTGTGCTCCCTGTGGGAGGGAGGGGAGACTAGACTCCTGCAGTACTTCTCAGGGAATGGGTAGATTCCAGTTTATCTTCCTTTCTGGATTGATTTTAGGTCACAAATGTATGGGGACACCCATGAGGCGCCGGAGGGGGTTCACATACACACACCTGATACGTAGGTGTACCATTTGCGGAGTATACACACAGCAAAGAGTGACATCCTATGTGGGTATGTATATGTGTACCTCACTACGAAGTCTGCATAGAAGCACCATGCATGTGCACACTCGTGTTGGGTGAGTGTGGCTATACACGTACACTTACAGCAGGCGCATGCCATGTATATAACTAGACATGTCATCTTGGGGTACATGTGCTTGAATGTACCTCACACACACCAATACACACAAAGCATATGTTCCCGTGTACTCTGTGAGATTTGTCTATAAATACACACTTGAGGGTCAGGTATGTGTGTACATGTTATGTGTACGTGTGTGTGTCTTCATAAATACACAGTGTGTCTACTCTAAATTCCTCTATACACAAACACTGCATATAACCATGTGGACACATGGGGCTCCGTGGACGCCGATGTGCCCCTTTTTGTCTTTGTGATAGGCTGTCACCTCCCGGCAGCCCTCCGGGGCCCCACGTCCCCCTGCAGTGTCTGTGCACGGCCCTGGTACGGTCCCCTTGTCCCAGCTTAGCTTTTTTTTTTTTTTTCTTTTGGTACTGTACCTTTAGCTCTTCCAGCCTGCCCACGATTCAATCCCCTAATCCCGGAGCCTAATCTCTCTGGAATATCCCGCTTGGAAAAGAGAGGAGATGTGGCTGATCCCCCAGCTGCTGGGGGCAGGGAGGGGACTCATTCCCAAACACTGCTAGTCCTTTGCCCTCTGCAATCTCTGGACACCCTGGGGACTCTCAGGTGGTGACTGAGACTGGGACCAGGTCACACTGCGCCTTGTTCTTGGCCCTGAGGGAGGGCCTAAGGGCCAGACGCTGGGTCTCTATGGGTCAAGGTCACCTTGGCCAGCTCTCTTCCCTCTTGGACACACATGGCACCTCCTCCAGGAGGCCCTCCTGGCGTCCCTCATGCTTCCCTAAATCAACCTACTGCTCTGTTTGCTAATGTCTTACTTCTACTGAACTCAAGTCTCCTTAGGCTTCCTGTATTTTATCCAGCATCTACTTCTTGTGTGTCGGGAAGGTAGAATGCACAGGAAGGAGGCGGCCCATCCACAAGAAACACATACTCAGCACTTGGCTGAGCTTTCCAGAGCCACCAACGATGTGGTGGGGAGGGGGGCGGTGAGCCCAGTTTGGGCTCAATTCCATTGCTACCACACAACTAACCACAACCACAAGCTCCGGTCCACCTCTTTATTTTTTATTACTGAGGTACAGTTGACCTACAGTGTTACATTAGTTTCAGGTGTACAATATAGCAATTCCCCGGTTCTCTTCATTACTGAGTGCTCGCCAAGGTAAGTGTAGTCGCCTTCGGTCACATGACAGCATTATTACTGTATTATCGACAGTATTCCCTACACTGCACTTGTCACGGCCATGACTGATTTATTTTATAACTGGAAGCGTACACCTCTTAATCCCCTTCACCTATTCCTACCCCCCACCTCCCTTCTGGCAACCACAAATTTGTTCTCTGTATTTTTGAGTCTGTTTCTGTTGTTTTGTTTATTTGTTCATTTCTGTTGGTTTTTTTTTTTTTTTTTTAGAGTCTACATATAAGTGAAATTGTGTGGTATTTGTCTTTGTCTAACTTATTTCAGTTAGCCTAACACCCTTTAGGTCCATCCACATCGTTGCAAATGGCAAGATTTCCTTCCTTTTGATGGTTGAGTGATATTCCATTATGTATATATACCACACCTTCTTTATCCATTCATCAGTTGATGGACACTTAGGTGGCTTCTCTATCTTGGCTATTGTGAATAATGCTGCAACTATAGGGGTGCATGTATCTTTTCAAATTAATTTTTTTTCATTTTCTTTGGGTAAATACCCAGTAGTGGAATTCTTGGATTGTACGGTGTCTATTCTTAAGTTTTTGAGGAACTGCCATGCTGTTTTCCACAGTGGCTGCACCAGCTTGCATTCCCACCAACAGTGCATGAGGGTTCCTTTCTCTCTCATCCTCTCTGACACTTGTTATGTCTTGTCTTTTTGATACTAGCCATTCTGATTGGTGTGAGGTGGTATCTCCTTTTGTTTTGATTTGCATTTCCCTGTTGATGAGTGATGTCGAATATTCTTTCATGGGTCTGTTGACCAACTGTATGTCTTCCTTGAAAAAATGTCTATTCAGGTCCTCTGTCCATTTTTAAATCAGATTATTTGGGAGATTATTTGGGAGGTTTTTTTTGCTATTGAGTGTGTAAGTTCTTTATATATTTTGGATATTAACCCTTATCAGATATGTCATTTACAACTATCTTATCCAATTCAGTTTCTTGATCTTTTGTTTATTGGCATTCTCCTTTGCTGTGCAAAAGCTTTTTCTTTTGGTATAGTCCCAATACTTTATTTTTGCTTTTGTTTCCCTGGCCTGAGGAGACAGATCCATAAATACGTTGCTAAGGCTGATATGCAAGAGATTACTACCTGTTTTCTTTTAGGAGGTTTATGACTTCAGGTCTCACATTTAGGTCTTTAATCCATTTTGAGGGGGCGTTTTTTGTGTGTATGGTGCAAGAAAGTGGTCTGGTTTCATTCCTGAGGATGTAGCTGTCCAGTTTTTCCGACACCATTTGGTGAAAAGACTGTCTTTTCTCCATTGTATATTCTTGCCTCCTTTGTCTTAGATTAATTGACCCTATAGGCATGGGTTTATTTCTGTGCTCTCTATTCTGTTCCGTTGATCTATATGTCTATTTTTGTGCCAGGACTATACTGTTTTGAGTACTGTAGCTTTGTAGTATAACCTGAAATCTGGGAGCAAAACACTTTGTTTTTCTTTTTCAAGATTGTTTTGGCTATTTGGGGTTTTTGTGGTTTCATACAAATTCCAGGATTATTTGTTCTAGTTCTGTGACGTTATTGTTATTTTGATAGAGATTGCATTGAATCTGTAGGTGGCTTTGAGTAGTGTGGACATTTTAACATTATTAATTCTTCCAATTCATGAGCAATGTTATATCTTTCTATTTGTGTTGCCTTCAATTTCTTTCATCAATGTCTTATTGTTTTCAGAGTATAGGTCTTTCACCTCCTTGGTTATATTTATTCCTGGGTATTTTATTCTTTTTGGTGCAATTGTAAATGGGATTGCTTTCTCAGTTTATCTTTTTGCTACTTTGTTATTAGTGTAGAGAAATGCAATAGATTTCTGTATATTAATTTTGTATTTTGCAACTTTACTGAATTCATGTATTAGTTCCGATAGTTTTTTGGGGGCGTCTTTAAGGTTTTCCATATATGGTATCATGTCATCTATTTGCAAATAGCGAGTTTTATTTCTTCCTTTCCAATTGGGATTCCTTTTATTTCTTTTTCTTGTCTGATTGCTGTGGGTAGGACTTCCAGTACTATGTTGAATAAGAGTGGAGAATAGACATCTTTGTCTTGTCCTGATCTTAGATGAAATGCTTTTAGTTTTTCACTGTTGAGTATGATGTTAAACTGGTATTTTTATCACCATCTGCCAGAATTTTAATCTCTCAATTATTTCCAAACTTGAACTTACACAGTATTTAAAAAAAATTTCTTTTATTTATTTGAGAGAGAGAGTGAGAAAGAGAGAGCACAAGAGGGGGTAGGGCTAGAGGGAGAAGCAGACTCCCCACTGAGCAAGGGAGCCTGATGAGGGACTCGATCCCAGGACTCCGGGATCATGACCTGAGCTGAAGGCAGTCGCCCAACCAACTGAGCCACCCAGGCGCCTGAACTTACAAAATATTTTGTTTTGTTTTTAACTCAGTGTTCTCTGACCCCAGATTGTTGATCCCCATTATGCGTCAGGTGCTGCGTTAGGTGACAATACAGCAGACATGGTCCCTTCCCTAACGAAAATGCACAGTCCTGTGAGGAAGAAGGAAAGCAAGCACATAAACTGACAATGCACGATTACACTGTGGCCAGGGCTTTAAAGGAAAGAAATAGGCTACTGAGTCAGTTAATACAGGTTGGATGGGAAAGGGTTTAGTTAGAGTGGTCAATGAAGACCTTTTCAAGGAAAAACCAGGAAGAAGAGGGTCAAGTTTGCAAAGAGTTATGTTGAGGAATAACACGTGGAAAGGCCCTGAGGTTGAGTGTGGCTGTGGTGGGCGAGGAAAGAAGAGCAAGAGTTAGAGAGAGAGGCTGGCTCATCTCTTGTAGGCTCTGGGAAGTAGATTGGATTCTATTCAAAGTGGGTTGGAAAGCCTTTGAAGGTTTGGGGTGGGGAGAGGGCAGTGACATGATTCATGGGTTTAAACAGTGCTCTGGCAGCCAGGAGGTCCAAGAGAAGTGAATGGCTGTCACGGGGCTAGTGCGGTGCACCCTGTGAGCAATGCCTGGCCAACCACTGAGCAGGCATGGTGCACACATCACCTGAAATCCTGGGCACAGCCCAGCAGAGTGGTGGTGATGGCGGGTGCCCTCCCCCAGCTGGCAGCCAAATGCAGTGCTGGAGAACAAGGCCAGCCACAATGATGTTAATATAACAAGAACACCAACAAGACAGCTTCAAGTTTCACACCAGTGTTTTACAGGCTTTATTGCATTTAATCCTCAACCCCAGGAGGTGGGCACTACTTTGTATCTCCATTTGTCAGTAACTTACCCAAGGTCATACAGGCATTCAGTCACCAAGCATAAGGGTGCACCTGACTGCTATCCATGCTGCCACGAAGGTCAGGGTTCTTCTCCATGCTCTTTGGAAGGGATGCATTTTGCTCACGGTGAAAATGTTTTCCTTTGATGTGTTACAAAGCTTGTTCTTCAGTACTTTAAAAAGGCACAATAACTTGGCTATATTGTTTGCTTAGTTCAGAAGAAAAAAAGTTTTTTTCCTTTGGAGGATTGTGCAGGGCAGGGCTGAATCATGAGTGGGGAGACAGGGAGCACAATGGCTGCTTCTCCCTTAGCAAGCTCCCCAAGTCCTTTTTCCGTGGTTGTTCAAATGATGAGGAAAAGATGAGAGATGGAGAGGGTGGAGTACAGGGGAAGCATGCAGAGCCAGGAGCCACAGGGGTGCCTTTCTGATGTGCTCACTGCTCTCTCAGCCAGCGGTGCCCTCCAGCCCAGGCTCCCTCCTCACATGTGCGAACATGGGCAAGCCTTTAACAGGGTCCCTGCATGCCCCCAATGTCCCAACGTGGGGTCCTGACATCCCAGAGGGGGGCAAATGTAATTGCTGGAGATTTGATAGAATGGTCAAAAATACTTGAAGTTGGTCACCTAAATTGTAAAACACGCTGAAAAATTTTCTACCAGATAAGACATAATCTAAAAGCAAGGACATGACAGCCATCTCTGAACAGAACAGACTCACACCACTGTGTCCATGTTACCTGTGCCCCCCAGTGCATGCACATACACGTGCACACTCACACGTGTTCCTCCCCAACATGCACACTTACACACTCACACTTACATGCATATCTCCTCTCCCAATACACACACACACACACACACACACAGCCACATTTTTCTTGCTTAGCTTATAATTTAGAGACATATGGATTCCCTGAATCTGATCAGGTTTCCATGCAATAAAAATTTTTCCACCCATAACACTTTTTTTTTTTCTTCCAGTTTGCCAATTCTCTTTTCAGTTGTGGTCATTCAACTGTCTTTAATTTCAATGACTGACTGTACCTTCCATTTGCAGAACTTCTTGCAGAGGTCCATTAGCAAAAGTTCATGCTTTTCCCTTTTTTGTAATAGTGTCTAGGGCTTCATTAATTTTTCTTGTCCTTTTATCTGTGACTATCTGAAGCACTCTTCTTTTGTAGTCTACCTCATACTCTTCCCTTGTTCCTATTCTAGGGGTGCAAACCTTCCCATCTGCAGTATCTGTGGGCTCACCTTTGCCAGGTTTGCCTCCCTGGAAGCTTCAGCTTGTTTATTGTAAGCTCATCTTCAGCAGGGATTGTATCTTCTGAGGGAGTCCCGCTATTCCAGGTGGCAGAATGGCTCTGCAGCGTGGTTCAGTTTTTCATTCTAGGGCCTCACGGGGTTCCCTCGGTCTGTTGATAGGTTTTGTGTTAATTTCTCATCTTGGGGTTCTTGCTTGAGGCTGCCTACTGCTATGCCTTTAAGCCCTACACCTCCAACTGGCACAAGCTTGAACTTTTGATTTGTCACAGGAGGCTTTTCTAATCTCATTCAGAGCCCTGAGCAGAGGGGACACACCTCCTTTCCTCTTCTGAGCTAGTGGACAGAGCTCTCTAGTCCCACTTTCAGAGATGGGGGCTGCCTTTCAAGTGTCTTAGCTTTTTGCAAAGGTCTCCCTTCCCACCTCCACAGGTCCCAGGCCATTTCTTCTATCCCCACATGGGCATTAAACCCCAGTCCCCAACCCCACTAGGCTCTAACTGGGCTGGAAATGGCCATGGGCAGCTGCAACACCAACCCCAGCTGACCAATGTTCCTGGCTTGTGTTCTTTATTTGTTACTGGCACTGGGAGTTCCCATCTCCTTAAGGTCAGCTCTGTATTTAAATTATTTTTTAAAATGTTAGCTCGTATGCAACATTTCTCTATGTTTGTATCAGAAGGGGAGTTTCACATTAATTCAGTCTGCCATATTGTCAGTTCAAGTTCTCTACATGCCCTTATTAGATTTTAAAGAATTTATGAACATGAATTTTTGTGGCTACTCTGTGGTCTTATTTACAGTAAGAAGAATCACAAAGTCGGGGTGTGGTTGAGCCACAGCAAGTTAGGAGATACTGTAATCCCACCAATCCCTGTAGGTGCAGAAACTGAGAGTCAGCAAGCCAACATAACATGTTCAAGGCTGTGGACCTGGTGAGTGGTGGAACCACCCACCAGATGCCTCCTTGTCCTTGAGGTCAGTGGACTCCCCTAAAGGTGGATGAACAAACAAACCCATGAATGGTGGGGGTTGGCCTCCATTTAGGAAGGCTTCCTGGAAGAAATGAACTTGGTAAGGTCCTCAAACAGCCAGAGGCCTTCTTTAGGGGGTTCCTTCTCTTTCCGGTGACTTGGACTCCCAGCCTCCCCCCGACCCTTCCCCAAAGGAAGACACATCTCAGTCAGCTGGGTGGCTGTGAAGCCTCTTCCAGAGTCCGCCCCTGCCAGAACATTCTGTCCATCTAGGCTGAAGAAGTCCTGCCCAGGCAGCTAGACGAGCGTCTGGTATTTGTAGGCACGTGAGTTTGGGCAGCCACCCGGGATTGTGTGTAGTTGAGATCACTCCTTGACCTTTTGTGTCTCCCAGGGGCCAGCTTCTCCCTCAAAGCCCTGCAGACCAGAAAATCCCAGGGGAGGGCTGATTGGGAAACTTGCAGCTGGCTGGGCCAGAGTTCCTGGAACCAGGCCTGCCTGCAGCCATCCAGGAAAAATATGGTTCCCTGAGACAATTTGGATGGGGAGGCCACTGGCTTACAGGCAGGCAGCTCTGAGTTCGAATCCAGGCTTTGCTTTAACCTCTCTGTGTATCAGTTCCTCATCCTTGAAATGGGTTAACAGTGCCTGCCTCATAAAGATGTTTTGAGGATTACAAAATAATGTTTGTGAAGCGTATGACCATGTGTCAGGGACGGAATAGATGCTTCATACCCTGAGCCTCTCAAAGTACCCTATGACATCACTAAGTTCCCAAGGGGGTGGGGCAGGGGGACTCTGATAAGCTATTGTTGGCTTCAGCCATGGGGTTGGGAGGGGAATAGATGGGGGACCCGGAGAGACAGGAAGCAGGGAGAAGAGCAGGGTTCCTTAAATGCTCATGTCCTCAGAACCACAATGGGGGGTGACTGGGTGTGGGGTACATGGGAACACTCTGTACTCTGTTCACAGCATTTTGGTAAATCTAAAGCTGCTTGACATAACAAGTTTACTCAAGGTGCACAGATTCCCATTAAATGCAGCTTCTGATTCAGCTGCTCCGGGTGGGGCCTGACCATGCACATTTCCCAGATGTTCCCAGGTGGTGCTCATGCTGTGACTGGACCTCACTGGGCCTCACTTCGGGGAGCAAGGGAGTAGAATTCCATGTGAGGGGTAAGGAATGCCAGTCCTTTAGAGTTCCCATTGGGCCCCAAAGCAGCAAGGGGGCTTGGAGTAGATTCGTGGAGGCCACTTGGCTCCGTGGCATTTTTAGTGGCTGAGTTCCCTCTCCGACTGCTGCTGGTGATGATGATGATGATGACAAGATGAAGTCTCCCAGGGGCTGGGGAGGGACACAGCTTGTCCATCATAATGGGGCCCTGCCGAAATCATGTGGCAGCTGGCTGTCCCTCCTGTCTGGCTCACAAGCCAGCCCCTCCCCTCTGCTCCTCGGGAGGAGGGCAGCGGTGGGCATTTGACTATCCATTGGCTGGAGGCATCATTCTGAAGCCTGAAGTGCCCCCAAGTGACCCTGGGATTTTCCAAGGCTGGAGACACTTCCTTATCATAGGGGAAGCTGGGAGCTGTGCCTGGTATCCTGCCCTCCACCTCATTGCCCAAGAACGGGGCTATGATATGGCTTCTGCCCTTAGAAGTTCAAGGTGACACCTGAAGGCCTCCAGAGGGCTAGACTCCCCAGGGCTTCGTGAAGAGAGCAGGACATAATCCCCTAGGACCCTGATGGTGAATGGGCTGGGGACTGGCCTTCCCATGGCTGCCGCTGGGAAGGAAGTGTGGCTTCCTTCTTTCCTCTTGGTCTTTGTCTCTGCTTTCCTCCCTTCGTGTTTCACCCACCTCCCTGAGGCTGTGCTTTTGTCCCAGTGTGCAACCCAGATAAGTGGGAGCAGCCCTGGATGGAAGTTGGATCTCTGGATCCTAACTGTCCATGTGATCTTCCTCTCTGTGTGGCTCAGTTTCCCGAGCTGTAATTACAGAAGTGGGCAGCGCAGTTTCTCTGAGCCCTTCCAGCTCTGGCCATCTTGGGTCTATGGTGGTGGGTTGGGAACTGAGGAGTCCTCACAGTCTGCAGCCCTGGGTTCCCTCTGTTCCCTGAACTGTCCACATAGCTCCATCCCTGCTCATGCATGTCTGGCCCTGCAGCTTGGGCCAGTAGAGGGGTGAAGTGAGAGTGGAGGCTGAAATCCCACCTACCCCGAGTCCTGTTCCCCAGCTCAGGGCCCATCCTCCCAGATGGAGCACCGACAGGCTTCAAAGTGGCTTTGGCTTGACTGGCACCATCTCAGACTTGAATGTGATGTGAGCTCCTTGGGCGCATGGACTGGCCTTGTTCACATTGGCATCCCCAGCACCTCATCTGCCCAGCACTCCATGGGGCTCAGAAAAGGTCTAGGCATGAATGAATGAATAATGCCACATCAGCCCATGGACTCGGGGTACTGCCATTTCTGCCACATGGCCCAGCCAGAGAGGATCAGCCAAGCAATGCGGTTGGGGGTGCCAGAACAAAGGTGAGATTGGGATCTCTCCAGGCATCCGGGCAACCTGTCAAGGCTCACAGAAGAAAGGCACAGTTGACACCAGGGGACCCATGGGCAGCTCCAAGGCATGAAGGCCCCTAAGGTCACAGAGCTAAGCCTCAAGGACTGTTAGCTGAGAGCAGCATGGGAGTTATTGAGACCACCAGGGCTGTGGGGTGGCCCAACAGCTGTCCCAGAGGCGGTCCCAGCAGCTGTACGCTGCAGCTGGGCTGGCTCAAAGGCCTAAGGGAGGGCTGACAAGGCCACTCCCCTTGTCACCACTCAAAAAACATCCATGGGAGCATGTCTGGGACTCTACCCTCCACACCCTCCTCATTCCTGGTGCATTTACTTTCTGACCCTTCTGTGCCCCAGGCCCAGGGCCCCAAACTGAGGAGACAGTAATTGGTGGGGAGTCCGCCTCTAGTGCTCTAACACAGGCTGGTGCTCCCCATCTGATGCTGGTTCACATAGTAGGCTTTTGGGGGGTAGACTGGGGTGTGGCCACTGAGCAGCAACCCTTCCCCAGCACCAAGGTGCTTCCTTGGTCACATCCATGACCTGGACCCTTCAAGCTTTACCCAGATCCTCCTCAACACACATGCAAGGGGAGGCCAAGACCCCAGAACCTCTGGGAACTGGATGAGCATCTCCCCCAGCCAGCAGGTGTCAGCACAGGGGAGAGCCTGATGCCATGCTGTGAAAGGGGTCTTCAGGACCTCCAGTGTGCCATAGGCTATGACGGGAGCTTCCAAAACTGCACCGTGCCCACCCAGCAGCCAACCCCCCTGGGCCTTCAAGCCACTGGGCAATAATGAGCAACTGAGTTTGGCCAGTGGGGCCCGGTGAGCATCAGGAAGCGCCAAGGGGTTGTCCCAGAAAGATGATTTCCAACCTCCTTCCAGAGAAGAACTGAGGCAGATGGACAGTGATCCCAGGTTTGGGGAGCCAGTCTTCAGGGAGCAATGAGGAGAGGGTGCCAGAACGGCTTTCCAGGAGAACCTTGGCCCACCTAAGACAAAACTGGAAAAACGCGGGCTCTGTCCCATGGGCTGGGCCCCAACGCAGGCTCCCTGACCCCTGAGTGCCCATGGCAGGTGGCTTATCCTCTGTACCCCAACCTCATCATCTAGAAAATGGGGTGAAAACATCCCTTTCCTAGGGTTGTTGGGACAGTGAGCAAAATTATGCCTGTAAAGCACCTGCAGGGGCCCAGAACAGGGTAGATGCTCAGTGAATGGAAACGTCACCAGAACGACTAGCTCAGTGAAGCTAAGATCGGTTATTGCGGGATCCAACTGTCCTTAAAACGTATTGTGACTAATTCTACAAATACTTAACGTTGATGATGATCTTGACCACTTGCTGAGTGCTTTCCTATACATAACGGTCCCAAACAGGCTTCACCAGGAAGGGAGAGAACCTCGCCTGTTGAGTGCCTACTGCACGCCAGGCACAGCCACCCTTTAAACAGGATGGGGACGCACCAAGGGCCCACCGTGCAGCCCCTCTAAGCTTGCACAAGACGGCCATGGTCCCAGGGGGTTACAGACACACCAGGATTTTTCAGAGAGAAGCACAGAGCAAGAGCTCACACCATAGAGGAAAAAAAAGTGGGGACTCAAACCCCAAGCTGCCTGATTGCAAAGCCCGTGATCTTGCAAAGGGCTTCACAAAGCGCTCCACATCACTGGGGTTGGCACCTTCCATCCTCTCCTTAGGACCTGCTCACGGGCCCCCACGACAACCTGACTCCGCAGGCCCCTGAGCTGTGTCCTTATATCCCAATGCCACAGAGACTGCACACAGTAAAAAGCCTGGGAGACACTACCCGGAGTGATTTGTTCTGGACACATCTCTTGGGGTCTGATTTGGGAGGAGCTTGGCAACAGAGCTGTGAGCAGGACCCCACAGAAGGAAGACAAATATGTGGTGTATGCGTGGCCATCCTTCTTTCTGTCACCACAGCGTCATCACAAATCACCGAGGGCTTTTCCAAGGAGCAGAGACATGGCATCAGAATCCTTCTCTGCACAAGGCTTTTGGCAGGAGTTGGCAGAAAGATGAAGCTGCTTCTACCCCTGCCTCTGGTGTGGGACACAGGCAGGGCCTGGGAGAAAGTGTGTGTGTGTGTGTGCAGGGGCGGGGGGGAGGGGCGGTGTTAGGTTGAGGAGCTGTGTGGAATCACATGGAGAAGGAAAGGCAGCACAGAAGGGGGAGAAAGGTGGGCCAGCCCTCACTTGGGGATCAGCATCTCATAGGGACTAAGATTCCTCCCTATCGGGTCTTCAAGAAACAACAAGAGGCAGTAAGCCCAACAGCAAGCAAAAAGGGGAAAGACCAAGGTCTTCAGTAATTAAACGCAATTGATACTCTTCTGTTTCTTTTCTTTTTTGGGGGGGCGAAGGGGGAGTAGAGAGTCTTAAGCAGGCTCCACGCCCATTGTGGAGCCCAAAGCGGGGCTCGATCTCACCACCCTGAGATCATGACCTGAGCTGCAATCGGGAGTTGGCCGCTTAACCGACTGAGCCACCCAGGCGCCCCGATATTCTTCTGTTTCTCAATGACCAAAGAAGCAGGGGCTTTTAAAAACCTGAGAAAAGCCAGTGCTGTTGAGATTAGTTACACTCCTGTGTTTGGCTGGTGGAGTGTCATTCTGTTAGCAGTTTGACCATGTGTGTCAAGAGGCTTAAACTGTTTTATAACCAGTAGTTCATACAGGGATCATGAAATACAGGACAAGCTTTGCACACAAAGATGCTTACCATAGCATCACCTCTAATAGTGAACCATGGAAAGCCACCTAAATGTCTTTAAGAGGGGTTGAGTTAAATAAATTAAGACACATTCATTAGCTGGACTATCAGGCAGCCATTCAGATGATGCTTACAAAGGATTTCCAACAATACCGTATACAGTTGGAATGGTCTGAATACAGCAGGAAACTGTGCTATCGCACAGAGTCAGAGGCAGGGTCATGCAAACCCCCGTTTCCTCCAGCTCTCCGCTCAGATGACCCTGTCGGTCCCTCAAGCAGTTGGTCTGTTCCAAGCTGCTCCAAGGCTCACCTTTAGACACAAGCGTGCCCCAAGGAAGAATAAGGTCTTCCTCTCTGAAGATCAAGGAAGCCCAGGAGGCCCCCCACCAGACTCCCACTTGCTGTCGGAGCCTGCACGTGGGCGCACGTCCTTGTCCTTTGAAGACAGGTAGGTGGCTGGGGTCTGGGGTTTACCACAACGGGCCGGTGGTGGGCACGGCCTCCCACTGCACATGGAAAACCATGTTACAGTGTGAAACAGGAAAAGCCATTCAAAGCATTGTCTATAATAAGAGCTCTCTACATTTTCTTTGCACTCCTATAAATCTAAAATTATTTCAACACAAAAAGTTGACGTCTCAGATCATTCTCCCAAGCTAAGCCTTCAATAAATCAGTGAAAAAGGCAAATAGACTTTACTGATGTTGGTAATGGAGATTTCCCTCATCATTTCTTCTATGTTTTGTTGATAAAGAGGAATCAAATGTGATCCTGATATTGTATGATCACTGTGGGCGGTATTCAGTCCTTACCGAAGCTAGAGTTACAGAAGCTAAAGGAACACATTAAAAATTTTTAAATGTTTTTCAAGCAAAAGTGGCATATCGCTCGCTGACTTAACCTGGACTCCCTGGGAACAGAGCCAAAGGTTGGCATGCAGGTGGTTTATTGGGGAGCTCTTGCCAGGGGCTACAGGGAAGGATCCAGAGGGAGCGACAGGGAAAGGGGAGAGCCAATTCAAGAACACGGTCTGAGGCTGATCATTGCCGTGGGCCACTGGTGCTCCACCCATCAGAGCCTTATAAAATGTGTCCTAGAAAGGTCCACCCCAGAGAGGAAAGGAGGACCATTTGTCCATGCTTCCATCTCCACTGGTCAAGGGTGACCCGAGGACAGAACACGCTGCAGTTCTGGGTTGCGCGTGTGCAAACGCAGAACAGGACAAGGAGCAGCGCTGTCTAACAGAGGCCACGCTCTCCGGTATGAGGCTTCCAGAAGCTGGCCCGGAACTGGTGTCCCTCGTGGTGGCCGAGGACACCCGATGTGGTGCCCAGGAAGTGACTGAAACTGCAAGCAAAAGAAAAACCCGTACACCAATGCACACCCAGAGCTGTTTGAGGGCACAGGTTGCACCTTAACCAACTCTTCAGGAGCCTCATAGGGAAGCTGAAAAATGAATCAGAGGCTGATACAGGGGAAAACACAAACAGATTGCTAGTTATGTGTGGGTGGTAGGTAAAGCGTTCCCCGCCCCCATTTTTCTGTATTTCCTATATTTTCTCTAATAGGGGCACCTTATTTTCATGATTCCTCCCTATCGGGTCTTCAAGAAACAACAAGAGGCAGTAAGCCCAACAGCAAGCAAAAAGGGGAAAGACCAAGGTCTTCAGTAATTAAACGCAATTGATACTCTTCAGGATTTTACTGTATTAAATCCCCCAATAATTTCAGAAGTCATTGCAGAAGGAAGAGAGAGCCTGTCCCCCACTCCGACAGATAAACACTCTCTTCTCTGGAAAGATCTGATGACAAAGTGATCCATGAGAGACTGGCTTCTTCCACTGGTCATTTTGATCTTGGTCAGCTGGTCATCATAAATAAAAGTGCCATGCTTTGCAGCCCAGAGGACGGGCCCTGTGTTGAATTCTTTTGTTCTTTTTCTGGGTGTGAGGAACGCGTTAGACTGAGCCACACATCTGGGCTGGAGAGGAGAAATACCAGCCTCAAAGTCAGCCGAGCTTAACTCCTGGCACCCACACCCTACCCCCCGCCCCTGCCTGGGGCAGGCACAGAGCCTCTCTGATCCTCGGGTTCTTCTTCTCCAAAGCGGGATGCTGGCAGAGCTGGTGATTGGGGGTGAGGGGCCTTCCTCAGCTGGTGGGGCTCAACAAAGATCAGCTCTGGTGCAGCCCTCTATTTGTGACCGAACTGCCCCGGGGAGGCTGGCCGGACCACTGCCTGGACCAGCCGTCAGAGTACGGCTGGTGGGCGGGACTGGCCGGCTCAGTGGTCAGGCCCCCCAGATGCTTGGGGCCCAGCCATCCCACGTCCTGCCTGGTGCCCAGAGCAACTGCCCCGCAGTGACCACTGATAGAGCAGCTGAAGTAAGCCGGAGATTCAGTCTGTTTCTCCACTGGCAGTTGGACGTCAGCGAACGGAGCGGGAGCAACGAGATGATGCTCAGACCTGGGAGGCAGATGGGATCCCCAGCCACGTTTTGTAGTGAGCGGTCTGAGGCAGACGGGGCGGGAGGACGTTGCCCAAGGCCACACAGGCGAGCAGTAGCCAGATTGTGAATTGAGAGAAGTGGAGTAAAGAGCCTGGGCCCTGGTGCCCTAACCCACGGACTGCTCTCTCCATGTGGGGTCGCTGCCTGTTTCTTTCTGTTGTTGCTGACACGCCTGCGCCCACGTAAGGCGAGGCCCGCTGTCACCGCAAGGACCACCCCAGCTGGAGCAGGGAGTCCAGGAGCTGGCCCTTTAAGCCTCCCGGGATGGGGAGCCTGCCCTATGGTGTAATCCCTTCCCCAGAGCCGGCAGCATTACTGCTGCAGTAAGGAATGTCTTCTGGGGAGATTTAGTGCCTGCTGATGGACATGTGGGCTTCATTTCCCTGCATTGCTCCATTAAGCCCAAGGCAGGCAATGCGTGTAGGCAGAGTAGGTGAAGAACTAGAGAAAACCAGAGGGGCACACAGGAAGCTGGGTAACGAGGGGGCAGGAGCCTTACATTTGAAGGTGCTTCTCTGTGCCAGACCCGTGATCTCAGTGGAGACCAAAAGCAATGCTCTCAGGTTACATACCCATTTCACAGAAGAGGAAACTGAGCCTCAGGGAGGTTAGGTAACTTGACCAAGGGACTGGTCAAAAAGACCCAAGGATATCGTTTCTAACCATAAGGAAAGCCTCCTGGGACCATCGCATCTGCCTTGAGCCTCCAGGACCAAGCCTTGGGAGCTCTAGGCTACTGCGCCGGGCCCTGCCAGCCTGCCTGTCATCAAAATCCAGACCCTCTTCACAGGGCTGTTGGCTCTGCAAGCTCCCTGTGTTGGGGAGAGACCCCCTTCATCAGCCTGGCCAGGGGTCTTCAACCTGCCAAACCAAGCCCGGGGCCCCCACAGGGTCTCCTCCTGCAAGGTCTCCCGCAGGAATGCCTAGAGAGGTGGACCTACCCCCCTCCACCATCTGTGTGCCTTCCCACCTCCTCCCCCTTGCCTCTCCCAGCCCCCCCGCCCACCCTCCTGGTCCCACCTGGGCTCTGTGTGCTCACAGGCCCATTCCTGACTCTGCAGCGCTCCGAGTTCATTCTTTTTCTGCTGCCTTAGAGCCCCGGCAGCTGCCCATGGGGACGAGCTCAGCGACCGGCTCCGCACACTGTTACCTTTCTCCCTAGGCTCCCTCATCTGGCCACCTCATCAGGAGGTCTTCAGGAAGAGACCCCTCCAGGGAGCCTTGAGAAATCATATAGGACTCACAAGCTCTTCCTTTCCTCCTTTGCACCTGCCCAAAGCACCCAGCTTGGCAAGGGGACTGCAGGACCCTGGGTCCCTGATCCTCAACACCTGAAGGAGGTTGTTGGACGTGGGGACACAGCAGCCTGGAGGGGAGCAGGGCTGGTGCAGCCGAGGGTCTGCATCTTGTACCTATGGAGCCTCATATGCCCAAACATAAGGTGAGTGGCTGACCTAGCTCCTTTAAGCCTCAGGAGGCCAAAGGCCAGTGGCCCCCCCCCCCCCCCGCACTGTGCTGTGCTCACAGGGCAGGAATGAGAGAGCTGGGCTGTGGCCCGCTATGATCCATCCCTGGGAGTTTATTGAGTACAGACTATCCTGAGCTAACCACAGTGCGCTGCCACCCGCACTCCCTCCTGGTGGCCTCATGAAGTCTCAGGGTCCACTGTCGGTGGCGTTATTGTCTGCGGATGCCCTGCCTGGGGGCACACCACTTGCTGTCATGATTCTAAGTGGGAACCAGTGTGGTGTCACAGGGAAGACTCAGACCTGCCCTGTCTGGCCCTGACAGCTGGGGGCATTATGGCAGGGCTACCGCCATGGTTCCTGAGCGGGGAGGCAGGACACTCAGGTTCTAGGCCTGTCTTTGTGTGTCCTTAAATTATTCTCTTCACTTTTCTGTTGTGTTTGTCAGTCCCATCAATATTGCAAGGGACAGAGATGACCAATCAGACTGGCTTCAGTAATAACATATTTGAGAAGGGGAATTTGTGGGTTCACCTAAATGAAAATTCCCATAGCCAGGTAGGCTTCAGGTACAGGTGGATCCAGTGACTCACAATGGCTTTAAGCTCTGGTGCTGTTCTTCATCCTTCCCTTTGTCCTTCCTCCTATAGTGTGCCAGCTTGCTCCCTTGGCTCGGGCTGGCGGGGTATCAGGAATGACTGCCGCAACCCATGCCACATCTCCTCACACCCCTGGACCAGAGAGAGAGAGGGTCTGTCTCCTCCTATTCCCAGTAACAGCCTGATGTTCACACTGATTGACCTAGCTTAGACCACTTAATTCGCGGAGACCAGCGAGAGAGCTAGAATGTGCCTTGCGCTATCCACGGAGTAGGCATCTCCTGAGCAACACGCTGAAAGCAGCTCTTCATCAGTAAACAAACACTCAGCGTGTCTTGTTCCACACAAGCGCTGCAAAAAATGCCCCAAAGTGCAAGATGCCGTCCCTGGACTCAGGGGCCTTAAGGTTCAATCAATGGCATGCAACAAGCATTTATTGAGTACCTACTGTGTACAATGCCAATTAAATCCAACAAAGACCTCTTCCAGAGCTTTCCAGTTACAGAACCCATCTGTGCCTCCTGACAGTCCCGTGAGGTAGTGCAATGTCATTAGAAAAAGACAACGAGGGGAGGACAAGAGCATCTCGCAGAATGAAAGGGATGTCGGTCACTGCAGCAGCGAAAATTCTTGTTGCTGGGGCCTAGAGCAATGACTGCAGGCGGAAGCAGTTCCAGAGGGGATCCCTCGAATGCGCTTTGAAGCAGGGCTGGCTGCAAATGCAAGCGCGGGGCCCAGTGCAAAGTGGAAATGGGGGTCCCCCGCTTAAAAGGCAGGAAATAGTGTCACCAGACACACTAAAATGCAAAACTTTTCCCTCCTGTGGTTTCTCTCTCAACTTGTCAGGGTGATTGCTTGCTATTTAATGTCATCCTAAGTAAATAAAAGTAAAAATTTTAAAGCATTTGCATACATCATACGTTCACCTTTGTACTGGGCAATGCCAGTTGTACACGTAAATATAAGAACATGAACTCACAGGCAGAATCACCAAATCACCAGACTGTGTTTCATAGCTAGGATATGCATGTGTATTTTGTTCTTACCAGGACAGCGGTGAGGCAGCCCGCCATTAACTCAACTCTTTTTACTTCTTTTTTTTTTTTTTTTAAGATTTTGTTTATTTGAGAGAGAGAGAGCAAGCACAGGGGGTGGGGGGTAGAGGCAGAGGGAGAAGCAGACTCCCCGCTGAGCCGGGAGCCCGATACAGGACTCGATCCCAGGACCGTGAGATCATGACCTGAGCCGAAGGCAGATGCTCTGCCTTCTGAGCTGAGATGCTCTGCCGACTGAGCCACCCAGGCACCCCTACTTCATTTCTTGTTATTCCACCAACACGCTCTACCTTTAGCTTCCTGCTGAGAAAGGCAAGCCCGGAAGGAAAAGGAACTGCGGGCTGCCTTATCTTTCCCCTTCCCTTGGGCATCACGGCCAGTATCAGTGGTTGGCTGGTACAGGAAAGGAACAGAGTGAGAAAGCATGTGATTGGGCTCCTCAGTTGGTCCCGATTCCTAGAACACCAGGGCCTTCTTTCTGCATTGGAAACAAGTTCAGGTCCAAACGGAAAGCATGACCTTTCGGGGCTATCAGTGCCCATAATACACTTATCTTGTGCTCGTGCTGAGAGTTGCTGAGCGCCCATAAATTACGGGCCCACGGAATCCCATGCTCATGGGGCATCACACACACTGTATATACATGCATCCCCATTGTCCCTTTCTCCTCTGCTCATGAGCATGCTCCATTGTCCCATTGGACCTCACATACAAAACACAGGCTCAAAGATAAGATGATTAAGAATTTCAAGATGGCAGCAGCAGAGCATGAAACCCAGCATGGGGCCCTTCTGTAAGGGGACACTTGTGTGAGTGCACAGCTCGGATGCAGGGGAGGCTCCGCGTGAAGGACGGGCAGGGTTTGAATAGGCAGAGATGGAAAGAGGGCATCCTGAGCAGCAGGAGGGGCTTCACCAAAGATGAAAAGGTGGGAATTCTCCTGGCAGAGTTAGGGGAAAGAAGAGAAGGCCTGGTTAGCGGTGGGGCTTCATGCTGGCTGATGAGGAGGGAGGCTGACATCTTGGAACCTTCACTAGCACTGGCACTGGGCCTCTTGAGCAGGGATGGCATTACTCACCAGCCATTCCTAGGTTTCAAGTCACAATTTGTACACCTCTAGGGCCTTCCCGCACTTTTACCTCCCTGGGCTTTTCACACTTGGGTGTGATTCTCTGTTCAATGGGAGCCGATCCCACTTGACCCCAAGCTCTTCAGGAAGGAGGCAGGTGTTATACTGTATTCCAGAACCAACTTTTAGTGCCTGACATTAGAACTTAAGTAAAAAAAAAAAAAAAAAAAAATGTGGAAGGAAGAAAGAAGACCTCATTTGCTGAGAAGTATGTCTTTGAAAGTATCTAATCCAAGTAACTGATCCCTTAAGATATTAAAATTTCATCTTTACAATGGTCCGATCTTCCAGTTTTCCATTATTTTTTTTTAAGATTCTATTTATTTATTTGACAGAGAGAGAGAGAGAGAGAGCACAAGCAGGGGAGTGGCAGAGGCAGAGGGAGAGGGAGAAGCGGACTCTCTGCTGAGCAGGGAGCCAGACGCAGGGCTCCATCCCAGGACCCCAGGATCATGACCTGAGTCAAAGGCAGACACCCAACCGACTAAGCCACCCAGGTGCCCCTCAGTTTTCCATTACTTTTAATTGCCTTTCCCTTTAGCAGACAAAAGGGAGTCACACCTGGTCGGAAGAGTGACTGAACTAATTGTGGAGTGGGCGGGTCTTCCTGCCTTATGGATGACATCATCTTGAAAGCTTTAGGAGAGTCACAAACATGGTGATCACGTTTGATGAGACCTGGACAGGACAACGACACACAACCTTCACCAGATTGTATGCTGGCTTAGGTCTATATACCACCAAGCAGCTGGCTAAAGATGTGAAGTTTCCCTGATTTGGTTTTTGAAAGTACAGTGCAGAACAACATTTAAATTCTTGGGTTTTCCCCGAGTTTCCCTCCAGATGTTTGGTGTGGTGTAGATAAAACAGTAAATAAATGTGTTTAAAAGTCCAGTAAATTCGGCAAGAGGGTGTGGCGCGGGCGTGCCATTTTGCAGGGCCTCCCTGGGACGGAGACACAGCATGACCCCCACGAGGTTTCTTGCCCCTCTAGGCTGGGAGGTGGGGGTGGGGAGCGCTGCGGGAAGGCTCCGGAACAGGGAGGTGCTTTAGGCAGCGAGGTGGAGCGAGGAATGTACCAGTGAGGCCGACACCCGCCCGAGCTGTCAGAATTCACACTGCCGGAAATGCAGGCATGAGCTGAGAGGGGGGCGAGGAGGGGGTGCGTACGTGGGAATGTGCAGAAAGACACTGCGTGTCCTTGTTGGCGGCAGCGGCCGTGCTGGGCTGCAGTGGGCGGGAGGCAGGGCCGGGCTCTGGAATCCCCTTGTCAATCCCTGCTCCAGATGTCCGCTCTGGGGGATCAGGGCTGCTGGGGCTGGGGAGCCTGACAAGTGGTGGTTACATCACTGTCCAAAGGCTTGATGGAAATTGACTCATGTGCTCTCTAAATGCCTTTTATGCCTTACGGCCCTGGGGCCAAACGAATTTGCATGGTGATGCCTTACCCCGCCAGCCTAGCCATCACAGGAGGAAAGAAACAGTTGCTTTTGGTGGTTTTAACTCTGAGATTAAACCCTGCTGGGGAGGGACAGTAGACAAAACAGGCTGGAGATTAAATGAAACAGCCAGGTCTGCTGGGGGTAGGAGAAAGCTTCCTTCCTCACCTCCTTGTCTCAGAACGCAGACCAGGTGGGACCCAAGGCGTCCCCTCTAGGAAGGTCCCTCACTGCTGGAGAGGCAGAAACTACTAAAAATGACATACTGCCATTAAAGGATGCTGTCCAAGGTAAGTGGAACCTGGAGGGATGCACCCCCACCCCCAGGAGATGCTTTTATGCAGGTCTGCTGTCAAGAGCTGTTTCTAGGGTCATTTGCCGGCTTTGATATCCCAGAGATAGAGTTATTTGGGGTGCCACCTTTCAGACTGGGAGCTGGAGACCCGACGGCTCATTTATGACTGCTGGGCCCCAGGAGAAGGTGCCTCCAGATCAGGTTTACTTCCTCATACACCAGGGGGCCTGAGGCTGAGCATAAATGTGTCCAGTGCCTACAGGGCGGACTTCGCCTGCAAACCTGGGCTGCCCAGCTCAAGGGAGATGCTGACCCGCAGGCCTGGGCTTCGCTGAATTAGCTCAGCTTGCCTGTACTTTGATCCTGGAATTCAGCTTGGTGGTCCATCACTCACTAGCCGAATGGCAATGACTTAATCCTCCTAAGTCCATTTTCCCTTCTGTAAATGGGAGCGATGATCATTAGCATCATCTTCTCAGGGCTTTGCTCTGAGCTTAAATGAGGACTCCAAGGTAATGGATGAGTTGCTGAGAAATTTGTGGCTGTCTTAGCCTATTTACTGTCAGTGAATTGCTTTCTGGGGCAGCCAGGCACCTGAGCCTCAAGCTCTGGCTTTTGTCACCCTATGAGTTGAAGGGCTTTTGGAGTTCGGGGCCCAACAAGAATTATATTATAGTGTCCTAAAGAGAGAAGGAGTGGAGGCTTTGGTATGCCAAGTGAGTGAGAGGGCTTGGCCAGTTCCAGATGGCCCATGAAGAAGGAGGAGAGGGACAAAAACCAAGCTGACCATGGGAACCGGGTCTGGCAAACGCAGAAACCTGCAGGTGGCACTACCTGCTGTGGAAATGGCTGCCCTCACATCCGGGACTTCAGGTTACATGCATGGAAGCCCAATGGCTCGCATGAGGTCTCCCTGATTGGCTAGCTCAGAGGAGGTGTGGCCACCAGAAGGAGATGCTCCCCCCGCCAAGGAGGGGCGATGTCCCCCGGACAGGAAGTCGGACTGGCAGCTATACCCGCAAAGATGCCTCCCACAGTGGCACAGGGCGGTCCCAGTGCCGCCCACGCAGCAAAGTAGCACTACCGGCCATGGCTTCTTGGGGGACCTCCAAGCCCCCTAATATACAGATAGAGAGTAAAGAGGGAATAACGAATGACTGATATTGCAATTTCTGCCAGGTTTTGTGAGTAGGGAGTGTTGAAACAGATTTAATTGTATTTCTCATGCCCAAATATCATAAAGGTACTCACATCTACCACCCACAGAAAGAGGGAGCACAGAGTCCAGGATAGACTAGCCTACAGGAAATGCCCTGCAAATGATGGTTAAGAGAGGGCCCTGTTGAAAACAGACTGACCTAAGTAAGACCCCAGTCATACACTACTCCTAGGCTAGTTGAAGTAGATGAGAGTAGCCCCTGTAAAGTTTGGGGTCAGTGCTGGTTAGCTCCTTCCCCCCAACCTCATGATCAGGTTGCAATGGAAGCAAGTCTCAGTCCAAATCCCTCCACACAGAGGCATTCAGAAAACCAGCTTCCATTCCTGAGGAGCCCCCAACGGTCTGAGCACAAACTCTTGAGTACATCAGGAATCTCAACTCTCTGTCTTTTTGAAGGGCACCCACCACCACCTGCCTGAGTTTACTTACAGTAATCACAAATTCCTGGGCAGGATTCCACTGTTTTCAGAATCCTTCCAGGCAGGCCATGGAAATCCTCCCAAGAGGTGGACAACTGCCCCGAGGACTCTCGGGGGAGGTATCAAGCTTCGAGCACCAGCACTGCAGGCCAAGCTCCAGATCCCCCCGTTCATGCAGCCTGGCTGGGACGTGTCTCTAAATAAGGCAGCCAAATTGGCCCGTCTGGAAAACCTTGACTTTAACCAACGAAAGCTTATTTCTTACGTCGTCATGCTGGTGAACGGGCAACTGTTCTCGCCAAAAAAACACAAAACACATGATTTCTGACATTCTCTTTGCCTGTTGACAAAGGGTGGGGCATAGATCAAGGTGATGGAGGCACTTGCAGTGTTTCTGGGGTGACACGGCTTCCTTGTCAGACTGCCAGTACCCTCCTGGCCTGGCTGTTTCGATTAGCGACTTAGAGGACCCACTTGCTGCTTAACCAAAGGGGCATCCCCCAAATGTCACATCGGAGCAGGTCCTCAGGACGTTTAGGGTGGCATCAGGACCAGAATTTGGGATCTGAATCAGTCCCTTGACTAAAATATAAAATAAAGAACTATTTCCTCTCTTTCTGAAAGTATCTTAAGTCTTGTTCCCAATTAGCTTATGAGCTTCTCGGGAACAGGGCCAAGATTTTTAGCTACACAATGCTAGATTCATCGTATTCGCTCTTTCTTTAAACATTTATTAAGTGGCTTTTGGAGAGTAGAACAGTTGGTGGAAAAGGCATTTTGGGAAATGAGGGTCTTAGCGGCCGGGCTGAAGAATCTGGATTGCATTCAGGCGAGCCAGGAAGCCGCTGAGCACTTTTGAGAAGGGAAGTGGTTTGATCAAAGCAATGCCCCACAAGGAACACTTAGCTGCCTGAGCAGCCATCGAGGGCACCTGGGGGCATGCACCATGCCATCCTTCTCTGTGGCCATTCTTTAGATCCGCAGCTTCTCAAGAAGGACCACAGAGCACCTACCGTGTGCCAGGCTCTGTGTTAGGGATCACAGGCCCCGACCCGCCTGAATGAACCCTGACTCTCCCCATTTTGCAGAAGAGGAGACCAAGGATAAGCGTGGTTGAGTAACTTGCTTGGAGGCACACAACAGGAAGGGTGGAGGATTTCTGCCTGGCACCAAGCTCTCCCCACTTTCTCCCTCTACTTGCCCCCAAGTCGAAGCATTGGATTCTGAGTTGCTCCAGAGGTATTTGGAATCAGAGACAGATGCAAAGCAGGATAGTTCCAGCTCTTCCTAGGAACAGCGGCGCAGAAAACAAAACGCTCTCAAGCAACAAAAACCCTCTATTTGCGTATTGACCCATCTGTGCTGAGCAGAATTCCACAGGGACGACTGTCCCCAAGAGACAAGGAGGAGCCATGTGGTGAGCTGAGGAGTTAGGACAAGGCCTTCACCGATTACAAGTCACATGAGACAATTACATTCCTAGCTCCTGGGGGGAATGCTTACTGGGTTTGCTCTCTTTCTTGTTGCAAAAAGATAATGCCTGATAAGGACACACTGGCCTTCTGCATAATAAACCTGTGTACTGGATTGAGTATGCAATATTTGGCACATTAAAAATTACTTTTCGGTGGAGATTAAGAAGAAAAAGCACTCTCCTGCCCACACTGTCTTCAACCCCGAGACCCTAAGGTTTTTCTATGTGGAGACAGATTATTTGTCCCAATGTGGACCAGCTCTGGGGCGAGCAATTAGGGGTTTTAAAATTTGCTCTCTGATACCCACCATGTCATGAGGGGTATTTTATGGCTCAAGATAGCTACTCATAGTCCCTCCGTCTTAGGCCCTGGGATAGGCAGCCCTGGATTTGGGCCCAAGCCCTGCCACTTCCTGGCTGTGTGGCCTTGGGCAGGTTCCTCAACCTCTCTGGGAGTTGATTTTCTCCTCCGTAATATAGGACAATTGACTGAATGCCCGAGGGAGTAAATGAGGTAACAGATGGAGAAGCACCTGACATTCTAGCTACTCTGGGAATGTTAACTGATCGCCCATAGTTGATACTTCCCTGCTGCTCTGGAGTTCCCACTCCTCAGCTGGGGAGACAAGATTAATAGTCACTTGCTGTTGCCTGGAAGAGGGGAGTAGGGGGAAAACATGGGCTTTGGGGACACCCAGACCTCACCCATGCTCTACTAATCACCAGCTTTGTGTCTTGGGCAGTTAGCGCTCAGTGCCTCTGTGTTCTTATCTGTGAAATGGGCTTATCTTACTACCTGCTGGGCACAATGTAAGGGAGAGCCAGGTTTATAGTAACACTTCTTTGTTGGAGACCCGACTGGTCCCCAGCCTAGAGGCACCTGGGTAGGGGGTCTGCCAGAGAAGCCATCAGGGCACCATGCATCGTCTGCAAGCTGAAGAGATCTGTCTCACCCGCACATGTCTGAATACTTCTCAAACGCACACAGAGGCTGGCGTAATGGATGGAGGACAAATTCTAAGGCACTGCTGAAGTTGTTTGCTCTCAGACAATGGAAACTGAGAAAGCACAAAAAAGGAGCAAACATTTTGTTTCTCACTAAATCGGGTCCTCATACCTGCAGCCAGAAAGGTTAGAAATTCTGGTCCCACAACCCACTTACAGTCGTGTGTGATGCTGGATTTGGGATCTGGTGGTGGCTGGGGGGAGGCTGAAGAGGAGGCCAGTCCTGGGGCCAACCCAGCCCTCCACTCCCCAGCTCCTTTCTTCCCTCCCTGGGCTCCCCGGGGGAGAAGGTACCATCACCTCCTGACCAAGAGCTTTGGGGACTCCTCCATGGGACTTCTACATTTTGCCCTTCGCAGGTCCTCTCTGATTTTGTCTGCACAACAGCCTTAAGAGCTAAGCGTTACTACACGGGCCCATTGTACAGGTGAGCAAACCGAGGCACGAAACGGCTGAGTAGCTCGTCCTGGGCAGCACAGCTAGGATTCAGACCCAGGCAGCCTGGCCGCATGAGGCTGGCTCCCATCCAAGGCTGGAGAGAAGGAGTCAGGGACCCATCCGCTGCACCAGCAAGGGCAGGCAGATAAAAGCGAATCCTTGGGAAGTCGTGGGTTAGGCAGAGGCCAGAGTGGCCCGGCAGGGTCTTTCCAGCACACCACCACTGCACACCCCGCAGTTGCATCCAGGAGGCTCAGAGCAGCTGGGGGACAAAACTCTGCGGCTTGTTGAAGGTCTTCTTTTTCTTTATCCTCAGGTCAGGAAAGCAGGAGAGTGGTGTGAATGTCGGCACAAGCACTCACAGACCTACCCACCTTGACGAGCCTTGTAAGGCTGCCCGGTGAGTCCACACTGGCTGCAGAAGCCGATAGCCTGTAGCAATAGGGCTCCTGGGAACACAAACCAGGGCGGGGCAAAATTTTGCATGAAGGATGCAGGCAGAAGGGACCCTCTGTTTCAGGGCAACCTTGTTGAGGGTGGGACAGGTATGAGCCCAGAGTGGTGTCCAGAATTTCAGACAGTGGCTGTGGAGGGAAATGGAGGCAGACCAGGCCACTCTAGGACTCAGAGGAGGCTTTCTGGAAAAGGCCAGACAGGGGGCCTTGAGGTTTTGTGAGCATTTAGGGAGAGGGCCATGGGAAGGAAGGGAAGGGGGGGAGATGTTGGGAGCCCCGATGTGCTGGTGGGAAGGTGAGGCCACGTCTGTGAGGCACTAGTCCCAGTTCTCAGCGGTGCACGGGGATTCCCTGAGGCCATGTCATGGTCACTCGTGACCTCTGTGTGCCAGGTTCTGGGAGCCACTAAATGGCACTCAGTCCCGGCCAGCAGGGAGCTCACAGCCCAGATGCAGAGACAGGCCATCCGGTGATGCTGAAGCTTGTATGTGCATCGGAACCCCCTGGAGGGCTTGTGTAAACACGGATTTCTGGGCCCCACGCTCAGAGGGTCTGCTTTAATACGTCTGGGATAGGACCTCGAGAATCTGCATTTCTAACAAGTACCCAGCCGCTGCCTCATGACCATACATGGAGAACCATGGGGTTATAGGATGCAGAAAAATGCCGCAGAGAACAGGGAGGAACTCCCAGCACAAAGAAGTACAGAAGCAGAAGAGTGGAGAGGACCAAGGGGCAGAGCGCCACTGGACCAGAGCCAGTGGGAGGTGCATGTGGGAGCAGGTGGCCCGCCTACCAGCGGCCTGGACTTGGCCGCGGAGGGGGATTTTTTCCTGGAACCACTGAGGACTCTTTAGCTGAGAAAGGTCTGCTTGCAGTACCACATTGTTGGAGGGCATCAAAACTGATGATGGGGGCGCCTGGGGGGCTCAGTCAGTTAAGCGGCTGCCTTCAGCTCAGGTCATGATCTCAGGGTCCTGGGATCGAGCCCCGCATTGGGCTCCCTGCTCAGCGGGGAGCCCGCTTCTCCCTCTTCCTCCGCCCCTCCCCCGGCTTGTGCTCTCTCCCTCTCTCTCTCTCTCTCAAATAAATAAAATCTTCTAAAAAAAAAAAACTGATGATGAAGCCTCTGATGGTACCTTCCAGTTTGCAAAACACTTCCCCCATAAATTTCCTCACTTCACCCACTAGCAATTCTGTGAGTTCTGGTGCAACATTTTTACCACCCACCTTCCCCGCCTGTTACAGAAAAGGAAACTGAGGCTGCTCCCAGGCGTGAAGTTCCTTGCTCCAGCTGATGGCCCAGGAAGGTAGAGCCAATGCTGGAGTCCCAGCCCTCCAAACATAGAAAGTTCCATGATCCTACTTGCCTCCTCAAAGTCCTTCCCTTGTTTCTCTTAAATAAATGTCTTCATCATGTTCGTAGCGTTAATAATAGCAGGAAGTCAATCTGGCCACATAATGTGAGAAAGGCAATAGTCCCAGGTCAGGAAATCCTGTTGCTTAGAGTCCCTTGGGAATGTTAACTTTCCCACTCTGCCCCCACAGACATCCTGACCTTCGGCACAGTTGGCTTCCCCAGGCAAAACTGGGCCAGAAATGCCGGGGCCCTTGGCCAGAGTCTGATCTGACCTTCACCCTCTGGGAGCAAAGAGTCTCTTCCACGTAGCACCTACTGGGGGTAGGGGGCACAACAGGGGCCCCCAGGAGGCTCCTCTGGCTCCTGGGCCTACCCTTGCAGGTAGGTAGGTGGTGGGCGAGGGGCTGGGGAAGGGGAGAAGCTGCCGGATGCTCAGACACACTCACCGTGCGGTGAGAAGCGACTGGGACGGGGAGCCCATCCTCTCTGTTTCCTTGCCTGTAAGTGACGCAGAGTGAGGTGAGGTTCCAGTACACGAGCAGGCACATCGTAGGTGCTAGTGGCTTTGCAAGGAAAACTCTGCTCTCTTCTGGGGCTGGCAAAATAGGGAAGGGCCTCCCGCATAGGTCTGACACACTCGGATTCAGAAACAGAAGAAGTAAACCCCTTGCAGCTCCTCCCTGGGGAGAGCCTACACTCTGCCCGAGCAGGTGGCCCACGCCATCGACGTACTGGTTCACTCGCTGTCTTCTTCTTCCATCCAGTGATCTTTTTGTGTAACATATACAACACTCATTTATTTTCACACACAATTACCTCCCTTCTTCCATCACATCGCCCTGCAAGTTCGGTTGTAACATTATTCAATTAGCCACTCCCTTGACAAATAGAAATAGAGCATCCCCGAAGTGCCAGGCATGGTTAGGTCCTGGGGACACGGGCACGGTCTTGCCCTTGAGAAATTCTCCATCTGTCCAGGAGGCTGACTCGGATCATACGGGAAATGTGCTAATTGCAATAATAGTAAGCCCTTCAAGGGAGGAGTGCTACGTGCTAGAGAGCTCCTAACGGGGTCACCGCCCTGATCCAGCCCGGGTCCACGCACACCTTCTTGAGGAAGTGACCTTTGTGCCGGGAGCTGGCAGGGGCGCATCTCGCCAGTCTGCCATTGTCCCCACCTGCCCCCTCGCCCGACACCAAGAATTATGCTGTCGCTGCTGACTTTGCAGCTCTGGGTTTCTCATCCTGCTGTAGCTGTTCTGTCTTTCGTGGTGCCAAACTGACCCTGAACTCTGGCTGGTGTCCATGGTGTCTGTCCTTGGAGGCAGACATCTCTCTCTCCAACACCATAATCTCTACCTCTGAAAAATGCAGCAGCTGGCTCTGATACCCCACCAGGTTTGGGAATCGCTGCCGCAGAGACCTCAACCACCTCTTGTCATGATTCCCCGATACCTGCCCCCGCCCAGCCCCACACTCACTGGCCTGTGGTAGGTATTGGACGAGAAGACATGCTTCCCACCCTCCCACAGCTTGAGGTCACTCGGGACGGCAGCATCACAGAACCCTAACATAAGTGATGATGTCGGCACCGGGTGCTTGGGAGGCCCGCAGGAGGCTGGCTAACCTACCCAGGGGTCAGAGAAGGCTCCCTGGAGGAGGTGATGTCTGAGCTGAGTCTGAAAGAAGGAGAAGCAAACGGGAGCAACAGTCCATCCACGGAGAGCAGCGAGTACAGAGGCTGGGGGTGGGGTAGGGGGTAGAGAAAGGTCTTTCTAGGAATGACAGATAGATCACTGCAGCTGGAGAGTAGAGTGTAAGGGGTGCTCAACCTAGTTGGAGGCATTCAGGAAGGCTTCCTGGAAGTGGCAGCACATGAAGTAAGGCATTCTGAAGGACCACTAGGAGCTGGCAGGAAGGGGAGGGAGAAGGATGCCATAGACACTGAAGTAGAGGACTGTACTTGTCAATAATGCTGTCTGATAACTCACTCCAAAACTTAGTGGCTTGAAGCACCAATATCCATGTAGTATCTCTCACGGTTTCTGTGAGCCAGCAATTCGGAAGGAACTTGGCTGATGGCTCCAGCATGGTGTCTGTCATGAGGTGGCATGAATATGTTGGCGGGGCATACCTGGGGCGGGAGGAGCTGCTTCCAACGTGGCCCCTCACATGCCTGGCGCACTGGTGCTGGCCATTGGTGGGAGGCCTCGGTTCCCATCCCGCCCACCTCTCCACAGGGCTGCTAGGGTCCTCACTGAAGGGCAGCCAGCTTCCACCAAGAGCGAGGGACCTAAGAGACCCAGCAAAAGCCAAAGTGTCTTCTGTGACCTAGCTTCAAAAGTGACACACTTCCGACTTATTCCATCCATCACGTAGTCCACGCTGTTGCAGCATGAAGGGGCCAGGGCCAGGCAAGGCAAAGGGAGGCCTCGCCTCGTGGGCAAAATGTAAGGGATGCTAAAAAAAAAAAAAAAAAAAAAAAAAACCAGCACCGCAGGTTAAGTAATATTTTGAAAAATCAAAATTAATGTAAAAACATCCATGATGAACAAAAGGTCGGCATTTGAAATACAGACAGAATCCAGCGGGCCTGGAATAAGGATGAGGCAAGGGAACTAAGTCGGCCAGGTGCAGGGTTGAACACATTCCCACGATAGTGGGAACCCCAGGAGGCCAAGGTCATTGAGACGATCCTGGAGACTGGCTACCACGGGGCCGGGCCCACGAGGCACAGACCCCTCCCCACGCCTCTCATTCAGGAGCCCGGGAGGCTGAGAAGCAGGTGTCTAGTCCAGACCCAAGGGCAAGGAGGTGAAGGTGGGAGACCTGTTTCTCCACTGAGAGTCTCTGAACCCAAGAGAAAAAAATCCATAGGCAACGCGGATATAAATGGTAGCCTCATTCCCACGGAATCAGGGGTGGGGGTTGTATTCTTTTCCCGGGGCTACCCTAACAAATTACCACAAACTGGGGGGTTTGGAACCACAGAGATTTTCGTTCTCTTACAGTTCTGGGGGCCACCAGTCTGAAATCAAGGTGTCACGGGGTTGGCTTCTTTTGAGGGCTGAGGGTGCCTCTCTCCGGCGTCCGGTGGTTGCCAACAGTCGCTGACCATCCTTGGCTTGTGGACACATCACTCTAACTGTGCCTTCATCATCGCTGGTGTTCTCCACCTGCGTCTGTGTCCAAATTTCCCCCTTCGTACAAGGACACAAGTGACTGGCTTAGGGCCCACTCTAATCCACTGTCGCCTCATCTTAATGGGACTACAGCTGCAAAGACCTTATTTCCAAATAAAATCACATGCACAGGTCCAGGGAGGTTAGGACTTGACCAGATCTTTCGGGGGCACAATTCTACCCACGGTAGGAGTAGGGTTATTCTAATGGCGGGTTTGCTACATCATTGGAATTGGAAGGAAGACAAATATTTAAAAATTCACATTTCATGCATCTGCCTTTTAAAGCACTAACAGAAAGCATGAAGTGTTCTTGAATAAAAGTGAAAAAAACAATAAAACATCTACTTCCATGCTGTGTGCTACAATCTGGTGGGGGACAGCAACAGAGTGCATGAATGCGGTGAAGGGGGATGCGGGCCACATGGAGACTGAGACAGGCAGACAATTTCAGAGACACCGCAAGCAAGGGGGGGGGGGACAGTGGCAAAGGCTCTGAGAGACAGGGTCAGTTTCAGGGCCTTCCAGGAGCCTGCCACTAGAGACTTCCGCAGCCCCGTTGCATTTGCGCAACAAAGAGCATAAGTGGAGAATTCCCGTTTTGCTGCTCTACCCATGGGGGGGATGACATAGTAAGATCAGTATTTGGCCTGACAGTGGGGAGTCCCCACTCCTACTCAGACACTGTGGCTCACAATTTATCAAGTCTACTTTGGTTACCAAGAAGGAGCCAACACTGGGCAAGTTGGAAGGGACTGAAATGAGTTTCAAGTTCAGGGATGGCAAACAGGTTTTGTCTCTCATGCCAGGCCTCCACTGGTAGTTGTCCAGAGCACTGTGTGAAGAAGCTTCCAGGCTCAGAGAACCGTAATTGATTAGTCATATTTGCCTCCGGTGCAGGAAGGACACGTGGCACCTTTACATACTTGCTATTCTAGACCTAGTACAAACCTTGTATTTTGAAGGTGGGAAAACTGAGACCAAGTTAAAAGAAATAATACGCTTGAGGTCTCATCACTGGTTCACAGTAGAACCCAGTTGTGCTCCACTCCCCTTCCCACTACACAATGGACTCTCTCTCCTTGTCCTGCAGGTCAGCGAACAGCAACATCCATCCAGTTGTCTGAGAGTCATCCTCGGCACCCTCCTCTCTCGCACCCTGCATGCTCGGCTGCCCATTCACCTGCCCCCCCGCCCCACCTTGCTGTCGAGCCATCCACTTCTCTCCATTTCTCCATCATTCCCCTAGTCCAAAGTTCTTGTTCCTCGAAGGACATTTGGCAAAGTCGGGAGACCTTTTTGGTTGTCATGATCTGTGGAGGGTGCTATTGGCCTCTTGTGGGTAGAGGCCAGGGATGCTGCTAACCATCCTACAACATACAGGACAGTCCGCACCACAGTGGGCCCCACATCCAGCCCAGAATGTCAACAGTGCTGAGGTCTAGAATCCTTTCCTAGTCTAAGCCACCATCATCTCTTGCCTAGACAAGCTCAAGGGGCTCTCAGCTAGCCTGTGCCTCCATCCCATCCTTACCTGCTCCATTCCTCACCAGACACCAAAGTAATATTAAAATGTAAAATTCTAATCCTGGACTTCCATCCAGATCCAAGCTCCTCACCAGTCCGCAGCAGATCTTATGTGATCTGGCCCCGCCTAGCTCTCCCACCACACCTCCTTCTACCCTCCCGCTCCACCTCTGTGCGATAACCTCACTGGCCTTCCTTCACGTCTGGGGGAGCCATGCTTCCTCCTCCCTCAGGGCCTCTGCAGGAGCTCTTCCTTGCGTCAGAACCACCACCCTTCAATCCCAGTGTCTTTGTCTAGTTAACTCCCACTCATCCTGCTGAACTTAGGAGGAAGGCTTTCTTCCTGCCCTCCTCATAGCATTTATCATTGCCTGTAACCACATGCTTGTCTCTGAGGTTGTTTCGTGACTGTCCTCCTCCCCCTGGTGCATTGGAAGTCCCCGGTAGGCAGGAGCAATATCTGTTTGGATCACCCCCACCCAGGTTCTCAGTGTCATATCATCATACCTACGACCTGGTAGGCTCTCAAGAACTATTTGAATGAAAAAATGAATGAACGAACGAACGAACAAACAACCTCAGGTCTCAAGACCCTTTGGCTCTTTGTTTGTCCTACTACAACCAAAGTTCTCTCTCTCTGTTCTTCTTCTCTGCCCTTCACGCTTTTCCTTCGACCCTTTCTCTCTCCATTAACTGTCATTTTATGCTGCCAAAGACTATATATGTAAGGATTTATTGTGCTGATTAAATGTCGTTCTTTGTGAAACAAATTCAGTTGATTTTCTTATTTGCATATCCTTCAACTGATGTTGCCAGGAATGGAAAACAGTGGAATATAATGAGCTGTCTCTGCTGGATGGACGCCTGGCACTGCCTGAAGGCAGGCATTGGACCAGGTGTCCTTGGGCTGGGAGTCCAAGTCAGTGGCCAATAGTGTCCGAGCCCCAGCTCCAAGGGCGACATGGTTGCTGGCTTCCTGACGATGAGAGCAGGTCCTCCTCCAGCTCTGCCCAGGGCTGGCATCTTCTCAATCTGCAAGACGTGGTCAAGTGTCATCTCCTCAGAGAGGCCCTCCCAGACGACCTATCCAAAGTAGCCCAAAGAACAAAAGACCCACTGGGGAGGCAGAGTGTATACCTGGGAAGAGGCAGGAGCCTTGAAACACTGTGGAATCATCTCTTTTATGTTTCCCGCTATATGACGTAATTAAATATCTCTGGGTCAAGCCAGTCTGTCAGGTGTCTTGTTACCTGCAGCTGAAAGCACTCTAACTGATGCCTTGTCACCACACGTATTGGTCAGCCCCGGCTGCCATAGCAAAGCGCCACAGATCGGGTGGCTTATACAACAGAGATTTATCATCTCACAGTTTTGGAGGCAGGAAGTCTGAGGTCAAGGCGTCGGCTGAGTTGATTCCTTTTGAGAGCCCCATGAGGGAAGGATTTGTTCCAAGCCTCTCTCCTTGGCTTATAGATGTGGGCATCTTCCCTGAGTGATCACACCATCTTCTCTTGGGAGATGTCTGTGTCCTAATGTCCTCTTCTTATAAGATACCAGGCACATTGGGTTAGGACCACCTTAATGACTTGTTTTAATTTACCTTTTTAAAGATCCTCTCTCCAAATAGAGTTACATTCTGAGGTGATGGAGGTTAGGTTAGGACTTCAACATAGGAATTTGGCGGGGGAGAGTCTCGTAACACCACAGATCCAGAATTATTTTCCATCACACGAGGCTCACTCCTGTGGATGGAGACAAAGACCAGGCATGGCCACTGCTGCCTCTACCTCCCTCACAATTCAGATTGTTGGTGAGAGCCCCTTATCGCCCCAACAATGGTCCAGGGTGAGAAAGCAGGAGTGAAAGCTTCCCTCCAGGACTTAAATCTCAACAGCCCAGGGAGAAATCACACCAGTAAGGATTAAAAAACCAAGGCGATAACAGCAGTGACCACAACCCATAACCTGCACGTAGCAGCCGCTTCGCTACGGCCTTGTAAATGGGGTCTCCAACAACGCTGCGACAGATTCACGGCTGGGCCACAACAGCGCTGAAGTCAGAGATGTTAATTGCATGCCCTGGGTCACAGGGCTGGTGTGGCAGCCACGGAGGTGCCTCTTTCACCTCCTTTCCGGAAAGAGCCTGCCCTTCAGCTGCGGGAGCACACAGGGACTCGGGCCTCCAGGGCAGCGCCTTCGTGACCCACCTCTGCTTCCGGGTCAAGGCCGTGCACTTCCGGGGCACCCCGGCCAGGTACTGAAGGGGGCAGGGGGAGGGTCTAGGGGCTGGCTGTTCCTGCCCAGCACCGGGCCACTCTGGGGGGCGGTCTTCGCTCCACATCTCGGTATAGATCATGCGGGCATGTGGGTCTGAAGCTCTCATGCTCCATTCTGCTCCTGCCACCTTTTGTCTTTCACAGGCCTTTACTCCTCATAAACCCCTTGCAGTGCTAGCCCCGTCTCAGTGTCTGTTGCCCAGTGGACCCAAACAGGCACTTCTGAGGAGGGGAGACCAGGATTGGAACAGTGACTGCCCTCCAGAGGGTTTCAGAATAAGAGATGAATCTGGGCTCTGTGAGCCCTGAATACAAAGCCAGTGGTTATTTTCGCCTAGACTTGATGGGTGTGTAGCCAAGGTACCTGGGACCCCAGGGAGTAGTGGAGGCATTGCCCAAGGTGACCAGCTGCTTGGTGACAGAGCCCTTCCAGATCTCAGGGTTCTTGACCCCCATCCTGAGCCCCTTGCATAGGTGTGGACTTGGGCTTCCTGCCCAGCCAAAGTGACTCAGAACTGCAGCCCTGGGGTGTGTCTGAGGAGTGAGGAGGCTGGGGGGCTGGAGAAGCCAAAGGTTTATTGCTGAGCTGCAGGATAGCAAGGACACTTCGAGGCATTCCCCAGGGACCTCCAGATGATGGAGAACTGTGTCTCCCAGCAGCAGAACACAGAGGCAGCAAGAGGTGGGGAAATGAGAGGGGCTTAAGCCCCTCCCCCCATTCTGCATTGTCTTTGCCAAGTGAGGCACCGCTCCACGCCTAAAGTGGGCAGAAAGCCCCCTTCTCATAGGATAATTGAGAGTCTTCAGGGAGGTGGTGTGCAAAGAGCCCCCTCCCTGGAGCCTGGGACTCCTGCTCTGGCCCACTGTGATCATGGGGAACCAGGGCCTGAGTGCAAGCCTCATCACACACTGATTTATGACTTGGATGACCTGACACCTCTTCGAAAGGGGCTCCTGAAGCCAGCTTATAGCCCCCCACCATTTCCAGGGCTAATATATCCTATGGTCAACAAGAGAGAAGGATGGTTTAAGCAACTGACAAATCTCTTTGGTTCAACAGGCACAAAGCACAGATGTTTATTTTCCAAAGGGCTTCCCAGTGGAGGGCCTCCCTCTGTCCCTCCCTTCCTGAGGCTGCTTAAGTCTGGGTGACAGGGGGACTGCCAGGGCACAACAGGGTCTCCCCAAGGCTGGTAGAGAGCAGGCAAGGGCAAGGGGAGCCTTTCCATCTGGCTCCTACATGGGGCTGTCCTCTTGCCAAGGATTCAGGGCTAGACTTGGGGTCCTTAAAGTAGGGGTCTAACTTGTCCTGTGGTAAAGGGACACAGTCCACTCATTCTCATCGGGGAGCCTCTGCCGGATGCTGCCCCAAGGGCCTTAATGTCCATCTGCCTGTCTACCCTTTTGGGCAAGTTGTCTGAGTTGAGCATTTGCACCCAAGGCCAGTCCTTCAGTGACCTCCCCAGCAAAAACTACATTCCTCACAGAAAATAAAAGCAACGCACTGGCCCTGGTTGTGAGCTATTAAAATGTGCAGTGTGTGTGTGTGTGTGTGTGTGTGTGTGTGTGTGTATTTCCAATCATGGTAGGCAGACAACATGGAGTAACACAAGGCAAAGACTGTGGAACCAGTCAGATCCGGTTCTGCTACTTTAAGTTACTATTCCCTGAGCCTTGGACTCCTCATCTGTAAAAAGCTAATAATGCATTGTCAGGTTGTTATGATTAGAAGAGATGATGCAGCAAAGCAGAGTCTCATGCCTGGTCTTGGGAGGTCGGCATTTCTGAACCCTGATCTGACAGCTGTGGTTACTCACCTAGCATTGTTGAAGAATTCGTTTAACTAGAATCGTCTTGTACACACGCCCTTGCATATCCACATGCATACACGCATGTATTGGAGCACATGCCTGCCCGCACGTTGGAAACCAACAGGATCTTGGCGCATGTGTACTTTCGCGCATTCAGATACGTAAAGCGCATGCGTGTTGCACACATTCCTGCATATGTGCAGCATGCACATATATATAGTCCTACAGGTACATGCACACATCCCTACACGGACACACATGGCCCGCATACAGATATGGAAGAGCAGGCCAACAAACTCCAGAGCCAGACCAGTGAGTGTGGTCAACTCAGATTAGGTCCCAAGAAAAGGAGGGAAGAACAGACTTTTTTAGCTGCTGAAGGACATCTTGAAACAAAAATAGCTCAGCTCAGGCTTGCCAGAAGGAGTGCCGGGCAGCACGATGGCCCTGATGCCCCGACACCCCCTCCCATCTCTTCTGGCTCCAGGTTCTCACAGAATTCTCCTCTGTAGTCCAGATACCGTATGAAGGAGCCCCAGTAAGAGGGCAGGACCCTTCATGCTCCCCCTCAGGATCAGGGTCAAGGCAGGATGGCTGGAGAGCTGGAGGTGGAGGGAGGTGCATCCCTGTCCCTGCAACCCATTTAGTCCCCGAGAGCCATCTGAGGACCACAGGGTGTGGGCATAGACACCTGCTCAGCCATGGTGACCCACAGCCCTCAAACTGAGCCTGGCCAGCTGCTGTGGTCCTACTAGCATAGGAAGGCGGCAGGAAGCCAGGGTGTTTATGAGAGCCGTGGCTAGGACAAGCAGAAGCCAGCCATCAGGATCACACACGCTTCCATGTGAAGAAGAGTGTTCAACCTTGATATGCGGCAGCCTGGCTCCCATGGCTCCCACCTAGGACAACCTGGGCAGAGGGGAAGGAAATTTAATACCAATTCTATTAGGCTAATAAAACTGCATGTCATAAAATATATTGCACTCATTGAATTGTGCATTTCAAACAGGTGAATTTTATCGGATGTGAATCACTCCTTCATAAAGAGGCTTATATATATCTCTCCTCCCTTACTCCTACTCTGTGCTCTTGTGTCAGGTGCTCTGCAAGTTTTTTAAGTGGAGTATCTCATTAAACCTCCCCCAAAGGCCATTCCATATGTGAGGGAAGGTATAGGGCCTGGTTCAAGGTCACCAGACTGCTCAATGGCGGAGTTGGCTCTAAATGCCACAGAGCAAGACTGGAGGGCTGGGTCATTCCTTCTTGCATGTGGTCAGTCAACATTCACCCACTGAATCTGGATATCCCATACGAACTGAGCCAGTCGTTCCTAAACTCTGTCATCCAACTAGAAACGTCATCAGGACTGCTTCTTAAAACGCTGGTTTGCGGACCCACTCCTGAGGTTCTGCCTCAGTGGGCCGCTGGACCGGACACCTGCTTGGACCCTCCAGTACTCCCTTCCTCCTCTCCCCCCCCGACTTCGGGACCCTTGGGGTCAGGTCCTGGGCTGGGGGAGGGAGGGAGCCGGACCCTGGGCACCGGGGCAGGACGAGGCTGAGTCACAATGCGTTTGTGCTCAGGTATTAATAGAAACATAAAACCCCAGATCAGCCATTTCTTCCCTCTCTGGACAAGCCCGGACAACACGGGCTTCAGTGACTCTGACCTCTGTCGCATATTAAACAGAGGCGGGAGAGTCACATGGCTACCTCATTAATTCATTGTCACCATGGGGGAGGGATGTGGAGGGGGGGACAGAAAGGGCAGAACTCTGTGCCCAGCTTTATCAAGGTTAACTAGTGAGCCAGCCCGAGGACACTGGGGAGGGGCAAGGGTCCCCAGTGGCTGGGCCCCAGTGAAAGGATAAATTAGCGCATCCTTGGTTTGCCTGTCAATAGGTGCTTCCAGGGGAGCCCCCGGGGGCTGGGGAACTTTGTTTGCCCAAAGGCCTTAATCCTCCTGCAATCCTGTTTACATTCTTCGTTTGCTCTGCAAACCTGCCCCTCAGAGATAACTCTGGGGGGACCTCAGGCCCAGCTGCTACGGCCACACTGTCTGCAGGAGAGACCCAGCCCTGCAGGGCTGCCCTTGGCCGACACACGCTGGGGCAGGGTCTCCAAATGTACACAATTCCCGACAGGATGCGCGCGCGCGCGCGCACACACACACACACACACACACACACACACACACACAACACCCCACCTGACCTCATCTTGCTGGGCAAGTGAGGGTTAACTTCCTAGTTCAAGTGCATTTCATCCCTCAGCTAAGTACCTGCCTTTTCAAAGGTCAGAGACACTGCAGGGCTGTCTCTGCTTTCCAGAGGCCACTCCTCCTCCCTTTGCTAGGCTGCAGGGGAGGTGGCCCTGCCTTCAAGGCCCTCTGGTCTCCAGGGTCCTGGGGTGGGGGGGAGGGCGGGATGAGCCATCTTGCTCGCAACAAGCCCTCCGGTTCTGTGGCCAGGGATCCCGTGCTCTGTTCACTGCATCTAAGTCTTGCAGGGGGATTGCTCTGGGCCCTGCTGCTCAGGCCCCACTCCATGGAGCTGCTTCCTGGAGGTCTAGCTAACACCCTCTGATGACCCCCAGCATAGCTGGCTGTTCCGCAGTTCTTGGTTATAGGGCTGACCCCTTGGCAAGTTCACCAGCCACTCTCAGCTCCCTTCTGATTCCCTTCCACACAGCTGAAAGCCTAGGAGCCTGGGGTGCTAGTTGAGGCCCTTCTAGCACTTTCTGAGCCTGCATGCACTGGCATTTCTACTCTGGGGGCAGCAAGCACGCACGGGCTCTGGAGGTTGGGTCCCAGGTTCCAGAAGCACAGGGGATAGGGGAGGGAGCAGCGTCACTCAGCATCCCCTCTGACCAACAGAGTTTCTTTTTTCTCTCTCCTCTGGGGTCCAGCCTGGGCTGCCAGTGGTACGGGCTCCTGTGGAACCCAACAGCATTCTCAGCCACAAACCCCACCCCCCACCCCCCTTGTCCCTCTTGTCTGGCTCAAGCTCCCCTTCTTGTCCCATTCTGTGTCCTCTCTACCCTACATCAGCTGGGAGTAAAGCTCACTCTTGGGACCTCTGCAGGCGTTGCATGTGATACATAAAGGACAACGTGCAGAACTTGGAAAACCTTTTCTCCTGCAGAGAAGCCTGACTCTCAGAACTCCTGGGCTGTGGGCTCGGAGATCTAGTCCGGCTTCGTGCTCACTTTCTCTTTGTGCCTTGTTTCAACCCTCATCCTCCCCCAGGCTCTGGGTGCCTCTGGCAGACTACCGGGAAGGTCACATAGGAGGAAAAGAAGAAAAAAAACATGTACAGTCCCACTTATCTAAATGTGTTATTTCATGACACAGTCGTCCCCGCTTATTCAAGGGAGCTGTGTCCCAAGAGCCCCAGTGTCTGCCTGAAACCACAGAGCATACCAAACTCTGTATATACTATGCCTTTTCCTATATACACGAGCCTCTGATAAAGTTTAATTTCCCCATTAGGCAAGGTCAGATTGACAACCATCATTAACAATACAATAGAACAATTATAGCCATATACTGTAATAAAAGTTATGTGAATGTGGTCGCTCTCAAAATATCTTACTGTACTGACCCTTCCGCTTGTGTAGCTCTGGGATGACAAAATGCCTACGGGATGAGGTGACGTGAGAATGACAGAGGCATTGTGACGGAGCGTGAGGCTACTGTTGGCTCTCTGATGCATTATCAGAACGAGGATCATCTGCTCCAGGACCACAGTTGACGACGGGGACTTGAAATCGTGGCTAGGAGGGACGCTTGTATATGGAAATCTGCCACTGGGGAGGTCCCCGGAGCCCCCTCTGAGCCCAAGGGTCTCCTGGCCCCTGGAGGAAAGGGCGAAGGAACCCTGTCACTTCTTAGTAAGTGGCCAAAGGCCTGTGACAAGGGGAACAGGAAGCCCTGTGTTGCAAGGTGTGAGGATTAAGAGATGAAACTCCTAGTGCAGGCCAGGGGCCTCAAGGGGGTGTCCCTGCACCCCTTACCGCTGGGCACCTATAGAGATGCCCCTTGCCTTCCTTCCTCTTGGTGGGTTTTAAATCCCATCTAGACCATTAGGGCCCTGAAGGCAGGAGCCTTCCATGCCTTCCCCTTCCCAGCAAGCTTTGGTGGGTGTGGCAAGGTTAAGGCTGGTGGACACTGTCCCCAGGTGTGCAAGGGCAGAAAGGCAGCCTCTGCCAAGCAGGGGTGTTAATAGAAGAATAAGACCACGAGGGCCTGGATATGACAAAGAGGAAGCACGGGGCTCCTGAGCAACCCCCATTCCCACCCCCAACCTGCTGGACACTGAGGGAGGACAGGGGAAGTGAGACAGTCATCTCCCACCCAGACCACTCTACAAAGACCCGCTCGGCCCCTCCTGCCTCAGTTTCCCCACTGTGCTATGGACTTCAAGCTGGAGCCAAAGGGTGGGGGAGCAGTGCGTCTGAAGCGCACCACAGTTAGGAAATCAAAAGCAATCTTTTTCTTGCTGCCAAACAGGGTGGCCTGTGTGAAGGTCAAGATAAAACCCATGGGGGGGGGGGCGGGGCGGGAAGAAGGAGCAGAGTGTTTTGTTTGGCGCAGCCGGCTGGCCGTTGCCTCGGTAGCTGAGAACATCGGCTCTGGTCACGCTTGCCTCCGCTCCAATCCTATTACGCCGTGCGGTTGGGCTCCGAAAATAGCCCCTGTCAGCCCCATCAGCGCAGTTCAGCATTTCCACCGTGGGCCACTTATTGTTCCTCGGACGCGGGCATCGTTAACCCCTCCTGTGCCAGCAGGCCAGGGGCACCTGGGCTGAAAGCCCTACCTTTGGGGAAATCACTGTCTTTCCAGTCCTCCTGGTCACTGCAGGGAGAAGCGAAGGGCGCTGCCGGGAACTCGGTGCCAGGCACTGCGCACCTCGTTCCATTTTAACTGGCCGAGGAGCTGCCCTGCAGCCTTGCTGGGTTGGTGCTTCTACGTGCATTTGATGCAGGAGGAAAGCGAGGCTCCGGTGGAGGTGAAGTGACTTGCCCCAGGTCATCCAGCCATCGCAAGGCTCAGCCCAGGTTCAGCCCAGGGCTGTGTGATTCCAAGGCTGGGCTTTGTCACTGTTCCCTACACACACACTGCTCTCTAGACCCAGCCAAAGCCTTCCCTGCCCCCCCCAAGCCTGGAGACACAGGGGCCAGCTGGCTGGCTGCCAGGTGACCACAGGTGTTGAAACACAATGCAGACTGCAGGGCCCCACCCTAACCTGACTCGGGAAGGTGGGGCAGGGCCCAGGAATCTGTATTTTTTTTAATCAGCACCACATGGGAATCTGATGATCAAGTGCATTAGGGGATGCACAGCTGTGCAGAGATTCTGCAGGAATCCCTCCAGGGGAAGGAAAGGCGGTCGACCTTTTTGGTGCCTGGCAAGCTGTAATACACTAATGTATTTCTTTTCATAACAAGTCAGTTTTTCAGCTGAGAAAATGGAGGTTCCTTCCATGGCACCAGATTGTCTCGCAAGAGAAAACAGCCAACAGTTTTAGAGCAAAGATCAGCCTAGAACGGACGGATGCATCACACAGACCTGAGTGTGGAGTAGGCTCCCAGGAGGAAAGGAGCTGGGACAGGGACTTTAGGCTTTGGAACCAGGCAGACCCGAAGCTGTTCGGGGCTTCACTGAGTTGGTGCGGGTCACAGGGTTAGTCCAGAACCTGTTGTCAATTATCTGAAATACACTGAGGCCTCAATATGTACCAGCCTGCCCGGAAAACCTTCTACTCATTAATTCATTTAGACTTTGAAGGTAGATTTTGCTATTATCCCCATTTTACAGGTAAGAAGACAGAGACACTGAAAAGAGGCATCTGGCTTCAGAACTTGTGTCCAGTTGTCGTTAAATGTGTTCTCCAGATGATGGAGGAATCCCAGGGTGATTGCAAGAAAGCCCTGGCCTGCCACTCCATCACCTTCATCTCTGTCTGTCTGCGCCTGCGGGAACTGGACCCAGTGCTCCTGGCGCCCTTCTGGCCCTGACCTGCTGGACGAAGTGGAGCAATCCTGGGACCAACCACCTCTGGCTCCTGCAGGCCGAGTCTCTGGTGCTTCCAGCTCCCAGGCCATGTCGGGCTCAGCCTCCTTCCACTATGCTGAGCTGCTGAGCAGCTGGCCTGCTAGTAGGCCCTCTCCTGAAAGCACAGGACAGTCTCTTCTGGGGGTTTTCCTGTTGCTGCTTGGATTCTATCTTAGCCAGTCTTTGCTGGGGGACGATTGTCGTTAAATCAATCTGCTGGTTGAACTCAGGGAGAAGAAACCCAAGGCTTTGAGTCCTGTGTTATGTCCCTGAAACCTACAGTGAGGGATGTAGGGGCTTTGAACAGTCCCAAACCTCTGGCAGCTTGGAGTTCGATGAGGCCTAGAGGTGGAAGTCGATCCCTCGTGGTGACCTACACCTTGGCCTTAACTTTGTAAATATTCCTTTTTTAAACTCTCAGATCTTTCTACTTTGAGTGCATAATCTGTTTCCTACTGTTAGCCTGGCTGGTATAACAGTAAAAAGATACAAAACTAAATTAGTTTAAAAAAACAGGGGCACCTGGGTGGCTCAGTCGTTAAGCGTCTGCCTTCGGCTCAGGTCATGATCCCAGGGTCCTGGGATCGAGCCCCGCATCGGGCTCCCTGCTCAGCGGGAAGCCTGCTTCTCCCTCTCCCACTCCCCCTGCTTGTGTTCCCTCTCTTGCTGTGTCTCTCTCTGTCAAATAAATAAAATCTTTAACAACAACAACAAAAAACTAAAACTTAATTAGTTTAAAAAAACAAAAAACACTTGTTTTAGTGGACCAGAGCGTGGAGCCCTGAGCTGTATGCTAAGATTGCCCACAGGTTTGTGGCCTACCTGGGCCTGGGCCTTGGCCTTCTGCCTCCTGCCTTCCACATTAGTCTTCCCTCACATCCCACATCCCTGAGATCCTGGGGCCTTGCGTGAGAGGAAGAGGGAGCTCAATCTTTCCTCAGGGAGGAAACCCAGACCCAGAGGCTGTGGGCTCTGGGCCCCAGAGACCTGGAGGTGAAAGGGATATCCCTCACTACAGGCCACTGTCCCCACACTGGCCTGAGACTGATGGCCAATGTAAGGACCGCCTCTCTTTGGCAGACTTCAGAGACTTAGGAAATCTTGGCTTTATCTCTGAGTTTTCTGTTCGCTCCACCCCATCTTGGGGTCTGTCTCGTCTTTCCCTTCTGCTAATGATCAGTAGGCTGGCCGAGGGCCCAGGATGCCCTTCTCCCTCTCACCTATGTGTGGACAAAATAAAGCCCCCTATCCTGAAAATAACGCCCAGCATCCCCCTCAACTACTACTGATCATTGCTGAAACCATGAACTCCATGGCTTAGCCTATGACTCTGATCAGACTTATTCCAGTGGGGTGTCTTGAATGAATTGGCACCACTACATCAGTGAGTTTTTCAGAGCTCTACCTGAGCAAAGATCTAGATAAAAGGAAGCGTGTAGAAGTCACAGCTGTCATCTCAAACTTGCATAAGTCTCCAAGGGCATTTATGAGCTCACTTAACCGAGAAGCCCAAGGTTACCTGCTTTCAGGCATACAGAGTCATGGGAATCAATCGCTCTTCGTTTCTTGGTTTGATTTCCCTTTGTGTTACCATCTGTCTCCAGAAGGCTCTCCTCTCTCCAAGTGGTGAGGATGCCCAGCCCCAGTTCCAGGCTTACTTCCCACCTTCAGAGAAAGCATGGAGCCTTAGGCTCTAGTTCCTGCAGACTGCATGTTGCAGGCCTGCTCAGTCTCCACGGCCTCAGACACACCTCTCCCTTTCCAAAGAAATCAGCTCCCCCCTCCCCCCAGAGGACAGGCACTGAGAGGAGGATCCTCCCAAGGAGGATCAGGGTGATGATGTCTGCCCAGAGAAGGGAGAGAGCGGGGAGGAGGGAGAGGAGGGCTTTAAGAAGCAAGGAGGAGAAACAGAGGCAAAATGCCTCACCCTTCTCCCTCTGCCTGGCCCACCTTCTCCGACCTTCCTTCCTCATTTCCAGGCCCCGGGCTCTTGCAGCCTCCACGTCTCTCTGTTTTGGCATCCCTGCACCGCACAGGAATGTTTATGATCTGCTCCTCTCTGCTAGATGGAAAGCTCCTCCAGGCCAAAAGATATGTATTAGTCAAGTAAATAACAAACACTCCCCGCTAATCTGAACCCAGTAAAAGTTGCTTACTCGCACACATAGCTCCACATGGATATCTCTAGTTGGTGGGTAGCCTTCCACATGGTCATTCAGGATCCTGGGGTCTTGGAGCAGCACCCTCCACTGGGGCCTTCTGAGATGTCTGTGTACATTTAGCTAGTGAACATTTTGAAATGTGGCTAGTGCAGTCGAGAAAACTGAACTTTTAATCGGACTTCATTTGCACCCATTTAAATTTAAATAGTCACAGCCATCTAGTGGCTGCCATCTCGGCTGGCGTGGCCTCGGAGCTCTCCAGTGGGATCTTTTGATTCCAGCAGGAAGGCAGAGAAGAGAAGGAATGTGGGAGATGATTTTGAGACAGGCCCAGGAAATGGCATTCATCTCTTCTGATGACGTTCTTTTGGCCCAAACTCACCACTTGACCATATCTAACTGCAGTGGACCTGGGAGCTATAATCTTGCAGGGGGAGGAAGGGAGCGGCTGGAGATAGGGGAGTAAGTTTTGGCAAGAGTTTGCCACACACCGTGCTGACGCATCCCTACACTTTCCAGACCTAGAGGTACCCGGCAAGAGGCTGGCACTCAGGAATGGTTTTTGATGACTTAGAAGTGAACATGAGTAAGAGCGTGTGCGTCTAACAATATGGATGAAGCAGTGAGAAAAAGAGTTGGTAGGGAGAATCCTAGGCAGATTTCCTCACTGCCCTAGACCACTCTGTGGTCCCAGGGGCTGCTGGGAGCTCCAGGCCACCTCCCTGACCCCAGAGTCTCCCTTCCAGGGCCCAAAATCTGGGGCAAAATGCAAAACCTCAAACACAGTCAAATAATATTCATTTCAATAGCAAATATTGACGCTGCGAGGAGATAAGCAGAATACAAAGTACAGAAGCACCATAGCAAACTCTGGGCCAGGCCAAGCGTGGGACGCAGGTCTCAAAGCTGGGACCCTGGGGTCAAGGGACAGAGGGGGGGCGGCCGGTGACACACTTATCTGAACCCATGGACAAACCAGCCATCAGCGAGGGACTGGCAGGCTACATTCTAGGAACCAAGGTCTCTGTTGGAGGTAGGCATGCCCACTAGAGGGATTGCATGGGGCAGGGAAGGGGTACGGGGGGAGCCCTTGCTAGGGGTCAGGGGTCTTGGCTGCATCTCTGACCTGTTGCAGGTCTGTAGGCAAGTTTCCTTCCCACCCTGAGCTTCCGCAACCTGAACAAGGAGAGGTCTGGGCATAGAGTTTCTGAGGTTCCTTCAGCCCAGCGGAGCTCAGATTGAAACTGTTGCCTCTGCCCGCAGCAAGCTGTGCAGACTTCAGCAAGGCCTTTGACCTTCAGAGGCCTCCGTGTGCCCAACTCTGAAACGAGAGCAATGCTGTTGATCTGGGGACGTGTGAAAATCAGAACAGACCCTGGACTTACCTTATGGTCTGGGGGCTATCCCAGAGGGATCCCCAAAGGCAGCCCCAAGTGGAGCCTCCCCTCACCTCAGGTCAGACCCTGTGTGAGAACCCAACTTTCCCTCTTGGCCCAGGGGAATGTAAGGGCCCAGTGCAGAAGAGCATGTGGGGTGGGGCATACTGCGGTGGCCACTTGTGCTCACTGGAGGGGGACCCTGCCGCCTAACGTGCACCCAGTTCCCTGCCTTTGGGGCACCCTAGGGAAGGATAAGCTTGGAGGGTCTGATTCAGAAAGCACTACTAAGAAAACACGGGGTTGTGGCTTTCCAATAATACAGTAGTTAATTTTATTTGAGTGATGACCGTGTGCCAGGCAGGGATGGTCCTAAGTGTTACACACTGGTTCTCATTTCTTTCTCACAATAACCCTACAGGGGAGGGACTGTTACTCTTCCCATTTTACAGAAAAGGAAAGTGAGGCACGTAGCAGTTAGACCGTAGTCTCAGTAACCTCCCCAGCAGAAGCACAGGCAGGATTCAGACCCCGGCACTGGGCGCCGGGGTCTGAGCCCAGCTGTGCCCATAACCCTTGGCCCTTGAGGTTCCTTCCCAGGAAAACTGTGGGAGGAGCAGCCAACTGACCTTCAGCTTCACCGGGCTGACCACAGGTCTGTCATTGACTAGCTATGTTACTACCTCCCTGAGCCCCTCTAAGCCTCAGCTTCCTTACCCATGAAATGGAACAACAGTGCCCACACCCGGCCTTGAGGGTTTGCCAGGAGATGATGTGGATTTAGGAGCCCTAGGTGCGGGGGCGGGGGGGGGGGGGGGGGGGGGGGGGGAAAAGGGGGGGTTGGTATTAAATTCCTTTCCTTTCCTCCCTCGGGAAGGAAACTCAAAGACAATGCACATAACAAAATACTATTGTTCCTCAAGAGGGCGGAGACATTGGAATTCTAGAGATGCCGTGATTAAAATCAATTGTGAACCCTCTGGAAAAGGTAAAAAGGGTAATCATTCTAGCTAATGCTTACTAAGCACCCCTGAGTGCCTACTGTACGCCAGGCTGCCCACTAGGTGCCTTACATCCTTAGCCCTCCCGACAAAGCTGGAGGGTGCAAAAAAGGAGTCTGAGATTCAAAGACTTCAAGCATCGGACCCAAGTCCCAAAGCAGTGCCCACAGAACAGAGATTTAAACCCACTGCCCTCTCATTTCCTGTGTTCCCTGCATCTTGCCATGGCTCCTGAGAGGCTGCCGAAGTACTGGAGCTCAGGATGCCAGGGAAAGTAGATTGGGAGTCACCTCTGCTGTCAGTTACACTAATGAGCTCTTGCCCTCTGGACAGTTGGTATCAGATCCAAACTCCTCTTGGAGCCTACAAGCCCCTGCCTGCTCCGAGTCCCCATGACCTCTCTGATCTCATCTCCTCCCACACTCCCCACATCTGTCCCCTCACTGCTCTTGCCAGTCACAGTCCTGCCTCAGGGCCTTTGCACTTGCTATTCCGAAGTTCAGAACACCCTACCCCCAGACCAGGGTGTGGCTTGCCCTTCCCCTCATTCTGGTCTCTGCTCAAAGGCACCTCCTCAGGGAGGCCTTTCCTCACCACCCCATCTACCATTACACCCACCCCACTTTCTGTCCCTTTAACCTGACTTTTTTTTTTTTTTTACCAGATAGCCCTCAGCGCTACCTGACATTATAGTGTATACTTGTGCCATTATTTAGATTTATTGTCTGTCTTCCGCACTACAGTGCCAGCCCTAGGAGGGCAGGGGTTTCACGGCCCCTGGCCACTGCTGTATCCCCCAGGCCTCTGCCTGCACACACTGAGCGCTCAATAAATAATCAGGGAACAGAAGAAAGGCCTGATTAGCAAGACAATGGGCAGGGCAAGGGCCTGAGAAGCTTGTGAGTCACCCTGAAAGAGAATCTACTTAGGGTCTTGTTTTTGTTTTTAATCAGACTTTCATCAGCCTGTCTGGAAGAATGGCCACATCCTCGCCCACTGATTCGAGGATTTTCAGAAGCTCTTTCCTTACAAGGGAAATGCTGTACTTCAGCTGAGCATGACCACATTGCAAGCATCGCCTACCCTTCCCTAGGCTGGGGTGGGGCAGTGGGAATATTTTAATAGGAGACACTTGGGGCATCTAACCTCCAAGACCCAGAGGCAGGGCGGCTTCACGGGTGTGTGCCCTCTGCAGTAGGGCTTAGAAGGACCCTGTGCTCCATTTAAGGCTCTGGATTGTTGCCATCTTGAAATCTTTAACTCTTTAACGAAGGGCCCACATTTTCAGTGGTTGAAGGTTCTGCAAATTATGGAACCAGTCCTGTCCAAAGAACTGACTGATGGTAGAACTTCAGGCTTTCTAGACGTTGGTTATCTTTGCAAAGAGGGTCTCCTGGGGGCTGCTCACCCACACCACCGAGGCCGCCATTTGCATTGTCAGTTAAATTCACTGGGCACCTACTGTGCGCCAGGCACTGTGTGAGATGCTGGGGAAGCAGCCTGAAGGAGGCTTGCTATCTGCTCCAGGAGCTCACCATCAAGGGGAAAGACTGACAGGTAAAGAGAGAGGGCAGTGAGCTAGAGGAAGCAGGCTGGGGGCGGAGTGAAAAACAGTGTAAGCTTACAAGGGGCCAGGTGCTACTGGGACCATCAAGTTAGGATCAACTCCAAACAACCTGGCCCCCAAGAACACGCTCTCACCCGCTTCACTAAAGCCTCTGCGGGAGCACCAGCTGGGAGGGTAGGTGGGCAGAGCAACGTGGCTGGTCCTGGAACCACCAGATCTGGACCTGGCTGGGGCACAGGTGTCCAGAAGCCGAAGCCAAGGACCCGGATGGCCGTTTTGTGGGTGAAGGGAACTGCGGAGGGGGTTAGGCAGAGCGCGCCATATGATGCCCCCCTGTTGGAGAATCCTGTAGCCACTGCTGCATGTGGAGGAAGGAAGAGAAGGCAAACTCTCTGAAGCAGGAAAAGGAGAAATTCCTTTTAAGACATCTTTTCAGCTCTCCACCGCTCAAATCTCTCATTTGCGAGTCAGGCTGAGAGCCGGTAATACATGAGTATCTCCTTCAATCCTGGCTGCCAGCGGGGAATGTTGGTTATTAACCCGATTTTTCAAAGAAGGAAGCACAAGCCCCCAGAGGGGGAGTGACTTGCTCGAGGTCACATGGTCACAGAGACAGAAGGAGAGGGTATTTGGGGGACCAGGAGCTGCGGGGGGAGGGGGGGGGGGCTGGACAGCAAGAATGCTCCAGCAAGGAGGGAGGTCCAGGGGTATGTCTGCCACGACCTCGAAGGGGGTGGCTCGCGCCGGGGTCCCCGAGAGGGCCGCGCGGAGGGGCGCGAACCGGGCAGGAAAAGAGCCTCCAGGTCGGGGCGGCTCAGCATCTGCGCGCGGGGTCCGTGGCACCCCGACCCCGCAGCGGGCGCTTCCGCCTCCTCCGGCCTGTGCCGAGCGGATGCGCTGCCTGCGTGTGAACAGGGCTTGTTTTCCCTTCACGCCCTCGGGCTCCGTTCTCTTGAAGAACTTCCTTCTGTTGGCGCTTGGGGAATATGCATTCCTGGCTTGCACCGCGCGCGGGTGACAGTTGGGCTGGGAAATGTCCCCGCAGCTTAATTAGGGCATCACCAGACCGCGCCAGGGACCCGCCCTCGCCCTTCCCTGCTGTCGGGACCCCGGGGACCCTGGAGCCTGCACACACACACACACACACACACACACACACACACACACGTGGGAAGGAGCATAGCTGCTCTTGCCGCTGTAAGCATCATTATCGCTCCTGCAGCTGATCGAGTGACTCTGGTGTCCCCAGCTTGCCCTCTGCCCCCTTCATCCCTCATAGGAACTTGTCCTGGGCCAAGGCATTGTCCCCCAAATAAGCCATCCTCTTGCACACTTTTGTTCTTACTGTTGTCTGGAATGTCCTTCGCTCTCCTCCTGGCACGGATCTCTCCTGCCTCCAGACCCCCCCCAAATTCCTTCTACTCCCTTCCCCCAGCCTTGGCTCACCACCAGGCTGAAGAGTCCCCTCGTCCCCGTGGATGTCCTAAAACCTCCTGCTCTTCTGCCCTGTGGGACAGATGGATAGTGATGGGCCACCCGCTCTCCCCTTCTTACATCCACACCAGGGCATCCTCAGGAGGAGGGGCTCACATGTCAGGTTCACCCCCCTTTGGAGGAAGCTGGAGGTAACACTCACAGGAAGGCCGGCAAAGCCCAGTATGGACTACATGCATCCACGGGCTTGGCTGAGGGCAGGGTGAGGGGAACCTTCACTCCCTAAAAGCCCAGAAGAATACTGCAGAAGGAAGCCTAGTGGATTGACAGTAAATGTCAAGCCAAAAAATAAACAGTGAAAATTCAACTGCATATTATATCAAAATCCCACTACAAAAAAAAAAAAAACTTGAAAAAAATATTTGCAACCCACATGACAAAGGGTGAGTTTCCTTAAATGCTAAAGCATTCCTGCTGTGAGAAGACAAGCAACCACCCAAGGGGAAGGACAAATAGCAGAAAGGAACCACAGTGCGATGAGATGTGCACCCTTACTCATCCTGACAGACACATGGAGGTGAAAGATGACATCTTGGTTTAAATTTGGTCCAGAAACATCTTCAAGATGTGTGGCCCAGTGGGAGAAAAAGACCACAGGGAGGTAGGTGTTGGGCTCTCGGGGGAGTGGAACGCCAGGGCCCATGTGATTTCCGGGGGATGGCTGGTCAGGTGTGGGGGTGGGGATGCCTGGGGGCAGGGCACTCTTACCATTTCCCAGCCACCTGACTGCAGGCAGCTCATGAAAATTGGGGTCATGATGCACTACCGGGGAAGATTCAGACGTGGTGAGGGGAGGGTAAGGCTCGGGGAGTACCACAGAGGCCGAGAGAGAGAGAGAGAGAGAGAGAGAGAGAGAGAGAGAGAGAGAGATTGCGCAGACCTGAGGGGAAGTCGGGGAGGGACCACTGTGGGGAAGGGGAGGGCCACGGGAGGGTGGCAGCTGCTGCCTGGGGGTGAGACAGTTCAGTTAGGTGGGAAGCAGGCACAGTGGGGCAGAACTGGGGCTGCTGAGTGAAGATGGAGTTGTCCCTGGAGACCACTCTGTCAGGGTTGTTTGGGAGAGAAGGGAAGGACGCGGTATCTGTGGGAAGGTGGTGAGGCTGGGGGAGATGGGAGTATCTGTAGGCTACGAAAACAGCCTCAGACGCCCAGGATGCCACTCTCCCAGTGGCATCTCCATGCCAGGCCCACAGCGGGAGAATTCTCTGGAATGGCCATATTTTCTCGGACCCAATCTCCCAGAGGTCCAGGTTGTGCTAATAGGGCTGGGACACACCCAAAGCCCAGCAGCAAAAAGGACCAAACCCCAGCTTCCCAGGAATTCGATGGAGATCATGGCCTTTAACCCAGAGCCACAAGGACAGCAAAGCCAGATGAAGGACCGCTAGCACAGGTGAAGAAGCAGGTGGTAACTCTGGCCCAAGAGAAGCCTGGCTCTTGCTCATGCGGCAAGGCTGACAGGAAAACAGGTCCTGCAGTCAGAAGGTGGGGGTGAACCTCCACGTGTGCTCAGGGACGTATGCCTGACACACCACGGACACTCCACACACATTTCTTAAATGTATAACCCAGAAAGGAGGCTTGTGGGACTTGTCGAAAGAAATAGTTCAAGGCCGAGCTTGTGAGGACGAGGGAGGCTATAGGGCACAGGGTGCGCAAGGCCAGGCGCTGGGCAGGCAGCACAGGAGTGGTGGAAATGCCAACTCTCAGCACAGACCAGGGTGGGGCGGAGGAATCCCGCTCTTGCAGCTCCAGAGGGTGGGTGCAGTAGGCAGGCACCGTGTCCCCCCAGAGAGGTGTCATCTCAAAGGGAAGAAGATGCCTTGCTGGGGCTGAGCAGCTGAACTCAGTCTCCCCGGATTCTGCAGGATGACTTTCCCTGGTGCGGTGGGCGATCTGACTCCTGCGGAGCAGAGAGCCCTGGTAACCTTGGGTAGAGAAAGGGAAAGGTTATGAGTGACAGATTCCAAGGTCTGTGTGGAGTGCTGCGCCGCGGGCGGGGAGGGAGAAACGAGGGCAGCTTTGAGGACCTCCGAAGCAGGAACATGCAGACTTCAGGCTCACATCCTCCAATCTGGGCCTCAGGGGCCCAGCTCCCCGGCCTCCTGGTGCAGAATGAGCCAGATCTACGGCGACATCTGATGGGCCGCGGGCCAGCCAATGGACGACTCCCTCTAAACCCACTCCTGGTCCAATCAGCCCACGCTGGGCTCGTGCAGGGCACGTTGGCAGGGACATGGGACGGGGCAAGCAGATTACCTAACGTCTGGGTTGTCCTGAGCCACTCGTGAGATGGAAAAGAGGCTGGAATGGGGTCAGCCTGCCAGGGCTCCAAGCTACCCGGAAGGAGCTCCAAGAACGCACTGTGTCCTTTCTCTGAGCCTCAGTTTCCTCAATTGCAAAATGGCAGTAATAATGTGTTTGTGGTGAGGAGAAAATGAGATAATAAACAGAAGAGTGTTTTGTAAACCGTAAAGCGAGAGGCGAGTCGTTTTGTTTCACACTCAAGGGAGTGAATATTCTTGAGTTTCACTTTCGACGAAAACTTGGCGCCGAAGCTGGACACGGGTCAGATCTTACACCTACCCCCAGGGCCTATGAGAGAAGAGGCATACGGGTCTTCCTGCGGGATGCACGCGGCTGGACGATCTTAGCTCCAGTTGCAGAGGAGACTAATTAGACCCTCTGGGCCTCAGTTTCTCCGTCTGCAAAATGATCGACGCGACTGCCCTGCCCTATTCGCACACTACTGGGGAACCCAATACGCACTCTCCTTCCCCTTGCTTCCCTTCTCTGCTCCTTGTTTGCTCTCCCCTCTAGAGCTCCTCTCTGGGGCTTCCGGCGATGGTAGCAGCTGGGGATGAAGGGGCCATTCCGAACATTTCTGTGCCCTCATCAAAATGACCCTGGCCATCGCCCTCACGGCCCAACACCAGGCAAGAGTGCACTTCGCATTCCTCTTTAAGTGTTTGAAGTGTGTCCCTAACATTTGCACAACTGGATTATAAATCTTAGGCCTTGTTTATCACCTCTGTTGTGAAAATCACAACTGCTGTCTGCATGACCAGAGAGGGCACCTGGCCAAAGGTCGTTGGAGGAAACGCGACTGAGCAGCCCTCCGCAGAGCCGGACCTCTTGACTCCAGGACCCCTCCTTTCCTTCCTGCTGTCACCCTCTTGACCTCCCCACGTTTCTCGCCATTCCCATGGCTTCAGTTTCCCACACGGCGCATGCCGGGGATAAAAAAGTCACCCCTTCCGTGGGCCGCCCAGCTCGCTTCCTCCTGGACCTCTTCCCGCCGGCCCCCAGATCCTGGGACCCAAGCGAGGAGGGGCTGCCGCTCCTGCGCTCTCACCCACCCCTGCAGGCCCCGGGTGTCATCTCTTGCAACAGCTGACAGTGACGCCTCCACCACTCTGGTGTCACTTTTAACACTGCGCGTTAACACCACCGGCTGACTGTCTGCTCAAGGAGGCCCCAGCAGAGCCGCGTGCAGCCGCACCCCACATGTGGAGTTGTTAATCCGGCAGTTGTTCAGCAGGTTCTCTTGGCCTCACCTCCAAACGTGTGACTTCTGGAGGGCACGACAACCCGGAACCGCACCTGCTTTCCCAGGAAGGCAGGCCAGGCCCTGCCTGGCCTACATCGGCCAGGAGGGGAAGGGGAGGCATTTCAGAGTGGTGGCGTGAGAAGATCTGGGGCCTGGACCCCGGCCACCTATACACAGTGCCCTGAATTAGGAAAAGAAGAGGAAGAAGAGGAAAAAGGATAAGGGAAATCGTGTCACCACGATTGCGTGGTTTCATTCCATCTGCGTGCTTGCCGCACGTTTTCAAAGACTAGTTCATGAAATAATGGTAAGAGACAAAAGCAGCCGACCCAACCTCGGCACAATGTGATCTCGATTCTGTAACGTGTGGGGTAGGCATCACCGCTAGTCACCCACAGTACGGACTCACGTCCAAGTCCGGGCACGCTGAAGGAGTTCATTTCCTCACCCTCTGGAGTCAGGCATGGCCATGTGACTTGCTTTGGCCAATGAAACGTGAGGGAAGTAATTCGTCACTTCCGGGTGACGTCTTGGTGTTCAGTTGCGGGCAGTCCACTCCGCAGCCATGGGGGCGTGGTGGACGCAGGGGGCCCAGAAGGTCACAGGGGCCGCCATACGGGGGACAGCACCCCTACAAGTCACCCAGACTCTTGTGATCTGGGTATGAGGAGAAATGAACTTTTGTGCTGTTAAACCACTGAGATTTCTGTATGGTTTTCCATGCGGCATGATCTAGCCTATGTTGAAGGATATGATAATATGAAATAGATGTGAAAAATATCATCAGGAAACATTGCAGTTACTGGTGATTTTTTCTTTTAAACTTCTCTATGTTTTCCGAATTTTGTATACTCATCACTTTGTGATTTTACTCTTAGTTTTATTGAGATGTAATTGACTTACATCACCGTTTAAGTTTAAGGTGTACTTAACTTTTATGATTTAAAAAAGTTGCTTGCCCTAGACATTAGCTAGCTTTTAAAGTGAATAAATATGTCCTTGGTACTGTGCTAGAGACTTTAGCTAGGTCATTTCCTTTCAGTCTTACAAAACCCTAAAATGATTTTCCCATTTTAAAAAGGAGAAATTGGAGTTTTAGAGAGATAAGACGCCAGGTCCTCTACATCCATTATCTTATTTACCTCAGAAGCTCAGAGAAGTTATGCAAGTTGCCCACTGTTAATCATTTAAGAATTCAAGAAGTAAAATTGAAACAATAACCATAAAAGCAAACACCTTTTATTGGATGCTTCTATGTGCCCGGCCCAGAAGTGGTCTCATTTTATCCTCTCAGTAACTATATGATGTAGATACAAAAATTATCTCAAATTTCCAATGCAAAAAATGGAGGCTCAGAGAGACTGAGCTACTTGCCCAGGGCCACACAGCTAGCAATCTGCAGAGCTGGGATTGGCATCTTGGTCTGTCCAAATTTTGGACAGCTTATTTTACTGAGAGCAGAGGTGGTACAAAAGGGCACCTTTAGGTAATATACACACAAAGATTTAAAAACTAAATTTCTATTTTTATCAAAATATTTACACAGAAAATTTTAAAAGTCAAATGGTAGCACAAAGCTGATAATGAGAAGCAGAAGTCCTGCCCCTTCACTCACCACCTCGCCCCCTCCGCAGAGGCAACTACTTTCAACATTTTTAGATATTCCTTCTGACATTTACTTTCATATTTTTAAATATCATTCTTGACCATTATTTTTTAAGATATTACTTACTGGCTTCCTCCTATAGAAGACCACCTATGCTCCACTAGACACCACACCCACACCCACACTTTTCCTTTCTAGATAGTTCTATCACAGTTGGCTAAATCAGCACTCAGTTTTTACACTGTCATAGCTACATATATGTTATTCACAACTAACAAAATACTATATAGTGGTTATAGGTGTTGTCTTCTACAGGTTTTTTGTTTTCCCTGGAGTTTGTAATCACCTCAGTTTTCATTTAGTTAGTTTTTGACTAGTTAAGTTACTAATATCATTAAATTAGTAATATCACTAATTCTTCCCACAAATATGTCTAAATTTCTAGCAATACCTTCAAACACATTTGGTAGCCTATCAATTCTATTTTTCTCTTGAAGCTCTCTGTCCTCCTGCTCCAACCTGGACCAGTTGCTCTTTGGGCTGTGTAGTAGTCCTGAAATTTCCTTTCATTATTATCCTAGAAATTCCCTTCACCCCCTCTCTTGGTTCCTTGTTTCTTAGCTCTTAAGCCAGCTTCTTTCTTGGTTTTCTCCCTTAGTTTTGTTGTAATATGTATGCCAGTCGCTTCCTTGGAAACTGCATATGGAAGTTCAGTTTTGGGATAATTGATTGACAGTTTGGCTGGATGCATAAATCTTGGTTGGAAATAATCTTCCTCCAGAATTCTGAAGTTCTCTATTGGCATGTGGTGTTCTGGGTTGAAGTTAACAAGTCTAGTGCCATTCTGGTTCTTGATCATTATTATGTGATGATCTAAAAAATTATTTAATAAAATTCAATATTTATTCTAATTTTTTTAAAAAAAGCTTTTAATAAGTTAGACTAGACGGATAATGCCATAAATTGACAGTTATGTATTTTAACCCAAGGCCAAACACTGCCATATGATCACCACTCTTCTGGAGACCAGTCAATGCAACAGGAAAGAGGTATCAGATTGGAGAGGAAGCAGTATCCTATCACTGTTTGGAGACGATTTGACCCTTTACCTGGGAAACTCATATGAATCAACTGAAAAAAATACTGAAAATGAGGAAATATTTGAGTAAAGTAACAGCATACAAAATTAGTATTCTATTATCGATAGCCTTCAGATATAAAGACAACAACTGGTCCTAAAATAGAATGGATAAGAGACTCCATTTGCAAAAGCAGCTTAAGAAATAAGCTTTTTTAAAAATGTGCAAAGTCTATGTAAAGAGCACTTTTTGAATGCTACCGAAGGATACAAATGTGAAGTTATACCACATTCTTGGATAAAAAGATTCAACATTATAAGGATGTCAGTTCTCCCTAAGTTAATCTACACATCAACACAATCACAACAAAAACACCAACAGGGTTTCTCATGGAACTAGATAAGTTGATTCTAAAGTTGAAATGGAAAAATATACAAACATGATTTTCCAGGACAAATTTGAAAAAGAAATGCAAGCAGCAGAGATAACCCTATCAGACATTTACATATATTTTAAATCTATTACACAGCTAAAATAACTAAACTATGGTACAAGTCCATGAATAGACATATAATTCAGTAAATATAGGAAATCACTGAATATATATAGTAAGTTACTATGTGATCAAGTTGGCATTTTAAAAAACAGGATTTATCCGTATTACTGGGACAATTGGCTACCCATCTGTAAAAGAAATTAATTTAGATCTTCACTTCGCATGTAACACCAAAATAAATTCCACATGAATCAAACAAAAATTTAAATGAAATCATGAAATCCTTAAAGTGCCAGAAGAAAACAGGGGATATGGGAACAATCATCTATTGAGCTTCTAGCTTAACAGCAGGCGAGACTGAGCAGTCCCAACTTGTGGAGTGTTGACTGAATAACAGATCGATTGTCAGATTCTGTACTAGATGCCATACTAGTGGCCGCCAACAGGAAGGCCTGGGCTAGATTTGCTACATGTAATTTGTTTGGTTCTCTCTGTGTTAAAACATTTTTAGTCTTGATCTACTATTTTTCAACTTGGAGATTTCACCAAAAACTCTCGATTTCAGACTTCCCCTGAAATGTCTAAATGTCTGGTAGCACTGGGCCCTCATTCCTACATGGATGGAACTGTCAACTGAGCCACTGTCCTTTGTTCTGAGAATGGGGCACAGGGGCTGCAATAGTACCAGTGACCAGAGCAAGTGAAGGGGAGTAGGGGCTGGTGAGCCCTGAGTCCAGGAGTGGGGGTAAGGCCGTGAGGCTGCAGTGGGCGGGGGCAGGGAACGTGGTGGTAGGGGCAGTTCCTAGGCTGTTGCAGTCACTCAGGCAAGAAGTCATGGCAGGGGTGACAGACAGGAGAGGCTTGGCCAGAAGGAAGTTGGGGCTTGAATCCACAGGACTTGAGGACAAATTGGAGGTGTGGCTTTGTGTATGTGTGTGTGTGTGTGTGTGTGTGTGAGAGAGAGAGAGAGAGAGAGAGAGAGAGAGTTCCTATTGGAGGAGGAACTGAGGAAGTGCCCCAAGATTCTCACTCAGGTGGACAAATGCTCATGAACATGTAAACCAGACCAGGTCACACTCCTGCTTAATATCCCAACTCCTTACCTGAGAGACCTGGCCATTGCCCATCTCTGATCCTTTCCTGTCATTGTGCTGGCTTGCACACCAAGCCATAGAGGCCTTGGGCCATCCCAGAAGTGGCCAAGATCTTCTTTGCCCCAGGGCCCTTGCACTTACTGTTCCTTCTGCCTGAGACACTGTTCCCCTGACTCTTTAGCTGGCTGGTTCTCCCTCATGCCTTCCTTCAGATTTCCTCTTAAATATTCTCTCCCAAAAGAGGTTTGGAATATGCTTGTAGAGGCTGAAGGACAGCAAGGAGGCTGATTCCCACCGGGGAATGAAAAGGCCCATAGATTTTGAGTGCAAAGGGAAGGCTTCAAAGGGGCTGCGGATATGGGATGGAGGGGTGCAGTGACTGGATCTGATTTACTTCTTGAAAGGCTGCCCCTAGCACCTGGGTGGGAAGGAGACCACAGGGCCAGAGTGGCAGCGAGCACAAGAAAGTTCCGGGTACCTGTTCTGGTGGGACATGGCAGAGGCCGTGGAACTTGAGAGAAGTCAGAGTGGTTTGTGAATGTGTGGGTAGGGATGAGGTGAGAGCCATGGGTGTCAGGGTGTCAGGGCAGAGAGTCAAGGGGCACTGCTTGGTTTCCAGCCCCAGGAGAGGGGGGAGGGGGCACTGGGGAAGGTAGGTGTTGTGAGGCACACGGGTTCTGTGGATGCCCACTTCCTCTGAGCTCCTTTCCACTGCCGGCCTGCAGATAGCCTGATGGCCCCGGTGCTAAAGGGTGGCTGGTCAGCCTGGGGGGCTGACAGCTTTGGCAGTCGCAGCTCCAGGGCTCCCACGCAGGGGTGTGGAAAGGTCTGGAAAAAGTAATGGTGTAGCTGCTGAGCCCCTGCCCTGGCTCCAGCACATCCAAGAGAAAGTCGCATGGGCCGCTGACCTGGCAGGCAGAAGGCAGATTCCACCCGTCAGCCGAGTCCATCAACCCCATCGGAAAAGCAAGGGTCTTAAAGACAACCCATTGGCAGAGCTAAATATAAAGGCCTGTCGTCTGCGACGGTGCGGGGTGGTGCGCCCCAGTCCCTCCACCTTGCCCTGGGCAGCTTCGGGGCGTCTTTGTGGCAGGGTGGGAGAGTAAGGCGCGCACGGGGGTTCTGTCTGCATGGACAGCCCCCCCCCCCCGCCCCGGGCGCCCTCACAAAGGCTGGTTTGGGCCCGCGTGCAGCATTGGTGAGGGCCCGCGACCCCCGCGCCACTACCCACCTGTGTCCCCTCCCCGGCCCGCGGCCTCGCGTCTCCTGAGCCCCCTGCCCTGCCCACAGCCCCCAAACTCCGGAGTCCCGAGCCCCCCGCACCTCCTGCCCAGCCCGCGCCCCTGCCTGGTCCGCGGCCCCGCGTCTCCCGCGCCGCCTGTCCCGTTCGAACCTCCGCGCGCCCCGCGCCCCCCGCCCGCCAGCCCCGCAGCCCCGAGGGGGCGCCCGCCACTTCGCCGCCGCCGAGGCCCCGGGCGCCAGAGGGCCTCTTAATTGTTCCCAGAACGGGTGGCGTTTAGATCAATTAATATGCAAAATAGGAGTAAATCAGCTCATTCGCGGGCCCCACGCGGGGCGGGGAGCCGAGGCATTTGCTATGCAGCGAGGTCGCGGCCCCCGCCGCGTGTTTATCTGGGGAAATGGAAATCAGGCGGCTCACAAAGCCGCCCCGCGGGCAGGGTCTTGCCCTCGGCCGCCCTCGGGCGGGGTCGCTGGCGCCTGTCGCTTTGACCTGCGGAGCTGGCGAGGCGGGCCCGTGCTGGGGGCCTGGTGTCGGCTCTCGCCCTGGAGTCGGGGGGCTGTGCACCCTCGGGCCCCGCACCGCCCTACTCTGGGCCTCCTTTCCTCGTTGGTCATGGTAAGAGTTCACTAGTACAGAAATCAGGTAATCGGAGAATAGTTAACTCTTAAATGCTCCAGATTGGAGCTTACAAGTTCCTGAGCCATAATTATGCTACTGAGCCTTGAATGGAGGCAAAACTTCACCTCTATTACTGCATTTAATCTTCAAGATCACACTAAGAAGCAAATCCAATTATTCCCATTGTACAGCTGAAGAGCCGGAGGCAGAGATGAAGACTTTCACTCGGGTAAGCAGATGTGGTCCTGACCGGGCGCTTAACCACTGTGGTACAGTTCCTAGCCCTTTGTTCTTTAATTAGACAGCTCCCTTCTACTGGGGAAAATTGCCTCTAAGGCAAAGTTCTGTTAGTCTAGGTAGAGTTATAATCCTTACTCATTTTTCCCCGCATACAAGAAACGTAATTGGGTGTCTACTGTGTGCCCGCAGTCTTCTGGACTCCGGGCTGTGGAACACAGCAGGAGACGCCCAGCCCTCCTGTAGTGAGAGCACCTTTTGGGAAAAGGATCAGGATGAGAAGGTGATGCGCTGGCCTCTCTGAGGAGGTGACATTTGAGCAGACACCTGAAGGAAGTGAGGGAGCCGTCCAGGCAGACAGTGGCTTTGAGGCAGAGCACAAGGAGGTGGGTGAGGCTGGTGTGTGGGAGCAAAGGGAGAGCAAAGGACACAAGGCAGAGTAGCTGGGGTGGGCGCTGGGGGTGCTGGCTCCAGTCCTGGCTGCACCCGGGAGTCGCTGAGTCTGGGGGACAGCCTGGCTATTGGGAGCTGTGGAGCCTCCAGGTGATTCTGATGGCAGCCAGGATTGAGAAGGACCTCACCGACCATGGTTCAAAGTTTAAACTTGGCTCTGCTAAGTCATTAAGCCTGAGGAGCATTTTAGAGCAGGTGGGTGACACCTCATATAGGGTTTTCTTCACAGTGACTCTGATTGTGTGTGGAGACCAGGTTGTAGAGGGACAAAGATAGAATTTGGGAGACCAGGTAGGGGACCATGACAATACCTGGCAATAGATGGGTCTGGTCTTTCTGAAGCCATGGTACAAGTGTCAGATTCTGGATTGACCCAGAAAGACAGAAGTGAAGGATGACACTTAAGTTTCCGACCCGCTCAGTCTGATGAATGGAAGAACCCTCAGCAGACAGCGGCAGCTCTCTAAGAGCTCTGAGTGTCCGTCCCTCCCTCTAGGGCAGCAGGTGTCAAAGAGGAAGGGAGGAGGGTTCTCAGGTGACACAGGATGCTGGACCTCACTACCCCCCATGTACATCCATACTCCATGTTTCAGAGCTTCCTGCTCTGCTTCTTAGCAAGGGGCAGAGCAACCTGGCCTTTCTGGCCTCAAACAAGCCAAGCATAGGGTTACCCCAGGCCTTCCACAGAAATCCCAGGCAGCTCCAATTCCATGTGTAGCCCAGACATGAATCATCCACGCACGATAGGGAGAGCCGTTTGACGACATTACTGCTTAGGCTCTGCCCTGGATTATGCAATGCTCATCAAATGTGTCCGTTTGCAAAGTCTCATCTTTTGCCTCCAACATGTTCCAGAAACATCAAAAAATCTACGGCTCGGTTCTTTCAGCCTCTGCTATGGGGATTGATTTCCCACAATGCTAAACCTTGCTGGCCCACGGAGGTCTGGTCTGGGATTTGCCGCTCTGAGGAACTAGTGGGAGCGCACATGGAATAGCAGGTTCCTGGCTCTGCCAAAGAAAGTTCCCTAGTGGGGTGACAGCTCCATGTCTGAGGCATCTGCTTGCTCTTTGAGAGACTTTGGGGGGAGCTCTTTATTCTATGGTGGCAGCATCCACGTCGAAACTGCTTCATCACGAAACAAGCAGCTCGCCATTAGACAAACTCAGAGCCCTCAGGAGGACAAAATGGCTACTTTCCTAAAAAGAAATCATTTCTCCAAATGTCTGTGGGCTCTCTTCCCCTGCATAGGGGTCCAGAGGCAAAGGCACGGACTAAGCAAACCGGTAAACCATCCTGCTGATACTCAAATATAGCTTTCTTATGGGAAGTCAAACCAACACAGAAACAGATCCATTTTGGTTCTCAAGGGATTTCTGAGATAAATGTAAACGCATTTAGTTAAGTAGCCAGCTTTTTTTTTCCTTTTTTTAAAATAAAGTTGCCGGACTTTATGCTGCATGCTGCAAGTGTATGCTATGTGGATAACGCCTGCTCGAGGACACGTGGCCTGGGGGGCAGGGACAGGTGAAGCCGGCCCTGCTCTGCTGGCCTAGCTGCACCGGGGAACGGGGCCCAGGAGCCTAGGGAAGGGGTGCTTTTCCTAATTCATACAAAGATGCTGTATGGGCTGCTGGTTGATCTTTAATATCCATTCTCTCTTTTTTTTCTTACTATTAGAAGTGTTACCCGGACTCATGTTTACCTGGAACAAAGACTACATTTCCCAAGCTCCCTTGCAACTGGATATGGCCATGTGACTAAGTTCAGGTCAATAGCATGAAAGCAGATGTGTCATGTGGCAGCTTCTGAGAAGCTTCTTAAAGGACAGCTGGTATAAGACTGCTGCCACTTATTTTTTTCCCCAACAAAGCAGTTGTATCATAACAATTTTTGAATATATAGAAAAATTGGAAGAATTATTCAGTGAACACCTACATATCCATCTCTTACATTCTACGGGGTGCTTGATTTATCATTTATCCATCCATCCTTCTATCTAACCATTAACAATCCTATTTTTTACTCGGTATGCAGTAAATTGCAGACACTAGTGTACTTCCCTCCAAATACTTCAGTGTATATTTGTTTATGATATTTTGATGCGCAATTCACCTATAATGAAATGAACAAATTTTAAGTGTGCCCTTAGTGAGTCTTGACAAATGCATCAAGATAAGAATCACCACTCCAGAAAAGTTTCCCCATACCCCATCCCGGGCAATCCTTGACCTTCTCCCCATTGCTAGGCAGCCATTGTTCTGATTTTTTCCCTGACTATTAGCTTTTCCTGGTTTAGAATTTCATTTAAAAAATGATCATAGAGTATGTACTCTTTTGTGTCTGATGTGTTTCGGTCAGCACAACGTTTTTGAGGATCATCCCTGTTACTGCAGTTATCAGTAGTTTCTTTTAATTGGTGAGCGGTAGTCCACTGTGTGAACATACATCTTTCCCTGTTGATTGACCCTGGGCTGTCTCCACTTTGGGGCTGTCATAATTAAAGCTGCCATGCATTGGGAGATAATTTCCCCATGGGTTGCTCACATCTCTCACATCTTGTGAGTGAGGCACAGACTGTCCTTTGTTTGGGACTATTTTTCCAGGATATTTATTGAGAATCGTCTTGGAAGATGAAGTGTCTCCAGTGGAGCAAAGAGCAGATATGGGCTTACTACCCATTATAAAAGATCTGGGTTCCCTAAGCTCAGCTTTCCCTTTGTGTAATGCATCTCACTGCCTGTGCTGCATCCGTACGGACCCATCCACATTGCCCCCCACCCCGGGGGACTTGGGGACAAGAGCAGATGATGCAAATATGCTGATGTTCATGCAGCTTGTTGTGCTGTGAGTAATAAAGTCCTTTGTCTCTGACCCATGATTCCAGCATCTTCTGCCAGCCTTCATAAAACGGTGGCAGGCTTACTTGTTGGGTAAAATCTCAGTCCTTCCTTGTTCTTGACACTGAACTTTCTTGTAACAAGAAACATATGTTTGCCTCCTTCCTCTTTGTCCTTCCATCCTGCTGCCTGGAATGCAGATGTGGTGGCTGGAGCTCTAGTCACCATCTTGGCCCTTGAGGACCAGGCCTTTTCTCTAGGGATAGTGATGCAGAGGGTGCAAGGAGCCTGGGTCCCCGAGATCTTTACAGATCAAAATCGCCACACTAGCCATGGAATTTTACAAGGGGGAGAATGCCTTGCTTATGTTGTTACTATAGTGTTCTCCAACTCCATCTAATGCAACGCACATGATGGCTCATCCCTCCTGAGTTATCTTCCCTGCCACCAGTCCTCCCCTCTCCCTGTTCACTAGTGTATATTGTACTAACCTTGGTGAATGGCTCTGTTCATGCTCCTAGTCCTTTCCATATGATTGCTTCCTGCACCTCAGCGCCTAGCACAGTCTGGTGCTCAGCAGGTGTTTAGGAGATGGTAATTAACAAAGCAAACAAATGAAAGAGATACTCAGATTAGTACTGATGATGGAAAAGGAACATCCTCAATGTGGTACAACAGGAAAAGCATTAGATTGACAGGGAGGGAGTCAGAGCTCTAGCCCTGTGCTGTGTGACCTTGGGCATAGCTCCTACCTCTCTGAACCCAGTTCTTTGACTGGGCAATGAGGGCTTTGGCTCAGATGATGAATGCCCATGAGCCCCACTGATTCTCAAGCCCTGTGCTAACCCTGAAATCTTGAGCACCGCCTTCTCGGCCATGCTTCTCTGCTTCCTCTCCTGTATCTCATGCTAAACCAGTGGCATCACATGGTGGCTGAATGAAGACCTACCCCGTGCTGGGCACAGGACTGTTCTCTCTCCCAGGGTTGGGGAAATGGGGGTGCCCAGGCACTTTAGCAGCTGGGAGAGACTGACAGCTTTAGTGATCCCAGCTGGTGGCATCAAGTTGCTGGGTGCCCGGTCACCATGTTAATCTGCTGGTGGTGTGCCATTAATATACCAATTGTGAGCAGACAGCCAGGATCAGACAGGCCAGCTGTCAGGCAACTGTGGGCAGCTCAGCGTGTGGTTTGAGTTTTATGGCTTAGGGCTGGCATTAGAAATTAATTAGCAGATTTAAATTTCTGGTGCTGCTTCTGACAGGTAGTTCCCAGGGGCTAGGTGACACCCGTTCTACCCAGTGACCCCAGCCCAACCAGCCTCCCTCGGCCCTGCCACCACCCAGGATGTCAGGAGGAGTCAATTCTGGCTGCAGCTTTGCCACCACCCTGCTGGGTGACCTGGCTGAGCCCCTTTCCCTCTCTGTGCTCAGCCTCCTTGCCTGGACCACAGAGAAGTTGGGCTAATACTCTCTCCATTTTCGCAAATCCAACCTCTGTGATTCTAATTTGGCACAAGAAGCCTAGGGCGTCATGGCACCCAGCAAGCCTCTCTGTCCGCACCCTATCTCCACCACCAGTGGGACTGCTTTCCCCCCTCCACCCCTGGAACCTTTGCTGAGCTCCAGGATCCCCACTTCCAGAGACACCAGGCAATCTACTGGAATGACCAGAAACTGCAGGGCAGCTGTGTCACTCCCTCCACCAAACGTTCCAGGGGCTTCCCGCTGCCCTGGAAAGAAACACCCCGCCTGGGTTACAAGGCCCTGCCTGTCTGCTTGACCCCTCTCACCCCCCCATCCCCATCGCTCACGGGGCTCCAGCCACAGCAGCCCTCTTGCTAGTCCTCCTAAGTACCACCTACCTTCCTGCCGGCCACAGGTTGCTAATGTTGGCGGATCTGCTCATTTCTGCCCGGCAGATCCGCCTTACTGCTTCCCAGCTTTTCCCCCTTTCTTGTAGCTGGTCATCCTTCGGGTCTGTGCCCTGCTGTCCCTTCCTCAGAGGAGCCTGCCCTGGTCCCCTGTTAGAGCTCCCTGTGCGATCCTTAGTACTCCTCACCAGAGTGGGCACCATTAACTCTTGGGGTCATTTGTCAGTTCACATCCATCTCAACTCTGGTTATGAGTTCCCCTGGGGCAGGAGCGTGACTGTTTTATCAACCAGCTTTGTCAGAGCCTACTCGTAGTCCCCCGAGGTTTATCCTCTCCTTCTCTCTCAAAGTGACAGACCACCGATGTTTGGCTGGCCTATGTTCACCCAAAATGAAGACCACATTTCCCCGCCTCCCTTGCAGCTGGGTATGGCCCTGAGTCCAAGTTCTGGCCAATGGGATATGAGTGGTCATGATGTGTACGACTGTTGGCCGTGCCCTTCCTCCTTCACCTCCTCCCCAGCTTGGAAGACAGGTGTGAGGTGGGCTGCCATTTTGGATCATGCAAACAGGGATTTCACTCCAGAAATGCCCAGCATCAGGTGGAGGGGGCTGAGCACCATACCAGGTGGAGCTTTGGTAAGGGAGAATGTATTTGTCAGGGGCCTCCAGAGAGACAGAACCAAACGGACATACATATATGAGGAAATTGATTCTAGGAATTGGCTCACATGATTATGGGAGCCAAGCAGTACCACCATCTGCCACCCACAAGCTGGAGATCCAAGGTAGCTGGTAGTGTAGTTCCAGTCCAAGTCCAGAGAACCAGGGGAGCCGATGGTGTAAGTCCCAATCCGAGTCTGAAGTCCTGAGAACCAGGAACATTCATGTCCAAGAACAGGAGAAAATGGGTGTCCCAGTTCACACAGGGGCAAATTTGCCCTTCCTCCACCTTTTTGTTCTTTCCTGGCCCTCAGTGAATTGGGTGACGCCTGCTCGCTTTGGTGAGGGCAATCTTCTTCACTCAGTCTACTGAATCAAATACTAATCTCTTCTGGAAACACCCTCACAGACACACCCAGAACTCATGTTTTTCCAGCCCTGTGGGCATCCCTTAGCCCCATCAAGTTGACACATACAATTAACCATGACAGAGAGCTAATCTTCTGTCTTGTTTGAGCCACTGTCATCCTGGGTCTATGTCATACTAACGGTCCCACAAACCTAATTAGTACACCACTATATATGGTAGGCGCTTAGTAAGTGAGTAAATGAGTGAGTGAGAAATGAATGAGCAAAGTATTGTAGAACCAATGCTTTGGGATTCAAAGAGCTTTTATGGTCTGACCTGGGAACTAATCAACACTATTCTCTTGAAACAACATGGTCCAGGTCCTCCGCAGGTGGGCTTGCGTATCCACAGACAGTGGCAGGGCTCGTTGGCTCAGAAACGGGGCTGCTTGATTCCCCTGCTCCTGACACAGCCATCAGACTCAAGGAGGCTCCTACCGTAGCTAACTGTGCCTCAACCAAGTATGGGGTGTCCCTTTTACTCAGAGTTCTGCCAATCAGAAGCCTTGTGAATGATGGCTAGGACATGCCAACCCCCTTAAATAATGAAAGCAAGACAGTTAAACTTTATCCAAAGTTGTTTTTAGGGTAGGTTGTTTTTCAAGTGAATTCAAAGGCTTCAAAAACTGGTGATGTATGAAAGGATAAATAATCATTTGCCAAAGGGGCCTGTCGGGACAGACACTACAAAAATCTGGGGTAGGATTTGAAAATATCTCAGGCGATCTTCAAAATTCCCAGTTGCTGATGCCTGAGACATCACCCTTTTGGGTAAAGTGACCATAGCATTTTTTGCAATGCAAGTGACTCTGGGAAGGGCAGCCTGTAAGCCATTTTCAGTGCTTTGTACCTCTGTGGGTGTGAGTTTAGGGGATTCCTGCAGCTGATCCAGAGCAGGTTTGAATGGAGACGGGGAGGGGGAAGGGGGCTGGAAAAAGAAATTAGGGAGGCCTGGACTGCAGGGAGACTTCTTCACAGGTCAGGGCCCTGATGCCCACTTTACAAGAGCGAAAAGGCACATAGCAGTCCATCCACCCCAGCAGGGACTTCAAGGTCTAGCCTTTTGTGGGGGGCACAGAGCAGTGACTCCGAGGCCCCCCCTGGGGCACCATGGTCTCCATTGGGAAGGGTTGCCTGTGGCCACTGAGGCCTCAAGACAAAGATCTTCCCCAGGCCACGCTGGGCAGATGTGCTCCAGCCTAACTTGCGGCTGCATGTGTCATTACATATCTGCAGAAGCCCTGAGCTCAGGGAGATTGCCGTGGTATAAGTCCTTCCCAGCCTGCCAGCAATGCGGGGCAGGTGGGCCCGGCTGCAGAACCTGGGGGGACCAAAGTTCAGGCTTAGCTAGAAGATAAGTTAGCAGGTGATTATGTGCTTCATGAAAGTCTCGCTGTAAAGTCGAGGGGAGGCCCTGCCGGGGGAGTGTGGGGGTGGGGGGGATGAGGCTTGTTGTGCAGGGACTGAGCAAGCAGGGGCAGCCAGGGAAAGGAAACGAGCATCCACAGCCGAGAGTCCTTTGCTGCCTCACTCCTGGGTAACTTGAGGCAAATCACTGCTCTGAGCTCTGCTTCCCTCCCCGAAGAGGGTCTGGTCCCCATCACCCCGAAGGCTCAGCATGGCGTCGCAGGACTGCTTGTGAGCTGTGTGACCCTGCACAGCCACTGCACCTCTCTGAGCTCAGCCTTTGCAGCTGTGGAAAGGGAGGCACCACAGCTGTCTCCACGGCCTCCAGCAAGAATTAAACAGGAACAGTGACAGGCACCTGGAACAGAGAAGCTGGCCCGTTCAGTATAGTGACTAGGCCCCTCAGTCACATGCTGGGCTCCTGATGCTTCCAGCCACCGGGGTCACAGACGGCTGAATCCTACACTTAGTCCCTGCGAGGGGGTGGGGTGGGGGGAGGGAGGCGTGTCTCGTGCAGAGGGTGCTGGGGGGCCCCAGGCCTCCATCTTGCCAGCAGCAAAGCTTTCTCAGCCTCCAGTCGGTGTCTGAAAGCTCAACCCCTCCCTCCCCCCTCTCTATTTCTTTGGCACACACACACTCGCTCACACGCATGCACATACACAGACGCAGGCACACACCCTGCATTTCTGGCTTCTCTAGACAAATCAGAAGACTGGGCCACGCCGGGTGCCAAGCAGCTGTTGCTGAGTAGCTGCTCTTCCCTTTTGACAGGAGCATGGGCTCTGTGTCCCTCCACAGCACCCCCACCCCCCCAGGCCCCCTAGGTGACCTCTCACCTGGCCCCCTGCTCTGCCCCTCTGGGCCTCTGCAATCACAGCGTCCTCCTTGCTGCCTATGTTTGTTAGGCTCATCTTTCTGGTACCTTCTCTCTGCACCAGACTCCCCAAGCCCCACCCAGCGCGGAGCCCAGAGTTGGCCACTAATCCACTGTGATTCTTTGCGCTTTCCCCACAGCGCCCCCTGTGACCACCCCACGGGGCTGGCACCGGCTTCCGGACAATGCAGGTGCTCATCGTGGACTGAATCCTTGGGCCAAATGAAATTGAACCCATGCCCATTTCAGGAAGGTCAGAACTAAATTTCTGGTCTCCCAGAGGGTGTGAGGCAGCAAATGGAAGCTGACCTGGCAGGAGAGGGGCATGGGACTGGCCCAGGATTGCACAGCCACGGGCGAGGAGGCTGGAGCCCTGCCTCTTCTCCCCATGGCAGTGTATTTGGTGGAGGCCCGGGGCTTCCCCGACCTCACTCCACCCACCACAGGGACACGGGAGCAGGCCTTCCTCTCTGTCCCCCTCCCCTGTACGCATCTGCCCTCCCCTTCACCTGTAGCACCAGGGCCATTAGCACAAGGCTGCCTACCAGGCTCCTTTCCCAGCCCCCCTTGCACTTGGATGCGGCCATGTGCCCGAGTTCTAGGCAAAGGAACACAAACAGGATTGAATTGCACCAGTTCCCATCCTGGGCCCTGAACACTCCCCACGCACACTGCTCCATGCTCTGCCTTCTTCCCACTGACCAGGGTGGATGGCCAGGGTGGCCTTTGAGGCACCCGCTTGAGGATCAGCAAGCTGCAGTCAGCTGGAATCCCTGAAGGACCCTGTAGAACCAAGCTCCTGCCAACCTAGCACCTCCATCCTTGACTGTGTGATGGGAGAGCGATACGTGTCTCAAAGCTGTAACTTTGGGGGTCTGTGTGCTCCAGCAGTTCAGCCTACCCTAACTGACACCATCTGCAAGGGTAGACTTTTAGTCTTGGGACGTATGATTGGTCAGGGCAATCAAGAATTTGGTTGTGCGAGTAGGCAGGGCATGGGGTAGAGGGCAATGTGTGGGGCACACACAGGCGGCTGTCCCTCTGGCCGGTCCCCCTGCTGCCGCTGACAGAAGATCCTCACCAGGGACACCTGGGTGGCTCAGTCGTTAAGCGTCTGCCTTCGGCTCAGGTCATGGTCCCAGGGTCCTGGGATGGAGCCCCGCATCGGGCTCCTTGCTCTGTGGGGAGCCTGCTTCTCCCTCTCCCTCTGCCCCTGCTTCTGTTCCCTCTCTGTCTCTGTCAAATAAATAAATAAAATCTTAAAAAAAAAAAAAAAAGAAGAAGAAGAAGAAGAAGATCCTCACCAGACGGTGGGAGGCTGGCGTGAGGGCTCCGCAGCCAAAGTGTGGCCGGCCCACAGCCCCGTGGCAGGATCCCACTCTCCAACCCCATCACTCCCTGGCTCCGGTACTGCCCCCTCCCACCTTGTGGAGCCTGGGGTCTCAGCCTGTGCCCTGCTGCAGCGTAGGACCCTCCCCGAGCATCCTGCTCACTCTCCCCATCTCTCTCTCACCCATAGAACCCAACAACCCCTTATCTGCTCCCTAGCGTGGACACACACTCAGGCTGGTACCCCCCAGATCTTCCGTTAGTGACGGGTACTGACCCTGGGTTCCAGGACTCGGAATTAGGAGCTACAAGTTTTTGAGTCTCTACTATGGACCATACATGTGACTATTAAAAATAGCAAAACCTGGGGGCGCCTGGGTGGCTCAGTCGGTTGAGTGTCTGACTCTGGATTTCGGCTCAGGTCATGATCTCAGGGGTGTGAGATTGAGCGCAGGGCCAGGCTCCCCACTCAGCGTGGAGTTTGCTTGAGGATTCTCTCTCCTCTCCCTCTGCCCTTCCCTCCATGCTCTTGCTCACTCTTACACTCTCTCTCTCTCTCAAATAAATAAATAAATCTTTTAAAAATAATAGCGAAGTATGCCTTTCCAATCGGTCCTCTTGCTGGCTGCTTAGTTCCAGTGACTTCCTTTGTGGTGCCTGGGGCCCACCCTCCCCTCCCCTCCCCTCCCCTCCCCTCCTTACTTGAGGCCTAGTGATGGCTTCTTTCTTTTGCAGGACAGATTTGAGGGCAACTGCATCCACGGAGGCACCTGCTTACCCTGGAGTCGGCCCCTCCTGGGGTGCTGACCAAGCCCCTCTACCAGTGTCTGTAGGATCCCTTCTCCAGCCCAGCCCAGCACCCCTCCCAACTCCATTCTGCCCCCTCCAGGTCCCAGAAGATCAGCCTACTTCCCTCGGTGTCGCATCTGTCTTCTGCCCAGCAAACCTCGTGTCCTCCATGCCAGGCCTGGTGATGGCCGCTGGGGACACTGAGATAAAGGACTTGGCCCTGCTTGCCTCAGGGAGCTCACCATCTCCAAGGGAGGTGGACGGGCGCACCAGACAGTGAAGCAAAGTAGGGCATGCAGAGAGGGCTGGGGCTGGGCTGTGGTGGGGGCTTGCAGCTTCTCCTCTCCCGAGCTGGTGTCTCCCCCTTCCGCTCCCCTGTGGAAAGCCAGCCGCAGGGCCTTTTCTTGTACAAGCTGTCCTAGCTAATGGCCAAGGGGCAGGTAGTACCAACTGAGCTCTGAGAAGTGAGAAAAGTTCCCCACCTTTCCAAGTTGGTCCAGCCTTGAGCCCTGGCCTATGTATCTGGCTCTCTCCAAAATACCAGCAGACTCACCAGCTGGGCTCTGTCACCTGTCTCTTGTCCTAAGGCCGGGGCTAATGCCACTCCCCTGGTTCTGCCAAGGGCAAAGACCTAGAGAGCCCTCATCTCTGTCCTGGGAGGCCGTTAGGGCCGGTGTTCCCTGTTTGGGAGCACAGGTGGGGCTGTCTGCAGATATGGCCCCATCATGGGCTGTGCAGGCGAAGCCTCCAGGCCACCTACTAGTACATACTGAGCCTGAGCCACATTCCAGGCCTCAAGCTCAGTGTTGAAAGGATTTACAGATGCCCAGAGCAGTCCCTGCCTTTGGGGAGCTTGTGGTGGGGGTGGGAGATAGAACACAGAGGTGAAGAGCTGGGCTCTAACAGGATGCTAGGAACCCTCGGGGACAAGATCTGTGAATGCCCCAAAGAGGGAAAGGACTGAGGACTATGGGTGGAGAGGTAGTCAGGGAGGGCTTCCTGGAAGAGTGGGGAAAATGCGTGCATGACTCTGAGAAAAATGAGCTGTTCTTTGTGTATACACCTGCTGCCCCCAAGTGCTCAAACCGTCCCCTGACGCACATATGAATGTTACGCCTAAGCAGTATCTCAGGGCCGGGGCTTCAGCCTATCCCAGGGAGTAGCTGCAGGAGCTGCTCTCCATGGAGTGGCGTCTCTGGCCGCCTGGCAGTGGCTCCGAGGCCTGGCCATGGTCCTGGATGTCCCTGGGCCCCGGCCTCAGCGGCTGTCCCCTAGCTCCTGCTCTTCCTGCTCACCTAGCCTCTGCACCCTCCTCTCTCTGCCTCAGGATCACCGCTGTCCCTCCGATGGTCTGTGCTGCCTGGTGGCCTCTGCGCACCGCCCACCCTCCGCGTGCCTCTCTCGGCTCTCTGGATCCTTCTCTGTGTGTTTTCATCCCAAAAACCCTGAATGAGAGCATCTGTTTGGCGGGACAGACACTGGGCTCCGGGCCATGCTCTCGAGCCAGGCTACTGACAGCTGCCCTGGGTCAAGGTTCCAAGTCTGGTCTGCCCAGCTGTGGCCAGAGCCTAGGGGTGCACGGAGGTGGCGGCCCTCAGCGGGGCGGCGCAGGCCCTGCGCATGTGGGGGGCACATGGCAGGCAGGGTCGTCCCAGCAATGCCGGGCCCTCGGGGCACCCTCGGCATGCAGCAGCCTGGCAGGAGCCCAGGCTGACCAGAGTTGTAGACATCTGTCCAGACGCTTTGCCCGGGGCCTCAGTGGGGACCCAGGTGGCAACCTCACAGCCCTCGACAAACCGTGAGCCCAGTCCCCTGACTCAAGCCAGGAAGCCAGGCGCCACGAGCAGCCTGGCGCTCCCCAAACCTCAAGGCTTTTTGGGCAAAGGAGTGTTCTTTTCTGCCCCACCAAACACTCGTCCCCTTTTGACTTTGTCATTGTTCTTTCCAGGGAAATCTAATTTTAAAACAAAACAAACAAAAAAAAACATGTTTTCTAACCAACAGGACACATTCATGTGCCAACAAATATTTGATTTGAAAGTAATTCTTTGCTCCATTTAAGCTTTGTTTTGAAGGGACAGGACAAAACATCATACCCAGCTGTCTAGAGTGTGTGTTTGGCCCCCGTGCAACCCTGCGTTCCTTTCAGCTCAGAAATCTGGCCCGAGGTGTCCAACTGAAACCCCATCGCGAGGGTCACATAGTTTCCAATCTGGAGGGTGAGGCCGGGCGGGCAGCAGTAAGATCTTCCCTTTAAAGAAGGAAGAACCAAAACATCCCGGTCTGCAGCATTATCAAGCCCGGATGTGTCTCCACACACAAAGCAGCTTGCAAAATAAAGCCACTTTTGAGTCCTGGCCAAGGGTGATGTTGAAAACAATGGAGCTAATAAGTAACCAGTTGCCGGATGAAATCAAACTGTTTTTGTTTGGGGGGGTCTTCTGCCTGGGGAGCAGCTCTACCACCCCTGAGGGACCCCTTCCTTGCCCCCTCTCCTCCTTCTCTCCAGAGACACTGTCCCCACAGGCCTGGGCTTCCAGGGTCGACCGCAGTGTCCCACAGGTGCACTCTGCCACAGTACGGGGGCCGAGTCACACCCTGCCCCCACCCCTGAATAAGAAGAAAAAAATGCCAGGTCCATCCGGTGGCAAGAAACTCAAAGATGGGCAGTAACTGGGCGTCTGGCCTTCTTTGAGATCAGCGGCATATGAAGACAGCTGGGGAGAGCCAAGCACAGAGGCGGGGAGCAGGGTCACGTGTGGGCTCCAAGTGTGAAATGGATACTTGGCTACTGGCAGGCTGAGGCTTGGCACACATCTGTGGAACCCCTGTGGGCTTCGGTTTCCCCTCTGAACAGAGGAGACAATATTCACGCCACATGAGGCATAGATGAGGTAAGTACATAACATCCCGTGGCAGAGGCTTTGGGGTAGCCCACCCCAGACCCATTCTCTCGCCTTTCTTGGTAACCCCAGCCTGGCATTCTGCAGGACACAGGGCCCACCCAGTATAAGTGCTGTGTGGAGTTTCTGGAAATTTCCTTAAAAGACTGGACTTCACCCACTTCTTTGGGTAAAGTGGGTAAGAGACTTTACCCACTTCTTTGTCTTCATGCCACTTGCTTGGCAGGTGGAGAGCATTCCTGGAGCTCCAGGGCCCTTTGAACCCCAAAGACCTGGGCTCATCCAGAGGATGGTGGAGCTCAGGTCCTCCATGACATTGAAGAGTCACCGTGCCAGTCATGGGCCTGCCTCCCTCTGGACTTTTTCCATGAGAGAGAAGTGTGTTTCTCTCTGTTTAAGGGTTCTCTGCCCTAGCTGCTGACCCTCAGCCTGGGCACAAGGCCTGGCACAGAGTATGTGGGAATGAACCACGGTCACGATGAACTGAACGTTTCTCCGCCAGGGATGGATATGGGCTGCTCGGCCTGCAGCGACACAGTGGGGCCTCTCGGTGGTACGGAGAAGGTCACCCACTTCTGTTTCTACACGGACAGGCAGGGGTAGGAAATGAGGGAAGGAGTGGTGGGGAGCTCGTGAGCCAGGACCCGTGGCCACTGCCCTGGGCCTGCCGAGTGTTCCCTCAGAGTCAGACCAGCTTTGCCCGAGCCACTGATGTTTCAAGGGAAGCTGGAAAACTTGTCATTTTGTAAATGCCGGTAGTTTATTCAGACTTGCTGGCAACAACCGTGCAGCTCCCGTGGTGGGACTTACCTGGAGCACACCTGCTGTCCCCGGGGGCTGTGAGCCCGCTGCCCCCACCCCCCGCCATGTCCTGTGTGTGCGTATGTGGCCTAGAACCCGGCCACACAGGGCAGACTGCAGGCAGGGGTCACTGCCTCTTTGTCCACTTCTCTGTGCCTCTCAGGGTCCCTTGGGCTGCCCATTCTACCCCTGAGACACCCCACACACCCCTGAACCCCTCAGTAGCATCCACCTCTGCCTCTCCTACTATTTTCCTCACTCAGATTCACACTCTGACCCCCCGCCCCACCACACATGACCGACGAACAGGCCATTGCGTCTTTTCAAAACAAGGGGTGGGGGCATAGCAAACAAGTTGCTCCAACATCCATCTCCCCTTCTTGTTCTAGTAAATGACCCTCCAAGTTTAAGTTCAACAATGACCTCCAGGCTAAAGACCACTTTCCCCAGCTTCTTTTGCAGCAAGATGTGGCCCTAGGACTAAGTTCTAGGCACTCAGATGTGATGGGAGAAACTTCTGGGCCAGGCCCTTAAAGGCAAAAGGAGTTCCTTGCACTTCCTCTTCCTACATTCTGCCTGCAGGAACGTGGGTGTGATGGCAGGAGCTGGTGCAGCTAACTTAGACCTCAAGATGAAAGCTGTTTCTCAGGATTAACAGAGTCTGGGTCCCCTGACACCACAGAGCTGCCATAACAGTGCTTCATGCAGTGCGCCTGGGTGGCTCAGTTGCTTAAGCGTCTACTGTCAGCTCAGGTCATGATCCCAGGGTCCTGGGATCGAGTCTCACATCGGGATTCCTGCTCAGTGGGAGCCTGCTTTTCCTTTCCCTCTGCCCTACCCCCACCCCAAACTTGTGCTTTCTCTCTCTCTCTCAGATGAATAAGTAAAATCTTTCAAAAACAAAACAAAACAAAAGAGTGCTTCATGCTTATAATCAGCCCATCACGCAAGGAGCAACAGACTTGGGTCTTATAATTTCGGCATCTTTACAGCAAGCCTGCATTTTACAGCATTACCCAGCCTGGGCTCTAACTAGCACTTGTGCTTCACTGCCATTGTCTTGTGTGGACTTTGTTCATATCAGTTACCCCCAGTCACGTTCATTCTTTCATCCATTTACTGATTTCCTGAGCATCTTCTGTGCTGGTTGTCAGGGCAAATGCAAAGAGAAGTAGCCCACAGTTCCCTGCATTCAAACAGGAGTTTATGGCTGGCTGTGGGAAGACTGATGACATTAGAAGCCTCAGACCTGCAAATGGACTCCAGGTGAGTGAGCCCATGTGCTTGCATATGCCTGTGTGTGCTTGTGTGTGCACACACATGTTCAAGGGGGGTTCTGTTCTCATGGAAATGGATTCCTTTTTCCATTAAGAAATGTGTCGAGCACCTGCTGAGCATCAAGAGGTACTCAAGACAAGAGGTGAACAAGCTAAGGCCCTGCCCTGGAGGAGCCCCTGTCGAGTGTCACAGACATACCTGCTGAGGACCTCCCTGGCACGGGGACAAGAACCATGCAGATTCCATTATGCCCAGAGCGAGGGAGAAGCCCCTGTGCCCAGCTGCAGGACCACTGTGGCAATTGTCCTTGCACTGAGGCTGGGTCTACATGAGCCATTCATGCTTTTCTCCCAATCCTGTTGTGATCGAGAGTCAGGATTTGGGCTCTACCAGAGGCCAGTGCACAAAAAATTATGATAACCAATATTACTCCTCAGAAGTATTTCCAGCCATTCCCGTCAGTTGATGGCTGGCTCTATGTACATCTCATTCATGTTCCCAATAACTCTATTATGAAGATATCTGATCCCCATTTTACAGATTCGAAAACTGAGACCCTTTCTGAGGTTCAGAGAAGTGGCTGATGCATGACTCGAGCCTGTGTCGTGGAGACCCCAAAGCAGGGGCAATCTTTAATCAGTCGGCAAACACCGACTGGATGACTGCTGAGTGTGGGTATCTGGGTGAGCCCTAGGAATAGAGCAGTGAGCCCACATGGAGGGCTATGGGTACCAGCTCAGCAGAGGTGCCGCATCCGGGATCCCAGTCTTCAATCTCCTCTCTGCTTTGGCTCAGAGTCAGGTGGTGCCAATCATCAGCCCTGCAGACCATCAGATCCACCATCCAACTCCCCTACTTTGTACCAGTGGGCACCCAGGTGGGTGAGAGGGCATCTTTCCCCACCTCCTTGGGGATGAAACAGAAACACCTGTGAGGGTATGTTTGCACATTAGCCATGTGGCTTTTTGGGTGTGTCTCCCAGGTCCACCATCACACAGAAGGACCGGGGGAGCTGTGTGTGCGCACAGCGCTCCCTGAGCTATAAATGGGGACACTCTTGATCACAGAGCCCTGGAACAGCATGGTGTTTGGGATCCGACTCTTCAGAATCTCTTATGACTCAAGAGCTGTTGAAGTGGGCGTTCTCTATCTGGTCTTGTCCTCTGCACCATCGGAAGCACAAAAGCACGCAGTTTAGTGCCTCTTCCTAAGAATTTTCCACCACTGGCTCCAGGATTTTCTCCCAAGTCACTGACACCCATCCTGTAAGTTTTGATGAGCATGCTTGGAAAAGACAACAGCCACCTGGCCTGACAAAGATTGTAAGATGCACCAGATTGCAAAGATGCCAAAATGTAAAAAAAAAAAAGAAAAGAAAAGAAAAGAAAAAAACAATCATCCAAGAGTGCATCAAATATGGTAAACCAAGGAAAGAGGGTGGGTGCCATCTTAAGGGGAGACCCGCCTGCCCGTGCTTGGTTCTCATGCTCCTCCCCAGGGGGAGCTGGGGGGCTGTGCCAAGAGAGACAGCAGTCTGAGGGGCGACTGGGGTCCGAGTACAAGATCTGGAGCCTACTGGCTGGGTGACCTTAATTGATCCTCCTTGGTCTCTGTGTCCTTGTCTGTGAAATGGATCCAATCATACCCAACTCATAGGGTGATACCTGAGTAGAAAACATGTAGAAAAAATGTTTTGAGTGTGAACACTCAGCCAAATATGGGAAGCTGCTAACTGGCTGGTGGGCATAAGGTGGAGACATGACATCAGACAGAACTGCCCCAACTCCTGGCTCTCCCCTTTCTGGCAGTCTGTGTCCTTGATCCCTCTGCCACTAACAGGAGAGCCATGGTGCCCACCCTGTGGGGCTCTGAGGGTAAACGGAGGGAATAGACCCGGAGGAAGAGAACCTTCCCTGGGCGGTTGCCATTGACGTTCCTGCTAGCTCAAGGGCATGTGCCTCCTTCCTGGACCAGAGCCTCCTCCTCGGCTGGGTGAGCAGGCATGGCCATCCCGGGCTCCATGTCCCAGTCAGCAGTGCGGGCATGCAGCACCGCATGGGCCGTGGCCCCCCGCTGGGCCCCCTCGGCTTCTGGCTCCCTGCCATTGTTCTCAGTTCCTTCCAACCTTTCACACCTCCAGCCCACCAGCTCTGTGAGCTCAAAGGCCCAAGGTCAGAGGCAGAAATCAAGACAAAACAGCTTAGCTATCTTAAATCACCCCATTGTTGTTGTGGAGGAAGTCAGTAAAACAAGGATGAGCTGTTAGGTCTGACATAGAAACACTGAGTATGGTGGCCCTTGGGGAGCCAGGCAGATCTAGGCACTGTCCGGACACCCTGGGCCAGCCCCTTCACCTCCCCGAGGCCCGCTGCTGTGGGCTCAGTTCAGCAGCGCCTGTGATGATCGCTATTACTGTTCTTGTAGCCTCTTAGGTGTGGAAGCTGAGAGCTGCAGCCTGGGGCCCACGCTCATCTCTACAGCCACTCCTGAGCCGCCACCAGCTCATGGCTCTAGGTTCCCTTCAAACGCCTGCCTGATGCAGTGGGCTTCTCCCCTGAACTGCAGACGTACACCTCCACCTGTCGGCTGGACATCTGCCCCAACTCTCGTGTCCATCTCTATATCAACGTGTCCAGAACCCCTGCGGGTGGGCCGGGTGCAGGGGAGGCTTCTATGAGAAGAAGGGGGTCCTGGCCTCCCAGGAAGGGGAGCCCAAAGTTACTGGGGAAGGGAGGAGCCTGTGCAGGAACTGCTCATCTCACCCTAGAATGCTGAGTTGAAGCTAAAGTTCCGCAACGTTGTGTCACTGGACACCCCAGCCCGATTGGGCCAGGGAGGAAGGGGACCCCCTTCCCAGGTGGGGTCGGCCAGCTCTGTGCCTCCCACCCTGAGAGACCCTGGATCTCTCCACACAACAGAAAAGTGGGGAGATGGGAACCACACAGTGTTCTGGGGGAGGCCTGCAGGAGGACCAGCCCCCGTGGCACTCTGTGGCTTCTATTCCTGGGCTCCGGTGGCAAGTGAGGCTGCCTCCAGCCGGCCACAGTCCTCAGGCCTCCCCATCTCAACCCAACAACACCCGGAACCCAGGCTGCACCCCTCTTTAATGATGTTACTTGTTCCTTATTTAAAAATTACAATAGTACTGGGGCGCCTGGGTGGCTCAGTCGGTTAAGCATCCAACTCTTGATTGCGGTTCAGGTCATGATCTCAGGGTCCTGGCATCGAGCCCCTCATCGGGCTCCCTGCTCAATGGGAGGCCTGCTTCTCCCTCTCCTACTCCCCCTGCTTGTGTTCCCTCTCTCACTGTCTCTCTCTCTCTCTGTCAAATAAATAAATAAATAGGATTTAAAAACACACACAAAGGGGACCCCACCACTCTTGTGGTTCTGCATCTTGCTTTTATTTTCACTTAATAAACTGAGAACACTTCTCAATGCCAGAACAGTCTTACTCTTGGCTGCATAGTTTCCTGCAAGCCACCACCTCCATGCCCCAGGCCAATGCAGTGGCTCTGCTTTCTTCCTGTGCTAGGACAGACCACGAAGCATCCAACAGCTTTGGCATTTTGCAAGGATAGGTTCCTAAAAGTGGGATTTCTGGGTCACAAGGAGCATGCATTTTGAATGTCTGCCCAGCTGCCCTCCCACTGCCTTCAGGAACCACACCCGTCCCACGTATGAGGCATTGGAAGCCACACACGCTTGCCAGTGGGGCATCGTCCCACCTTCAGTGTGCCCCCGATGGGTTCTGGAGCAGGGCTAAGCATTTATTCAGCTGTTCACTGGCCATGTACATTTCTTCTCTTGTAAATTCCCCATTCCTCTCCTCTGCCCATTTTTTTTTTCTACTGGGCTTACTACTTTCTACTGTGTCTTACTATATTGGCTCATGGAATCTCATTATATCTTATGATAGTAATCTGTTGTACATGCTTTAAATATTTTATCCCAGTCAAATATCTCTTAACTTTGTTTATCGTGTATTTTGACATGCATAACCTTTTTATTTTTATGTGGTCAAATCCATCAGGCTTTTCTTTTATAGCTTCTGGATTTTGTGCCTCACTTGAGAAGCTTGTCCCTCCTCCCAGATCATGAAAATATTCTTCTCTCTTTTCATCCAGTGGTTTTATAGCTTTGTTTTTCCCTTTCATAGCCCTGATGCCTCTGAAATGGATTTCACAGTGTGACACTCCCTTTCTTGTGGTCGCACCTTGGTGCCCACGGATGCTCCAACTGCTCCTGCCTCCCCATTCCTTCCTTCCTTCCTTCCTTCCTTCCTTCCTTCCTTCCTTCCTTCGTTCACTGCACAAACATGTTTGGAGCCTTTACTCTGTGCCAAACACTGAGGATACAGCAGAGAAGACCACAAGCCTGCCCTCGGAGAAATGACGTCTGGTGGGAGAGACAGACTGCAAAGGAAAAATGCACAGTTAGGGAATGCGAATTCAGGTCATATGGGGGGAAGTGGGATAAGGGGCTGGAGGTTAACACAGGGATGATATTTTAAGGAATGTGGTCAGAAGAATCTTCTCTCAGAAGACAGCCAAAGCCAGAGATGCTAATGAAGTGAAGGAACAAGCCCTTGGCTGCCTGTTGCAGGCTGTTCCGGATGGAGGAACTAGCAAGTGCAAAGCCCTATGGGGGTGAGGGTGTGGGGGTGGGAGGAGTGTGCTTTGCCAGGTCAAGGAACAGCGAGCTGGCCATGTGGCTCTACATGGGGGCTGGGAGATGAGTCATGGGCTAGATTCTGGGTTCCCTGGGGAGTCCCTGGGAAGAGACAGCTTTTATTTTGTGTGTGATTGGAAGTCTTTGATGATGGCCTTGGCACATGGGGAGGAGGTGGGTGGATGGGTGGGTATGGGTGTGTGTGTCCCTCTTTGCTGGTCTTTCAGTGGCGGGGGCGGGGGTGACTGGGCCCATGCTTCACCTCACTCCTTACCTCGCATTCTCATTCCTGTGGTCTTCATCAGTGTGCAGTGTGTACCTTGCTCTGTGCCCGGCACATGCTAGGCCTTCCGTGAGCATCTGGGAGTGACCCATGTTAACTCCAGCCCAAACCCTGTCTTGGTCCCCAGACCTGTGTCTTCAGGGACCCCTGATCTGTCCTCCAGGTACCCCACTGGAACCTCACACCCAACATGTGCCAATGTGGACTCGGTTCCTCCCTTCCCACCCTCTAGAGAAGGCAATAAGATTGGATGCTGGTCACTGGCCATCCATGTGAGCCCTGCAGAGGGACAGTAAGCATGCCATTGCTTGGACTGGGGGACACTGAGCCACCAGAGGGTGGACACAGGCTCCACGCTGTTCCCTTGACTTGGGAGATTACGACAATGAGTCAGTCAGATGGGCATGTCACCAATGTCTTCTGTGGTCCCAAAGGGCTTGCAGAGCTGGCCCCGGACGAGAAGGGAGCCCAGGACCAAACTGAGCAGCCCAGTCCGGCAGCCTGACACCAATCACTGAGAGGCAGCAGACAGTGGGCACAGAGAGACCTCAGAGGGAACCCTCAGCAGGGAGGAAGAGGGGCTGGCCCAGGGAAGAAAGCAGGAGGGCTCAGAAAAGTGGGGAAACAAGAAGTGACCCCCCAGGATCCCAATGACCTCACACTTGACCGAGGGCACACAACTTCCATGGTCGGGTCCCGCCCTCCCCACTGATGTGCACGTGTGCGCACAGCACAGATAAAACACATGCACACCCCAGACACATGGCACACACTTACACTACTCAGACCATGGATACACACACACACACACACATCACAGACATAGACGCACAAACCACAGAAATAAACACACCATCCATCCACACACAGACACACACACACCACACAGACACATACCATAAATCCCACCTGCATATATACACGCTGCAGACACAAACACACTGACCCACAGACCCCACCAGGACACCCCCAGCTCCTACCCCCAACTCTGGTCTCATCTCACTGGCTTCTCCAGGGTAGGAGGCCCATGGTTCCAGGCTCACAGATGAGTGGGCAGATGGGCCCTCAGGAGGATGGGGGCACCCCCCCCACCGCCACGGTGCTCTGGGCCCAGTCAGCCTTGCTGGTGTTGGAGCGCAGGAAGTCAGGTGGTCTGGAGGTTGGGGGCTGTACTGCCTGGTGAGCTGGGATCCTTGCCTTGGTGAGAGCCGCTCCCAGGATCTGGGGGCTGTGGGATGGGGAGCACTCGGGTCCCTGGCTGAGCTGGTGAGTCTCTGGGTGGGTCCCTACCAGATCACGCTCTCCCTGCCACAGGACTGCCTTGTTGTCTGACCCCCCCCCCTCGGCCCCATGTGTATGCTTTCATGCATTTTGCAGCCATCGTTCCCCTTTGGAATCCAAGATGGGGCAGACCGGGGTCATACATTAAAGGACGGCAGAGGAAGGCGGGCCAGGCATGCTGTTGAGTGGCCGACCCCACAGCAGGCGTACCATGTGAGTCTAACCTTAGGTCTGTCCTCTAGCTGCCCCACGAGGGAGCTGTTGTTACCGTCACTTTACAAGTGACAAACTGAGGCCCGCGGTAGAGAGAGACTGTACAGCTAGCCACCCACCCTGGGATCTGCCTGCTGCCCTGTCTGCACCGTGGGCTCCCTCTCCTGACAACAGCCAGTGCCAGGCTGAGGGAGGCCGGCTGAAGAGCCGGCTGCCCCAAGCCCAGCCTGTCTCCCACTCTGCCGGGAGGCATGGCGGCCCTGCCCCGGTGCGAGCTCGCAGGGCCAGGGAAGGCGTCCCGTTCTCCAGGCCTGCGTGCTGAGACTCCGGCCAGGCCTCTGCCCTCCCCTCTATGCCCCTTTCACTTCTTTATTAAGCCTTGTATAACTCATTTTTAGCAGTCGTGGGGCCAGGGAAGGAAGGGCAGAAGCAGCAGTAGAGGTAGACTGGTCAGGCCCCTCCTGGAGAACCCGGGGCTGGGAGCTCAGGACCCTGTGGAGCTGGGCAGGCACGCATGGGCCTGGCAGGAGCTGAGTGTGTGGGGTGGGAGCATGGGGACCGGAAAGGCCCAGGGCCAGGCCTCCTCCGTCTTGTCGTGCTTCCCATGGAGGGACGGGGTGTGGGCCCTGGGCTGGTGTCCACCATCTTCCCCCGCCAGGAGGGCTGCGTGGAGGGGGGCACTCAGGCGTGAGGTGGTGACAGGGCCCCCAGGGCCAAACCATCCAAGCTCTGGCCAGCCACACAAGGGTGGGAGGGTGGGTGGGGGAAGGAAGGAGGGTGGAGGCAGGAGGGGCCCCAGTCCCGGCTGTCAGATCACAACTGCAGTAATTATATAAGCAGACACCTCGAAATGTTGGCTGTCACCTGGCTCTCGGCCCCCTCAGGACTCCTCTCCCATGGTGGCATCCGTTCGTCCCCGAATGCAGACACATTTTGGCTTAGGTCTCTAGGACTCGTTATTTGGGCAGAAAAGGATATAGGTGCCCCATCCTAACATCTAACTCAGAACCATTAAACCCTCCTCCAGACACCCGACCATGGTGTGTGGGGCTGAGGAGACCGGCTCCCCTCTTCACTCGTCAGCGTCAGCTCCACCTCAGAAGTCCCCCTCCCTCCCCATGCTAGATACAGGCTGTCTTATTCTGTGGCACACATAATGAACATAAAGTATTAGCCAGTGAGCGGCTTGCTTAATCCGTTATTTAGCTCCTGGTTTATGTCCATCCCCCACCCCCCACTCGCCTGTAAGGACCCAGAGGGCAGGGACCTTATCTGTCCTACCAAGCAGCTATCTCTTTGCTCAGCGCAAGGTGGCATCAGGTCTCTGTTGAATGAGGGCATGCATGCATGCACCTACTGGACACAGGTTCCCCGAGCACACACTGAACATGCCAGGCGCAGGGTAGCCTGGGTGAATGGAATGGGGTTCCCACCCGTGAGAAGCTCCTGGTGCAGGGTCCCCCCCGCCCCCGGTTGCTAGGCCGTCCCCGCCCCAGAAACTCGGCCCTGACAAACAGCCTTCTCCCTTGCTTCCAAGCTGCCCTTTGTGCTCCAGTCCCCACCCCTCCAAGTCTGTCTTAATTCTGGTGGAACCTCTTGGGCTAGAGCCACCGGAGCACCCTCTACAGACCCCTTACCTGTGGAGCCTCTTCCTAAAGCCACAACCCTGATGCTCCTGGAAGCCCCGCCCTTCTCTGGCTGGCAGAGACCTTGGGTGAAACCAACCTTGGGATGAATGGCAGAGAGAGAGGCAGACTCCCCTGTGGCAACAGAGGTCGGGGAGCCCTGGCCTCTCAGGAGGGGGAGTACCAGGTTCAAGGCCCCCTGAGAGGGAAGGAAGACCTTGGATGGGAACGGTCATGATTGGAGCCAGCTGTGGACAGATGACCCCCACACGGGCGGGGCATTAGTATGAGGACCTCCAGCCTTCATCCCCTGGGTGGCCAGGGGTGGGGGAGGATCCTGGGCCCACCCTCCTTCTGGAGAAGGCCTTGAGGACTGCTGGAGTTCAGTGTTACCAGTACCCAAATCACCAAACCACACAGCTTTGGGGCAGCTTTAGCTTAGCTTGTTCATGGAATAGGAGGCCACCTGACCTCAATCTCTGTGGATTGCAAAGAAGTCAAAGGGGCTACAGGCACACAGAGACAGGAACTCAATCAGTGAGGATGATGCTTCAGCTGCAAAGAGCAGAAAACTTGACCCAAAATGGCAGTGAAGAAAATTTCACTTAACAGAACTTAAGAACAGCATGAAGGTTGACTAATTTCCTGATTCTGTGACATCATCACGGGCGCAGATTCCTTCTGTGTTTCAAAATTGTTTTTCCTCAGTATGTTAACTCTGTCTTCAGACTAGCTCCTCTCATGGCCTTAAGATGGCTGCCAATGTTGCAGGCATCACACACAGACACAACACCACTGAGAGAGACAGAAGCCATCTCTTCTTATTTGTTGATTTTAGTCAGTGGGAAACCTTTCCCACTAGCTCCTCCCCCAGCTCATTTCCCCTCACATCCTATTGGCCGGAATTGTGCCACATACCTGCCTCTAAACCAATCACTGACAAGGAGCATGGAAGCAACCACCTTTGGCTTAGAATAGTTAGGATTTACCCTTGAACCCCGGATGGAAGGGGCATGACCACCAGCAAATCCGTCCTACCAGTGAGGAGCAGGGCTGTTGGGGAAGGGACTGACCTCTAGGGCAGAAAGCACAATGTGGGGCCTTCAAAATCACAGCGTCCCAGGGCCTACAGACCCCAACAACACTGGGTTCAAGAAACACTGGAAATCCAGCTCTTGTCTGGCTAGGCCCTTGGCTTACACAGCAACACACACCTGTGACAACATGGGGCTACTGAATCCTGCTGAGTGGGGACCCTGGCGGGGGCGAGGGCTAAAAAAAGTTGGCCCAAGGCACTTGCGGGTCTGGTGTCAGACAGACTGGACACCTCATCCTCCCGGGCTGACGATATCTGACGTAGAGCACAGGGCTCCCTTCTCCTGTTTGGGCTCCATAATCATTTGTCAAAGGAGCACCCACAGGAGGGAATAAAAATTGTCTGGGGGGGTTGACTCCGGCTCAGGAGCTAGAGCCTCTGCCTCTCTAGAAGGGCTCAGCCCCCACAGCTGTGGACCTCTCCCATGCTCCCTGTGAAGACAAGAGCTTTTCTGGATAGTGAGTGAGGGGAAAATCTCCACCCTCTGGGATGGCATCCATTTCCTGCCAAGGAATCATCTAGGTGTTTTATAGGCCAGCAGCTTCCCCGAGACTCCCGAGGCCTTCACCCCTGCCATGAGGCATGGCTGCATGGGAAGAGGCAGGAATGGGTTCCCCCCAGGGTTGTATCTCCCCACATCATTAGCCACTATTGATGGAAAGTCAAATGACCCTTGAGTGGGAGGTGGTGTGTGGAGGAGTTTATATGCTTTTAGAGCCAGTTTTCCCCATCTTGTTGTCTGCTTCTGGCTCAAGGCTGAAACAGGGCTGGTCTTACCAATGCCTGGCTACAGTGTCATTTGATTTTTAAGAGGAGCCCAGGAAGGAAGTAGAACAGCCCCCTCGACAGGCAATGAATGTCGCCACCTTCCAAGACTTCAGGGCCAACTCCGCCAAAGGAACTGAGGAAAGCCGGAAGCCAAAACCTGTTTTAATTGTCGAATTTGTTTTTCATCTATGAGCTCATGTGATTTGCTTCACAGCCCTGTAAGAGAGTTGACCCAGGGACCTCTAAGCCCACTGGACAGATGAAAAAACTGAGTGACTAGCCCAAGGTCCCTCTGTGGGTGAGTGGTAGAACAGATCAGAAGCCTCCAAGCCCTGGGCTGTTCGACTGCACCCGTCACGATGCTTCTGTGCGTGAGCAGGCCCTGCACTGGGAGCGGCCCGAGCTTGTCCCCTCAGATCCCCAAATGAATGCCCCACTGTAATGAGACTCTGTCCCAAGACACCAGCCTGTCCTGTCTCTTGGCTGAAGCTGGCTGATGCATTGCTGATTGCGAGGCAACACTTTAGACTTTTGCTGTGATGCCATGGTTGAAATGTGAGATTGGGGCTAGGTTTCTAGCAGTCTGTGCAGAGGAGTAGCAGAAGTGGGAGAATCGCTTGTGCCCGGCGGAGGTGCCCCAACCTTCTCTTGTCAAAAGGGAGGCAAGACAAGGCCTGGTTGGCGACATCAAGAAAGTGAGTTAGCCTGCCTCTCTCCCTCTGTCCCTGTCCCTCCCTCTCCCTCCTTGTTTCAGCAAATGTTCACTCAGCTGTGCTTGGGCTGGGCTGGCAGGGGAGACACCCTCAGAGGCCCCAGTCTCTCTCAGTGACAATTCCCCACTGTTAAGGCCCAGCCGAAGCCCATCCCCACCCCATCCCGAGCCTCCTCTGATGACCACCACCCTCTCTTCCAGACCACAGTGGGCCAGCTCAGGACTTTAACTCCCACCCATAGGCAGACTGGATGTCTCTCCTCATCTTCAGTCCCCCCACCCCCACCCCCCACGCTGGTGTCCACGGGAAGTCTCCTGGCCTGGGCCACAAAGCCATGATCATGGTCGCCTCCCAACCACTTTCTCCACCTGTGTCTCCATCTGGGAGTCATCCATGACCCCCACCCCCCCAGCCCCAGTCACCACATCCTGTCCCTTCCCTGTCCCCACTGCAGCCCTCACCTCTGGTGGGGGTGGGGGAAGTGTTACTCCAGCAGCCTCCTTGCTGGCCTCCTGCCTCAGCCTTTCCCTCTTCCCAGTCTGCTTTTCCCCAGGAGGAAATATCATTGTAGATGCAAACCTTGCCACGTTGAAGCAGTCTGCATTGTCTCCAAGACAAAGTCCAGACCCTAGCAGACAGGAGGCTCCTCTTCTGGGGGGAAGAAGCTGTCCTGTCTCCCCAGCTTCCTTGTTCATGGTTGCTCACTCCCTCTGCCCTTGTACTTCACCTTCACAGCATCGACTTGCTCATACCTGTAATCTCCCACGCGGTGCTCTTTCCACCTCCCGCCTCGGCTCTGCTGTTCCCTCTGGCTCCTCTCCCTGCTCCCCTCTGCTCTTTAATCCAGCCAAGGCCACTCCTCCTGCAGGAAGCATTCCCAGACTACCCTCCCCCATTCTTTCTGCCCAGCCTGGGCTCGGAGACCCTGCTGTGTGCTCACCTCTCCCCTTGCACCCAGTGTACCTTGCTCTCCGTGTCTATTCCCAGGCCCGTCCACAGGAGCCATTAGATTATTCGTCGTATTGCCAAGTGTCTGGCTGAGTGCCTTGCTCTGTGTGCAGATTTGTCCAAAGCAGCCAGCCCTGAAACAGAGCCAACAGAAACCCTGGGGAGGTAATGAGGAGGCCCACTCAGGAAGTGGGGTGCAGCAACAAGCCCCGACACAGGTGCTTGGAGACCCAATTCTGCCTCTGGCTCACCGTGAGACCTCAGGCAAGTCACAAAATGTCTCTGAACCTCCATTCCTCTGCCATATGAGGAGAAGGATGAGCAAGACATTCTGCCCCCTGTCCGCATCTCCAGGTGAGGTTGTGATGACATGAAACGGTGGGGATGCGTGGAGGCACGGGCCTGTTAACATTCCCGAGCATTCCGAACAAGGTGTAGCCACAGGACACAGAGCAGGGTGTATTTCCCACTGGAAAACAAAGCAGGTGGGAATGAGGTTAGCAACTCCAACCCTGCATCTTCCCCCACGTGACAGGTATAAGCTCCCTCAGTGTCACCAGGGCACAGTGCTCTTAGCCCAAGCAAAGAACACCTTCTCCACCACATAAGCACCCCTCCCCGCAAAACCTATCGCGCATCTCTGGTCTTCTCTCCCCCCTCCCTTGTCCTTCACTCTTGTATCCTAAGAGAACCCCTATGCCTCCTTCCCATTTTGAACCCAACCTCTCCCTTCTCTTGAAAACCTTCCCTGATCCCTGTTCAAGCTAAGCTTGAGCTCAGCCTTCCTGCTCCACGGGGTCCCTGCATTGAAGAGCTACCACCCGCCCCAAGGTCAAAGTATTAGGCAGCTATGGAGAGTGACTTCAGTCCGCGCCACAGCTCAGGAAACTGCCCTGTCCCCCCCAACTCACATACGTGCGCGCGCGCGCACACACACACACACACACACACACACGATTTCGGAGACTCGCCTTTTCTTCTAAACACAATCTCTCTAGTTTGGAGCCTCCATCTGCTGCAACCTGAGTCAGCCGGCACCCCCACTGTGTTCTGCAAACTCCATCCAGGCCCCCAGGAACTGAGAGCAAGTCAGGGGTCCCAGGAGTTGGCTTTTAGTCCCTAGCGCTCTCTTCTCCAACTGGGGTTCCTCCCCTGCCATCGAAGATTCCCATCCTGTGTCCCACCGCCTGAGATGGCCTCCCAGCTGAAAACTGAACCCACAGTAGTGTGCTCATCGCTGCCCAGATCATGAATACTTGTGATGCTACTAGATGTGGAGAGAAAAACGCCTCAGCCCAACGGAAGGAGCAAAATGGGCAATGTGGCTGCTGGCTGAGACACTGGGGTGGAGGGAGAGCCCAGGCTGGTCCTCCTGTCAGCTCCCACATTCCACCTCTGCCCAGAGACAGCCCCTGGCCTGGGCACCAGGACCAAGGACCACAGCCCTGCCCCCTGGTCCCCCCAGCTCTGGCCCACCCCGGCCCGGGGTCGAGGCACGCAAACCAGGCCTCCTGAACGGTCTGTGCTGCAAGGGCCCTGGCTGGGGGAGGAAGAGGTTGCCAAGGCTGGAGCCCAAGGGAACCCCACGAGCTTAGAATTTAGAACTTGAACCCTTCAAAGTCTGAGTCCATTTAGACTCCAAAAAACACAACTTCCGTTCCTTCAACATAAACGGGGAGTAGTGGGTGGGGAGAGAGCATAAAACATCTCATAAAAAGACTTCCAGTCCTGCTGGACATCAAAGGGCTCTTAGGAGCCGCCTGCAGATGAGTTCAGGGTAAAGGAATCATCAGCATATGGATTAAATTCCCCATTCATTATGCATCCGCCTGAGCTCAGGAGAAAACCTCACACAGCAGGGCCCCAGTTCAGTGAGCTGGAAAATGCTCTGAGTCACGGAGGGACCCCAAAGGCAATCAGCCGCCCTCCACCATCCCGAATCTTCTTTCCACTGTGGAAAAACCAGCGCTGGAGGAAACCGGCAGTGCTCATTCAGACCATTGGCCCCAAATCCCCTCGGTCAGCCGTTTGCTCGGCTCCCTCCTCCACACCCTCCCACTGCACCCCCTCAGAGAACCGGGGTTGCCCTGAGGGGACTCGGAAGGCGGGGGTGTCCCCCCACCCCCTTCCAGCAAGACTCGGCTTCATCTTGCCCAGGCAGGGCTCCCCACTATGGAAGGACCCTGTGAGCCCCCTCCCTGAGTCCCAGGACCCCACTATAGGACAGAACAGAGCATGATCCTGCTCTGCCAATCACCCTGTCTGAGGTCCTCAGAGGAAAGAGGTACAAAGAAGCACAATAGCAAGGTAGCCCCGCCCAGGTCCCACGTCAGGAACAAAGGACTCATTCCCCAGTCTCTGGGGTGGCTCTGTAGTCAGCTCTCCCAGTTCTGCCCCTCCTGCGGGGAGAAAGCCCCTCATCCAAGGGCGCACCCCTTTCCTCAGGGCCACCTGTCAACCACTGATGGATGACGCAGGGTACAAAGGCTGGGCCGCATCTTCAGAGCTCCCTTCAGGGTGGGTGGAGGCCTTTGAGGAGACAACCTGGCAGCCCGACCCCCTCCCTCCGCCCACTCTGTGTCTTCTTTTCCCTTCCATAGGTGTGGATCCCCAGAGCACCCCTAAGAAGCTCCCCACAGGCAAATCTCCATCTGGGTCTGCTTCCCAGGGACCCCCACCAGCAACATAGGCCAAACAGCAAACTACCAAAGAACCACTTTGTTAAAAACTGGCCTCTCGTCCAATGTCTCCATGCAGAGCTGCAGGAGAGCCGAGTGGTGAACAAAGTTTGGCCCTCGGGTAGAGGGAGGCTTCCAACCTCGCCCTAGACATGAATCCAGATCTTGCTAACCACTCACGCCCGAATCCATGCATTTGGTCCGCACACAGAGGAAATAAAACAGTCCAGGATAAGCCAGGGCCCCCTTCCTGGGTCAGGAGAGACAGAAGACCGCATGAGGAAGCGCACGGGATCCAGCCCCCCGGGGGTTTTGCAGTCTGACCGGAAGAGTAACTGCTCTGCCCCTGAAGCAGGGCATGGAAGCAAGCAGGGAGGCCATGCGAAGCGGACGGCCTGCGTCCTCCCTCAGCGTCTGATTTGAAGCTGAGCCCAGGAGTCACCGACATGAAGTTCTGGTCACAACTTCAGAGATGATTATCAAGGGGACAGTCCCTTTATTCTCAGGGCCTCAGTTTTTCCATGGTAAGATGGCACTGGTCATGCCATCTTGCTTCCCTCAGGGAGCTGGCGTGTGGATGCACTGGGAGAATGTAGCGGCAAAGCTTAGTGAGCCCTGAGAAGATGCACAAAGCAGAAGCCGACTCTCACATTGAGCTGTTTCCCCGTGAGCTGGTCTGGCTTTCCCTCCAGCCAGCAGAGCCAGCCTGGACACAGGTATGCGCCAAAGCTGGCCGGACCCGTGAATTCAGGATTGCAAGACTCAGGGGGCACCCTTCCATTTTCTCCCAAAGGCCCGAAGGCACACAGATAGGAGGGTCAGCGTGACACGGAGTCTGGCCCAGCTGTTAGGAGATTTTGCGCGGCATTCCTCTCGATAATCATTTCATTCCTCTTGTCCTCACACCCACATCTTGCAAGTTGGTTTTCTGTGCCAGTTGTGGGTGGGCTGAGACTCCAGAAGCAAAAGGAAAAGGGAGCTACATTGTTGCTGTACACTGGGGCTCTGTGTACCTTACCTCACTGCTTCTTCCCAGCACCCGGGGCCACCCACTCCTCAAATATCCCAGACTGTGCCCTGCACCAAAGCCTCTAGCTGAGGCCAGGGGTTCAAATCCAGCCTGCAGTCCACCCACCAAGCCCTGTGCCCAGACAACTATGTTTTTCTCATTCATACAAAGATGCTCTATAGGTCGCCCAGTGCCCAGATATTTCAGCCCTCTGAGGGATGGTGTCACTTTACAGAGGGAGAAACTGAGGCTCAGAGAGGTTAAGTCCCTTGTTCAAGGTCACACTGCAGTTAGGTGATAGACCTAGGACACGACTTCAGGTGTATCTGACCCAACCCCTTACAGAGAGTGGGTGGCACAGACAGGCTGTTATCAGACCACACTGGGTCTTCATAAAGTTTGTTTGGAGAAAGGTTTTCTCCGCACGCTGGTTTGTGCCTGACCCAGCCTTATCATTTGGGCATGCAGATAATCCCTTCCAGGATGTGTCAGTTAAGAGTTCTTTGGATTTCAAGTAACAGAAAACAAACCAGCAAAAGGAAAAAAAAAAAAAAAAATCATCCAAAGAGTATCGAGAGGCCTGGTGGAACCTGAGGAAAGAACAGAAAATCCCAACAGGAAGACCAGAAGGACAGCATTGTCCGGCACAGTGGGAGTTCATGGCCAGAACTCTATCATTGACTTGATTTGGTTTCCAGGCCCTCAGTTAAATTTCCCAGTTATTGAAACAGAGAGAACATGATAGGGCAGCTTTCTTCAGTCATGTCTTAGAGGCAGGATCCGCACGACAGTCTGACTGCTGGTGGCCCGTGGATCATGGCAGGTCGGAAGTGGTACATACCACCCTCACACCCAGCCAGACGGGCCGCCATGCTTCAGAGGGCCCCGCGCATTATAGACACACACACACACACACACACACACACACACACACACACACACACACGGAATCCAGAGCTCAGTGCTGGCAGATCACCCCCCATCACCCTAAACCTCCATCCCCACGGCTGACACCACTCAGGCCCCAGGGAAATACCTCTCTGCAACCTGTCCCATGTCCTCCAAATGAATGGTATCTGAATGTGTGAGGGTTTGCCCCTGCGCATGTCAGAGACAGATATTGCTTCCAAATGTGAGGAAGGTTTGAGCCCCAGAAACTCTTACCTAAGAGAAAACAAAATCATTTAACGCAACACGAATGCAACATATTTTAATAACAAAATAGTGTTCCCTCGTATTGTTGAGCATCCATTTTCTTTCTTCTCTTCCTGTTTCTGTTTTTTTTAAAGTTTTTATTTTAATTCCAGTTAGTTAACATACAGTGCAATATTAGTTTCAGATGTATGCTACGCTTCCTGTTTCAAATCATGATTCCAAAGGTATGTGATAATTAGCATATTTTTCACAATTGCAGAGTTGGTATTTTGCATGAGTGAGAAATATTTTGCCATATTAAACAATTCATTTTGCTCTTTAGTTTGTCTATATTAGAAATCATATGATGAAGTATAACACCAATTCTTTATATTGACAGCTAGATAATCATAGAATGCCAGAATCATGGGTAATTTTCCTTTTATAAAAATATTGAATACAATTTACTTGAATTTTCCAAAAACTAAGTGAAATTAAAAATTTCATCTTTACTTAAATAATTTTGATTTACGATTTTAATTGTCATTGATTATCATTGTATTTTGTCCCTCGATTGTAATAGATAATTTTGAGTATTTTAGAGGAAAAAAGACTTTTCTGAAAACATATAAATTAAAAATTCTTATTCTTATGTTTAGCATAATTTAGACTTTTTGATGAAAACATATTCAAATCTTATACACTTTAAATACATTTTATTTTAAATCATTTAGGTCAAGGCTGGCAAATTTTTTCTTAAAGGGCCAGATAGCAAATATTTAGGCTTGCAAGCAATAGGGTCTGTCACAACTTGACAATGCTGTTGCAACATAAAAATAGCTATAAATAAATTATAAGTAAACATACGTGGCTGTGTTCCAACAAAACTGTATTTATAAAAATTACTTGTTTGTATGCTGTTTCATGTGTAAGAAATTTTTTGGAATGATGAGTAACAAAACGTGTTCTTTGATCAGCTATGAGCAAAGATAGATTGTCAAATCTGACTATACTGTCCAGTGAATATTAATAATCAAAGAAGATCAATTCTGATTAAGTCATTGGCAAATGCAGAAGTTAAGGATCAAAATTAGAAACTAATCCTCAGGGTACCTGGGTGGCTCAGTTGGTTAAGTGTCTGCTTTTGGCTCAGGTCATGATCCCAGGATTATAGGATCAAGCCCCGAGTTGGGCTCCCTGTTCAGTGGAGAGTCTGCTTCTCCCTCTCCCCCTGCTTATGCTCTTTCTCTCTCTCAAATAAATACATAAAATCTTAATTAAAAAAAAGAAACTAATCCTCTTCATTACTGTGATGGAATATATTCTGTATTTTCCCTTTTCAAAAGTATTTTCCCTTTTTCAAAAACAAAAAATACACAGATGTGACTTAAAAGCATTAATTTATTACTTTTCTCTTCTTTTCCATTCCTCCAGGTCAGTTAGGTGCTAATAAAACCCCAGAAGCTTCCACTTTGTTGAAAGTTTCTCCTTAGGGTGGGTCTTGTTAAGAAGAGCCGGATGCTCTAGCTTCTTTCAAGATGGTTCCTTTCCCCTCTCCTTGTTGGAAACATGAGGGGACTTTTCTGATATTCACTGCGAGGACCTGGTAGAGCTCCTGGAGGTAAAAGTCACCACCCCTGGGGTGCCTGGGTAGCTCAGTCAGTTAAACACCTGACTCTCAATTTCAGATCAGATCCTGATCTCAGGGTCGTGAGTTCGAGCCCTGTGAGAGCTCCTCGCTCAGCAGAGAGTCTGCTTGCGATTCTCTTTGCCCGTCCCCCCCACTCGCAGACCATCTCTCTCTCTCTCTCTCTCTCTCTCTCTAAAATAAAAAAAAAAAGTCACCACCCCCATGACTGGGTCTTCCTGGAGTTTTTAACTCCACACCGAGCTTCCAGAAATTCTTCAGTATGTTTCAAATGTTCAGGTTGCCCTACCCTGGGCCATGAGATTTCAGCTCACGGGTTTCTGTTCAGGTGATTTGGATTCTCTGTGTCTGCCTATCAGTCTCTCCAGGTCTGGGGCTAGCAGTTTGCCCTGTGACCCCACTTCTCTGACAAATTTAAGAAGAGTTGTTGATTCCTCAGTTAGTTCAGCTTTTTACTAGTTAGGATAAAGTGAGGACTTGAAAAAAGAATCAGACATACGGTTTCTGGGCAAGGCATTTAAGGAGCTTTGCTTTTTTTTTTTTTTTTACTGTATATTAATTTTATTTTATTATTTTTTGAGGGGGTGAAGGAGGGGCAGAAAGAGAGGGAGAGAGAGAGAATACAAAGCAGACTCTACACCCAGCACAGAGCCCGACTCAGGGCTCGATCTCACCACCCTGAGATCATGAGCTGAGCCGAAATAGAGTCAGTTGCTTAACCGACTGAGCCACCCAGGTGCCCCAATTTTATTTGTTATTTTAAAAATCTTTACCATCATGATTATAATAAAAGAAAATTTTCACTGTCTATGCTTTTTTTTTTTGGCCATTATTCTTCATTTCATTTGATGAATAATTTCTGAAAACAATCTTATTGCCTAGAGGAAGGGGATTTGAAAATGATCCACTCTGGGCCGTGGTGTCCTGGAGCCGGCATGCGCTGGCTCATGTGAGCCAATCGTGAAATTTCTTTCCAATTCTGTGTTCAGTGATGTCATGTTGATAGCTTGAAATCAGCCACAGTGGTTGTGTTTACACTGTGGGAATCTGGAAACAGGACAAACGAGGGCTCCCCCATCCCCTGCCTGAGAGGGTTTGTTGTTAAATATTTACCAGTACACCTCTGACTCTGGGTGTCAAATATGCTAGGTACACCCCTGACCTTCAGGACCTACGTAGGCCCAGTGTTGTCTATACCCCTTTTACGTAGTGATGGAATGTGGAAGGCCATGTTCAATTTTATGGTTTGGTGGAGCAGATAACACCCGGCTAATAGGAGGAAACTCAAGTTAGCATGACTATCTGACATCTTCTAGTTGGGTATAGCATTTCTCTGCCAGGCCAAGATCTACTTGTCAAAAAAAGAATAGTTGTTTGCTGAACAAATCCTAGCTTTGCGTCCAAATCTTAAAGTTTCTGCTGATTCTCCAATCAATGATCTACTATAGAAACCTAGCACCATTGGATCTATTGGCTTATAAAGCCCAAAGAGCAGAGCTGCGTACATCACAGCCTGTTAATTAAGAGCTTCTCTTGCTCTGTGTCTCACCCAGGACTGGGAGTCTTCTGGCTTACTCAGTAAACGAATCAGGAAAGCTCAACCAAACATCATGTTTGGTTCTTTCTATGTTCCTTCCAAAGCCGGAAGGAGTTCACAAAGCATACCTCCTTCTGTGTAGTAGGGGATAAAGTGAGTCAGTTTCTCCTTCACTTTGGCACAAATACCCCAATATGTCCCAGACACCCCAATCTCAGAAACTTCAGGGAGGTGGCCAAGCCCTTGTATTTTTATGGGATCTATTGCCTAGCTTGCAGCACACATAAATCTTACAGAAGCATGTAAGTACCTGTTACTTTCTACTCTCCGTGACCTGTTAGCTTGATGTCAGCAAAGCAGTAGGCTAGCATTACATCGTGTGGGGTGATGAGACAATTAGATCTAATTGTGTCATAGAGCCAGAAGACTGATGTAATCCAGAGAGCAGATCGTGAAGATATATTGCTGCCCATTTCAGGTGAAATCTAACTACTGAATTCCGGATGCCTTTATGCTCATAGGAGTTTGAAAAAAAAGAAAAGATTTGCCAACTGTGATGCCATGGGCTGTGTAAATTTATAAAGATACCTCATTTAAAATAACGGCTGAGCTTAAGTTGCCGCTTAAATAAGTTTGCAATTACCTGTGGTTATTCTCCAAGATCGCTCTGTCTTCTACATCAACTAAACAGGCAAGCTGTGTAAGAGTATGATAGAAATCACTATTGCTGCATTGTTTTCAAATGTTTGATGTTGGCAGTAATATCTGAAATTCTCCAAGGATGTAGAACTCCATGGGCTAATAACTTTGATAAGGAGGTAGAATTCCAGAGGCTTCCATTTGGTCCTTCATTTCTATAATAGCCATTATTGCACAAAGAATCAGCAGGGAGATTTGGTCAACTCCTAAGTGTGTTCAATCAAACTATTTACTCAAAACATTGGCAAATAAACAAAGGATAAGTTCTGGTTCCCACTGCCTTCACTGAGGTGGATTTGAGTCAAAACTATCACTTCAGCCTCAGAATCCTCTAGCTGGTAGACCAGTGATGTTTGGGGCTTTCGGGCATAAGGCTTAGCTTAAAGCCAATGTTCAATAGTTCTTTCTCCAATGCAGAATTGCCTGCAAAGTGGCCCAGATCGCTGTGGTAGGCCAGGAGGAAGATTCACCTTACTGCAAGGCCCTGCTTTAAGGGTAATGGGTTCTTTTCATGGGTTCTGGGTTTAGGAATCGTATCACGTCTAGGGATGGGCGAAGAAGTCATGACTTTCTATCATGATAAGTCCGAACCAAGAACATCTTAGTAGACTACCTCTATTTCAGTCCTACGGACTCTAAAATCAAAGAGGCATAACCTAGATCCCCATGGGTCAGACCACCATCACTCCAGCCCAACCCTCTCTAACGCCACCACACCCACCGTCTCTGGTGCTCAAGCACCTTGCCTGGACCGTGCCCCTCAGCATCTTCCATCCTTGAAACCACATCATCCCTGACTTATGTCTCCGGCCTTCAGAGAACAGCCATTACAGATCTTTCCAAAGATGCTAGTACTCCCCTCACCAGAGGATTTGTGGTGAAAGGAGTGTCCTCTTGGGGGAAGAAATTAGGAGCAGATTCAGGTGTAATAAGTTCACTCCAGAGCTGTCATTTTTCAAGGCATGTCTGGCCTTTCAATGTAGGCCAGTTTCCCGTTGACCAGTCACAGGAAGATGAGAACTGCCTCCATTTGCCCAGGCTGCCCATTGAATTCAGCATATCCAGTGTGGGAAGGACCCCCATATTGCTAAACCCCACCTGCTCCAGAGCCAGTTGTTTTGAAAGATTCTTAGAAATAGAATTGATAAGAACATGCTGATAGACCCGAGGTGGAAAGTGAAGAAGAGAAGGAGATTTGAGAGATGACTCCCAGGATTTGTCAGGAGCAACTGGTAGAGGGCAGTGTCATTGAGTGACATGGGTCAAACCAAAGGGGGCGTGGGTTTGGGGGAAGTGCTCCCATTATTCCCACTGGGCAGAACTGGTTAAGGAAGTTAAGTGACTCTCCTAAGGTCACACAGCTAATAAGTGACAGAGGGCATCCTGAGTCTAGAACCTGGGCTCTACCACCTTGCCTCCCTTCCTGCTCTCCTGCTCCTTCCTTCCACCTCCTATTCAGGGCTGCCTGGAGCCTTCATGAGGCATTTGGAGGCTTCCACGCTGAGCACTTTGCATGCCTTTTAAAACTTAATTCTCTCAACATCCCTGTGAGGTAGATTCTATTATCCCTGATCCTACAAATGAGGGAACTGAAGCTCAGACAAGTTCATTAGCTGCTTATTGATTGCCTAAGTTGACCAAAGGACCGACATAGTGCTTATACTTTATCTTACCAGCCTATTAAGTAGATCAAAAGGGAAAGTATCTGTGGTAGTCCTTGGAAAAGTTAGCGTCCCCAGGTATTTGGGCAAAAACCAGTTTTGCTCCCCCTGTGTGGAGGAAAACTCAGCTCTTCCCTACTGTATGTCTCTTTCCCCTGGTTTCTGCTTTACTACACACACAGCACACTTCAATTCTCTGAGACATGGTCTGGGTATCTTACAATTTACTCAATTCTGCCATTATCTACCCAGAGATAAGGTTCAGGGCTTGGTCCTACAAGACTACCCCCCACCTCCAACCCTCCAACACACACTTCAAATGCCAAGTGCTAGGCCAGCTTATCACATGTGCTTCTAATCTACCGGCTAAAGACTGGGGGTCCCAGTGACCCCTCCGTGGGTTCGATTCATTTGCTGGAGCAGCTCACAGAGCTCAGAAACACTTACATACTTTTACCAGTGTATTATAAAAGGATCTGATAAGGGATACAGATGAAGATCCAGTTGGAAGACATAGGTAGGGCAGGGCGTGTGGGAAGGGGCACTGAGCTTCCTTGCCCTCTTCAGGCACACCGCCCTCCCAGCAACTTCACGTGTTCACCAACCCAGAAGCTCTCTGAACCTTCCACTTTGGGGATTTTATAGAGGAGTCATCACACAGGCATGATCAATCATTAACTCCATTTTCAGCCCTTCTCCCTTATCCAGAGATCCAGGGAATGGGGAGAAGGGGGGAATGCAGAAAGTTTCTAATCATGGCTTGTCCTTTCTTGTGACCAGTGCCGAACTACAAGCCCACTCAGCGTCTCCTCCTATCACCCAGGAAGTTACAAGGGCTTTAGGAGCTCAGTGCCAGGCACCAGGGACAGAGGCTAATATATATTTCCTATGATCTCATACCTGGTATAATAGAAAGGTAACTGTCTATGGTACTTTCTGTTGCCGCTCTTTGCTTGGGGGCTCAGCACACCTTGGTGAATTATTATATCGAAGCGGACTTTTCCTGTCACTTAGGAATTGGTGACCAGACTCCACAATATGAACACGAGAAGGCACTAGCCTTAAAGAGAGCTGCCAATAACCGTGGCCAGACTCCCGCTGCCCGGGTTGACCCGGGAGTGGAAACTCTGGGCCAGCTACCATCACACGCCACCTTCTGCTCAGCCCAGTCACCTGAGGAGAAGGCCGGGCAGAAGGGAAGGGGGCAGAATCCAGGAAGGGTTTGTGGTGGAATGTTTCTCCCGCCACCCCCATGGAGAAAGAGGTTTCCCCTTGTAATGGTTGATTTTACATAGGATGCCCACAGAGCTGTTAAAACGTTATTTCTGGGTGTGTCTGTGAGGGTGTTTCCAGAAGAGATGAACACTTGAGTGGGTAGACTAAGGAAAAAGAGCACTGTCCACAATGCAGGTGTTAGGATAGAACAAGGCAGAGGAAGGGCAAATTTGCTTTTTCTGCTTGAGCTGGGACATCAGAGCTCCTGGTTCTCGGGCCTTCAAGTTTGAACCGAACTATACCTCCAGCTTCCCCGGGTCTCTGGCTTGCAGCTGGCAGATCCTGGGACTTCCTGGCTTCCATAATCATGTGAGCCAATCCCTGTAGTAAGGGAGGGAGGTGCGGGGAGAGGAACCCTCCTCGGGAGAACACCATGCTTCGGGCTGAAAACCACCACATCAGCTCGCCGCCAGACACAGACTGAAGCGGGGAGGCTTCCCGTCACCAGCATGAAACCTAGGTTTAGGTTCTTGGGACAACGTCTCCCCTCTGTCCTTCTGTCCTGCCCCCGTACTTGGGGAGCCATGTCCCAGAAATGGGGTGGGCAGAGGTGGGAGGAAGTAAGTGTCTAGAAGAGGCCAATCCTCTCCCCACTTCAAATCCTCCCTGTTCCGAGGTCAAATCTCAGATGCATGGAAGGTTTAAACCAGGCTGGGATCATTTATTTATTTATTTATTTATTTATTTATTTATTTATTTATTTGAGAGAAAGAGAGAGCACAGAGTGAGAGAGAGAGAGCACGAGCAGGGGGAGGGACAGTGGGAGAGGGAGAAGCAGACTCCCCGCGGAGCAGGGAGCCCGATGCAGGGCTCAATCCCAGGACCCTGGGATCATGACCTGAGCCGAAGGCAGACGCTCAACCCACTGAGCCACCAGGTGCCCCATAGACGGGGATCCTTTAATAACCAATAGTTATTTGATCCACTTGCCATGTTGTTCAGGATTCAACAAAACTTGCTGGCACTCAGGCATGGGTTAGAGAGTTTAACCTCTGCGAACTGACCCTCCTCCATGAAACTCCCCCTCAGATCATCTAGAACACAGCCTGCCCAGGTGGACACTGCTTCCCATGGCCCTTTGCAGTGCCATGTCACTCCCTGTAGTGCCAGGGTCCCAACACACCGCCACAGCAATGCCTCTGAGCCGGGTCCTGCAGCCAGTGCCGAGAGGAAAGGAGGGATGCTGACTCATAGTCCCGATGACAGCACTCCTACCCCTGGTGACAGCGACCAGATGGCGAAGCCCTGTCCTGAGACCACCCGGCGCTCCCAGCCCGAACGCGCCTGTCCATCAGAGAGGAGCAGATTAGCCATGCGGGGCTGGGGTTTTGAGGCTTGCTTATTTAAGCCAGGGCTCTTGTCCTCTCAGTGGGCCCCTTGTTCATCCTTGATGGGTTTGGAGAACAGAACAAATCAGCTTACCCAGGCAGCACAGGACTAGTCAGAGGTTGATGGGTTTGGGAGGAATCTGCAGGCTCCTGTGGGCATCTGCCCAGGCCGTATGGCCGATGCCCTGGATGTCATGGCCAACACTGTGACCATAGCCACCTGTAGTCAGTGCCTGAGGATGGAAACGAGGCCTCCCGCCTTTAAAACCCGGTGACGTCGGTCTGCCTGTTCATCTGCCGGGAAAGTTAGAAGCGGTCCTCAGCAGCTTCTGTCCCTTCTGTCTTTAAGTTTTGTGTGGGGTGAGGGTGCAGGGGAGTACACAGACAGGCTTTCCCCCAGCTCTGCCCTGTCTTCAGGCCCAGCCCTCCACTCCCTGTGGGACCCACACAGGAAAGGCCTCCAAGCCCAGGATCAGAGTGGGGATGGTACAGGAGGTCAGAGAGAGCCTGGAGCGGTCTTGGAAAGCTCCATACGAGGGACACTGAGTCCCGAAGAATGCTAAGGCTCGGGGCATCTGGGAGGGGTAGGCAGGGCACCGCGGGCACAGGAGCTCGCTCGCTGGGACCAAGGGTGAGATTCACTAATTTGGTTGCTAGAACTTCGAGGAGGTTTCCTGCGTAAGGGTTTTGTGCTATAGCTGGGGACCAGACCACGGAGGGTCAGCGTGACTGTGCCCTCCAGGGCTTTCTGTCTAAGAAAACGCAGGGGACAGAGCAGCCTGGACCATCGGAGTGGTCCCAAGCAAGCACCCGTGTAGGGTGGAGTGGTCAGATGGCTGCAGGAGGGACCTGTGTGCCTGGAAGGTTCTGGAAGAGGCCGGCCTCCTTCTCTACATTGTCCGCTGTTCTAGCTTCACCCTTTCTTTCCCTTCTAGCCAGGAATGAATTCTCCCCACTCCAAAGCTTCATTCTTTGGTGCCTTGGCCAGCACCCATCCCCTGGGCCTAATATGCTCTTCCTCATCTCTGTCTGGCCAACTCCTGCTTACCCTCAGCCTCTGTGTGAACCATCCCCTTCCCTGGGCTCCTCACCAGACTGCATGGGGGGGGCCCCTCTTCTGGTTTCTCCAGAACACCAACCTGAGTGTAACAAGGATATTAGATATTAACTATGTTATCTTCACAATAACTCTATTAGGAGACATTATCCTCTTCACCTTAACAGATGAGGACACGGAGGCACAGAGAGGCTAAGTAAGTTGCCCAAGATCACACAGCTACTTCCTCGAGGGCAGAAAACTACCGTCATTGTTTACAAGCCTACATCCCTTCCTGCCCAGGGGGGGTCTCCAGATGCAGGCAGGCCTTCTCTCTCCTCACCGTGCTCTTCTGGGCCAGAGTCCAAGGGATGTTTGTCCACCAAAGAGTGTGTACCTGCCCGCGAAACAAACAGCCATCCCAGAACCGCCCCCCTCCCCGTGCCAGTCATGCAGGTCACATGACATTGCTTCTCCTTCCCTGGCTGCTACCCTCCCTTCCTAGAGAGAGGGGGAGGTGACAGCAGGGCCTAGGCTCCCGCAGCAAGAAAACAAACAGCGTCAACCTCACCGCCTCCCACCCGTTCTCCTCCAACCGGGATGCCCTTCTGGCTATCGGGCGTGAAGGAATTCTTCCAAGACCAGGGAGAGGCAAGAGCGATGCAGGCAACAAGGGGTGACAATGGGAACATTCACCAACCCCCATAAACCATGCTCTGGATCTTTGCCCAGATGTCAGCCACCTTCACCCAGTCGTCACCAAGCCTGGACTATGCAGGCAGGTGGCCGACCCCACACTCAGGGACCAGGGAGGCTCGGTTGTCAGCGCCCGCCCCCCGCCCAGCCCACATGGCTTCCATCCTCAGAATAAGCCAGCTTCTCCTTCTCTTTCTTAGGTCCCAAGGTCTGTTTCTCGCTAGGGCACCTTCCCAGATGCCTGACTTCACAGAATTCTTGCCGTTAGGCACAGGTCACAGAGCCAGACTGTCAGCATAGTTCTCCATGGGCCGAGTGCCTCTCCGCTCCCGTCTCCCTCTCTTCTCTTTACACAGGCATCAACCACCGGTGGGTGAACACACTTCATGGCTCCTCCAGCCTCTCTGCAAACACAGGCAAGCACACACAGAGCTCACTCACAAGCACAAACACACGTAGGCACAAGTAGGCACACACGGGCTTAAGAGTTCTGAGTCTCCCAGTACTTTCGATGGGTCCGTTCTTCACACAGCACTCTGCACAGCAAGACTGGGATGAGGACCTTTTGGAGACGGGCTCTCCGTGAGTCGTGGATGGCTTCCCCAGAAGCCGCGGCCTCTGTATTCTACGAACGGAAGCTCAAGGTGCCAGCAACAGTAAGGCCCATCATGGCCACAGCCAGTCAGCATCAGGGTCAGCCAATCAAAATGGCTTCAACCAGTGTTGCTCGATCTTTCACAGGCATACAAAGCATGTGGGGATCTTACTAAACTGAAGGTATTCACTGAATAGGTCTGGGTGGGACGCAAGATTTGTACATTTCCAACAAGCTCCCAGGAGATGCCAATCCTGCTGGTTTTTGGAACACACTTGGAGTAGCAAGCTTAAATAAGATAGTTTGTTTCTCCCTTGTGTTCTTGAAATCCAGAAGGAGTCAGTCCAGGATTGGCGTGGCGCTTCACGGTCTCAGAGACCTCTGTTCCTTCTATCTGGTTGCTCTACCGCATGTGATTTCCATTTCTGAGGTGATTCTCATGACCCAAGATGGCTGCTGGAGCGCGAGCTATTACACTGCATTTCATCCAGCCCCTTTCCCATAAAGAAGAAGGGGCAGAAAAAGAGCTTGCCCCTTCCCTAGAAGAACACATCAGGATTTGCACACTTCCCAATAGCCACAGTGAAGCCACATGGCCTCATCGTTGCCCATCAGTAAAGGAGGCTGGAAAACCATCTTGTTTGTCAGCTTACCATGCGCCCTGCTACAAATTGGGAGTTCTATTACCGAGAACTCAGGTAAGGAGCACTGGGAGTCAGTTAGCAATCTCCGACAGACAGCAAGCTGAGACGAAAACATAGACATTTCTCAGCCTTTGTCAGCAGAGCCGAACATGAACACAGAGCACACTTCTGGCCCCTCGGGCATCTCCCCACAACCTCTCAGTCCTCCTGAAGACAAGTCTGATAACACCAGCAGTGCACGGGCAGCCCCAGAGGCAAGGGAGGCCCGGTCAGGCCTCAGGCACTGGAGGCAGACTGCCCAGGTCTCCTCCTTACTGGCTGTATCATCTTGGGTAAGTTACTTCCACGCTCTGTGCCTCAGTTTCCCCATATCTAAAATGGGCATGATGCAAGGATCTCTCTCAAAGTGTTGGTGTGGGGGTGAGATGAGCAGAGCTTGCGGGCCATCCTAGGGCTCTCTGCCAGCCCATCCTGGATCACACCCTGTGCGGCGCTGTGTGCACAGAAGTAAGGAGGAGGAGACCCAAGGCTATCCCGGAGGAGCTGACAATCCATAAGCTGAATTAATGATCTTGGACCCATGCATCGGAAGGCCAGTCATTTATTTGTAGACAATCTCAGTTTGCTAAGAAAATTTCAGGATGATTTTCTTCCAAACTGTGTGCTTTTTTTTTTTTTTTTGGGAGTTAATTTAAGTCATCTCTACACCCAACGTGGGGCTCAAACTCACAACCCCAAGACAGTCCCTTGCTCCTCCAACAGAGCCAGCTGGGAACCCCTCTTCCAAACTGTCTTTTAGTGAGTTTTTGACAGAACAAGTGAATTATAATCATGCTGCAGTAGCTGTGTGATGTATCACCTTGGCCAGGTTGAACTCCCTGCCCCAGAATTCCTCCCCCCGTGCATTTCTGCTGGCGGTAGCCACAGGGGAGGTTGTTCCACCAAAGGGTGGCAGAGGAAGGGACAAGGCGGCAGTCATTCTAGGGGCATGCGCAGTAAATCCTTGCAGCGCTCCTCTGCTTACTTGCCCCCCTAGCTGCTGGGCCGGAGGTCCCTGTTAGACGGAGGTCCCCGTTAGACGGAGGTCCCCATTAGAAGGAGGTCCCCGTTAGACGGAGGCTCCCAGCTTCCACTGGATTCTTCCACCTGCAAGGTCAGAGGCAGTGAGAACAGTCAAGGGTTTCAGTCCCATCCTTGGCGGGGGGGGGTTCTGCACGTGCTCTGGGGGTCAGGGCCTGCTCTAGAACTTCCCTTCTGACTGCTGTCCTGCGGACTTCAAGCTCCAGGATCAGACCTGGAGATGGTTAACCAGCTCCCAGCGTGTGTGTAAGCCAATTTTCTGGAATAAATATTCTATCTGTGTATCTATCTATCACTTGTCTATTTCTCTAAAACCTCCCACTATTCCACTGGTCTCACTCCAGGGATCCTGTGGTTGAACCCCACACTCACTCACACACTATGAGAAATGCAGAGGAACTTTCTGGTCCCTCAGCCCCCTATTTTGCAGCTGGGAGAAGGGAGGCCCAGAAAGGTGAAATGCTGTACCTGAGGCCACCCTTCAAGCCAGCGACCAAGGAAGGACCAGAACCTGCTCTCCTCACCCCCTGCTCCTGTGCCCTTGGCACAGACATCTCCAGCCACGCTCGGGCATTCACACAGCAGAACATTCTGGGCCCCTTCTGCCTCCCAGCTGCCAGGTCTGCGGGTGGGTTGGGGCCATATCACATGCTTAGCGTCCCCTTGTTCTCCCTGTCCGTGCCCCCTGCTCCCCGCCCAGACCCCAGCCTCCCGAACACCCCGTCTGGTGCTGAAGGCTCTGTCTCTGACCAAGATGGACTGATGGGCAGTGAGGAATCTGGCAGGGTTTCTGAAGGGCCCCACCTTCTCCACTTCTGCCTTAGAGGCATCTTCAAGGTACTTTTTTCAACAAACCCTTCTGGAGACTGCCATGGGCTCGCCATTGTCCTAGTCATTGGGGATCCAGAAACTCACGAAGCCCCAGGCCTTGCCTGCCCCCACCCACTGTGGCCAGCCATGACAGGCATTTCTAAATCCTGCAGTCCTTCCTGGCCTGGGGACTCTGGGGAAACACAAGGACCCCAGGGTGGGGGCAGCCCTCCCCAACTCACAAGTCACATCAAAGCACTCTGGAGAACAAACACTGTGCTCCTTGGTGACTGATGTGGGGAAGGCAGAAGGGGGTGGCAGTGGGGAGGGACCAGAGCGAAGTCATTTGTCCCTGTTTACTCACTCCTGAGCCAGAAACTCTCTGAACTTACTGGAAAGCTCCTGGGACTTTGTTTTCCTGAAACGATACAAAAACAGGTTGGACTTCTCCAGTGTTTACTCGAAGACTTAATGACCTAATTATGAGCCAGGTTGCCTGGCAGGATAGCAAGGGTAAAGGTGGGGCAAATGTATCTGCTTCTTACCTGGGCTCCGAGAAGTCCTGGGAGGTGGGCTTCTCCCCCCAAGACAGAAGCAACCCAGAGGAGGAGGGGGCGAGGGGAACCTGGAAGAGTCCTGGCTACGGAGTAGGACAGAGTTGGTAGAATGCTGTGTGGCTTTGAGCAGCTTACTTAACCTCTCTGAACCAGTGTCTTCATCTGCTAAGTAGAAATAGCAAGACTTCTCTTGCTGGATTTTGGAGGACTAGCAGAGGTTGCCCGATACCCAGTACCCAGGAAAAGGCAACTGCTGTTCTTAACAAAGTCCTCATTTGGTCAGGCTGTTGGGGATTCAGATGTTCTGAAGACTTAGCTATGACCCTCAGTCCCCTTCACAAATGGATTCTATCCAAGCATGTATCCTCACTGCCCACCCAGTGTCTCCTCCCAGCCTCACTTCTCCCAGACATGGATGGTACAGCCTCAAGATGGCGGGTGATGAGCTGGCAGATAGGAAATTGCCACTGACAATGTAGAAACCCTCCTAGCTGCTGGGAGAAGGTTCTCCCAATTCAGTCCTGTTGTGTCTTGACTCAGTTTCCCTCTGCTCATGTGTCCTGAACCCCCAAGGAGCCACGTTCATGCCCTGTGCCCTGATAGCTCCTGGCTGCTTCTTTATTCAATCTCCCATGGCCATCAATATTTTGCTCTTGGGTTAGAAAGAAATACACACCTGAGTTGAAATCTCCAGTGGGGACGGGGAGCTATGCGGACATGCAGCTCTGCAGAACACATTTAAATGCATTTTTAGATGTTTCAAAATGAAATTCTTTAAAAATTCTCAAGAAGCTGCTGACCCCAACTTGAGACAATCTGGAGTGGGGTCAGCAGAACCCGAGGCAATCCCACCGGACCTTCTTCCCAGCTGGTAACACCTCTTGCCCTCCACGCCCTGGGCACACAGGAGGAGCAGTGGGTGCTGGCCCAAAGCCAGTGGTGTCCGAGGTAGACTGCAAACAGCGGCAGAAACATTTACTCTTCCCTGTCTCCAAGTCCTTGCAGTGACTTTGCAGCTCTTTCCTCGGGCGGGGGCGGGGAGGGGTACGGGGGGCGCTGTCTGTTCCCCTGCCCTTGAATCCAGGCTGGCCTGATCCAGCAGAAGTGTTCTCAGAAGTGATACTGAGCCAGGCCCCCGAGGCCAATAGGCTTCCCCTCTCCTAGTGACCCCTGGTAAGTGGACTCAGAAATCAGAGCTGCTTCCCTCCGTGGGAGACAGCACCTTGGTCCTGCGTCTCACAGAGAGAGGCTGTGGCGTGGGTGCAAAGTAATGCAGAAAGTGTTCATGTCTCCTGTTCCGAGTTGGGGGAAAGGGAAACGCAGTGGCCTCCTTCCTCACTGGAGGAGAAACTCTAGCATGCCGGGAAGCCAGTGCTAACGTCCTGGCTGCAAGGACGCCCGGGACAAGAACAATGTGCCTTGTCCCCCTGCATTGTGGCTGATCCCCTGCCCCCAGCTCAGGAGCCCCCACTCTTCTGGAAGCAGCTGCTGTTAAACTGTGTCATTCTGCAGAAGGGAGATGCCAAGCCCAGAGATGCTGCGTCCTTGTCCCAAGCCACAGAGCGAGTGAAGGGCGGGCTGAGACGGTCTCCTGGTGGACCCATTCTCAACCTCTCCCTGGAAATGCAGGCCCTGCTGCTTGTCCTGCTGCTTGCCCTGCCCCCTGCTCCTTCCTGCAAACCCAGCCCAGATCGGAGATCCTCTCTTAAAGATGAGAGTTCCTTGAGGGCTGGAGTCCTGTTGGCTTCATGTCTCTACCTTTCTGGTGTCAGGTGCTAAATCGGAGGCCAGAGGGGGAGCCAGGACAGGGTTGCGGAAAGATCTTGTCTGACTCCCCATCACTGGTTGCAAGTTCAAAGTCTCGTGGCACAGCACGCATACCTCTCTCTGGCGGTACTTGAAGCGTGCCTAGAAGTGATTATTCACATGTGTGTGCACATTTGTGCGTGTGAGCGCGCGTGCATACTATCTTTGTCCGTTGGATTGAGAGCTCCTTTATTTTATTTATTTTATTTATTTATTTGAGAGAGCACAGAAGGAGAGGGAGAGGGAGAAGCAGGCTCCCCGCCAAGCAGGGAGCCCGATGCGGGGCTCGATCCCAGGACCCTGGGATCATGACCTGAGCCAAAGGCAGACACTTAACGAGTGAGCCACCCAGGGGGCCCTGGATTGAGAGCTCCTTGATGGCATCAGCTCTGAGATAGATAGATAGATAGATAGATAGATAGATAGATAGATAGATAATAGATAGACAGATATCAGGTGGGTGGATGGATAGGTGGGTGCGTACACGGACGGATGGATAGATAGATGGACGCAGAAAGCACAGAAGGCAGGCAGGCAGGATGCAGGGCAATGCTTGACCCCAGAAAACCAGAGCAGCCAGGAAAGACACCCTGCAGCTGCCAAGGCTCTGAGTTCGAAACTAGAGGGCCCAGTGTGCTCTTAGCCATTCGATTTCTCTGATCTTCAATTTTCATCTATAAAAAGGGAGTGGTAACTACAGGGTCTGCCCCTCAGAAACAGATGAGAGGATGAGCCAAAAAGAACATGCTTCAGAGGTTCACAGAGCAGACAGACCCAGGGCCTTGAACTCACAGGCAGGAACCGGGTCCAGTTCCAGCTCTGCCACGTATGAAAGGCTGGACCTCAGGGATATGGCTTGACACCCCCACTCCACCGCCCCAACCACCCCCCCCACCCCCCCACCACCACCACCAAGCCTCAGCTGCAAAACCAGGGGAGGAAGTTGCTCCTTGGCAGAGGTTTGAGAATACGAAACAAGTTCTGTGTTGGAAGCAGGTGCACAGCAATGATCGCTTGGCGGCTGCGGTCAATTTCCTTCTTGGAAGGCCTAGCTCCACCCCTCCCTGCAGGGTTTGGAAGATCAGAGAGACGCAGGTGGGAGCTCAGCCGCTGGGCAGTGGCCCTGCGCTCGCTGGAGAGCAGGGCAAGCGGTGAAGGCTCCGCAGACGGATGGGGGGCGCACCTTGGAGGAGGTGGGCTGGATTTGTGAGGAAAACCCATTGCTCCCCAGCTGACTCCCAGGGAAGGGGGGCTGTGGGAGGGGAGATGTTGGCAAGGCAAAAAGAAGAGAAATATGTTTAAAACAAAATAATGACAGTTCCTGGGGAGATGCCGATATCAGCTAACCTGAGGACATGCTCTCTCTCGGGAAGGCTCAGGGGCCTGGCCGCTGGAGACAGCTTCTGCCACACCCGGGGGGAGCGACCCGGCTTCCTCCGCGGAACTGTCTCATTAGGAACGAGGTCTCCATGACAGTGGGGAGAAAATGGGGTCTGGGGCGCTCCCCCCCACACCGGGCAGCCCAAAGCAGGCAAGTTGAGCTGGGGCAGCTGGCCTCCTGGGTTCTTCTGGTCTAGTTCTAGGTTCTTCTCATTCCTGCTGGAGCCTGAGATCACTTAATTCCCTTTGCCCCACTGTCCGTCCACCTGTGAGGCCAGCTCCACAGCATCCTCTCCCTGTGTTGGGAGGGATGGTCCCATCCTGCTGGCCTTCTCCGAGAAACTGGCCGCCCCTCACCCCTCCACCGGAGCTGTCCAGGCTGCCCTTCCTCACCCCCTTCCCCAGACTGTGGGTCAGAAGCGTATGCACCAGGGAGGCTAATCCTCAGGTGACTGGTGCCCAGCAGTGGTCACTTAGATGCTCTTTTCCCTGGATCTGAATTTGGAAAGAATCTTCCACCTCTTGGAAGAGACAAAAGGCTGGGAGCAGAGGGGCTGCCCATACTTAGCAAAGGGGTGATGACTGGCGGAGGGAGGACACATGGGCTTTTCACGGTAGAGAAGAGGAAGTGGAAGAGGAAGGGGAGGAGAAAGAGAGAGAGTCCAACCCCCCCTAAAATACCCTCCACGGGACTCCAACCTCAGTCCCCACAAATCCTTGCATTAAAACCTATCCTTGGGACGCCTGGGTGGCTCAGTCTGTTACAACTCTTGATTTCAACTCAGGTCATGCTCTTAAGGTCTTGAGATCGAGCCCTCTGTCAGGCTCTGTGCTAGGCGTGGAGCATGCTTAAAATTCTCTCCCTCTCCCTCTGCCCCTCCCCCCTGCTCAAAATCCTGTCCTTTTTAAAAAATTTATGGACTTCATTTTTTCAGCCTTTTATATTTTATTTGATTTTATTTTTTGATCTATTTTTTAAGTTTTTATTTAAATTCCAGTTAGTTAACATACAGTGTAAAATTAGTTTTGTGCATACAATATAGGGATCAACCTTTTGTATTTTAAAATATTCATATAGAGAGAAATATGTGTTAAAAAACAACCATACAGGGTCAGCTGGGTGGCTCAGATGGTTAAGTGTCCAGCTCTTGGTTCAGCTCAGGTCATGATCTCTGGGTCGTGGGATCCACCCACATCGGGCTCCACGCTCAACGGGGAGTCTGCTGGAGATTCTCTCTCCCCCTGCCCCTTCGTCTGTCAGCATGTGCGTGTGCTCTCTCTGTCAAATAAATAAATAAATCTTGAAAAAAATATAAGCATACAATGGAACAAACTCTTCGGGACTAAATTATAGGCCAGTCTGAGAATCAGGACTGCAGCTTCCCAAAGAACTTCCCACTCACCACCTCCCTTCCCCCCGAAGTTGGCCAGTATGAGAACTTGTGGCTTTGCTTTATAATCTGTCCCAGCCAACTAAGCATGAGACCTTAACCACTGTAATTTAATTTTGCCTTTTAAACTTTGCCTTTTAAACTTTATATACATGGAATCATACCTACGTGTTCTTCTGAGTTCAGCTTCTTTCATTTAATGTAATAGTTTTTGAGATTAAATCATGTTTTGCCTGTCGTTTAGGTCATTCATTCTCCTTGCTGTTGATCACTCCACTGCATAACCACGCTTCAGTGCAAACATCTGTTCTTGGTCATGGACACTAGGATTGTTTCCAGGGGGAGACTAGTACACATAACCCTGTCCTACCACCCAATTTTCTTTAAGGGTCCTAAGTACATCTCTGATTTTTACCACCAGTGAGTGACCTGAACATGGGGACAGAGCACCCAACTTGAAAATGGGAAAATCCAGAGAAATCTGAGCCCTTATGAAAGGCTGCGTCCTGGACTTCTCAGAGAATGGACGTTCAGAATCGTTTCACTTTCTGGGTCAGGAAATCAATGAAGAATTTTTTGAGTGGGTAGAGTCTGAAAGGAGGTAAGGACAGGCCCTGACGCATGCGCAGGAGGCCATGAAAGACAGCACCTCGGGCTCTGAGGTCAAGGCAGCCTTCCAGAAAGAATCAGTCTTGGAGAGGCTAGGAGGAAGGATTCATTTAGAGTAACCTGGAAATTATTTAGTTTAGCCCTTTCTACAAAAACCTCTCCAAATGTCTGAGTCTTCTGGCTTCCTTGTCTCCCCAGACCAGGCAGGAACAGGGACCTCCTCCATCTCTGTCCACAGGAGCGCCTAGCTCACACTAGTCTGGACATTGAAGTCCACTGTCCGCACTTGGAGAGCAATGGGGTACCAGTAGGAGGGGACTGCGCAAGATAGGAGCTTGTCACAGAGCAGCCTCTGGGTGAAGGTAGTGGACAAAACAAGCCAGCTTACTTCGTAGAACAACACTTTCCAATGGAAGTCCTTGTAAAGGAGCGCTCGGATTCCAAAGATGGAAATCGGATTGTGTTCCCAGGCAGTTCACAGCCTCAAAGTCTGGACTATGCTGCTGCTATGTTAGCCTTCGTGGGATGTGGTCTGCACCTCTACAGAACATGAGAAAACCCATGTGCCAAGGTGTTCCAGCAGGGCAGAGGAAAACATTCAAGGGGTTATCTGGATTTGGATCCCACTGCAGACACTGGCTTGCTGAGCGATCATGGTCCTCTTTGGGTCTCTGCTCCTCTATCTGTAAAATGGGGAGCTAGACGAGGAGACAAGGAGACCTCTAAATACCACTTATCCCCCAACATCCTATGGGTCTACACATGCTCTGGGGAGGAGAGGGCATCGTAAATGAGATGTACAGCATTAAAGGACTGTTAGGACCGGGGCCAGATGTTACAACCCGAGCCTGTCAAGGAGACCCACTGTTAGCAAGGGTTTGGTTGGGAGAGCCCAAGTCAACTCCAGGCCTGTCTCTCCTCCCTGCGCATAGACCGCATTCAAGAATCGCAAATGGTTTTTGCTACTTTAAGAAAACACACACACACACACACACACACACACACACACAGATACCAGACACCTTACCTTTTCACTTCGTATGTCAAGAACATCTTTGCCAGTGAATATGGATAGCTCGAACTCATAATCCATGGAATGGACATGAAGTAGTTTATTCATCCAGTCCCCTATGAATGTACATACAGGTTGTGTCCAGTGTTTTGCCAACAGTGGTGTGATCAACACCCCGGTATGTACATCCTCCCATCCGGCAGTTTTTAACACACAGCTGAGATCATGTCACTCACCTCCTCCAAGATAAAATGCAAACTCCTTTCCTGGAGCTTCCAAGGCCTGCATGATCTGGCCCCGTGCCTTCTCTGAGCTCACCTTGGAACGCTCTCCCATGCCCACTGGTGCCAGCTCCGGTCGCAGGGCCGTGAACTGGCCAAGCCCAATTCTGCCTTGGGGGAATTACACCACCTCTTCCCTCTCCTAGAACGCTCTTCCTTGATCTTTAGTGACTTCTTCCTCGCCACTCAGAGCTCAGGTTCAATGTCACCTCCTCTGAGAGGCCTTCCTGTTCATCCAAGTGCAAGTAGCCACCCTCACTCTGTTATTATCTTATATCTATTCTCTGCATAGCCTGTCGGGGGTTGAGTTGTGTCCTCTAAAAAGATACAATGAAGTAACTCCCAGTGCCTGCGAATGTGACCTTATCTGGAAATAGTCTTTGCAGGTGCAGTCAAGTTAAGAGGAGGTCATACTGGGCTAGGATGAACCCTAATCCAATGACTGGTGCCCATATAAAAAGAGAGGAATTTGGACAAAGAGACACACAGAAAGAAGAGAATGCCCTGGGATGGCAGACTGCAGTGAGATGTCTAGAAGCCAAGGGACACCAGGGATTTCTGGCAGCCACCAGAAGCCAGGGGAGAAGCAAGGAACAGATTCTCAAACCTCAGAGCCTCCAGGAGGAACCAACCCTGCCAACACCTTGATTTTGAACTTCTGGCTTCCAGAACTTCGGGAGATATTTCATTCTATTATTTTAAGCCACTCAGCTTATGGTAATTTGTTACAGCAGCCCTAGGAAAGGAATACGCAGCCCTAATCCCCACCCAGTACATTTCTAGTTTCTCTATCTCTTTGATTCTTTGTGACCTGCCTCTCCCATTAGAACGTCAGCTCCATGAGAGCAGGGGCCTGCTCAGTCCTATTTTGGGCTATACCCTTAATGCTTGACACACTGACATTTTTTGAATGCAGGGGCGATGTGTTATTCCTGAAGGAAATAAATTCCTGTAAGTAGGATTGCAAAATTAACATGTAAGTGTATTTTAATTTTGATAGCCCAACAGATTAGGTTCCCCCAAATGTTGTAGCTACTGCCTTCCTCCCAGCAGGCCACAGAGTGCCCATTTCCCACGTCCTAGTCAGCCCTAGAGGGTGTTAACCTTGCTCACACTTGCCATCTGGAGAGTGAACATGGGATCGCATTGCTGTTCTAACTATTATTTTCTTGATTATTGGGAAAAGTAACCATCTTTTCATAGATTCGTGTGCTATTGGCATTTTTCTTGTGAACTGCTTTCTTTCCTGTTGGTATGTGTGGTGGGCAGAATTAATGCCCCCCCTAAATTTTCCGTGTCCTAATCCCCAAAACTGTGAATGTATTAGGTCACATGGCAAAGGGGAAGTAAGGTGGTGGGTGGAATTAAGGTTGTTAATCAGCTGACCTTGAGATGGGAAGATCACCCCAAATTATCTGGGTGGCCCCAGTGTAATCACAGGGGTCCTCATAAGTAGAAAAGGGAGGCATAGGAGAGAGAGCCAGAGAGGGCAACACGGGAAGGACTCAGCCTGACACTGATGGCTTTGAAGATGGAAGAAGGGACCAAAAGCCAAGGACATACAGACAACCTCTCGAAGCGGGAAAAGACCAGGAAAAGGACTTTCCCGAGAGCCTCTAGAAGGAACACAGATCTGCCAACGCTTTGATTTTAGCCCAGTGAGACTCATTTTGGACTTTTGACCTTTAGAACTATAAGAACAAATCTGTATTATCTTAAGCCACTAGCTTTGTGATAATTTGTTAGAGCAGCAAGAAACTAGTACACTATGTTTGAATTTTCTTGTCAATTCGTGAAACCACCACCTAGCAGGTGCACCAAAAATGAAGAATGAGTGAAAGAACAGATGAGCTCCAGGAATCTCTTTGCATTCTATTATTCCTGCATCCCTCCCCATCCCTGTGCCCTACAAACACCTAAGCTTCAGATAATGGGGAGACCCAGGTATTGTCCCGTTCCTTGGCCCTGTCCCTCATGCTTAGCTCGGAGGTGAGGTTCATCATAAATTCCCGTGTGCCTCACTTCCTGGGTGGGTCTGGATAGGGAGCAGGACTGGAAGGAGCATCTGCACACAGCAAAATGTGAGGCTTCCGAGTTGACGTGGGAGGTGAGCACGGACAAAATGGGGAGGCTTCCCGAATCCTCAAATACTCTCCAGCATGTCACAGGCTGCAGCAGGACACGCTCTCATGAGGACCAGAATGTGACTCCATTGTGTCGTTCAGCAGAACTGGAGTGGTCTGAGTCTGGATGGGAGGGAACATCACCTCCCATATGAGATTATAACCGACTGTCTTGGACTCTCCCAATCTGTTGGATTTGGGAGAATCCACATCATGAGCACCCCACGGAGGGGTCTCTATAGCAAGGACCTTCAGCTCCGAGCCAACAACCACATGAATGAGCTTGGAAGCAAATTCTTTTGCTCCAGCTGAGCCTTGAGATGTCTGCGACTCCGTCCCCCCAGCTGGACACAACCTCAAGAGCGACCCTGAGCCAGAACCACCCAGCTAAGCCCCTCCTGAATTCCTGACCCTCAGAAACTGTAAAATAATAACGTGCATTGTTTTAAGCCATTAACTTTTGTCATGTAGCAATAGTAACAAATATTGTTGGAAATCCTTTTCCTTTGAAGTTTTGAAAGCCACATTCTAAGGCTAAGGCCAGTGTTTCTGTTGGGAAATCCAAAACAGCTCTGATTCCCGATTCTGTGTGCCCAAGCCACTTCCATCTGGACGTTCTGACGTCTGGGCGGAAGTGGCTTCCCTTTAGCTTTACCCCACGTGTCTGCCTTGCTGGGTCCACATTTCCCATCCTCCCACCTCCTGGTGGGCTGCAAATTCCTTTCTTTCCATTCAGGGGAATTTTCTTGAATTATTTGATTGACAATTTCCTCGCCTCCATTTTGTCTAGCCTCCATTCCTGAAATTTCCTTTTATTAATATTTTGGGGCCCCTGGACTAGTCTTTATGTTCTTCCTCGCTATCCTCTCTCCCACCATGTTCCATTTCTGTGTTTTGTACTTTCTGAGCGATTTCTTTATCCTCTAATCCTTTAGTGAAGCTTTTTATTTTATTTTTAATCCTGTGTTCTCTTTTTTTGTTGTCTTTACTGAGGGCTCCCTTTTCAGGGCATCTCGTTCTTATGTCATGGATGCAATACCTTCTTTTATCACTCGAAGAGTATCAACACTAGAGATTTGGGGGAATTTTTTGGTTTGTTTCTTTAAAAGGTTTCTTCTTGGGGTGCCTGGGTGGCTCAGTTGGTTAAGCATATGACTCTTGATTTCTGCCTAGGTCATGATCTCAGGGTCGTGAGACTGAGCCCCAGGTCAGGCTCTGCACTGGGTGTGGAGTCGGCTTAAGATTCTTTCTCCCTCTCCCTCTGCCCCTCCCACCTCTCTCTCTCTTTCCCTCCCCCCCCCACAAAAAAAGTTTTCTTCTGTCTGCATAGTCTCTGTTCTGCCAGATTGTTTTCTTTATTTAATTTAATTTAACTTAATTTTATTTTATTTTACTTTAATCTCTTTCCCCTTGAGTGTTTCCTCAGATGTCTGGAATCTTGGTTTTCATGTTGATATTTAGAAGTGAACACTGAAGAATTGACTGGAAGGTCTAAAGCTTTATTGGGTTGAATTTGTTCTCCTGAGCCTCACTTAGGCAGATAGGATCAAAGTCAAGTCCCACCTGTGTTTAAATTCCCTTCCATGAGGGAATTGTGATGAGCATGGATGTTGTATAAGGGATGAATCTCTACATTCTACACCTGAAACTAGTATTACACTGTATGTTAACTAACTGGAATTTAAATTAAAACTTGGAAAGAAAAAAAATTAATAAAAATAAATTCATCTCTGTAAATGGGCTCCTGATGGACAGGTAGAGATAGGGGATCAAATGAAGGGCAGAGGGACAGATGAGAGCCTTCCAGGTGGGGGGCTGTCAGCCAACCCCCAGTGGGCCTCACCGAGGCTGGGCCACCCCAGCACTCAGCCCCACCCTGACTCCACAGTCCTGACCGCCACTTCCCACCCTTCCAGCTCTCTCCCACATCTTCAGTCTAGTGCAGAACACTCGTGATGTCTCTCTTGCCTATAATGAGAAATTTCAAACTACAGAAAAGTGTAGAGAGCAAAATGGCACCCATCCATTTACCACCTCATCAGCAGTGATAATTTTTAAAAATTTGCTTCCCATCATCTTTTAAAGACATAAAACACTACAGGTATAATTGAAGGCCCATGCGTATCCCCCCCCCCCCCCTTAGTCTCTTTCTTTTCCCTAGACTTAACCCTTCCACCCCTAGAGGAAACCACTATCTGCATTTTGGTGTGTCCAGGATTCTATTCTTTCTACTTACGCGTGCATCTTAAGTAATAGATAAGGTGTTTCAAGGGTTACATACATGATCCAAAGCTATTTATAAATTCACTGCAATCCCTGTCAAAATGTCAACAGCCTCTTTCACAAAAATGGAAAAGCTGACCCTTGGATTCATATCCATATGAATTCCAAGGGGCCTCAGAGCCAAAACAATTCTTGAAAAAGAAGGTCAGAGGTCTCACACTTCCGGATTTCAAAACTTGCTACAAAGCTACAGTATTTAAAACTATGCTACTGGTATAAGTCCATCAATAGAATAGAGTAGAGAGCTCAGAAATAAACCCTCCCCTATGCGGTCAGTTGATTTTTGACAAGGTTGTCAAGACCGTTCAATGGGGAAAGGACAGTCCTTTCAACAAATGGTGCTGGAAAAACTGGGTATCTTCATGCAAAAGCAGCTGGACCCTTAGCTAACAACAGGCTCAAAAATTAACTGGATATAGATCAAAGACCTACACTTAAGAGCTAAAACTTTAAGTCACCGAAAAAAACACAGGTGGACACCTTGACACTGAAGTTGGCAACAATTTCATAGATTCCACACCAAAAGTACAGGCAACAAAAGAAAAAATAGATAAATTGGATTTCATCAAAATTTAGTCTAAGTTTTTACACTTGCTGGCATAAAGGTTTTAAAACCTTTCTGTGTGATTTCTTCTTTGGCCCATAGGTTATTTATAAGTGTTCTGCTTAACGTCTGAACATTTGAGGTCTAATAATCTCTCTTTTGTTCATTTCCAGTTTCATTCCACTTTGGTCAGAGATCATACCCAGCATGATTTCACCTTTTGAAATTTGTTATAACTTGCTTTATGGTTCAATACATGTTCTATTTTGGTAAATATGCTCTTGAAGAGGAGAACGTGTATTCTCCAGTTGCTGGGTGCAATGTTCTATAGCTGTCTATTAAAGTCAAGGTGATTAACTCTATTGTTTATATTTTCTATATACTTACTGATTTTTTTATCTGCTTTTTCTATCAGTTGCTGAAAGAGATTTGTTAAAAATCTCAACTATGATTACAGATTTGCTTATTTGTCCTTTTAGTTCTGTCAACTTTTCTGCTTCATATTGTGCAGCTCTATTATTAGGTGTGTACAAATTTATGATCGTTATATCTTCCTCTTGAATGGGCCCTTCTATCACTATGAAATGTCTCTCCTTACCTTCCTCACTACTTCTGACTATAAAGTCTATTTTGTTTGATATTAATAGAGCCACACCTTTCATTTGGTAAGTGTTTGCATGCTATAATTTTTACCATCATTTTACTTTCTGTTTTTGTATGTCCTCTATTTAAAGTGTCTCATAGGGGTGCCTTAATCGGTAGAGCATGTGACTCTTGATCTCAGGGTCATGAGTTTGAGCCCCATGTTGGGTGTAGAGCTTACTTAAAAAAAATTTAAAGATAAAGTGTGTCTCATAAACAGCACATGATTGTTTTCTTTTTAATCCAGCCTAAAAATATTTGTCTTTTAATAAGAGTGGTGAGTGGAGTTTAGATCTACCATCTTGTTTCTTTTTAAAAATTTATTACACCTCCTCCTTAAGCTTTTATTTCTCCTTTGGTGTGTATTGTATTTTACATCTTCTGTTAAACTTTTAGTTGTATTTCTATTAATTTTTAGTGGTTAATTCAGATGCATCATTGACTTTTGGAGTCTACCTTAAATTGGTACCTTTACCATTTTACAAATAATAGAGGAACTTAGGCAGGTGTGTGTCCATCCTCTCTTTCGTACTACTGTCATTAAATTTTTTACCTCTACATATGCTATCAGTCCCACGAGCCATAGTTATTATAGTTGCTTCAGTCAATCCTCTTATAACCACCACATATTTGCCTCCTGGTACTGTCTATTTCATCCTGCAGTTTTGGATTTCCATTTGGGATCATTACCCTGTATTTCTCCCAGCGTGAGTCTGCTGGTGATAAGTTCTTTCAGCTTTGTTAGTGTGAACCTGTCTTTACTTTGCCTTCATTTTTTTCATTGTAACCTTTTAAAGCTTTGAAAGAATCACAAAGTTATGGAAAAGTACAAAGCGTGATACAAAGAAATGTGTTTTTTTCCTGAACCATTTGAGAGTATTTTGTCAACCCAGTATCCCTGAATGTTTTAGCATATGTTTCCTATATTTTCTGGCATAGAATACAACCTTCAAAATCAGGCAGTTAATAATGATGCATTCTCATCTTATCCAAGACCCCATTTAAGATTTGCCAGTTGTCCCAATAATGTCTTTTTAGAAAAGGAATCCTGCGTCAGATCAAAAATTTAGTTGTCATGAGTTATCATGACTTTTAAGTCTCCTTCAGTCTCGACCAGCTCCTCAACCTTTCCTAACTTTGATACTTTTACAGATTACAGGCTAGATATCTTACGGAATGTCCCCCCCCCATGTGTATTTGTCTGATAGCCTGATTTGTGAGCATCACATTCAGATTATGCATGTTTGGCAGGAATGTCACAGAAGGAGTGCTGAATTCTTCTCACTGCATCTCATCAAGTGGTACCCACACTGGTGATGCATACTTTGATCATTTGATTATGGTGGGGTCTGCCAGCCTTCTGAACCCTGTAAATTATTCTCTTCTCCCTTGTAACTAATGAGTATTTTGTGGGGAGGGACTTTAAAACTATATAAGTAGTCTTGGTCCTCGTTGAACTTTACTACTTAACTATTTATTTATATAGATATGTGGTTTCTTATTTTATTCCAAGGATTACAGTCCAATTTATTATTTATTTTTATTTTCAGGTTGTCCCTGATTTGATCAGTGGGAGCCACTTCAAGACAGCTTCTGTATCCTTTCGACACATCCTCATCATTCTTTGAGCACTTCCTTGCATTTAGGCACAAGATGTTCCAGATTCATGTTATACTTTCTCTACCCCAGTGTTAGAATCAGTCATTCTCCTAGGATCCCTGGCTTCTTTCTTAGAAACTATTATTTAGTGGAACCCCTGGGTGGCACAGTTGGTTGAGTGTCTGACTCTAGGTTTCAGCTCGGGTCATGACCTCAGGGTCATGGGATCAAGCCCAAGTTGGGTTCTGCACTCAGCACAGAGTCTATTTGAGACTCTCTCTTCCTCTTCCCTCCTCTAAAATAAATAATCTTAAAAAAAAAAAAGAAGAAGAAAAAGAAACTTATTTAGAAACCAAAATTTAGGTGTTAGGCATTTTCCTTGCCAATGAGGTGTATCTTCTCTCGGCTTTGTGTGGCCAGAGCTAAAGAATATGTGTGTGTATGTGTGTAATACATATACAACATTTTAATATCTATTATATATACACATATATTATATATATGTATATGTGGATGAATCCATTCAGGTACATTCTATTCCAAACAAGCATCACAGGGTTTGTTCTAGTTTTCTCCTTTTCTAAATTTGTAACTCTCTGGCTAAACCTGAACCTCCTCTCCACAAATGGGGATGATCTCTTCACTGTGCTCAAGATCTGGCATCCCACATCTGGCTTCCCTTCCATGGAAATGCCCTTCTCATCCTATCTGGGCTCTGACATCCTGCTCTGGGCCACCATGGCTTCCTCTACTCTCCACAATCTTCATACGAACACATACACACCACACCTTGTTCTACCCCACCCAATGGGTTTAGAACTAAATTGCTCAGGAATGGAAGAGAAGAAAATGGAAGGGAAAGAGGAACCTGAATTGCCTTTATTTTTGAAAAAAAAAATTTCACAGAATATAGAAATGTTTCTACAGTTAAAAATGTCATTCCATTGCCTTCTGGATTTCATAGTTGCGATTGACAAGTCAGCCAAAACTCACTGTTGCTTCTTTGAATGTAATGTGTTCTATTTTTTCTGGCTGCTTTTAACATTATCCCACTGTCTTTTGTTTTCACCTATATGTAGTTGTCTTTGTATATCTTTAACTTGGGATTCACTGAGTTTTGTGAATCTATGAAATGATGTCTTTCTCTGATTTTGAAAACTCTTGCCCTTTATCTCTTCAAATATGCTTTTCTTATTCTTTCTTCCTCCCCTTTTCTGAGAATCTAATTATATACGTGATCGATCTGAAGACTGTCCCAATATGTGCCTTATACTCTGATCTGTTATTTTCATTATTTTCTCTCTCTGTGTTTCAGTTTGAGTATCTTCTATATACATGTCTTTGAGCTCATTCATCCTATCATCTACTGTGTTTACGGTGCTGTTAAATCCATTCAAAGAACCCTTAATTTCAAATACTAAGGTTTTTTAGTTCTTGAATCTCTATTTGAATTTTTATAGATTCTAATTCTTTGCATTAATCCTCCATCTTTTCCTTCATTTGCCCATCTTTTTCTATATATTCTTTTATTCTGTTTACCATAGTTATTTTAAAATTTTTGTCCGATAACTCCAATAGCAAAATTATCTGAGTTGTGATGGTGGGATGAATACCTCCAACCAAAATTTGGTTCAAATGTCAAGACTGATGACATCAAGCACACACCAAGAAGATATAAGAAGATTTATTATTCACATATGAGGATTTCTGGGGAGAGCCTGAAAACCTCCCAAGCAGGTCTAAAAATGGCTTGAGGGAGCAGCGAAAGGAGACTGGCTTTGAAGTCATTGGAGAGTGGGGCTAGAGGCAAGTGTTTCCATTCATGGACCAGGGCTTGCATGGTTTAAAGTCCCTGCTGAGACTAATGGAGGGAGCACCTAGGCTTTCTTATGAGCTGGCCCAGGTCTGAAACAGAAGGGAAGAGGGAGTGGTGGGGCTTAAAAGCTGTCAGCATTCAAATATCAAAAATGGAGTCAGACTTTTTACTATAAACTGTGCTATGGACTGAAAGTTTGTTCCCCCCCCCCCCGCCCCTAAATCATATGCTAAAGCCTTAACCCTCATTGTCATGGTATTTGGCAGTGGAGCCTTTGGGAGGTGATTAGATTTAGATGAAGTCATGAGGGTGTAGCCCTCATGATGGGATTAATGCCCTTACAAGAAGAAGAGATAGCAGATCTCCCTCTCTCCACCACGTGAGGACACAGCAAGAAGGTGGCCATCTGCAAGCCAAGAAGGAGACTCTCACCAGGCACTGAAGGTGCCTTGATCTTGGATTTCCTAGCCTCCAGAACTGTGAGAAATAAATGCCTGTTATTTAAACTATCCAGGCTGTGGTATTTTATTATGGCAGCCCAGGTGACTGAGACACTCTATTGGTCTGCATCTATTACATTTTTTTCTCATGCTTTTTGGTCATGATCTCTTATCTATTCATGTGTCTTATAATTTTTTTAAATTGAATTTCAGATATTATATATAAAAGAATCATAGAACTTAAAAATCATTATTCTTCTTCTCCAGAAAGAATTCTTCTCCTATCTCCTTTTTGGCAGATAAGGGGCAAATCACCCCAATCCAATCAGAAACTGAATTGGGCTGGAGCTGGATTCCAGGGTTAGTGTACCTCTGGTTTCAGACATCACAAGGGTGAGACATGGCACGCGTTTCTTGCAGCTTCTTCCTTCTAGCAACTTTCTCTTTCTAGAGGCTTCCTTCTCACGCATGGTCCTCCTGAGTTTTTTATATTGTGAGACCGGCAATTCTTTGTCTCCTTGGCCTTGAAAGTTCTGCTCTTCTGAGTTACTGAGCTTATCTCTTTACCTCCCTTCACATGCAAGCAAAATATCTTCCAAATGTTTTAAGGTGGATACTTTCCATGTTTCTTGAAGGCTTTTTCCTCTAGTTGTATTTTGCTTTTCTTTCTTTCTAAAAAAAAATTTTTTTTTAAGATTTTATTTATTTATTTGACAGAAAGAGAGAACACAAGTAGGCAGAGCAGCAGGCAGAGAGAGAGGGAGAAGCAGGCTCCCCGCTGAGAAGGGAGCCCGAAGTGGGGCTCAATCCCAGGACCCTGGGATCGTGACCCAAGATGAAGGCAGACGTTTAACCAACTGAGCCACCCAGGCATCCCTGTATTTTGCTTTGCAAGAACTAAAAAACTGTGCCTTGATAGCCCATCCCACCAGCATCTTTTACTACCCCAGCACTCAGTGTTCTATGGGGAAAGTTTGGAGCTTTGTATTCTCTAGTCATTCAGGATAGTCCATGTAGCTGTCAAAATCCCTGATGGTTTCTCCTTCCGCTAGTGCCCAACACTCAGTCTGGACACTGACTCAGCAAATGGACTCATGGAAGAAAAGGCTTAGTAATCCCAACTCACCTAGGGAGAGTTTTTCCTTCCCAGTAGGTTTGCCGCTACCTACTGCATTCTACCCAAAAGTAGAACCTCTCTGGATGCTTCATTTTCATTGCTACCTATCACAAAACTATCCTTACAAAGAAGGTGGAGAAATGCGAAAATGTGATCACAACAATAGTACAATTCAGCAGATATCTTGACTAGTTGAATAGCTCCAGTGGACTACCGAAGTATTTTTCTTTCTCTATCATGCTAAGGAATTAATGCCTTCCTTCCATACAGGGAGATTTAAAATTTAAGATGATCACAGCTCAAGCAATGTTTTACTCAACAAAATAATTGTCAATACTGGTGCTTCAGCCATCTGATATGAGTTGAAGGGAGGAAAAAGGTATGTTTGGGCATGAGATCTTAATGTCACCTTTCGATCTTTCTGACTTAGCAACTACTGCCTCCATCTGTTTTTCAGGTTGGCTCAGGATCTGAAGGAACAGTAGAGTAACTGAAAGGCGGTGAGTTTGGATCAGGTAAAGGCTTCCTTTTAAATTCCTGTGTCACTTTCAGGAAGCTACTTAACCTCTCAGGTTCTGCTTTCCTCCTTTATAAAATAAGACATGCCTACCTCCTAGGGCTGTTGTAAGAATTATATTAAAGTACCCCAGACACAGGACACAATCTACACGTCGTCCTCATTGGTCTTCACTGGTCCCCAATTTACCCTTATGCAAAATTAAGATGGTGCCAACCTTCCAGAATTGTTTTGATTCTGCAGTGAAAAATGAGACCATGAAGAAGGGATGTATAAATGCAAAATGCTGTGCAAAGAGATTTGGTGTCTGTGTTAGAGATGGCTCTTTGGGTGGCTGAGTCACCAAGTGACTGGTCTCATAGCAAAGTCCAAAGGCCTTTCTGGTTAATTTTTGTTTCTAGGGCCTCTTCCCTGTCAGTGCATCCTCAAGTCCACCTGTCTTCAAAGTGTTGCAGGGTGCCATCTCCAGTGGGAAGCCTGCTCGGAGCTGACCAAGCTGGGACCTAGTGTGCTGGTACCTCAGCGCACCCTCAGGGCCCAGGGAGCTGCCGCTGTCCACCTAATCGCGAGGACATGCCCACCCAGTCCCATTAGGTTGCCACTTGGTGCAGTGCTTGGAATCACAAAACGCAGCAATCAGATCCCACCTCTGCTTGACTACCTGTGTGATCCTGGGCAAGTCCCTTAAACTTTCCGCCATCAATTTCCTCATCCATGACCCAGGGATACAATAATACCTACTGCTGGACTGTTGTAAAGACTAAAGGAAAATAACAACAGGAAGCCTGGGGTACATAGGAGATACCCATGATTGACAACTGTCACTTTGACCGGGTCCCTGGCACCTCCTGCATCCATGTGCCCAGCTCTGTGCTGGCTCAGCGCCAACATTCCACTTTTCCCGAGGGCCGAATCCCTTTCCCGGGCCCACGCTCCCTAAAGATGGCACTCCCCTGCTTCCCCACCTCCCAGGCAACAGAGGGCGCCGCTCCCGGGGGGCCCGGCTGGGGGCCGGCAGAGCCAATGGGAGTGCGGGAAGGCGGTGGAGCGGTCAATGGGCACGGGGCGGGGCGGGCCAAGCGCTCCTCTCTGAATGCCTGGAGCGTCGGGGCTCCTGGCCCGGCCTGCACTTTCCCGGCCGGGCTTAGGCAGGGCGCCAGGGCTGCCAGTGGCCTCCACCCCGCTTCCCAGCCCGGAGAGCGTTAATAAATTAGGCTATTCGTAGTAGGGCCTGAAAAGGAGCCCTTTCTGTCTAATAAGAAAGACAAAGTTTTGTCAGTATCTGTTTCTCAAACCCAAACAGTACGGTTATGTGGGTCTCCGGGTTCTGCGGTGGGGGAACCCTAGCAGCCAGGGGTGCTGGGTGCCCCAAGGGGCCACTCGGCCAGGAACCAGGGGGTCTCTGCTCTGCTAGGCTTTGGAGAGGAGAACAGATCATCTCTGGGGTCGGGGCAAACAGGCGTGTGGGCCGCAGGAGCCTGCCTATGGAGGGCCCGGCTCGGGCCTCCATCGGCCCCCACCGACCTCAGGACATCTGCCCCCACCCTGCCTGGGCCCCGGCTAATTCTGGGCCCATTGGGCCACCTCTGTGCACTCTTCACCCACCGCCCCTGCTTCTGGCCTCATCTCTGCTCCTCACTCACACCCAGCCCCCACTCACCCCGTTTTCCCACCTAGCTGCTCCTTCTCATCCCTCAGGCCTCTGCTTCCCTGAGCACCCATCTGCAGGAGAGGTCTCCCTCCCCATCACTCTCCATCACATGGTCCTGCATGTCCTTCACAATGCTTATCCCAACATGAAACCATTCATTCATCTGGTCATTGTCTACTCCCCAACCAAGGGAGTTTGTCCGCTCTACCAGGGCGGAGAGCATGCCTCTGGTTCACTCGTGTACCCGCAACACAGAGTGGACCCTCAGCAAATTGATGTTGATTGAGTGAATCCAAATATGGTCCTTAAATGCCCAAGACCCTTCTGGGACTATTCTTGTTGCAGACTGATGAGTCCAACCAAGGCCTTATTCTCCACACCCTCCTGGAGAAATACCCATGGTTGGTGGAAGAGGTAGAGGGGGATCCTCTACTAAACACCAGCATGAGAGAGGCTGGGGCCCAAACATGTCTGTATGCTCTCTCTCATACAAGGAAAACAGGGGAAGCTCCGGCCAACATCTCAGAATTTGGGAATTTTCTAGAGCTGTTGTGAACTAGGTGCTCAGAAATCCCTGAATATCTTATTGATATTTTGTTGAGTTGAGAGAGTCTACGCCTGGCAAGATAATATAAGGAAAATGACCCTGATATATTGAGTTCCTGTACCAGGCATGTTCCCTGTCTTAGCTCAGGCTGCTGAAATGAAATACCACAGGATGGATGGCTTAAATAAGAGACATTTATTTCTCACAGTTCTGGAGGCTGGGAAGTCCCAGATCAAGGTGCTAGCAGATTCAGTTCCTGACGAGACCCACATCCTGGCTGGCAGATGGCCACTTTCTCTCTGTGTCCTCACATGGCGAAAGACAGAGAAGCAAGGTCTCTGGTGTCTTTTCTTATAAAGGCACTAATTCCATCACGGGGGCCCCACCCTCATGACCTCATTTAAACCTAATTATGTCCCACAGGCCCTACCTCCAAGTACCATCACATGGGCGGTTAGGGTTTCAACATATGAATTGGGTTGGGGGGGGACACAAGCACACAGTTCATAACCCTCCCTACATCAACTATAATCTCTACAGAAATACCACAACGTGGGTGATTAATCTCATTTAGGAGCACTCTGAGGTGCAGGGAGGCAATGGGGGAGATTTACTCAAGGTCACACAGTGAAACCAAAGGTCAGTGGCCTCCTTCTGTAGTAAGCTGCCCCCCCAAAACCTGCTAGCTAACCCCTATCACACAGAGATCACAGAACAGGCCCTGGGGTCTGGTCGGCCTGTCCACTAAATAATAAAAGTTTTTGCTAAAAAAAAAAACTCAGAAAAATAACATCCTGGATTGGATGGAACCTTATGCCCTAAGCATCCCATTTTGGATTTGCTCATTTATTTCTCCGTCCTACAAAGACTGGTGAGTATATAGCAGTGTTCAAGAGAGCATGACCCGCCTCTGGCAGGGCTGACACTGGGTAGGGAGTAGACAATGAAGAAACAAACTAATAATTCCACATGGGGTCAAGTATCATAAAGGAAATATACAGAGTGGTGAGTATAGAGCAACGAGGAGGGAGGGCTCCCCTGCATATGGGTGGTCAGGAGGGCCCCTAGGAACAGGTGACAGGACAGACTCCTAGAGGGACAGAACTTGATGACTCTCAGCACAACTGCTTCTGAATTTCAGAATCACACCTGTGGAGCCTGAGACCCTCTACTCGGAAGGGGACTCCAGGTGGGCCCCACAGCACAAGGCCCAGCAAGACCCCAGCACCTGCTGCTTCTGTGCCCACAGCGCCTCCCCGACCTCCACCTTCCCTACAAGGGCCACCCCCCCCACACACACACACCTCCCCTTTGTTTCTTTATTTACTTTACCACATCTGAGGAGTTTTTAATGGGAGAAAAGGCCTAGGAATGGGGTTGTCTGAGGACAAGGAAAAGAGCCACTTGCTGTGATGAATGTTCTTGAAAAGCAATTTCTTTTTTCACAGGTAGCTCTCTGGGCTTGGGAACAAAAGTGCTTTGGCTGCCTATCAAATACTAACAGAGGCTAACTGTGTTCTCGGCACTTCTCTCTCCCCACACACGCACACGCTCACTCAAGCCTCTCCCGATGCATGACAGAACAACATCAAGTTCAAGGGCTCTGGGGGGGGGGGTCTCCTCTCAGGATAAAGTGGCAGCTATTTTCGTGGTGCCCAAGGACCTTCCTCTTGCCCCCTCCCCCATTCCCTGCTCATTTTTTCCCAAGCAGCGACCACACTGCGAGGACATCTTCTCTGTCCTGCTGGGAGGGGAAGGAGAGGCTCCCCAGGAAATCAGAGAGCAGGTGGGAATCCTGAAAATGGTAATACCATCCACAGCAGCCAGGAGCTCACACGGGGTCTCCCCGAAGTTTAGCAGCAGGGGAAATAATCCTGCACCTTTGCCCCGGGGCTCCAGCCACATCCCCCACCGACCAGAGCCACCATATTCACATTGTGAGGCCTCATTTCTCGGTTGTCCTCAGTTTACCCAGGCAAGATCTTTTCCCCCTAAGGATGGACTCTCAGGCCTCATAGTGCATCTGTGGGGAACACCTCCCAGATGGTGCCGACATAGAGGCCACTGATGCTCCTAAGTCGCCAGAACCCTGCTTTTGCCAAATGATGGTTGTGCCTGGCTATCTGAGAGACTATTTTAAATCCTTGGGAAATATGACAGCTAAAGCAAAACAAGAGATTAAGTTTCCAGCTGGGCCCACGCAGAACTGGTGAAAAATTACAATGTCTGAAACTGACTGTTATAAGAGTCTGAGTTTCAGCAATAATTCCAGGAAGTCTCCTGCTAGTGCACATCCTAGAAGGAAGATGGGACCGAACTCTACCTCTCTCTCCTGCTCCCCTTTAAGTTTAAGTTGACTCCTGCTTTTAAATTTATCAGAGGGACAGTCATCAGAAACAAGAGGCTGGCTGGGGGGTGACTCAGCCTGGACAGGCAAGTAGACTTCACTGTCTAATCATATTACAGGTGTGTCTGGAAACATGACTTCACTTCCTCAGCAGAGTGCTGGAATTAGGGATTTGGGTTTGTTCTTCCGAAGAGGGAGTGACATTTCTCATCTCAGTCATAGGGCAGAGGCCTCTATCCCCTACAAAAAGAACTTGAGACAAGTAGCAGGGTGTGGGCTTCCTTTGGCCCACTCTGTCAGCCCCGATTCTGGAGCTTGGACAGGTCTCTAGACTAAGGCCCCCAACTCCAAATTCTGACAGTGGCTGAAGAGGCAGGGCAGGGAACGGTCAAGCCTGTGTTCTCCTCCTTCCTTCTGGGACCGTGGTAGCCAGCCTCCAAAGACGGCCTCCAATGAGCTTCGTGTCCTTGCGACTAGCTTTTGACTAGTAGAATGTGACAGAAGCAATGCTTGTACTTCTGAGGTTAAGTCATAAAAAGCCTTGTGATTCTGCCAGGGTCTCCCAGGTTATGCACTTGGAAGTAGCCAGGCTCCGTGTAAGAAGTCTGACTTCCCCGAGACCGCCACGCTGGGAGGAAGTCTACACAGCAGGGCCACGTGGAAAGAGAGCTGCCCAGCTCGCCCCCATTCTCTCAGCCACCCAGCTGGGGTACAGACAGGCTATGTTGGGTGACCTGTCCAACTGAGCCTCAGCCCTCCAGCTCAGGCCACCCTCCAACTTCAGCCACAAGAGAGACCCCAAGAGAAAATGGCCCAACTGAGCCCAGTCAACTCATGAAAGAAAACAAATGCTATAGTAAGCCAGGAAGTTTCAGAGTGCTTTGTAATGCAGCAAGAGAAAGCCAGAACAGAGATCCTGGCATGGCTAAAGAAGAGGTTTGCAAAGAATTTCCCAGTCTAGGTGACCAATGGTTCAAGCACTGGTTTTCAAACCGGCTCAGCTAAGGAATCTCCTGTCCATTGAAATCATAATCAGAACAGTGATATGCAGCAGAAATAAAAGCACAGTGGCTCTCTTTTTGATAAGGAGGGCGGCCCTAACCAATCTCTCCTTATCTCACATGCCCCTGCAGCTGCCCCTGGGAAGTGAATGAGACCTCCTCCTAATCCCCAGGTGAATCCCCAGGACTCTCATTCTTATTCTCCTTTCTTTCTTTCCTAAAAACTAAAGACAAAAACAAAACAAAACAAAAAACAAAAACAAGGAACAAAAAACAACCCACAACAGACTTTCTTCATCCACACTCCCCTGGTCCAGAGGGGATCCTGGCCACACCCTGGAGTTGTGCCCACGGTGGTCTTGATGGGCCTCCTAGACCTCTAAAGGTTACACACTCTGAGGACCTTCCTTTTCTCCGCAAGTGGGAGATGCCCCCAGGTGGCTCCAGCATCCATGTTCTCTGGCAACACCCTGCCTTCCTTCACCAAAAGACACCAGGCTCATGGTCTGGCTGGCCCTCCTTAGATGCTAGGACACCTCTTCTGCCAAAAGACATGGTTATCAAGAGACATTGTATCACTCTCTGCTGCCAACCCACCATTTAGGTAGAAAAGAGACAAGTGTATACCACTCTATTGTCCTAACGGAGAAACTGAGGCCCAGAGAGGTTCACCCTCTCTGTAAAGCAGGAGTAGAGATCTCCACGGCCCCAGTCCAAGCCTCGCTTCCCAGCAGCATTAGCTGCTCCACCACCCCTGTGTGCATGAAGGCAGTGGCCGTAGGCCTGAAGGGAGGGTACACTTCTCCTCCAAAGCCAAGCCAAGCTGCACCCCAGCTCTTCCTGCAGACCTCACCAGGCACGGCCCCTCCCCACCTGGCTTATCCTGGCTGAAGCTGGAGCCTGAGAGTCCTTCCAGGACCAGGCGATCACCCAGTAGCCAGCCCCACCCCCACCCCGAGACGGTATGTACTGCATAGATCTTGTGCCCTTTTCAGCATTATCACCAGTGCCCCCAAACTCTGTCTTCTCATCTTCTCAGGGAGAGTGAGCACTTGCCTAATAAGCACTTGACTGATCTCCAAAGCCAAGGTTTGTTCCAATGGGTTTGACTTTCAACCTCCCCATGTCTCCTTGAAAAAATGAACCGCGCTTTTGTACCACAGGACATGCCCCAGGAATAGCTCACCTAGACTGCTTTCGAGAGGGGGGGTTCATGAGGAAGAGGCCACAGAGAAGGCAGACATCTGAAAGGTGCCATTAAAATGATGAACGCCTTTCTCCATGGTGCCTTGGGCAAGGCGTTGAGCTTTATTACTCATCTCTTCCACGGGGAGGTCACGGTGTGAGAGTATCCTGTGCTCCTTTGGCCAGGACGCGTGCTCTGGGCCCACACTCGCATCCTTGGGAATGGAGGATGGAAAGCAGGGCCTCAGAATGCTCTGTCTCTGGCGAGCTAACTGCATCCCTGCCTGAAAGCAGGGCTTGGGCAAAACAGACCAGGGTCCCTCGCAGGCCACTGTGGCCATGTCACAGCCACCGTCCCCCCTCCCCACCATCACATTTCCCCCAAGCCCACAGATTCCCATGCTCCCTTCGGCAGCACATATACTAAAATTGGAACGATACAGAGATTAGCGTGGCCCCAGGGCAAGGGTGACACGCAAGCCAGCAGATTCTCCCCATGGTCTGCCACTTCCCATCAAGGGAAAAATCCCAACAGCTAAGCCAGAGTTCCGACCAATTTAGAAAGATCTGAACACACTACACTAACAACAATAACGACCGATGACCCAGTCACTGTAATGACCAAGGACTGTGTCAGGTGCTCGACATTTCCTGCAAAGCAGTGTTGGCCATCTTGCTTGCCCAGAGACTCAGAGAATTGGGGAAACTTGCTGCTGTGTAAGTAACAGCAGAGCTGGGATTGGAAACCATGTCTCTATGGCTCCAAAGCTCACCTTGCCCTTTCCATTAGTGACATTGCTCGTGTGATCGAGAGGGTGAGACTTTGCTGTGACAGAAACAAGAGGCTGGATTCAAGGCCTGGGAGGAACTGGGTCAGTTTGAACCAAATAACGGGGCGGCACCCTCTGCCTCCAAACCAGCATTCCCTGGCAGGCCCCAGGCAGATGTGGAGGAGGAGGAGCCTGGGCAGTCCTTGGGGAGTCCCCAGTGCCCCCTTCTGGGACCAGTGGGGGGAAGGGAATTAGGAGCTGAGGCCCTACTGTGATAGGACCATGGCCGTAGGAACTTGGTGATCCTTAGAAAAAGCCCATGAGATGGGTGTTGCTTCACCCATTTCACAGATGGGGAAATAGAGGCTCAGCAGGCTCAAAGAACCCAAAAGATGTGCAGAGTCCATGCCAGACCTGTTAACTGCAAGGACTGTGTTTTCCCACTCCTACCCCACGCTGCCTCTGCATGGAAAGAGGCTGACTTTGACCCCAGCGGGACCCAATTTGCTGTTAATCAGTGCTGGGTATCAACCTCTCGAGGCATTGACCAAACAAGACCAGGTGATAGCTGGCTTGCACCTGAATCACCTTCCGGATCGTATGGTATCCCATGGGCGTGATTTTGTGATCGAAAAGAACAATTTTTAATTTTCTCAGTGTCCAGAGATGGGTTCGGCCGCTGTGCTTAAAAACTCCTTTTTCCTCTTTTCGTATGTTAAACCTCCCCTGAAATATTATAATTATCCATGTTTACACTATCAGCTAGCTTTTTAAGGTCTTTCTGTGTAAATACAGCAAAGATAAATTTCAGGCAAACTCCCGTCTGAATTATTCCAAGCCAGAAATGCTGCGGGGTCCATGTGAACAGGCTTCAACGGTACCGTGAGTCTCGAGAGGAGGAATACATTACCCCTGACCTTTCCAAGAGCAGCTCCATGGCAAGCCCCATCCACTGGGAAGCTGTCTGATTGGACGAGGCTCTCCACGTCGCCCACCCGGCTCTGTGACCCGAGGCTCGCTCCTGGAACCTGGAGGTGAGCTCGTGCTCCAAAAATGGCAGACACATGCCAGAGCCTGCTCCCGAATCTGTGCTAGATGTCTTCAGTTCGCAGCCTGGGGCCTCCTTTCGCCCACCCTGCTCTCTGCCCTGGAACAGAGCCCTGTCTGGTTGGAACCAAGGGGTTGGGTTTGGCCATGGGAAGCCTCATCGGGAGATGGGAGGGAAGACATTGAGATGAGGGTGTTTCTTTCTCGTGGCTTCTGTCCCAGCAGATCTCGCAGGCTAGCAATGCTCTCCACAGTCTCATTGACTCCCTCCCCTCACCCCCCCCTTCTGGGTGGTCAAGGCCCCTCTGACCAGCCTCAGGCTGTAACACTAATCCTTGTGGTTTCCCTACACGCTCTCCAGGCTTCTGCGGCACCTCTGGTAGACTCTCCTTACGGTGCCTTTGCCATCCCTTTCCTGACCCAGGCGGGTCTTTGCCAAGGAGCACTGCTAATAGCCATAAGAGCTAACATCTACAGAGAGACTTCTGCAGGCACTTTACCTGTGTGCCTCAGCTTCATTCTTACAGCAACTCTCAGAGGAAGGTGTCCCCACTCTTCAGATGAGGAAACCAAAGTGGCAGAGGCTAAGTAACTTATCCCATGTGCTGGCTGGTGAGTGAGGAAGCAGAGTCAGAGACAAGCACGTCCTGCTCGGAAGCTCGAGCGCTTTCTGCCAAGCTGCACGGCCTCCTGGTGGAACCATGGTCACACATGGTAGCCTCACAGGGTCCCGTCACAGCCGCCACCCCTGTTGTCAACCATTCTCATCCAAGTCCCAAAGTGACACTCCTCTAAGCACTCCTACTTCAACTCAAGATGCCTGACCACCTTGGTCTCCCCAGACAACAGTCACCATTGTGCCCCGTCAATGCGACAGTTGAGGCCCCTCACTTGACCAAAATTGCTGTCCAGCGAGGAAGCAGGACAGTCTGAACCCAACCGTCTTGGCCTCCCCTCCACTTATGTTTCTGGGCCTCCCTCTCTCTCATCTGACCTTCTGGTCTTTTCCTCTCATCACAAGCCTCATACTTCTCTCTCTTCCCCCATGTTTCAACCATTTCACAAAATTGTTCATGAATTTCTGATAGATGAACAAAGAAAAGATATACCTACCTACTTTTTAGAGAATTAATAAAGACTATCAGCCAGTAGAAATAATCAGCGCAAAGTACATCAACATCAACATAATCAGCACTGGAGGAAAAAAGTATAAATGACTAACACCTATAACCTTCCTTGTGAAGTTTGGATCTGCACCATTTCCAAGAGAAATTAGAGTTGGTAAAATTAATGGCTAAACACACACACACAATAACAGAAGAAAAATTATAAATGGACAAAAAACTGATCCGTGAATTAGTTGTAAAATTTTGTCATAAAAATTAACCAGAAAAGAACTTATTTTGGGGCGCCGGGGTGGCTCAGTCAGTTAAGTGTCTGTCTCTTGATTTCGGCTCAGGTCATGATCTCAGGGTCATGGGATTGGTCCCCTCAGGCTGGGCATTGAGCCTGCTTAAGATGCTCTCTCTCCCTCTCCCTCTGCCCACTGCCCCCCCACCCCTGCTCACATGCTCTCTCACTCTCTGTCTCTCTCTCTCTCAAAAAAAGAACTTATTTAACTAATATAATCTCAATAAAATAAGAAAAAAATAACAGAAATGATAATTATACTATATAAAAACCTACAATTAAATTGGCATGGTATTTGGTCTGAAAAATAGTTTCACAATAAGATTACATCAGTGTTTTGCATAATCCCATTAAAATGTAAATACCCAAAGAGTTTATGGGTCAAAATATCCTCAGTATTAAAGGGGCAGTGTCAAAATGTCAGAGCCAAAAGGCTAAGAACATAACGCCCCATCTCACCCCCAAAGGGCCCCATGTACCTTGCATGGCCACAGCTTTGGCCCGAATCTCTACCCCAGCCCATTTCCTGCACCCTGGCCTGTTCCCCAGCCATGCCCCATCCAGTGTCTGACCCGCAGACCATTTCCGCTTCACAGCCTCCTCTCACCCTCTGCCTCCCAGTATCTCCCAGTTTTCCTGGCCTGGACTGGTCCTCTCCTCTCTTATTGTGATTGGAGCACTCTCTTGGCCTCTCACCACCAACTGCTCAGGCCCAGGCAAGCCCCAGTGACCTCCAAGAGATGTTAGCCCAGAAATCATGGTTCCCGCCAGTTTCCCTCCCAGCCTGGCCCACTCGTCACTGCCCCCAGAAGCCTCCTGGATGTCATGCACACAAAATCCCAGAGACCCCTCCAGGGCACCAGAGCCACAGTGACAGAGCCATGAAGACTCTTCGAGAACATCAACAAAAACAAAGCTGCATGTCTTGAGTACCTACCACATGTTAGACATTCTTAAGTACATTCCATGTGTTACTTCTAAGCTTCAAATAAATCCTGCAGTGGGTATTAACCCCTTCTTTCAGAGAGATAACAGGGGCTCAGAAAGATTGAACAATTGCCTGAGACCACCCAGTTATTAAAAGATGGGGTGAAGGTGAACCCAGACCTAACCGGATTCGGAAGTCCATTATCATCTCCACTTTGGTGATGGCAGACTCCTGCTGAGAACAACCAGCAAAGTGGAGAGACAGAAAGTAAACATCTGTCAGAAGGCTTCAGAGAGCTTCCAAGCAGGGAGGGCCCGGGGTGCCAAGACTGAGAATGGAGGGGAGCCCAGAGAGGTGACCCCATCGTGGGGCCACTCCCCTCCAGGAGGTCCTAAAGACACTAAGAGCGTGAGTGAGATGTGGGGTCAAGCTTCACAGAGGTCTGGTACAAATATTGGAATTCTGGGCCCACGAAGGATGTCCTGGTAAACATCCCAGGCATCCCAGGCTTTGAGCCCCAAGGGACTACACCCTAAGAGTATTTCCCACTCTCATTGAGTCTGAAGCCCAACATTTGTTGGGTTATGGTGATCCAGGATCGTGGGGCCCCTAGCCTCAGAGGCTGCCACAACCAAATATAAATCTTTCCTAAAAAATTATAACATCATCCATGATGAATAAGCTCTAGAGATCTGCTCTACAACACTGTGCCTGTAGTCAACAGTACTGTATTGTACACTTAAAAATTTGTTAAGAAGGTAGATCTGATGTTGTGTGTTGTTACCACAATATAATAATTTAAAAAAAAATTGTAACCTCATCCAGGGTCTCAAATTAACACTGTTTAAAAGGCTGTGTCTGAGGTGGGCACCTGGGTGGCTCAGTTAAGCATCTGCTTTCGGCTCAGGTCATGATCTCAAGGTCCTGGGATTGAGCCCGCATTAGGCTCCCTGCTCAATGGGGAGCCTGCTTCCCCCTCTCTGGCTCCCCCTGCTTGTGCTCTCTCTCTCTCTTTCTCTCTCTGTCAAATAAATAAATAAAATATTTATAAATAAATACATAAATAAATAAATAAAATACCGTGTCTGGTGTGGAACAAAAAAAAAATGAGGTTTTGAATAGGTCAGATGACATAATCAAAAGCTAGGAGAAACAATTAAGAAAACAGACCCACAGTAGATCCAGATGGTAGTATGATCGGGCACAAAGCTTAAATTTCTGTTTAATATGCTTAAGAAAATGAAAGATTACATTCAATTTTCAGCAGAGAATGCAAACTATTAAAAGTTGAAATTCTAAAACTGAAAAAAAAAAGGAAATTAAGAGCACACTGGGTAGATTTCAGAGGTAATTAAGCATAGCTGCAAAGCGGATTAGTGAACTGGAAAATACAATGGAAGAAAATACCCAGAGGAAGGCTCAATGGGTGGAACAAATGGAAAAGAGAATAAGAGAAAGGTGGGATCTGGTAAAGAAACCAGGCCTATAACTGGAATCTAAGAAGGAAAGAAGAGGGAGAACGGGGCAGAGAGCCATGTGAAGAGAGAAGAGCTGACAATTTTCCCCTTTGTGTGCTCTTCCCATTTAATCCATTCCAAATAATTCAAGTTTCTGGGTTCTTTTGTCTTTGCTTTCCCCATCCTATTTCTCTTTTGTTCCTAATTGGTACTTCTTGAGAATAATTATGGCTCAGATATTGGCCATATGCAACATTAATAAATCAGGAGGCAACATTTTCTGGGAGCTTCTGGAAACTGTGGGAAGGGATGATCTCTCTTCTCCTGGACAGTGAAGTGTGAGAGCCAGAACCGCAGCAGCTATTTTGTAAGTATAAAAGAGTAGTCTCTGAAGAAAGGTGACACCACAGACACAGAGAAAGTGGGTCTTCTCTCATTAGATTACACAATTAAGTCATGCCTAGAACTAACAGTGCGCGCGCGCGCGCACACACACACACACACACACACACACACACACACCTCCCTGTGTGATTATTGGAGGCAATAAATTCCCTTTTAAACCAGTCGAATCATGGGGTGCCTGGGTGGCTCACCCAGTTACAACATCTGACTCTTGGTTTCAGCTCAAGTCATGATGTCAGGATCCTGGGACTGAGCCCTGTGTTAAGCTCTGCTCTCTGCACGGAGTCTCCTGGAGACTCTTGCTCTGTTCCTGCTGTTCCCTGTTCTTGCTCTCCCTCTCTCTCTAAAATAAATTTTAAAATCTTAAATAAATAAATAAATAAACAAACAAACAAACAAATCGGTTGAATCAGTCTGTAGATACTTGCAACTAAAGCTACCCTAATTGAATTAAAATTTTGGAAGTAAAACTACTTTCCAGAAAGTGTGAAACCATATCTATCCTGATGTGTATGCAAGGGTTTCTGTGTCTCCCCAACATTTAGTGTTGTCATTTTGAAATCTACTTCTGATAGGCAAAACATTCAAACTTGATCTTTAGTTTTCATTTGCCTATCTCGGATGTCCAGTGCAACTGACTATGTTTATTAGCATTTTAATTCCTCTTATGTGCTCTTTCTTTATGGCTATGACTTACTAAGACCTTAGGTTTCCACTTTTCCCCCTTGCTTCCATTGCTCAATTTAATTCAAATAAACAAATGCTTTTTTACAAGCCTCACCAGACTAAGGGCCAGACAGTGTGCTGCATGGGGCAAGAGTCATGGAATTGAGTGGGATAGTCTTCTGTCCTGGGGGCTGATCCTCTCGTAGTGGTGGAAAGACATGGATGCAAACATCTGGACCAAAGGCTAATGACAGGCATGCAGGAAGAGGTATGAGGCTGCTTTCATTTGAAGTCTCTCATATTTTATGACAACTGAGTTATTTGTTCCTTGGAATTATTTCCACCATGTAATTTTGGGCTTACTTTGTATTTTCTTTTTTTCTTTTTCTTATCTTTCCTTTTTTTCCTTTTTTTTTTTCCTTTTCCTATCTTCATTGTATTGACTGAGATCTCTTTGTTCCACTCTGTTCTCCTAATCCACTGGTTTGAAAGTTATACGTTATATTTCTATTCTTTCAGTGCCAACCCACTACGGTTAACATGCGTATCTGGGACTGATCGGGGTCTCTATCCCTCAGCCAAATGATTCACGGAGTCCACAATCATTAAACCTCAATCAACCATTTAACACATATCACAGTATTGCTGCATACTATTTCACTTCTACCTGATTTTAAACCCTTTCCACAAATTAGGGTTTTTGTTTGTGGTTGTTGTTGTTGTTGTTGTTAGTAATGAATGCTTTTTCTAGACTTATCAACACGCTTACTATTTTCTTTGTTACTTTGATATCCCTTCCTCTGGATTCCATTTTCCTTGTTACTCAAAACAATCCTTTATGATTTCTCAAATTTGAGGCTGTGAGTAATAAACTCATTCAATCTTTGTTTGAAAACTGTCTCTCTCATCCCTATTCATGAATGATTGTTTTGATGGACATCAATGATCAGGTTGACAGAATTTTCTTCAGTTCTGCGGCGATTTTATCCCACTGTCTCCTGGAATCAGTTGTTGCTGCTGAGAAGTCTGCTGTCAGCCTAGTTATCATTCTGCTTTCATTACTCTGTCTCTTTACTCTGCCTACTGTGTTCGTTGTTTTACAATGACATGTCTAGGCATCGATTTATTTCTATTTCACCCGTTTAGAACTTGATGTGCTTCTTCAGTCTTTCATAACTATTTTCTCTTTCTGGAGAGAATGCGTATCTGGACCACTTTGTCCACAAGTCTCTCAATATCAACTGTCACATTTTCCTTCTCCTTATCTCTTTTGTTGATGTTTTCTCAAACCTACCTACCAACACCCCACTTCTCTCTGCTTAAATGCTCCACTGAGTTGTTCATGTTAATGACTACATTTGTTATTTCATGAGATGTATTTGGCTATTGTTCAAATTTCTCATTTTATTTTATGATTGTTTTTCTCATTTTATCTTTTTAAATGTTTTGATCATATTTATTTTCATCTATTTTTGTTCAATTCTAGATTATTTTATTATTTCTAACTCTCAGAATGGGAATCTTCTCTTCATTGATTCTGTTCAGGACTATTTTTAATTGTAAGGACAGAAAATCCCACAAAAAACGGACCTAAACAAAAGTAAGTCCATTGGTTCATATAACTAAAAAGTCTAGGGTTTTATTGGCTTTAGTCACAATTTGGTTCAGGGCTAAAACCTAGGGCCTAATTTCTCTCTTTTTCTATCCTTTGGACGCACTTCACCTGTGTTGGCTCTATTCTCAGGCATATGACTCCTCATGGTGTCAAGGTCTTCCATCCTCTCAGATTCAAACTGAGCCATTAAGAGAAGAACTTTTTCTGCCAAAGCTTCTACAAAAGTCCTGAGACTGATTCTGGTTGGTCGAGTTTAGGTCATGTGCCCACCTCTGTGCCAGTGACTGTGGTCATGGGAATGAAATATGCTGATTGGTTTGGCCTGGTGTGGAACCCCACCAACCAACCTCCTATGGAGGAATGGAAATCATCAGATGGGACATGAAGGAAGGAAGAAAAAAACAATGGATGCTGGGAGGCATAGTGTGTGTAAGTTTCATTAAATGTTGAAAGGCTAAATGAATTTAATCTGACTTTTATCTCATTCATAAGCCCCCCTTTTACATGTGTCCCCTTATACACACAGCATGCACATACATATACACGTGTATGTACATGAACACCAGCAAGATAACTGCCCCCTCCCATGGACACACAGCTCCATCTCTTGTCTGATAGACGAGCAAGCCCGGCTCAGAAAGCTCCTTTCCCGCGGGTCCTCCCTACAGTGCAGGGGGAGGATTCTCTGGCTGCATTAGACCCTAGGCCTTTCCTTGGACTCAACGTGCATGGTCATTCTGCCTGGCCGTGCCTGAGTCATGTCCCTCCCCTGCAGCCATGGCAGGGGCAACCCCACAGAGGCACACAGTCTGAGAGTACAGGAGGGATGGTCCCTAAAGGAGGTGGGGTGCTCACACCAGAAAAGGGGGACAGATATGCCAGACAGAAATAGCAACTGTCCTCTTCAAAGAAGAACCCACTGATTCCCCAGGCCAGTGGGTTCTCAGGGGACAACTCAGACTGCCAAGCCCAGATCAGCTTCCCTGTGCGCCCGCCCCAACAATGTCACCATGCCACAGACACTCATAGTTTCTCTGGTATCTCCTACCCATAGATTTATTTTAAAACTTTTCTCTAATTTTAACCTATGTCATCTTATAATATGAGCAAAACTGTGACCAAAATGTGTCACCCACTCTCTAAAGTGGGACTTTCTTAGTTACTGGTGTCATTATTTCTCACTGGGGCCTCTTTGGAGATCCCTGGTCTAGAATACGATGGATTCCATCCTCCTCTGATCTAATGCCTTAATGATTCTGGACCTCAGACATGGCCCTCCTTTCTAGAGATGAGGCATCAGCATTTGATTCTGTTCTCGGGACACAGACCATCCTCACTTCAGTGACCTGGCCCCTCACTGTGTTGTCAGACAGACTGCTTCTGAGGCCGAAGTGGTGAGATTTTCGGTGATTTACTCAACCTCTCTGAGCTTCAGTTCCTCACCTGCAAGATCAATATAATGATGCTCACCTCCCAGGGTCAGGGGAGGAACCACTGGCTGGGCAGCCCAGGCACATGGCCTAGCTCAGCTTTAGCCCCCTGGATGGGAGCTCTGCCTTCTCTCTTCTCAGTGACCATGGCTCCTTTTTCAAGGCCTTACTGTTCCTCAGCCACTGAACTACTCCAGACACACACTAATTGATCAGTCCTTGGCCTCTAGGTATTAACAACCACATGTCTCTGCCTTGGTATAACTGCCCATTTGACCTTTGATCCCTGACCTATGACACCTGCCCTTCCCCCCACCCCAAGATTTCACCATTGGCCCATCCCTTCCTGTGACCCCTGACCCATGAACTCCAGGTGTGGGTGCGACCCCACGGGAATGGGGTTGGGGGGAAGCAGGAGCCGATGGACAGGTGACATGGAAGAGGTGCTGGAGGTCACAACAAGAGATGTCCCTGGTCGTTCTTCTCTTTCATCTTGAGAGAACATCTGTGGCTTCCACGTTGTCACAAAACAAACAGAAGTGAGTCTTGTGTTTCACAATCCATGCAGCTAGCTTCATGGATCTTTGACAGTTCTTTCATGTCCTTGACAGTGGCAAACTTTTTCCCCTGGGAAGTTAGGGGGCATGTGCCACACCTCCCCACCCCGGCCCCCCTCGCCCTAGTGACGTTATGCTGGCACTCCCAGGCTGATGACACTCTGCAGCTACCTTTCATGTGTGAGCAGATGTCACTGCATGGGTTTCCAGGTAGCCACACAGTGTCCCTGCCGCCTCCCCTTCAGCCTCTGGAGGACCCCTCTGACTCACGGGCCCTCCGCCCACGGAGGGCTTCCTGCTCTGCCTCTCTTGGGCAATCTTCCCAGTTTTGAACTAACTTGCCTTTGCATCCACAGCCTTTCCTGGGGCCATGGGGCGGCGGGGGGGGGGGGGCAGGACTGCCGGGATGGGGAGCGGGGAGTGGGATTGTCACGCTCTTGCTCTGGTTTGAACCGCTGCTCGCACATTCCCAGGTCGGCCAAGGAGGTCCTCAGACCATCCCTTGATCCAGGACTTATTTGTGTATCTAATGCTCACTTCTGGCCCCCCACTACCCCAATCCCTTCCCACGACCGCCCCCTCTCGAGGAACTGCCTCTGGTGACAGTCCCTTTGACAAAGCTGAGCCCCATGAGGTGAAGGGGCTGTGACAGGAGCTGGGCTCACCTTTGCCCCATCTGTCCCCTCACCCGCTTCCGCTACACTTCCCGCCCCCCTGCTTGCAAAGCGTAGTGGAACCAGCGATAATTTGGAGCCAGAAAGGGCCCTTTCTGATAGGGCACAGACCTTAGCTGTGAAGCCCCAGCTTGGGGCTTACTCTACTTGCCCAGCCATAAAATGGGTCCGGGAAGAGCTACGGCGGGCAGCCAGGGCTGGGAGGGCCGCAGGAGGAAGGGCCCGTCGGTGGGTTTCGCGCCCTTCCTGGCGGCCGGCTGTCCTCATTCCCGGGGTCAGTAGCACAGGGCAGGACCCCGGCCCCGGGCTCTGCCATGCAGCTGTGGGCAGCTGTCTCTGAGCCTTCATTCCCTCATCTGGAGAGTGAAGACATTAAGACCCACCCCCAGGTGACAGTGAGGGTTAAATGAGAAAAGCGGTACAAAGCGATGGTTGACGATAGACCCTTCCTATACTACAAGATAGCGACAGCTAGCGTGTATGACATGCCCATGGTGTGCCAGGCACATGCGACACACATGACCTTCATCTTCACTGGAAGCCACAGGACGACCCCACACGATGCCCATCCTACACATGAGGAAGCCACTGCCCAGAGAGATCAAGTACCTTCCACAAAGTCACACAGCTGGGAGGCGGTAGGGCTGGCTGTGAACCCAAGCGTTACCCCTTTCCCTCCAGGAAGAGGTCACCCCTATTTCTCGGAGGACATCCCTTTCCTTCTTAAGGGAACAGGAGGTGCTCTGGTCTCCAGAGGCTCATTATGTGCCCGTGGCTGGTCTCCCCGGTCCCCATCGCCCTCCCAGTTCCGATGGCCACCCTGACTGGGAGTTCGCCTGGGATGAGCACTCACTCCCCGCTGGCAAGGCGGTGGCTCAGGTCCTCAGGCCTCTGTTGAGCAGATCAGGGGCTGAGCGTCTGAGAAGGAGGTGTCCCAGTCACAAGTGGGACAGGGGCCAAACAGTGGCTCTTGGCTTCCGCCTCCCCCAGACAGGTGGCTTCAGCCTTGGCCACTGCCCGGGAGCCCGCGGGAAGAGGCCGTGCGCGTCCCCAGGCTGGCCCCCGGCCCACAGGTGCTCCCGGGGGACCACGTGGGAAGGAGGGGCAGGGAGCCGCGAGAGGGGCGCCCGCAGGCAGAGAGAAGGTGTGTGCTGTTTCCTCCTTCATCTCCGGGAACAATTCTCCTTTTGAGCTTCTTGGCGGAGGCAGTTGAGAGAGTCTTTCTCCAAGGCCTCTTCTTGACAGATTGATTTATCTGTTTCGGTAACTTGGCCTTCCTGCGAAAGGGAGGCTCCGTGCCAGGGCTGGCGTGGGGACCAACCTGGGGGTGAGTGAGGGGCCCCATTCCCCCATCCTTGCCCACAGCTGAAGGGCAGAGCCCGGGGCCGGGGTCCTGCCCTGTGCTACTGACCCCGGGAATGAGGACAGCCGGCAGCCAGGAAAGGCGCGAAACCCACGGACGGGCCCTTCCTCCTGCGGCCCTCCCAGCCCTGGCTGCCCGCCGTAGGTCTTCCCGGACCCATTTTATGACTGTCCAAGTAGAGTAACTGATAACCAATGGCCCAAGGGTGCAGTGAGCAAGAGGCTGAGACCAGATGTGAAGGCAGAACTCTGCCTCCTTCACACTGGCCCTCCTGCACCTGAAGAAAGGACCCTGAGCTGCGATCCACTGGGGTGCTGGGGCTGGGATGCTTGAGGCCTCCCCGGACGCAGCAAAGTGCTCCCTCACTGGTTCCTGCCTCTGCTGGGCTTGTCCCCCGCAGTGCCCACAGCCGCACACTTTGACCTCTGTCCTAGCACAAGTCCCCGTTCACTACCTGTCTCCCGATCGGACTGCCCTTTCCTCCAGGCGGGGACCCCAGGGCCTCACCCGGAGGGGGGCTCCATAAATGTCTGAAGATGGAAGGAGGGCGGGGAAGAGGTTGGGATGGGAGGGAGGGAGGGTGGGAGGGAGGAAGGAGGAAAGGAAGAGAGGCTTTGGGAGAGAGGGAGGACTGAACTCCCCGTAGGGGATGCTTGGGGGCCCCAGGGCCATCGTGAAATCCCCGTGCAGGCTGTGCCTTCAAAACCCAATTGAAATAAAGTCCAAGCTCGCCCCACTAAGAGCAGTTTCTTCCCTGGGCAGGGACACTGGAGCCAGGCAGCTGATCCTCAGCCAAATGGCACAAGGCTGGTCCTGGACCTATAGGAGCAGGGAGGACAGACCCACAAGGCTGAGGCTACCAACCGGGATCCGCAGCCTGAGCCACCCAGGCTCTGCCAGGCTGTGTGCCCTTGGGCTTGTCTCTTCTCCCCACTGAGTCTCATTTCCCATCTGTGTAGGGGTGGGGCGGTAGGGGTGGGCGTGATAGGGGGTCAACCGAAGTATCACTTGAGATTACACCTCCTGCCTTGTTTTGCTCCTCATTGCAAATCACTGAAGGGCCTTTCGGGAGCAAGACAGGAATTCATGGGTAGAAATAAAATCCCGTTGGATCGGCGGCAGTTGCTGGTCCCGGTTGGGGTTTCCCTTTAGGTACTATTTCAGTTGCTTGAAGTTACCTCAGGAACCCACTGCTTTCTTTCGGGGAGAGGCTTCCTGCCCACTCCCAGGCCATCTGGGGCGCGCCAGGCCTCCTGACACAGACTGTGTCCCCCTCCACCGTGAGGTTGCTCAGCTAGCCGCCGGTGGCTCCAGGGTTCTGAGCTGCTCCCTCCCTCGGTGAGGGGGTCTAAATCTACCATTTAACCGTGTTTAAGTGTGTAGTTCAATGGCATTCACACGGCTGTGCAGCCATCCCCACTGTCCGTCTCCAGAACCTTCTCAACTACTCGAACTGCAATTGTCCCTAACGGCCTGTGGCCCCCGCGCCCAGCTCCGGCCACCGCCATTGTACCCTCCCTGTATGGATTTGACTGCTCACCAGCGGAATCCTACAGCATTGAACTTCCTGAGACTGGCCTGTTTTCACAGAGAATAATGTCCTCAAGGGGCGCCTGGGTGGCTCGTCGGTTGGGCGTCTGCCTTCAGCTCAGGTCATGATCCCAGAGTCCCAGAGTGCTGGGATCGTGCCCCATGTCGGGCTCCCCGCTCATCAGGGAGTCTGCTTCTCCCTCTGCCCCTCATCCCGCTTGTGCTCTTTCTCAAATAAATAAATCAAATCTTAAAAAAAAGAAGAAGAAGAAGAAGAAGAAGAATGTCCTCAAGCTTCATCCGTGTTTCCAGCCTGTGTTTGAATTCAATTTCTTTTTAAGAATGAATGACATTCCATTGTGTGGACGTACCGCACTGGGCTTAACCACTCATCCCTCCTCACCTTCTGTGCTTTAGAACCAGGCTGCGAGCTGGACCCTGCCCGCTGCGTGGAGCCCTCCCAGGGGCCAGCCTGCCCAGCCCTGTCCCCGTGCCGCTCCCCACCTGCCAGACCCCAGCCCGGCCCTCCTCCACCCTGGCCCTTCCCAGCAAAGGGAGACTGCTGGGGCGAGGCCCCTCCTGTGCCCTTGGCCCTGTAGGAAGTCGCTGCTGAGGGTTATTGACAGGCTTTCGTCTGCCTGTTTTCCTCTTCTCCACGAGGCCCCAGCCCACCCGGGGTCCTCCTGCTACTTTCTCCCCCCACGAGCCCTGAGTAGGATGTTGGTGCTCTGACAATTTTGTCTTCTCGGTAACACATGTGGAAGAGGGCACAGGAAAGGGCCATGCAACCCCTGAGGAATTCTAGAAGTGGACAGCGTAGGGGCGCCTGGGTGGCTCCGTTGGTTAAGCGACCGCCTTCAGCTCAGGTCATGATCCTGGAGTCCCGGGATCGAGTCCCGCATCGGGCTCCCTGCTCAGCAAGGAGTCTGCTTCTCCCTCTGGCCCTACCCCTTCTCACACTCTCTCTGTCTCTCAAATAAATAAAATCTTAAAAAAAAAAAAAAAAAGAAGTGGACAGAGTAGCCGGCAGGGCTCCACACCCCAGAGGCCTGGACCAGCATGGCGGCCTCCCACTGGGCCTCCCTCCAGGGCCGCTCCAGTGGCTAGAGGCCCAGGGCAGTGTGCTGGGACACACTGACCTTGAGTCCAGCCGAACGGGCCGGAATCCTGGCCTGCCATGTACTGACTGCCAGGCCCTGGTAAGCTCCCTCTCTCCGAACCTTGCTCTTCCAGCCATGGCTCGCGGAGCCGATGTGCAGAGAAGCCAGCTGGGGCCTGCCCTGGCCGATGCTCAGCAAACACGGGTCTGCTGCAGCCTCAGGCCGGACCCAGGACCCAGGCCCAGCCAGAGTGGCCTGAGAGCAGCGGGGCCTTTGAGCCTCAGCAGAAAAGAGTAAGAAGGAAGAACAGGACCTGCACACCGCACCCCTGCAGGAGAAGTTCCCCAAAGCCAGGAACAGAGAACGGCGGAGTGCCCTAACCACCTGCCCACTCAGCCCAAGAGGGTGGTGTGTGCACAGGGGGCCCTGGCCAGGCGTGCAGAAGGGTAATCCCTGCTGGTGTTGTGCGGGGCAAATGTCCATCAGCCAACTTCCGGGGAGAAAAACCCTGATTTGTGGCATCGGTCATTTCAAGCTACTTCTGTGCCTTCACTGAACGCAGAGACATAGTCGCACACATCAAAAGGTGTCTCCCCGCCCCCCGCTCCCCAGTAAACAGGCGTAAGGAGCTGCTAGAGCCTAGACCGCAGCACAATGTAGTTGGGTGACCAGGATGCGCTGAGCCTGGAATATTGATGGCCTTTGTTTTTCATGTTTATTTAATCCCTTAATACAATTTAATTTGTAAGGACAACTCTCAGGATTCCTGCATATTTAATGACAAGTCACTACTAGCCACGCCCAGCACACCACTGCCCACCCCCCAGGTTGCTGAACGACCCCACCCCCACCCCCAAACAAGGGTTTTCAGCCAGGCCTGGCCTCACCTGTGGGCACAGGAGGAAGCTGCTCTCCAGAGGGGTCCCCAACTCCCAAGGTGGGTGATGAGTCAGACTTGCTCTCCCTTCAGCCTCCAACAGCCCTGTCCACTGGGCGCTGCCCCTGTGCCCATTGCCCAGATGGGACCCGGAGAGTCAGCCCTCGGCCTCACATACGGGGTGCTCTGGAAGGACCACGCTACCCCTGGGTTTGACTGGTGTCAAGGGTAGGTCCTGCTGAAATCTGTCCCCAGGGAGGGATCAAGGGGCAGTCAGTGAGGTCTGCCTGAGCAGTACCCAGCCCGGCTCTAGCTGACAGAGGGCAGCCCAGGCCCCAGAGCCCCACACCCATGGGATGGGAGCCTTAGGGCCATGACACTTTGATCCTTCTCTACCTGCTAAGGTCTCACTCACCGAACGGCCTTGGAGTGTCACTTTCTCACACTAATTTCCTTACAGGGAGAGTCTGGGCCAGCCAAATTCGAATCCAGGTCCTTCGCAAAAGCTGTAAGTTATTAAGGTGGTGGTTGGGGGGAGGGGGTCAAACCAGTAGGTCACAGTGATACGCCTCAAGCCCCCACATTCTAGAAACCCATGGAACCAGCAGGTAAAATGAGTGTCTCCCTCTGGGGTGCCCTGGACACTCTCACTTTGGCTAACGTTTCCCATTTCGGACCTTCCCAGTGTTGTCCTCATGGAGCTTCCACTCTGAAGGGGAAAAAAAAATAAGGCTGGAAATGGGGTCCCGAGGCTGGGGGCTGCCCGATCAAAAGTATGTGATCAAAGAAAACACACATATCCACTTAAAAGGGGGAGGCTGATCTTGATGAAACTTAGGGCCGTTTAGAAAGTTTTGTTCTTATTTTATAAATGTGTTTGACTTTTTCTATAAAAACCATTGTCTCACATAGGCGTCTGCAAAATAAAAATCAATTCTATTTGGGTTTTTAAAATGTAAGACGACCCAATCATTCTTTATTGAAAGCAATAAGTTGGAACGCCTGGGTGGCTCAGTCGTTAAGCGTCTGCCTTCGGCTCAGGCCATGGTCCCAGGGTCCTGGGATCGAGCCCCGCATTGGGCTCCCTGCTCAGCAGGAAGCCTGCTTCTCCCTCTCCCGCTCCTTCTGCCCCTCCCCGCCTCCACTGGTACTTTTGCGTGCTCTCTTGCTCCCCCAAATAAATAGATAACATCTTTTAAAAAGCGGCAATAAGTTTATACTCCTGACATAAGCCAATCCCTTCATGTGCCAAGCACAGTCTGCATGAAACCAGATTCAGGGGAGAACAGGAGAGCACAGGGGAGTGGAGAGAAGGATTGGCCCAGGAGCACCAGGCTGGCCACCTGCATCATTGTGCCCTCACTCCCCAGGCCTGTGTGAGCACTCACCACAGGTGAGATGCAGGTCCCGCTGACGTGGGTGCAGGCATGTCCTTGGAGAGCAAGGAGGAAACCCCGTTGCCAGGCCCAGGTAAACAGAGACAAGCACAGGCAGAGGGGAGGCTGGCGTGGCCCCAACCAGACCAAGAGCGAGTTTTCTTGCGGTTACATCCCCCTCTACTGGCCGTCTGTGATATCGCAGGCAGGAATACTGAACTCGTTGCGATTTCACAACAACAACTGATAGGTAAAAAACGGGGCTCTGCTTTCGCCCTACGGATTGGGAAGGATAAAAACAAGAAACCAAACTTGAATCTGACCAAATCTCTAGACATAATTATCAACGGAAGAAAAGACGGGGACGGAGGAACCTGTTCAACGCCACGGTGGGGAAGCAACTGGCAAAATCCAGACTGTGGGAAACAAGACAAACTTCTCCGACACATAAGTTGTGCAGGAAAAGTAAAAAGGTGAAAAGAAGCACTGGACTAAAAAGGGCTTGAGAAAGAAGCCATTTCCAGGTGACAGTGTTGAGCAAAAAGAGCCAAGTGTCAAAGAGTGTCTGTAGCACACTACCTTCTGTGGACAAGAAAATCAACATGGACCTGCTCATTTGTGCAGAGGAAACTCAAGAAGGATAAACCTGATCCTGGGAGAGCCTGGGTGGCTCTGTTGGTGAAGCATCTGCCTTCGGCTCAGGTCATAATCCCGGGGTCCTGGGATCGAGTCCCCACATCGGGCTCCCTGCTCCGCGGAGAGTCTGCTTCTCCCTCTTCCTCTGCCCCCTCTGCCCCACATGTGCTCTCTCTCTCTTGTTCTATCTCAAATAAATAAATAAGTTTTTTTAAAAAAGGATAAAGCTGACCCTGAGGAGATTGGATATGGAGCGGGTGGAGGGGCCCCTGGGTGTAAAGAATGGGTGATGGAAGGGTAGAGAGATCAAGGGAGTGCCACCTGAGTGTACCGATTTGAATAGTTCTGACTTTTAGAATCATGTTAACATTGCATTCAGTCAAAACATTTTCTAAATCGGCAGGGATGGGAGGAAACCCAAAATGGAATACAACCAGAAATAAATGAAACTAGGAGTTTCACACATGAACAATATACCTATGCTGAATGGGAGGGAGAGGGGAGCTAATCTAAGAAACTTTGGGAAACAGTATTTTTATTCCTTTTTTAAAGATTTATTTATTTATTTGAGAGAGAGAGAGAGAGAGCATGAGTGGGGCGGGAGGCAGAGGGAGAAGCAGATTCCCCTCTGGGCAGGGAGCCCGATGTGGGACTCGATCCCAGGACCCTGGCCTCATGACCTGAGCCGAAATCAAGAGTCGGAAGATCAACCGACTGAACCACAGATGCCCCAACGGTATTTTTATTATATCCTGTATGACTGAGGACAGAAAGACCGGCATACATCTATTGCACCCGAGTTAGTAGGTGTGTTTTTCACCGAGATATGGGAGAGCAATGGTGAAACTAGTTTATGTGCATCCTAGAACTGAGCAAATGAGTAAATGAGCACAACCAGCACCCAAGCTTGCTTCCTACAAACCATTCCCAATAAAAGAAACCAGGGCTTCCTTAGAGAAACAGCTCATTCCAGGGCCGGGTCAGCATAAGTACAAGATGAGCCTGGAACATAGTGTGATGGCAGAGAGCAAGGAAACGCTCAAAAGATAATAAGGACATGCCAAAAAGGACATTGGGAAACCCACTTGGAAGATGCTCCCAATGGCCAAATCTGGAACACTTTAAATAGTAAACAATGATAGGAGTGGCCGGTAAGCCATAGATTAAAATAAGAATCCATGAGTTACACAGATATAGATAAATGAATAAATACATAAGTGGGGGAGAAAAGAAAATCCTTCTTCACAAAAGAAATTTCAAGTGTTAAATGCAGAAGGAACGACAGAGAAAAATCACTGGTTAGTGAACACTTCAGTAGCAATCATTTCAAACAACAAAACAATGGATGCTAAAACCAGTAGGCGAAAATACGATGAGAAATAAGACATTGACAGAGTCTCAAATTATCTCCCCACGGGCACTTAATTACAAAGGGGAGACATAGTAACTTGATAGTAGAGCGACCGGGCCTTGTGTGCCCCCAAAATGACGTGCTGAAGGATGTAGCACCCCTTCTGTGGCATCCCTGCCCAAAATGCTTCACCCAGATTTAATCATGAGAGAACAGAACACAAACCCAAATTCTACAAAACAACCAGCCTGTACTCTTCCAAAAAAAGATAAAGCAAGACAGAGCAACACTTCCAGATTAAAGGAGACAATCAAATTGGCAAAATTTAAATAAGATCTGTGCATTAGATAATAGCATTGAAAGCAGGTTAATTTCCTGATTTTGATCATTGGCCTGTGGTTATGTAACAAGGCAATGCTCAAAGAATCTGGGTGAAGAGGATAATGGGGAATGCTTTTTTGCAACTTTCTGTAAGTCTGAAATTACTTCAAAATGAAAAGTTAAAAAAGAAAAACAGGAGACACCCAGAGGCACCTCACACTGTCACCCTGGGTGGGGAGCGGCTTCTTTGGGTCCTGACTCAAACCGCAAAGGAGATTCTGCCCCCTCACGGGTAACTGGAGGGTTCAGCTGGGTGTTTGCTGGTGCTGGCGTGGCCCTGCCCTCTGTCAGAGGTGTGTACTGAAGTATTCTCGGATGAAGTGATATGATGTCTGAGATTCGCTTCAAGATGGAGGCGGGGAGTGGGTGCGGTGTGGCTGGGGGCAACGGTCGATGAGGCTGCAGGGTGACTCTTAGGGGTTCATTATACTCCTCTGTCTACTTGGCGTAGGTTTGACATTCTCCAGAATAAAATGTGCTTTAAAACACTGCCCAGGGCTGGCTCAGTGGGTTAAGCGTCCGACTCTTGGTTTCAGCTCAGGTCGAGATCACAGGGTCGTGGGATCCAGCCCTGCATTGGGCTCTGTGCTCAGCGGGGAACTGACTTGAGTTTCTCTCTCCCTCTACCCCTCCCCACCACTCACTCGAGCTCTCTCTCTCTCTCTCAAATAAATAAAAATAAAATACTGCCCAGAAGCAGTTCTCAGCCAGGCCAGGGGTAAAAAGGAGGAAGCACTTGGGGATCACTGGTATTTCTCCCTGCTGAGTTCTCAGATCCTTCCCTTCTCTGTGTCGGCAGGCCAGGTCATTTGGGACCTGTTCAGACACCAGGCCGACCCCGCTGTGCCCCCCTCGGCCTGCCCACAACCTGATTTCTGAGGTTCTCAGTGGGAAGTCCCTGCTCCCAGCAGCCTGACCCCACCCCTCAGGAGAGCTGACTGCAGACCTAGGACCATGCCACGTCTCCCCAAAGCAGGCCCTTACCCCACCCTCTGATCCCCCTCTTGTCATTCGGAAGCACAGCATGTTTTAACGATAGTTCACATTTGTCCTTTCTATTTGTCCTTCCTCTTACTCCAACTGGGGAGGGATACTGCAGGGTGGAAAGAAAGTGGCTTCTGGTCCAGCGGTCCCCCGATGGGGGCCCTATGGACATTGAGTAGGGGCCATCTCTCTGTGTACGGGACCATCGTCTGTATTACGGGACGCTTAGCACACCTGGACCCACACTCAAGAGGCCACTCATACCCCCAAGTCTGTCACCCCCACAGCGCGCCCACACCATCAAGGGCCGCCATGTTAGTCTGCCTTGGTCTCTGCCTTCCTGTCACGGGAGAGCACATGGCTGATCAGGTAAGATGCTGGAGGAGAATATCCTCCCTTTGACTCTCCCACCAAGACCAGAAAATGGTTGCCCAGGCTGAGGAGAGGATGAAGACAGAAGGACAGATGTAGAGTCCCCATTTGAGAAGCTCAAGGTGCCCATTCAGGACCCGAGGGCAGAGAAGCCCTGAGCCCACCGCTCATGGAGAGCTCCACGGAGGGACAGGCTGCATCCTGTGCCCGCAAAGAAGCTGCTCTGTGATTTCCCTGTCCTCTCCCCCTCCAAGGGTGCCACGGAAACCACAGGGAGGCCTTGGGACGCTAAGGGGCCTGAGCACAGTGACAGGGAAGCATCACTCAGTGAGCCACAGATGGTATCCAAGACCAGATTCATTCTCCCTCACACACACACACACACACACACACACACACACACGCACACGCACACACGCGCATGCGCGCACACGCACACCCCACTCAGACTCAAGTTCACCCTCACACTTTAACTAAACTTAACGCCAATGCCAGGGACCCGTGGCCAATCAGGGGCATTCAGGTCCAGCACAGATGCAGGAAATAGAAACTCAGCCGAGTTGTGGAAAATAAAGCAGGTGACCCATCTCGCAAAACTGAATTTGTACTTATAAAAGATTAAAGAGTAAGAGAGGGTGGCAAACCATGGAATGCCTGCCATGCGGGGAGCTCTGCCCTGCAGGGTCCATCCAGTGCCTGGAGAACCAGACAAGCAGCTGGGAAATATAGGCTGTCCACCGGGGTCCGCGTCCCACTCCCGGGCACACACACGCTCTAAGCCATTGGACCATGCAGGCAGCTGCTGGTGAGTTGAAGCATACACACTTTTATTGAGAGAAGGTAAAAGTATATAACTGAGTTTTTTACTATTTTCTCATAATATCATGCCTTTTGAGGGTCATTTAATGTGTTGGGGCAGAGGATGGCTAAAAAGTGTTGAATGGTGGGGATCTGGGAATATACTGAACTTTTAAAATTAATTCTTACTAAAACAATCCCCCCATTTTAAAGCCTCCCTACTGCAAATTTCCTGGAAGTAACTGGAACATAGACCACCGCAGATGGGCTCTCTGTACTTCATATCTACACTTAGTGCTGTGCTGGGATCATGTTGGCCCAAGCCTCAAATGCACATAAGTCACTGGATAAGGGCTTGGATTAGGTCAGATGTACAAACCCTGTCTTCCCTGGGCCTCCTCCCTCCCCACCTTCCAGGCAGCTCTTGCTTTTCTTCTGAATGAGGATCTTCCAGGGGATCGGGTGTCCCAACTGTGGCATCCGGGCGCCACCTAGTGGTCAATACACACAGTTTGCCCCAAACCATCTGCTCTGTGCGTGCGTGCGTGCGTGCGTGCGTGTGTGTGTGTGTGTATGTGAGAGAGAGAGAGAGAGAAAGAGTGAGTGTGTCGAGGAGAGAGACCACAAGGGGTGGCCCAGGAGCAGCTTGGGAAGGGGTAGCCTTTATTGTCTAGAAAACCGAGTTTCACACTTGATCTTAGCCAAAAGGCCGAGAAGCGATCGAAAACCTAGTTTCAAATCCCAGCCCTGTTATTTGCATAGTAATTGACCTTGGACAAGTCATTTAAATGCTATGAGCTTGCTTCTTGTCTGGAAGATGGGAATCCTATGCCTCCCCTTACAGTTGTTGGATGAGCGTTTGTGGCCTATAGGAGGCTGGTCATAAACTGAAGCTACCACTGATGCTACCCCTAGTCAGCAGTGATGCTTCCACAGGAGATCAGCTCTTCCACTAGCTGCCCAGCCAAGTGTCTGCTCCCCACACCCCACTCCACCACCCAGAGCAATACACAGCAGGGGTTCAGTGAACGCCTTTGGATACCCATCTTCAGCCCAGCACAATTTGTGGCTCCTGAGCTTGGTCTAATGATTTCTTTATTTATACTTTAACTGAGGGCTGCTGTCTCCATTTGGAGCTGGTTCCATGTCAAACAGCATTAAAGGAAGCTCACCAAGATAGAGGGCAGAGCCAGCCCAGGGTGAGGGGCAGGTCTGCCTGACCAGCACCTGGATCATGCCCTGAGGGGCTATCTGGGACTCTTGTAGATGCACAGGGCAAGGAGAGGAATAGGAAAGAATCAGCCAAGAGCAAAACCTGGAGGACTTGGCGGGGCTGGCCAGATGAGTCACCTCCATTTATTGGGGGACTGGACTGGGGGTTACTGCCAAAGGGTGATCAGTAAAAATGGGCCCTGACTGCAAGTTGGGGGTGGAGTCTCCTTTCCTGGTAAGCCCCAAGGCCCCCTTTCTCACCCACAATTATTTCTCATTAAAACTGGAGGAGATGTCCAGTTATATTTGGGGGAGCAGAGGGAGGGGTTTTCCCTTGGGAAGTGAGAGTAAATTTGTTCACCAGAAAGAAGGAAGTAGCCCCAGAGTACTGGCCAACCAGATTCTACAGCTCTTGCAGCTGCCACCACTCAGCCCTCCACTAACTTCCCAGGAGGATGCTCTATCCAGGTCACCTTGGGGACCTCACATGGTGGCATCCTTCCACACAACACCTGGTTCCATACCCAGCAGCTGGGAGGACGCTGCCCCAGAACAGGGGTCTGCAGCAGAGGAGGTGCCCGCAGGCTGAGATGCGGGGTGCAGGTCCCACAGGGAGGGAGTCTTAGGGGAACAAGGGGGAGCTATGACACTCTTGAGAGGCTGTAAATGATACGGTGCCAGGCACCTGCTCACGATTTCTGTTCTCATCTGCCTGGGGGATGATGCGGCGAGACCCCACAGGTAAATTTGATTGATTGCTCTGATTGATACCATGTGACTGTGGGGCTGTGGCTCTCGCGGTGTTAGACCCCATCAGTGAGAGTTACAAGTCAGCTTCTTAGTTCTGGCCCTCAGTTCCTGATCTTCAAATCTGAAGTCCAAAAAACTCCCCAAACATTCCTTTAAAAAAATCACTTGTGGGGGCGCCTGGGTGGCTCAGTTGGTTGAGGGTCCAACTCTTGGTTTCAGCTCAGGTCATGATCCCAGGGTCCTGGGATCGAGCCCCGTATGGGGCTCCCTGCTCAGCGCAGAGTCTGCTTCTCCCTCTCCCTACCCCTCTCCTCGTCCCCCTGCTTGCATGCACGCATGCTCTCTCTCTCAAATAAATAAATAACATCTTTTTAAAAAAATCGTTTGGCAGCAAAACCTGCCCTGCCCCCACCTGAAGCTACATCTGGCCTCTATTGATCCACACTGTGTGAGGCCATCCATTTGGGGACAGAAATCTTGGTGAGTTTGAGGAGGGGTGCTCCCCACACCCTTCTGAGGGAGTCCAATAACAGCGTGTTGTTCAAGATCTGAACATTGGATTCCAAAGCACGGCTAGCCCTGAATTCTGGGTCAAGGATTATGGGCCTGTGGTAGAAACTGAAGGTATCTCTAGGACCCCTCAAAATTCAATTCCTAGAACTGGGAAATCCACGTACAACTTTTGACATCCTCAAAACTTCTCTGCCCTGCCTCCTCGATTCTTTTTTTTTTTTAATTTCAGTCTTTTTTATTTTATTTATTTATTTGACAGAGAGAGAGCACAAACAGGGGGAGCAGCAGAGGGAGAGAGAGAAGCAGACTCCTTGCTGAGCAGGGAGCCCGATGTGGGGCTCGATCCCAGCACCCTGGGATCATGACCTGAGCCAAAGGCAGACACTTAATGACTGAGCCACCCAGGTGCCCTGCCTCCTCAACTCTTGACAGGAAGCCTTACTGATCACATAAACCAGTCACTTAACATGTATGTGTATGTTATATGTATTACATACTATATTCTTATGATAAAGTAAGCCAGAGAAAGGAAAATGTTATTAAGAAAAGCATAAGCAGGGGGACACCTGGGTGGCTCAGTTGGTTAAGCAACCGACTCTTGATCTCAGGGTCCTGAGTTAGGCCCTGTGTTAGGTTCCATGCCCAGTGTGGAGCCCACTTTAAAAAAAAAAAAAAAAGCATAAGGAAGAGAAAATACATTTACAGTACTGTTCTGTATTTATTGGAATGTGGACCCATCCAGTTAAAAGCCATGTTGTTCAAGGGTCAACTCTACTTCTCCCCTCTTCTCAAATTCCTGCACTATAGTGCATTCTCATTTCTAGTTACACATTTACACAACTTTCCCCAAGTTTCAGGTCACTGTCAGAGCACGTTTCTTTAGGCTAAAGCTTTGAGGTCAGTCTTTGGCCTAAAACAGCTCAGAAGGGTCTTCCCTTTCTGTCTCTTTGCCCATCCCAGGCTGGGCTGCCCGCTCCTCACAACCAAACGACTGCGGTCACTTCCCAGCATCCTCTGCCCTCCCCGAGGAGCCTCAGCCTGTCCTGGGTCCTGGGCCTTTCTTCTGGTCCCCTGTGTGGGCCCATGGAGCCCTCCCTCCCCAGGCCAGGCTCTTTAGATATCACAATGATAGGGCTTCAAGGAAAACAAATGATACATGAGAACAGTTGTCAAAATCTGTCAAACCCTGGTGATCTTTGCATATCACAAGACCTTTACTTGGAGAAGACAGGGAAGGGGATGGAGGCTGACCAGCAGCGTCAGACGTAGCCAGCAAAGCTGGTACCTCAGGCCGAGGCCAGGCACGGGTGCCAACCATTCGGGACTTTCGGGAGGCAGTGGGGACAAGAGGGGACGCTGCCCAGGGCTGGAGGGGGAAACAGAGGCAGCAAGTGTGAATTATGTCCCAAGAAGCTCAGTGGCCAAGAGGAAAGCAGAGAGGGTGGGAGCCGGCAGGGAACAGGCCCACAGCTGAGCAAGGTCTCTGCGGGACAGATGAGCCCTGAGCATGTTGTCTGAGGAGGAAAGGGCATGTCTCAAGTTTCCCTTGGAGGAGGTGAGAGAGGAAGCTACCTGGGCACAGCCTATAGGACAGGGAAGGACCAGGACAGACGGCAACAGCAGAAGGCCCAAGATGCAGAGCACACGGGGGTGAGCTATGTCCCACCCCGGGAGGGCCAAGTGGTGTGCAGGACCTGCCAGCGCAGAGCTGGGCAGAGGGGCCCCTGCCCTGAGTCTGTTTTGCCCCCACTGTGCACCACGTACTGGTAGGGGCTGGGGTACAAAACCACTAAGACACACACAGTCAGTGCCCTCCAGGGGACCACAGGGCTCAGTCCCAAAGAGCAGCTTGAATGCGCAGTGCTGGGGCCGTGTGACTCAGCTGGGGAGGTCAAGGAGGATGACACAAGGCTGAGATCCAGGAAAAATCAGACGTGGCCCAGGAGATGAGCATGTCCAAGGCCCTCCGGTGAGAAGGCTGAGCAATCCTTAGACCCCCGTTTTACATTAGAAGCTAGAGATCTCACTCTGCCTGCTGATTTGCTAATGTGACCAAAAGCTGCTGTCCAGGTCAGGCACACGCTGCACATCAACATGGTAAGGGCTAAGCCAGAAAGGGTCATCATTTGATAGTAGAAGGCAGTAACCAGGACTTCCCCGCATTCTGGTGATTTTACATTCTTCGACATTTTCCCACGCTGTCAGCTCCCCACCTCATCTAGGCCTGCCTCCCTGTTGGACAATTCAGTTGAAATCAGTTTCTTCTCCGTTACCTGAGATTAGCGTGCTTTATTTTGCAGGAGTTTACATGACTTTCTGGAAAAACGGAAGCATGACATAAAGGAACCCAGCTGAATTATCGAGCATGCCAAGATCACGAGCCCTTGCACAAAACAGCAAGAGGGGGAAAAACTGTTCACTTGGCACAAATTATTTCCCTACCTTCCTCCTGCAGCTAATGAACAAAACACAGCCCAGCCACACATTTCTGTGGTTTCCTATTTCATCCATGTCTGTTGTGCCTCTCTCATCTTGAGCTACAAGTGAATTGTCATCTTGCTGGAAAAAAAAAAAATCACTTTATAAATGTTGAATGGAAAACAGGCAGCATTTTTAAAGTGAAAATGTTTACCTTATGAATGGTGATTTTTACTCATTTGTCTGTTGACACGTGAGGAGTTCCAGAACATTCCTCCTCAAAGGAGTCACCTCTCAGCAGACAGACTGATCTGGAGGCAGCGAGTGGGGGGAGGGGGGTGGATTTCCCAGGCCTTGTGTCAGGAAAGCAGAGCAGGAACCATGACACCTGGGGACCTATGCCCAAACAGAGGCAACACCGTGTGAGCCCCAGCATGGCCGCACCTTCCTCCTCCCCTCCCCACTGTCGGCCCCCACACGAGGACAACACGCAGACCAGGGGCCAGGGAGAGGCTCGGGGGTTCGTTGGGTCCAGCAATCACCTTCGTCTTTGATATTCCTGAATTCCTGTCACCACCCATGACCAAGGTGGGCGCAAGTTTAGCTTTGGGCTTTGAAGGTCCAAGGCCACCGCATTTTATAAGTGGGGGGAAGGGAGGGCCAGGTGACAGTGGAGGGGACAGCAGGGTCCACCTGAGGGCCAGAGAAAGACCCAGAAGCACTGCACGTCCATTCACCAGGGCCAATGAACAAGCAAAGCCCATTGGCTCCCCTGTCCCTTTCATCCAAGTTGATGGCAGTGCTCAGCACAGGGCCCGGCACACGGGAGCACTCCGCAGATATTGTCAAGTGGACGCGTGTCATGGCAGGGCCTGGGGGACCCAGAGCTGAGAGACAACCCCCCGCCCCCGAAGAACGTCAGACCCTGCAGCCCCTGCATCTCAAACCTCAGCTCAGATCCACTCAACAAAGAGTAAAGTGATGTCCTGGCTCATTTAGCAGCGTGGCTGGTGACACCTTCCCTGTCCCTTTTCTGCCTGTGCAGAGGCAGGAGGCAGGGTGTGAGCTTAGAGCAAGAGCTTCTGCACCGGGCTTGGTCTCCCTCCCCACTGTGTGGCTCTGAGGGGACCCCTTGCCTCCTGGGCATCAGGCCACCCTAGCTGCCAGTGGTAGGGAGGTCTGGAACTGGCTATGGAGCCTGGAGCATAGGAGGAGCTCAAGATGGGTGGGTGCGTGGGGGTGACTCCACCAGTGACTCCATGGGCTCCCATGCACACAGAAAGCACCCCCCTTTGCACACACTGTGTCCTAAGGCCATTTTATCCTCTCTGTCCTCTCAGGCCATCTCAGTGTCCCCAGGTCCGAGGTCTGCTCCAACCCCCCGCTTTGCATGGTTCTCAGCCCAGGACACACCTCGTCAGCAACACCCCCCCCCCCCCCCCCCCCCCCCCCCCCCCGCTTACCCCCGTCCCCCCCCCAGGACCCCCCCCCTCAACAACCCCCCCCCCCCCCGCCGCCGCCAGCCCCATGAGCTTAACCCCGTCCACACGCGAGGACACTGAGGCTCAGAGCACTTCCTGCCCTGGCCCAGAGTTTACCCGTTCAGAGCAGGATTCACACACACTGCCTGCAATCCCGCCACCACTCTACGGCTCCCAGCAGCTTCCCCGAGGCCTGGCCCCTGCAACGCGACACGTCTCGCTGACCAGCTTCTTCGGTCCTCCGTCTTGGCTCCCAACCCGCTCATTGCTGCCGCTTGAAGATGTCCCTTACAATGGCCCTTTTTTCTAATGACAAAAAGCAGTATGGGGTCATCTCGTGAAAAATTTTGGATAATACAAACAAAGTAAAGAAGGAAACAAAATTCACCCACTGTTACATTCCATGTCTCGTTCTATTCTTTGCAAAAGCTCCAGCCTGGGGGCTAGAGGGGGGTCCCAAAGCCTTGCCCTCCAGGGAGATGGCAGCGCTGCTCCCAGCTTCTCTAGAAGCATCTGGCAACCCAGATGGACCGGCCGCCTTCCTGCCAGACCAGAGGGGCTGGGAGATCCGGCCAGAGCAAGACAATCCCTTCACCCCACTTGCCAACCCCCCACCCTTCCTCTTCTTTCCACCCCTTCCCAAAGCACTCTTGATCTCCTGATTCCTCTTGGCTTGAAACGGACCAGGCAGGACGCCTGGGTGGCTCAGTCAGTTGGGTGTCTGCCTTGGGCTCAGGTCATGATCCCAGGGTCCTGGGATCAAGTTCCGCATGTGGCTCCTTGCTCAGCGGGAAGCCTGCTTCTCCCTCTCCCTCTGCCTGCCGCTTCCCCTGCTTGTACTCTCTCTCTCTCTCTGACAAATAAATAAAATCTTAAAAAAAATTGCAAACCATTGTGGATCTACCACATGGTACAAAATACATATAAAGCTCACACATAAGGGTGATGGTGTGTCCACTCATGCCTGAGCTCAGAGGGAATTCCAACTGGTCTTATGGAGACCAGGAAGTGGGGCTTCCCTCCCCACTGCCCTTACCCGATGGGGTAGCAAACCATCCCCCTCCCTTGCCTTCAGCCCCTTCTCCTGGCTCTCAGCCCGGGTGCTCCAGGGAAGGCACTTGGCTCAGGCTTGGCCAATGAGAGCCCTACGTCCCCTTGGACATGGTGATTGGCTCAGGGAAGGCTACGTGATCCAAACCAGGCCTGCCAATCAGAGGCTTCCAGACGGAGAAGTCAGGCAGCGTCAAGACCCAGACAAGCGGGCTGCTCAGAGGGCTCCGGGGTCCTAGCTGATCGTCAGTACCCTGCACCTCCTAATCAGAAACAGGGTGTTGGTGGTACTGCATGGCCACAGAGTTCTGGGGCTTTCCCCCCAGGACACGGCTTCCTCCATCCCTTTCTTTCCTGGCCCAGGTCCCTTATCTACCTGCCACCATTTATTTGGCCTTCAAGAGCATTCCCCACCTTAGTCAAGTCTCCACAGAACGTGCTTCACAGCCACCTCCACAGGCTGGCGGGGAGAGAACAGGCTCCAGCCCACGAGTGAGAGAATGTGGAGTGTGCAGAGGAGGAGGGAGAAACCCGGCCCCAAACAGTGAGAAGGTTATTGAAGAGGAATTACTTCGGTTTCCATTTTGGCCAAGTCCACAAAAGGAGAGACGCCTCATGCTTAGGGTGAGGTGCAGGAGCTCCACAAAGGCCTTGCAAAGGAGGCATCCAAAAGCAGTTTAGCAGTTTAGAGAAAGTAGAGATCAGGGAGAGGGGAAGGGGATTTCTTTGGAAACCATTGCAGGGTGGTGACCGCACCTCCCTTCACCAGGAGTGGACCGCGAGGGGCTTTAGGAGAGAGCGTGGGGAGCTGCAGTCCGGGGACAGTGGACGGGTATCTGCGTCACCTCAGGAACATGAGGGACGAGAGGCTGCTCCAGCTCAGGCCAGAAGGCAGGTGCGTTGGCTGCTGTGTTGGGCTCAGCCACACTCACACTACGTGGGGACAAAGGCAGCTGGTGTGGAATCCCCATAGCTCTGGTCTCAGAAGGCCTCTTGGAAGGGCAAAGAGGCCTCAAGCCAAGGAACCGGACACAAGACGGGAGGCTGGGGTGTCAGGTAACGATAAGCACACCAGCACCTCCATCTTGGGCTTCCCACTTGGAGCCAGGCCTCCTTGGAGAAAAGGCTGGTTCCAGGTCAGAAATGGAAGGTACAAAGTGAATCTGGAACATCTGGTACTGGAAACAAAGGAACTACCAAAGGCTACTTGGGGTCCTGTCAAAAGGGTCTAGGGGTTGGTATGGAGGGTTTCCACTGACCATTTGGGGCCATTTGAACATCAAAAATGGGAATGGTGGTAATGGATGAGAACACATTGATCTGGCAGTCGCCACCCTACCCAAATGATGGCACTCAACATCACTGTTAGTGGGTCAGCCTGGTATCAAGTGTCTCCTGAAGCGACACACGAAGAAGGACCCCGGAGACCCACACAGTATTCTTACAAAAAACGTTCACCCTAATCCTAGTCGTGGGGAAGAAAAGATCTGACAATGCAAAGTGGAGAACTTTTGGCAAAATAACTGCCCGGATGCTTCAAAAATGTCAAAGCCACAAAAGACCAAAAAAAAAAAAAAAATTGTTAAGCAAACCTTTGCAACTAAAAGGGACTAAAGGTAAAGGGCGATAACGTGCAAATGGAATGTGTGCTCTTGATTGCAACCTGGAACAAAAAAATCAGCTTTCAAAGATATTTGGGGACTAATTATGAAAATGTGAATATGGATTTTATATTGGATATTATTGAATTATTGTTAATTTTCTTAAGTATGATAATGACACCATGATTGTATAGGAGAACACCCTTATTCTTAGGAAGTGCCTGTTGAAGTACTTAAGGGATTTTCCAAGTTCAGGCTATAACACCATAGACTGGGTGGCTTATAGACAACAGACATTTCTTTCTCATGGTTCTGTAGGCTGGAAGTCTGAGACTAGAGGCCAGCATGGTCAGACTCTGGTGACAGCCGTTTTCCAGTTGCAGAGGGGCCAACATCTCACATGGCAGAAAGAGGGTGACAGAACCCTCAGGGCCTAACCCCCATCCCCCAAAGGGCCCCCCTCATAATACCATCAAAGGGGACATCTGGGGTTAGGCCTTCCACAGATGAATTTTGGAGGGACACAAACATTCGGTCCATAAAACCGGTGGAATGTCACCAAGTCTGCACCTTTCCAGCCATTCTGCACACACGGATGAGTGTGTATCTGCAGATTTAGATCTATCTACCACTACATCTGTATCTATATCAGTATCCACCCCATCTATGGAGAGAGATGGAAAGAAACCAAGTATGACACAATATTAGGACCTGGTGAATACAGGTGACAGATAGAGGAGTGGTTATTGAATCACTGTTTCAACTTTTCCATGTTTTTTGTTTTGAGTTTTTTGGGGGTTTTTTCGCTTGTTTTGTTTTTTTGGTTTTTGTTTTCAAAATAAGAAGCTTTGAGCAAAGCCCATCCTTCTTCCTTTAGTTCTTAAGTAACAGTTCCCAAAGGTAATTACATTTGGTAATGTTGTCCTTGGGAACAGGGTAAGTTCATTAACAGGACATCCTGGCCATGAGGCTCTGCCCTCGTTACCTGAAAAGGGCTTTTGACCCTGAGGGGGTCTCAGGGGGACAGACCTTCTTCCTTGGGCCACATCAGGGTATGGGCTTGTAGATTCTTCCCTAGGGTCCCCCTACACACACACTCCCACTTCCTTCAGTTCTGAGGGAAACTTCTGGTCATGATTCTGACTGAGGGCACATGCATCTCACATGTGAGGCTGGTGGATCCAGCCTGACAAGCGAGTGCCCAGGGATTGTGCGTGGCCACTGTCTCCTGGTCCCCACACTCTGTTCTCACCACCCACCGCCCCAGAGAAAGGGTCCTAAGAGATAGCAGAGACTTGCAGGCTCAGGTCCGAATGCTGCCTACAGGGCACTAGCCGAGAGCATCCCAGACCCCGAGATGCACCAGATGGGCTGTTCCCCTGCTAGCCCCTCTGAGAAGGTTAAGGGGGGAGCAGTTCCCACCTCTCCACAAGTGTCCGAGCCGCTCCATTTCTGTTCTGGGGCTTAAAGAGCCTAGGACCCCGTTGGGAGACTGAATAGAGTTTCTGTGACCTGAAAGAGAAAAGCTCCAAACCAGGTAGTCAACTCCCCCAGGGAGGACAGGAAGGCTCCCCTCCCAGGAACCCATTAGCCCCCAGGTCAGGGCTTGTCACTCCTCCAGACCCACCTGGCCCCTTCCCTTCTCTCTTCACTCTTCCTCCTGGTTTCTGGGCACAGAAAGCCCACTGAGGAAGCACACTCCCACGTGTTGTGGTATAGACGCAGCCTCACATTGTGTCTAGTCTGCTGGGGCACATCCTCAGGACTTGGGGGGAAGGGAAAAAGCACTGGAGGAACAATTGAAATAATTAAGTGGGTGGTGAGGGCCTGGGGACAGAGTGATGCTCTGACTCCCACTTTTTTTTATTTCTTTCTTTATTTTGGTAATCTCTACACCCAAAGTGGGCCTTGAACTCACAACCCCAAGACTAAGAGTGGCATGCTCCTCTGACTGAGCCAGCCAGGCGCCTCTAACTCCCACTTTTCGATTGTGCCTGGGAGAACCTTGAACTTGGGCCCCACCTCTGGGAATGCAGCTCAAAACTGCACCAGCAGGTGGCAGGGCAGAATCAAGAATGGAGCGCTTCCTCAGGCTGACGCGGGCGGGATCCCACTGCCGTGGGGGCAGTGTGAGCCCAGCTTTGCTCTCCGTGAAGTCAACGGGACTTCACAGCTCCGGGCCCTCTCTCTCCATACAGGGAAAATAACCCAGCATTTATGGCGCATCTTCAGTGTTCAGACGCTATGCCGGCCCTGGACAAGCATGAGCTATTCACACCGGGCAGCCCCGTGAGATGGCATTTTGAACCCCCATTTTGTAGCCAAGGACACTGAGGTTCCATGGAAGCTGTGTCGCGGCTGCTGAGCCGCACAGCCAGAATCGAATGCCAGCTGTGGGCATTTAAAGTACTTAAAGCATTTAAAGTCCTCCTGATACATTTTGTTGTCCCCCAAAAAAGCACAAAATGACAGAGGCTGCAGCCTTCCCCTTTCTGGGCCCCAGGGGATGGAGCTGGAGCCTAGCAACAAAAACGTGCTGGAAATGTGGAAGAATAGCTAAAGCCCATTTGAGGAACACACCCCCAAAGCAGTGACGAAGACTAACAATACAATAGGTTTATGATGTATCTTACTTGGACACTTCAATTTATCTCCTCCGATCTAACCACCCCCATGTAGCCTCCCATTTTATGAAAGAGCAAATTGAGGTCCAGATGGGCTGAGTCCCTTGGGCAAATGCACAAAGTCTCAAACTTAGGCCATCAGCCACAGACCCTGATTCATAACCTTGCTGCTCTTTTACTACACACTGTATTGCTTCCCTTGGTCGGTTAAGTCAGGGTGGGCATCACTGAGTCTGAGGAGAACCTCTGCTCCATGTCCTCCAGTCAGTGAGTTCACACAGCAGGACAGGGGCCGGGCTCAGTGAGAGATGAGAAGAGACACACGGAAGGAGAGGGGCTTCCAAGAAGAACTGAAGAAATTTTGATTTATTTTCTTTTTTTTTTTTAAGATTTTATTTATTTATCTGAGAGAGAGAGAATGAGAGACAGCATGAGAGGGAGGAGGGTCAGAGGGAGAAGCAGACTCCCCGCCGAGCAGGGAGCCCTAGGCGGGACTCGATCCGGGGACTCCAGGATCATGACCTGAGCCGAAGGCAGTCGCCTAACCAACTGAGCCACCCAGGCGCCCCTATTATTTCTTTTTTTTTTTTAAGAGAGAGCGAGAACGCGTGCATGCACATGAGTGGGGGGGAGGGGTTGGATGCAGAGGGTAAAACACGGGGCTTGATCCCACCATCCTGAGATCATGACCTGAGTCAAAATCAAGAGTCTGACACCTAACCAACTAAACCCCACTGAAAGAGACTGGGCATTGGCAGGCCTGGGTTTGAATTCTGACACAATCACCTACCAGCTTCGCCACTCTATTTAGTTTTCTTTTTTGTAAGACTGAGGATGACAACCATAGTTTGTATCTCAAGAGGTTTTCCTCAGGATTAAATGTAAATAAAATGTATTAAAATCACTCACACCTAGTAAGTTGGCTACTGCCAAAAAAGCAGAAAATAACAATGTTGATGAGGATGTGAAGAAATTGGAGAACTTGTGCCCTGTTGGTATGAGTCTAAATTGGTGTAGCATTTATGGAAAAGAGTATGGAGGTTTCTCATTAAATGAAAAATAGAATTTCTACATGATCCACCAATTCCACTTCTGGGTATATGCCCCCAAATAAAAAGCAGGGGCTCAAAGAGATATTTGCACACCCATATTCATAGCAGCATTATTCACAGTGGCCAAAACATTGAAGCAACCCAAACTGTCCACCAACAGATGAGTGGATAAAGAAATGTGGGGTATATGTACAATAAAATATTATTCGGCTTTAAAAAGGAAGGAAATTCAGACACCTGCCACAACATGGACAAATCTTGAGGACATTATGCTACGTGAAATGAGCCACTAACAAAAAGACAAACACTGTATGATTCCACTTACATGAGATATCTAGAGCAGTCAGATTCATAAAGATGAAAACTGGAATGGTGGTTGCCAGGGACTGGGGGAGAGTCAGGGAAGGAGAGTTCATATTTACAGGGAACAGAATTTCAGTTTTGCAAGATGAAAAGAGCTCTGGAGAAGGATGGTGGTGCTGGTTGGGCACCAGTGTGAATGAGCTTGATGCCACTGAACTGCACGATTAACAACAGTTAAGATGGGGGACGCCTGGGTGGCTCAGTCGGTTAAGCACATGCCTTCGGCTCAGGTCATGATCCCAGGGTCCTGGGATGGAGTCCCGTGTGGGGCTCCCTGCTCACTGGGGACCATGCTTCTCCCTCTCCTCCCCACTCCAGCTCTCTGTCACTCTGCCTCTCTCTCTCAAATAAATAAAATCTTTAAGAAAGAAAGAAAGAAAGAGAGGGAGAGAGAGAAATGGTTAAGATGGTAAATTTTATGTTATGTATATTTTACCACAATTTTTAAAAATTAAAAGTTTAAAATTTTGACTAATAAACAATAAGAGAATAAAAATAAGACAATAAAAATATATATATATATATTTAATCAGCCTGTCGGGTGACTTGATTCAGAACTGTATGGTCTCTGGTGTGGCTGCTGACTCTTTGAGAGTCAGTAGGGTCTATAACCTGCCCTTGAGCTGGACTCCAAGTGGACTTGTGACTAGCCTGTCACAACAACAGTGTGAGACAGAAGTGACACAGATTAACTTCCAAACCTACGTCAGAAAAGTCCATTTGGCCTCTGCCCTGTTTGCTGGGCCACCTGTGTTTGGATGCTTGAGCTTCTGAGCAGCCCCGAGGTGGCCATGCTGTGAGGAAGCTTCTGGTCCCAGACTATTCATGGGCAGACACTCTGGCCATGTCCTGGTCACAAGTGAGGTTCGGACAGCACAGGCCATCCCCTGCCGGGCCCTGTCTGAATGCCTGACAGCGTCCACAAGCCTGATAAACCACTTCCCTCCAGCTGCGAAATTTCCACGTTTCAGCTACTCTGCGGCAATAAAGTGACCAGAATGCTTGCACTTAGAACACGTTGGGAGTGGGTGTCCCTCTGAAGTAGTTGAGCAGAGAGCATACTCTTCCCTCCCCCACCCATTTCTCCTGATTCCCCCTCCAGCCTCCCTTTCTGCAGAGATACAGAAGAAGTAAATTTTTCTGAGGTGACCCCAGATTGGATTACCAAAGAACATTCTAGAATTCTGTGCTGGAAATGTCTCGGAGTTAGTGCTTAAAACTGAAGGTAGACTCACCGAACTTCATGGGAAAAGATACTTTCTTGGGAACGTTGTACGTAAATTCAGAGTTCTGTCATCAGAGTCTTCTTTTCTCACTGATTTCTGCTCTTGTTGTGGAGATGTGATCCGTTCATTGGGCTTTTTCAGGTAAAACTCCACTGAGCAAGGACTTCTAGAAGCTCAGCTTTAAGCATCTCTCCCCTTGGCCCTCTGGAAAGTTAGGGAAAGGATCCTGGCCCTTCCCAGGAAGCTTGAAATCTCTCCAGGAGACATGGTGAGCTGCCAGACCATGGGGCATTGTGACGGTTCTGTCCTGTAGGGCATAGCCAGGAGGCAGTATTGGGAGCAGACACAGGGATTCTACTCCCTGCCCTACCACACACTGGCCTGGTCATCCTGGGGACAGTCACTGAAGCCCCAGGCCTCCCTGCATTTGCCCCTCCTTCTGCTGTGACCCAAACCATGAAGTGACAAGCACCAACCTACTCAAAACGCCTGACAGTGCCTGACATGCATCATTCACCTGTCAGATCCGACTGTTTATAACTTGGGCTGCTGAAGGGAACAAAATAGGTCCACACCCTGCCTTCTTGAAGTTTAGGTGCTCGAGGGCCAAAGCAGATGATCGAAATCAACCAAATAAATAAGTCAGTTTCAGAGGGACTCATGGCTGAGAAGCTTCCCCAGGGAAAACAGAGCAGGGAAGGAGGGGCTTGGGCACTCTGGGATGGCGGTCATGTCAGTGAGTGAGAGAAGGTGGGCTTGGCAAAGATATGAAGGAGGTAGGGAAGTTAACTATGCAGAAGTCTACAGGTATCAATATTTATCTGGCATTTTAAAATTATGATGTCTTCAGCTCAGGTCATGATCCCAGGGTCCTGGGATTGAGCCGCACATCAGGCTCCCTGCTTGGCAGGAAGCCTGCTTCTCCCTCTCCCACTCCCCCTGCTTGTGTTCCTGCTCTCGCTATCTCCCTCTCTGTCAAATAAGTAAATTAAATCTAAAAAAAAAAAAAATTATGTTGATGGGAGCCCCTGGCTGGCTCAGTCGGTAAAGCACGCAACTCTTGATCTCAGGGTTATAAATTTGAACCCCACATTGGGTGTAGAGATGACTTTAAAAAAAAATAAAAACTTTATTTTTTTTTAAAGATTTTATTTATTTATTGAGAGAGAGAGAGAGAGAATGGTAGAGAGCATGAGAGAGAGGAAGGTCAGAGGGAGAAGCAGACCCCCTGCTGAGCAGAGAGCCCGATGCGGGACTCGATCCCGGGACTCCAGGATCATGACCTGAGCCGAAGGCAGTCGCTTAACCAACTGAGCCACCCAGGCGCCCCCAAAAATAAAAACTTTTAAAAAAAGTTATGATTATGAACAGTAATAGAAACAGACTGAGCTGACCAGCCAGCTCTTCTATCAGAATCAAAGTTCTGCCCCGGGATTTAACCCTTATCCCCTCATCAGCACTGATATTTTCTTGCAAAGCTCATATATTATGGTAAGAATGAAGTGATCTCTAAATGATCTACATCTTCTCAAACTCTACACTGTGGGTGGAGCCTGAGAGGGCCTCCCATTTATGTGTCTGCTTTCCTCTGCTCCGTGGGGGCCAGAAGGTCACCTCTCCCCGTCTCCCCAGGGTCACAGAAGTGGTGGATCTGGCATGGGCCTCCTTATAGGGCTCCAGTTTGGGGAACCTTGTAGGTGTCAGCCCTTTCTGCATCTGCCTCTCCTTCCCCTGCCCCGTGGGACAGTTCTTCCCAGCCTGGCCCAGGAGTGAGAGCTCCTGAAAGCTCCTGAGGCTTCCTGGGGACAGAGTTGGGGCCAAGCTCTGCAGAGCTTTGCTGGCCTCCGGGTCTGTGCAGGCTCAGGCTGCTGCACGCGGACTGCCAAGACCCAGGGCTCCACTTAAGCTCCTGGGCCAGTGGCCCTGTCCACTCTTCGTTTGAACCCCCTCACTCAGGAGGACTAGACTTTTCCCTATCTGCTGTTACCGCCTCACTGTGAATGAAGCACCCCCCACCCAGCGGGTGTGACACCCCAGAGAGGGGCAGTTTTGAGGACTTTCACACTGCACTTTTCATTAGGGTAGACACTAGCCACCTGTGGCTATTTAACTTTAACTGAAAATTAATTGAAAATAAATAAAATTTAAAATTCAGCCCTCAGTCGTATTCAGTAGGCACATATTAAGTACCCAATAAGTCATATGTGGCTAGTGGCTATCAGACCACAAATATGGAGCACTCCCATCACTACAGAAAGTTCTTTTGGACAGCATTGCTCCCAAAGGAATCCCTGCTCATCCTGCAGACCTAGAATGGGATGAAAGGAGGCAAAGTTCTCCTTCCCCTGCCCTGCCTTCCAGGGCCTTCTTCTCCCAGGCTCACCCTCCCTGAAAGGACAGAAGGCAGCCCTTTTTTTTTTTAAGCCAGGCTGTAATCAGCTCTTTCTAACTCAGGATTTCTCAGCCTGGGTACCGTTGGCATTTGGGACCATGTGATTCTTTGTCGGGGGAGGCCTGTGCATTATAGGATGTGTGGCATCATCCCTGGCTTCTACACACTTGATGCCAATAAACCCCCCTCCCCACTGTTATGCTAACCAAAAATGTCTCCAGATGTTGACAAATGTGCTCCGGGTAGGGTGGGACGGACCACAATTGCTCTGATTGAGAACCACTGGTTTAACTACACAGACCTGTGCTAATCCTCAAAATGGAAGGCTCTTTGGTGGGGAAGGGTGCAGATTAGACTGTTTCAGGCATTAGCATCTTCCTGGAATTAACTGCAGAGCCAGCATCGTCCTCCCTGTCCCCCATCAGGCCTTGAGGCAACGGACCTTGGTCCTGTTGGGGAGCTCTGATGGGGAAGGGGTAGCTGCAAGAAGCTTTCCACTGGGGAGGGGCTGCCAGGGAAGGGGAGAAAATGTCGACATCATAAATAACCCAGGTTACTGACCTGCTTCGCGGGCCCGTGTCCAGCCTTGACATTGACCTGGTCCTGGTGGCTGGAGCCCCCGATGCAGACGTTAGAAGGGGAAAGAATGCAGAAGAGCACCAGGCCCCCACATATTTCCCCCTCAAGGGGCCATGCTCTGAGACGCTCAAAGTTTCTGATAAACTTTGAACACCCACCTCCCTCTGTTCCTTTGCTCAGTGGGCTGGCTCTGTGGCATCATATATTAGAACAGAGGCAGGAGAGAAACGGTTAAACGTGCACCCACAAATAATTCCCAAGTGTCCACTTTCTGCTCCTGCAGAGCCATCATCGGCTGCCACCACAACAGATGGCCATAACAGGAGCGCCTGCAGTGACCCGGCCGCCAAGCCACCATTGCCGAGCTGTGGATGAGTGAGGAATGGTTCCTTTACAGCCTAACAATTCACCGAGTAATGACCTAACATCGCTCCTCTGGGAACTGGGCCCAAGAAATATATTTTTGCAGGTAACGGCAAATAAGAGCCAACTCGGCAAAGACTGAATAAATCTCCCTGCCCCCAGGGGAATTCACACATTTTGACAAAAGCAATCTATAAGCACTCTACTGAATCTGAAGTACCCGAGGTGGGACTGGGAATGATGATCATTGCCATGCTCAGAAAGCCTAGAGGAGGAGGGCGCCTGGGTGGCTCAGTTGGTTAAATGACTGCCTTCGGCTCAGGTCATGATCCTGGAGTCCCGGGATAGAGTCCCGCATCGGGCTCCCTGCTCAGCGGGGAGTCTGCTTCTCCCTCTGACCCTCCCCCCTCTCATGCTCTTTCTATCTCTTCCTCTCTCTCAAATAAATAAATAAAATATTTTAAGAAAAAAAAAGAAAAGAAAGCCTAGAGGAGCCCAAGGGAGCCAGAAACCTGTCCCTCCCCACAGATGACTGAAAAAGGCAGAGGCTGCCCCCATTCTTCTGCTCCAAGTGGGGTGCTCCAAGCAGGAATTTAGGTGTCTTGCTGAAATTTAGAGGTCTCTGAAAGTCCAGTGTGAATTTCCCAGGTGGTGTGTGATGGGTGGAGACCGGGGAGAGCAGGAGGAATAACTTCGCTCATCTGCTTCACTGTTGAACTCCTATTCATCCTTCAAAACTCTGCTTCTGAGTCCCCTCCTCTGTGCAGCCCTCCCTGAGCCCTGGCTTTCCCCACTCCTCAGCTGAGTCACCCCTGATGCCGCAGGTTCTCCAGCCTGAAAGGTCACCCTTCCCTTTAATGCTCAAGGAGCAGTGGGCTGAGGCCTTAGGAAGACCAATCATGCCCACTTTCTCTCCTGGAGCATTTCTAAGGAGGTCTTTGTCTTCAGGCTCCATGCTTCTGGCCACAGGCACAGGATCCTCCGTGATTCCCCAAAATATGGCTGGGACCAGGAACAAACTTTTCCAGAAAGGTTTGGGAATGGCAGGAGGGGATTACATTGCAGAAGAGAAAAGCTTCCTATGGGCCAGGAGCCCTCCTGCACTGTGGGCTGCCCACTGGACGCCCCTTGCCAGCTCACAGGGAACTCTCTGGTCCGGTCTGCTGCCCTGTGGCTGGGACCAGCCAATCATCTGGTGCCCACCTCCTTGTGAGCAAGATTCTCCACAAAGACCTGGCCCCCAGCCCTCCCTCGGCCCCATGAGGGCAATAAACTGTCTGTCTCCCGCCTTCTGATAATTGGCTCTTTTTCCTTATTACCAGGATCACCTTCTCAGAAGCAATTCTGCTCCCAGGAAGAACAACCCTTCACAGTTAGGAACAGGACAATTTAGCTCACAGGCAAAAATTCAGCTCAAAAACAGATTTCTGGCTTTAATTTTGAAGTGGTTGCCCCCAAACAAAGACCAGTTCTTTCCCAATTATGAATTAGAAACTGTCAGAAGCTTAAAATGGGAACATCCCTGGAACCTCCTCGGCTTCAAAAATGTGGGGTCCAAGCTTATGGAGAGTACTTGGTCCCCTCTTAGGGAGTGTATTATATGCTAGTACAATTGCCTCTCAGTCCCTCTGCCAAACTCTGAGTCTCTGGAGGGCAGGACAAGAAAAACAAATGTTTACATTGTTAAAAAACAAGACTCAGGGGTGCCTGGCAGGCTCAGTCTGTGGAGCATAGAGCATAGAGCATTGGACTCTTGATCTCTGGGTCGTGAGCTCCATTTTGGGTGCAGAGATTACTTTAAAAAAATAAAATAAAATCTTAAAAAAAAAAGGTCCAAAATAGAGTCACTTATGCTAAATGCCAGTCACCAAACCAAGGCTGAACTTAATTACAGTGTTGGCTCTCCCAGAAATGGAATGTTAAGCCAGTCAGGAATCGCTTGAACCAGCGCTAGTGAGGTAATCTGCACCATAGACCCCTGCCCTCCCCTCAGGGAAAATGACCTTGCAATACCCAATCTGGTTTTTTGTTTGTTTGTTTGTTTGTTCCTAGTAGAACTTCCTTGCTCCTCCCTCCTTCTGCCTATAAAAGTCTTTTGTACAGCTCCTCAGTTGTTCGGTATTCTGTCTGCTAGATTGGATGCTGCCTGATTCAAATCCATTTTTGCTCAAATAAACACTACAATTTTCAGTATGCCTCAGTTTATCTTTAAACAAAGTATTTGCCAGGCACTGTTCTAAGCATGCTATACATGGTAACTCACTTTATCTTCATCACAACCCTATAAAATAGGTGCGAACACACCTCCAGTTACTGACGGGGAAACTGAAGGCAAAGAGAAACTGAGTGATTCGTTGAAGCTCCCAGAGTTAGCATGTGGCCAAGATTGGGCCCGGACAGAGGCTGCACATTGAACCACTGCATTCCCCGCCCTCCAGGTTAAGCACGCTCCTGCCTTTACCTTTGCACTCCTAGAGTCTGGGACAAGCTGGCTATGGTGCAGGAGAGGGGAGCTTAGTTTTCACTGGGCCACTCTGAAAAACACCAGGTCACCGGGGTCTTTGCCAAGGGTCTCTCAACGACCCCCACAAACCTTACACAGCACCTCTGCTGTGTGCTGGGTCAGTCTCCAGGGTGGTGGGGGAACAGGGACAGGTGGATCAGAGCAGGGGCTGACCTTCCGGCAGCACCTGGTCCAGTGAGGGGACCGATGACCTCAAGTCCTGCAGGGTGACACGGTGCCCAGGGTCTCCTGCATTCCGAGGGGCCTAGTGGGCTGCCCAGCAGGGCAGCAAGTATGGGTGGCCCAGCTGAGGAGGAGGTGAGGGGCTTGGAGGACCCCCCGGGTATTCTGAGGTCAGACACCTAGAAAGGTTTTTAACGCCAAGCCTCTGAGAGGCTAGAGAAGGGTGAGGGGCCCCGGATGAGACCCTGGCTCCATCCTCACAGGTGCAGGACCTGGGCAACTCGGCTGCTCAGATGGACAGCTTCCTCTGCTGTTTAATGGGCATGTCACCCTTGGGCTGGACAGCTTTGAGCATGAAGGGAGCCGATGTACGTGGAGAACTAGCTTAGTTCAGGGTGTCAGATGGGTTCTGCAATGGGGTTTTGAAAAGCTCTAGCCTAGCGAATTTGGAAAGCCTTGCCATCTTTCTCTGCAGAAAGGTGAGCAGTGTGGGGTGCTAGTGGGGGGCAGCAAGTGTGATGGGCGCTGGTGCCCACTCTCCTGCCTGTTTGGTTGCTCCCGACCCCCCTCCCCTGCTCCCCCTGATTCTGCAAGGACTAACGGAGCACACAGTCCTTGGCCCTGCATTGCTAGGGGCTGGCTGCCAGAAGCTGGGCCTCCTGCCCCCATCATGCCCCCACCCCCACTCCACACTTGCCCAATTCAAGGCCACTGTCATTTAATCCTAGCCCCATCCCAGGAACAAGGGAGGAATTCAAACTATCCAGAGGAACAGAAACCCAGTGATTCTGTTACCCAGGGTTGATGCCTGGCTCCTTCCTCCAAGCCCGAGGTCAGTTGGGGCCTCATGTCCCAGTGTAAATGGAGGGAAGCTTTAATATCATAAATCAAATCCTGTTACTCTATCTATCCTTGCTACAAATTCTTCGGTGGTTTCCCATTGCTCTCAGGGTACACTTCAAAACCTAGGGGATCCAGCCCCTGCCTACCCTTGAGCATCCTCTCTCCCCACTCTGTGTTCCTTCCTACTTTGGGGCCTTTGCTGGGAACACCCCCCTCCGTGCTGCCCCCTCAAATCTCTATCTGTATAATGACTCTGCACCCCAAAGCCTAGTACAGTGCCTGACATATGGAAAGCCCTTGGTCATTATCTTAAGAATGAATGGATTGTTAATGGCTGGATATGTGAATGTCGGAAATAAGACTCTGGGCTACAGCCATTGTTACTGCCAGCCACCACCAGGAGCCTCACCTGCTACACCCTGTCACCACCGGAAGATTCACACGCACGTTCTCGGGGCACCTGCCACTTCCAAAGCCACAGGAATAACAAAACGAAACAAAGAGCAAGTCAAAACCCCAGCGGGTCGATCAACAAAACAAAAGGGTTTTTCATTAACTACTAAAGGCCTCGGGTTCCTGCTCTCCTCCGCATCTCAGATGGGCCCCCCCCCCCCCCCGCCCCCAGCCCCCAGAGGCTTTCTGGGTGCCGGAAGACCTGCGCGCTTGGGACCAGCAGGTGGGAGGGAGGAGCCCTGGGAGAAGGGCCGCCCCGGGGCTGCCTGCGGGGAGACCCTGCCCAATAGGTCTCTAGAAAGGACGTGCCAGGGCTCAGTTCCACAGGCCCTGAACACTGGTGAGGGCCCTTTCACGGGTGGTAGAAGTGAAAACAGGTACTTAGGTTCTGGAAAGCACTTTGGAATTTCTTTTCAGAATTTAAAGTGAGTATATACCATCTGACCCAGCAACTCTACCTTCATTTTTCTTTTTTTTTTTAACTTTATTTATTTTAGAAAGAGAGAGAGAATGAGCAGGGGTAGGAGCAGAAGGAAAGAGACAAGCAGACTCCATGCTGAGTGCCAAGCCCATTGGGGGAGCTCGATCCCACGACCCCGAGATCATGACCTGAGCCTTTGAAATCAAGAGTCTGACGCTTAACAGACTGAGCCACCCAGGTGCCCCTCTGCCTCCGGTTTTCTTTTTTTCTTTTTTAAAGACTTTATTTATTTATTTGACACAGAGAGAGAGAGAACACACAAGCAGGGGCAGAGGGAGAGGGAGAAGCAGACTCCTGCTGAGCAGGGAGCCCGAGGCAGAACTCGATCCCAGGATCCTGGATAATGACCAGAGCCGAAGGCAGACACTTAACCGCCTGAGCCACCCAGGCGCCCCTACCTTCAGATTTTTATCCCAAACTATTCTTCCCCACCTGTGCAGAGATGTGTGCACAAGAATGTTCTTTGCAACACTCTGTAATGGTGAAAGTGGGAACAACCTAGTGTCCGTCAGCAGGGGAAGCATCCAATCCCACACCATACATTCTGACCATGGGATCGATAGTAGGAAGGTCTCAGAACAGTGGTCAAGAAAAATGTTGAAAAGAAAAGGCAAGTTTCAGAACAATACTTAAAATATCACCCAGTTTATGTCTAAACATATTTTGAAAGGATGGCTGATTCTAGAAAGTGAGGGACAGGGGTGCCTGGGTGGCCCAGTTGGTTAAGCGACTGCCTTCGGCTCAGGTCATGATCCTGGAGTCCTGGGATCGAGCCCCGCATCGGGCTCCCTGCTCGGCGGGGGGCCTGCTTCTCCCTCTGACCCTCTTCCCTCTCGTGCTCTCTATCTCTCATTCTCTCACTCTCAAATAAATAAAAAATCTTTAAAAAAAAAAAAAGTGAGGGACAAGCTGATGGGCGGGGGGAGCACATAGAAGGGGACAGCTCCCAGGAGGGCCAGGCATCTGTCTCAGCTGACAGAGGAGGGAACAGGGACAATGGAGAGGAGGGTGCCTAGCCTAGAGGGTAGAGGTGTGAATGCTCGGAGGTGGGAGCCTTGCTGGGGGAGAGGGGAGTGTTGCCAAGGCCAGAGAGGAGAGCAGGCAGACAGGCACGCTGGGGTCACCTGGGACCCATGAGTCCTGCGAGCAGGAACGGGCCCCGGAGACATTGTCAGCGGAGGAAGGAGAGGGTAAAAAGTGCAGAAGCACTTTCCCTCTGGCTGGCTGGACAGGAGAGCATGCGTTGTTAGGAAGACGGGGCAACTCCAGGTGGGTGCCAACACCCCCATCCTGCAAGGGGCACTCATTTCTGCTGAGGGTACAGTGTCTGCAACGACCCGTGGGCCTGTGGTCAGTCTGCTCTGCAGGGGCATCTGTGGGCGGACTTGGCAGTGGAAGAGAAGAAAGGCAGGCATGGAGAAAGGCAACTCAAAGGAGCAGAGGTTTGTCACTGAAATGAGGCAGATGGTGCTTTTCTCGGGGGAGGCATTTTGCAAGAGAAGCCTTCTCCTCAGGGGGCCCGATTAGCTCTTGTTCCCTGACTAAACCCAGTTCCCCCACCACTGGGGGGAGGCTTCCCCCAGCACTGACTCAGTATCAGGACATCCTGTTGTCCAGGCGAGAAAAGCAGACACTTTTTGTGCCACAAAAGTCACCAAAACAATTCATGCCCCTTAGAGTACCTCTCTGAAGACCAAAGCAGGAAATTCTAGATCAGTACGGATGGATACTGAACTTGCCCTAGAGGAAGACAATAAGATGCCACCCCTGGACATTTGCACGTCCCTAGGTAGCGGAGAAGGACGCAGAACACACTGTTGGCAAGTGGTTGCCACCAGCCGTCCTGAAGGACAAAGAGGCCTTTAACACATCAGTGTTTCACAATGAGCACGTGTTACTTTTATAATCCAAACTGCAGTAAAATTTGACCTGAGCAACTGTTTCAGCACTACCTTTTCTAATTCTTTGTCCATCTCTGGGACGCCCGGCCCCGGGGCCAAGCTGGAATGGCTGAGGGCATGTAGACTCTCCTACCGCCCCCCCCCCCCCCCGCCCAGGGCTAAGAACAGTCGTCTTCCCAGTCATGCGCTTGAACAGAATGTAGTTCATTCTCAGTTTTGTAAAGATTTTATTTATTTATTCCTTTGAGACAGAGAGCACCAGCGGGGGGAAGGGCAGAGGGAGAGGGACAAGCAGACTCCGCGCTGAGCACGGAGCCTGACACGAGGCTCGACCCCATGGCCCCCGAGATCACAGCCTGAGCCGAAACCAAGAGTTGGACACTTAACTGACTGCACCACCCAGGCGCCCCGATTCTCAGTTTTCATATACGTACTTCATATGGTTTAGGATTCACAGGAGGACTTATGGACTAATTTCCTAGTCCAACACAAATATGAGATCATAGTCATAATAGGTAATTTCCAGAAAGGATGAACCGTGTGGCAGGCACTGGGCTAGGCGCTTTTTGTGGATTCCCTCATAACAATGGGGGCTAGGTACATGACCTACCCATTTTACAGATGAAGAAGCTAAGATGCAATAAGATATTGCCACTAAATCCTCTGAACTTATTTTAAAAAACAAATATATTTTTTAAATCCTCAAAGAGAGGCACCTGGGTGGCTCAGTCGGGCAAGCGTCTGCCTTTGGCTCAGGTCATGATCCCAGGGTCCTGGGATCAAGTCCAGCAGAGGGCTCCCTGCTCAGTGCTGAGCCTGCTTCTCCCTCTCCTTCTGCCCCTCCCCACCCCCGCTTGTGCTCTCTCTCTCTCTCTCTCTCTCTCTCTCTCAAGTAAATAAATAACATCTTTAAAAAAACCTTCAAAGAGTAGGCTATCAACTATGATACTGATCTAATGCTGAACACATAGTACCTGTGCTGGTATCCATCAGACAGGCAAACATTTATTTTGAAAATTGCTCAGGGCAATGCAATGGTTCTCAAAGTGTGGTCCCCAGACAAGCATCACATGGTTTTCATCACTAGAGACCTTGTTGGAAATGCAGATTCTCAGGCGCCAGCCCAGACTTACTGAATCAGAGACTCTGCGGTGGGGCCCAGCCAACTGTGTTTTAACAAGCCCTCCAAGGGAGTCCAATGCAGCTAAAATCTGAGAACTCCCCTGGTTCAGGCTTCCATTAATTGTCCCTGCCTGAATTCTCAGGGGATCTCTGAGAACTAGTTGATACCTCCAAACACTTGGAGCTACAGGCTAGTTCAGTGCTTCTCAACCTTGAAGATCCACAGAATCACCTGCGGGGTTTGTTAAAACAGACTGTGGGCCCAGGCCTCAGAGACTGTGAGTCATGGGGTCTGGGGTGCGACCTGAGAATTTGCATTTCTAACAAGTTCCCAGGTGCCGCTGTTGGTACCAGTCCCTGCTGGTCCGGGGATCACATCTGGAGAACGGATGAAGTTATAAATGCCGAGGGGAACCTTGGCAAATTCAGAAGGCCTCCTTCACACGAATCCTGTTTTTACTTTTTTAATTAAGAAACTGAAGGGGGTCCTGGCTGACTCAGTCGGTAGAACATGTGACTTGCTCTCAGGATCGTGGGTTCAAGCCCCACATTGGGAGTACAGCTTACTTAAAAAAAAGAAAAGAAAAGAAAAGAAACAAACTGATATTTGTAACTGTGAGACTGCCATCTTTGTCTTTTAAAAATATTTATTTATTTTAGAGAGAGAATGTGCGAGTTAGGGGAGGAGGAGCAGAGGGAGAGAATCTCCAGCAGACTCCCCACTGAGCTTGGAGCCCCACGCAGGGCTCGATCTCACGACCCTGAGATCATGACCTGAGCTGAAACCAAGAGTTGGACGCCTAACAGACTGAGCCACCTAGGGTCCCCGAGATTGCCATCTTTAAACTGAAACTGGAAGGCAATTGCAAAATAGGATTTGATATATACGTGTGCAGCAAGAAGAAATATATCTGGGGCCCAAGTGGAGGGTGGGGAGTGACCCTCCGCGGGCTCCTTTTTCCAAGAGCCCTGCATGTCCTTTGAGGTGATATTCCCTGCCCACCTCAGGCTCTCTCTGGGGGAGCAGACAGCGTCCCAGAGAGGCTGGTCTCCTGTGCAAAGGGCAGGGGGGGGCGATGGTTTAGGGGAGTACTTCTGGCATCTACAAACAGCCGGGAAATGACAAGTCCATAGGGGCTTTCCTCGTCATGCCCACACACAGATGGCAGCAGTAAAATGGATAAAAATGCCCCTATGGGCCTATGACGTGTTAGCCCCAGAAAGGCCACAAAGTGCCCTCCAGCGGGGCTCATCAGCATGCTGAGGACAGAGGGTAAGTGACTCGCTAAAATCACGCGGCAGACCCTGTGCTGAGTAGACCTGCACGTCAAGAGACGAGCCATGGGAAAGACACCAAATGAGTGCTGAAGACCTAGTAGGTGTTAGGTGCTGGGGCCTTGGTCCTGTCTTTGAGGAAGATGCAGGACCACAGGTCCTGCCTGGGTTTATACCTGACAGAGGGGACTGGCAGGCAGGGCTCTTGGGAACAATGGATTCTTGAGCTGAGCCCAGTTAGGGGAAGAGGGCCAGGAAGGGGGTGATTAACGGGGCGGGTGCCCCAACAGGAGCCCTGTTCCTGCTAGAGAGCCTTTAGCATTTCCCACAGCCCGAGAGGAGTGGGATTGTGGGGGCAACTGGCTTTTGCGCTAGTGCCGTGGGCCTGGAGTGGCACGGAGCAGGGTGGGCCCAGAGGGGGCTGGCACAAGGAGCCATAAGGCAGGGAGAGGCTGAAGGACTTGGGAACTAATTGGATGTGATGCAGAAAGGAAAAGAAAAGCACAGGATGGCAACAAAGTGCATGGGACTAGAGAGTATGATGCTAAGTGAAATAAGTCCGTCAGAGGAAGACAAATACCATATGATCTCGCTCATATGTGTAATTTAAGAAACAAACAAAAAGAAACAAGCAAAGGAAAAAAAGAGAGGCAAACCAAGAAACAGACTCTTCGCTATATAGAACACACTGCTGGTTGCCAGAGGGGAGGGAGTGGGGAAGGGGGGGAAATGGGTGATGGGGAGGAAGGAGGGTGCCTGTCGTGATGAGCGCAGGGTGATGTATGGAAGCATTGACTCACTATGTTGTACACCTGCAACTCATATAACACCGAATGTTAACTATACTGGGATTAAAAATAAAAACTTAGTATTTATAAATACACACGTACATACATAAATATGTGAATAAAAAATAAAATAAAAATTTTTTAAAGCACAGGATAACTCTTGAGTCCACTCATCATTCCACGCCTACCTCCTGAGCTCCTGCTGCACCTCAGACCCTGGGTGGCAGCACTGGGTTTCTATACTGGAAGACTCTAGAACTGCAGTCTGGCCGAGAGGTATGGCTAGGGGACTCGAGTCTTGGGACTTGAAGCAAACACACTGTTTTATTTAAATTGCCTCTTTAGGGACGCCTGGGTGGCTCAGTCGGTTAGGTGTCCAACTCTTGACTTCAGCTCAGGTCATGATCTCAGGGTCCTGGGATTGAGCTCCGCGTTGGGCTCCCTGCTCAGCGTGGAGTCTGCTTAAGGATTCTCTCTCTCTCTCTCTCCCTCTGCCCTTCCCTCCACACTTTCACTCTCTCTCTCTCTAAAATAAATAAATCAATCTTTTTAAAATAAATACATAAATTGCCTGTTTATTTGGGGCTGGGGGGCAGTGTGCATGATGGAGATAACAGAGGTTTAGACTCTCAGAAACTATCCCAAGCAGGTCCTATACTAGGTCTTAGGGATTCTAAGAAGATTAAAATGTCCCCGCCCTGAAGGGCCTCACCGTTTAGTGAGAGAGACACACCAAGAGATCATTAAAATGTAAGTATGTCAAAGAGACACACACATGATGGCATGGAAGTCTTGGATGGCATGGAGGGCTATCTAACCCATGGGAGGATGAAAGTGATCAAGGAAGGCTTCCTGGAGGATGTGACACTGGAGGTTTTTTTTACAGCTTTCTGCCTTAGGCATCCGGGGGTGGGGCTTGGCTGATGGTGGGCCATTTACTGAGGTGGAGAATGCCAAAAGAAGAGCAGAATGGGGAAGAAAGGTGTCAAGTTCAGTTTTGGAGAGCTTGAATCTGAGGTTCCTCTGCAACCCCAAGGATTGATGCCCCCAGTAGATATTGGGGGCACAGACATGGGTCTGTGATGCTATCATTCCCATTTTCTAGATGGGAAAGTTAAGGCACAGACTGATAAGTACCCTAGCAACAGTGACACAGCTGGTTAATACAGAGTTGAGCTTAAAAACCCAAGCCAAATGGTGCCCAAGGCTGAGCAGCTGTCCTGTGGCCCCTGCGGGGACAGCACTTGACTTGTACTTACTGGCCTAATTAGCTCTGTGCCAATCGGTCCAAAAAGGCCTTTCTGAGTGTCTCTGAAGATGATCAACAGAAAAGAGGATTTAATTGATAGGAACCAGAGGGCAAAAAAATTACTTCTATTAGAATGAGCTCAACACTCTCTCGTCTGATTTCCTTTCTGATGATGAGATAAGACGGAAAAATGGCAGAATTTCAAGTTACACCCAAACTACCAGGAATCCTTCCTAGTCTCCAGTACCCACAGGCTGCCCATTTAGCCCCAAGCCTGCCTTGGCCCCCCACAGCGTCCCTCCACCCTGCCCTCCCACCAGTACCCCACCCTCAGGGACCTCCCCAGCCTCACCCTCCAGGACTCGAGCCAGCAGGATCTCAGAGAAAGGCCTTCCAAACAGCTACACCCAGAAATGGTGAACTGAAAGCTTTGAGACATCCTGTCCTGCTCCAGCAACATGCGTGTTTTGAGGAGAAGGAAACTGAGGCCTGTGTTAGGGGGAGTTAAGTTTGGCCCAGCCAAGTCTCCATGCTATTACGGGCCTTGCTCTTTCTCAGGGCATCAGCCCTCGGTATCAAAGCAGGACAGATGCATCACATATGCCAATGAACAGAGCCATGGGATGTGGCCAGGAGAAGGGATGAGGGTCCAGGAGGCAGGGAGCAGAACAAGCAAGGACCTTGGACGAGTCAGGTGGATGAACTCTTGTAGACTTAATTATTCCCCTCTTGATAAACATTTAGCTCCCCCAAATTAACATTAAATTTTTAACAAAACCCCAAATTTCTTTTTCTAATGAGTTTGCCAGAAGATTCTTCTTCTCCATTTTTCTCAGGGATCTCTGGCTTTATTAAACAATGAGACTTCTAGGGGACCCTGTGTGGGGCTGGCATGGTAGGCCACTCACCCCTTCCCTTCAACAGGAGACTGGTTTCTCTGCAGGAAGTTTGTGTGAGCTCTTGCTTGGCACACATGCAAACCACCGGGCCCCGATCCTGCCCCAGTGAGAGTGTGGGGACCACCCAGCTGTTTCCCCATCAGCCAGAAGAGGAGGATGGGTAAAGGAGGGTGTCGAAGGGGCCATTGCCTTGGCAGCTGGAGCCGATTTCCCACCCTGATGTCCTGTCCCTGACAACACACAGAATCACCCTGCACATCCCCAGATCTTGGTTCAGAGGGTGGGCTCTGGCCTTCAACTTGCCCCTGCCCCCCCCAGTTTCTATGTGCTCACTCTTAACATTTTCCTGCCTGATGGAACCAACCTGCCCTCCTTTCCCCTGTCCCCTAGTTTGGGTTCCCAACCCTAGACAAAGACTGAAATGCAAATACTTTATTTGGCCAGTCTAGAAAATACCACCATGGGGAAGAATGTGTTTGTTAGGGTTGCAATAACAGTACCACAAACTGGGGCGGAGGGGAATGGGGGGCTTAAACAACAGAAATTTATCGTCTCACAGTTCTGGAGGCTGGAAGTCCAAAATCAAGGTGTCGGCAAGGTTGGTTCCTTCTGAGGGTGAGCTTCTGGCAATTTCCTGGCCACACGTGGCATCGTTCGGCTTGTAGAAGTCTCGCTCTGGACTCTGCCTTCACCTTCATCTAGGATTCTCCCTGCGTGCATGTGTCCGTGTCCACACTTCTCTTTTTATAAAGACACAGTCACGTTGGATTAGCGCCCACCCTACTGACCTCATCTTAAGTAATTACGTCTGCAGCAACCCTATTTCCAAATAAGGTCCCATTCTGAGGTACTAGGGGTGAAGATTTCAACCTCTGAGTTTTGGGGGGGACACGATACAGCTTCTAACAGGGGTCGAGAAGTGAGACAGGGAGGGAAGGAAACCAGTACGGAGCATATTCTCCAGCAGACTTCCACTCTACAGCCAGAATCCTGTAGGGAGCTCTGGGATTCTACCCGATCCCGACGTGCACGGGCCCTGGGGATACTTATCCACCTGCTCCTCTTCGTCAGCGCTGGAGGGGCTGCTCCCATGGGACATACTTCCCTGGGACTCCCAGCTGGTGTATGAGCAGGGTAGTCCTAGTGTCCAGACAGACCCTGAGGCCAAAAGTCAGAGGTGCTGGTGACTGAAAATCAGGCCCAGGCTGGATGCACAAAATGGGAAGGGTGAGGGTAAGTAGGTGGGGCGCCAACAGGTCAACCTCCAACTTTCAAAGCCTTCCTGGTCACTCGAGTCTGTGAGCACAGCTTGGCAGTCTGGACCTTTACACTGGACTTCAGTGATGATGGGTCCATCTGGGTCCTCACTAGTCCTGTCCAGATCTGATCAATATTCGGTCTGCTATGGCCAGAGCTGGTGCTCCAATTTCTTGAGGGATGCTGTGTCCACAGAGCACCCTATGGTGCAGGACAGAGTGGTGGGACCCAGCTGCTGGAGTGTTGGGATTTACAGAAGATAAGGGCGGGGGATGGGGCGCACGGTAGCGAAGGCTGACCCAGGCTGCCTCAGGCCTCAGTCTACATGGTAGCATGACCAAGATGGCTCCCCAGACTTCCCCATTCCTCGGCTGCCATCCTGGCCAAGCCCGCAGGGTGCCTCGTGAAGACAGGCAGGGGCAGGCCTAGGAGGGTCTAAAATTCCGCCAGCCCCATCTTTCAGATGAGGGCCCCCAGGCAGCAGGCAGCAGACCAGGAACCAGGCCCCTGGGTGCTACCATCTCAGCATCAGCCTGTGCTTGCTGTATGCCCACCAGCCTAGGAAGAGGTGGGGAAACTGAGGCAACTCAGGATCTCAGAGAGAGGCCACACGCCAGAGATCATCCAGGGCAACCTGTTCGTCCCAGACATGGAAAGGGGCCCAGGGAGAGAAGTGAATTTCTCTCATCCTACTGATGACTTCATAATGATTTTATTATTGCTATAATTAAAAATAAAACAGTCAAGGGGCGCCTGGGTGGCTCAGTCGGTTAAGCGTCTGCCTTCAGCTCAGGTCGTGATCCCGGGGTCCTGGGATGGAGCCCCGCATGGGGCTCCCTGCTCCGCGGGAAGCCTGCTTCTTCCTCTTCCGCTCCCCCTGCTTGTGTTCCCTCTCTTGCTGTCTCTCTGTCAAAAAATAAATAAAATCTTTCAAAAAAATAATAAAAAAAATAAAACAGTCAATATAATATACCAGGCATTGATGTATTAAGGGCTCGTTAGAAAATTTCTGATTTTTATCATCATAACAACCCTTTGAGGTAGGTACTATTTACTATCTCTGTTTGACAGATGGGGAAACTGAGGCTCAGAGAAAACACTCGCCCAAGTATGGCTCTGAGCTTGTGAGGGCACTTCGCTCTGAGGAAGGGGCTTGAGCTCCTACCTAGGCCACCTCAGGATGAGGTGCTCAGCTTGGGCAGGGTGGGGAGCCCCAAACCACACAGGCCTCACACATTCCACCTTGGCTCAGTCCCAGCGACAGGAACAGACAGGGAGCACCCCAGGGCCTGTCTGCGCTCCATCAAAGGGTGAGAAGCCGCCCGCGCCGGTGCTCAGAAAACAGGCACGCAGAACAGTAGGGTCCCAGCCAGGGAGGCCCCAAAGGTGCCCCGCTGAAAGCCACCTCACCTCCCCAGACCCACCAGGGGCCTACCCTTCCACAAGGTGCCCCAGCAGAGGGGCTGAGAGGCGGGCACGATGAGGCAGGAGGGACTCAGGAGTTCTGTGTGCCCTCCCCAAGCTTCCACGTGCTCCCCCCACTCCACGTTCAGGCTGCCAGCAAACCATGGAGTAGTCTGGAAACATCCCGGAGCAAACGCTGACCTCTCCTTGAAGGGCAGGTGCAGCGAACGCAAAGCACAGCCAGCCGACCCCAGGCAGAGCCTGCTGGCAGCTCTGGGACAAGGAGGCCTTGGGCTCGTTCCCCTGAATATGCCCCTGCCCTCACCCCCAACCGCAGTAGCCCATTGGATGAAGGAGGATGGGGGTCCTGTGCTCTTCAATTATTTATTTCTTTTAGTGTTATCTTTCCCGTTTTATTTTTATTTTTTTAAAGATTTTATCTATTTATTTGAGAGAGAGAGAAAGATTGAGAGAATGAGTGGGAGGAGGGGCGGAAGGAGAAGCAGACTCCCCTCGGAGCAGGGAGCCGGACCTGAGACTCGATCCCAGGACCCTGAGATTGTGACCTGAGCCAAAGGCAGATGCCCAACCGACTGAGCCACCCAGGCACCCATGTTTCCTGTTTTATTGAGATATAATTGATACAGAACATTGTATTAGCTTCAGGCACAAAACCTGATGAGATTTGTATATATTGTGACATGATCACCACCACGAGTGTGGTTAGCATCCATCACCTCATGGAGTTATAATCTTTTTTCTTGTGATGAGAACTGTTAAGATCCACTGTCTCTCTTTTTTTAAGATTTTATTAATTTATTCATGAGAGACAGAGAGTGGGGGAAGCAGAGGGAGAGGGAGAAGCAGACTCCCTGCTGAGCAGGAAGCCCGATGCGGGGCTCCATCCCAGGACTCTGGGATCATGACCTGAGCCGAAGGCAGATGCTTGACTGACTGAGCCACCCAGGCACCCCAAGATCCACTCTCTTATCAACTTTCAAATACATAATACAGAATTGTGAACTCTAGTCACCATACGGTATATCCTCAGCACTTATAACTGCAAGTTTGTATCTTTGGATCACTTTCACCCACGTTGCCCACCCCCCACCCCTCACGGAAAGCCACCCATCTACTCTCTTTCTAGGAGTTTGTTTTTTTCGATCCACATTAAGTGAGATCATACAGTATTTGTCTTTTTCTGTCTGACTTATTTCACTTAGCATCATCCCTTCAAGGTCTGTCCATGTTGTTGCAAATGTCAGAATTTGCTTTTTTTATGCCTGAAATGATATTCCATATATATATATATATATCTCCCATATTGGCTTTATCCTTCATCCATCAATGTATACTTACATTGTTTCTCTGTCTTGGCTATGGTAAATAATGCAGCTGTGAACATGGAGGCACGGGTATCTTTTCAAGATAGGGATTTTGTTTCCTTCAGGTATATACCCAGAAGTGGGATTGCGGGATCATACGGTAGTTCTACTTTTAATTCTTTGAGGAAGCTCGGTGGGATCCTGTACTTTGCAGTGGGGAAAAAACTCTTCCCTCTGCAAAATTCAGGGCCAGTAAAGTACACATGCCAAACAGAGCTTCCAAGCTGGAAGGGGTTACGAGGTCACCGCTGTCCCCCATGGAAGAACAAGCCCAAGAACCAAGGACTCACCAAGGGCACAGAGACCCCTGATGGTAGAGCCGGGCCTAACCACCATGGTCTCCCCACAGCCTGTGCTCTGTTCTTGCCTGTATTTAGTTTCTACAGCTGCCGTAACAAATCATCACAAATTTAGTGGCTTAAAAATGCTGTCAACAAGGCTGTGTCCTGTTCTGGAGGCTCTGGGAGAGAATCTGCTCTCTGCTTACTCAGGTTGTTGGAAGGATTTCATTCTTGGTGGTTTCAGGACCAAAGTCCCTGTTTTCTTGCTGACTGCAAACGGTGAACAGTCTCTTGCTTCTAGAGGCCACTGTACTCCTTGCCTCATGGCAAACGTCCTCTGTCTTCATAGCCAGCAGTGGTGCCCAGAATCCTTCCCAGATGCATCTCTCTGACCCCATCATCAGCACCCTCTTCCACTTTTAAGGACTCATGTGATTAGGTGGGGCCCACCCGGATAATCCAGAATAATCTCCCCATCTCAAGGTTCTTGACTTAATCACATCTGCAAAGCCTTTTTCGCCATGTGAGGCAATATCATCACACGTTTCAAGGATTAAGGCATAGATATCTTTGGGGGCCATTGTTTTGCTTACCATATTGCCCTGCTCAACTTCCTTCCTTCCTTCCTTCCTTCCTTCCTTCCTTCCTTCCTTCCTTCCTTCCTTCCTCCCTCCCTTCCTTCCTTCCTTTCTTTTTTTTTGTAATTTTTTTAATTTTAGTGTAGCTGCCACACAATGTTGCATTAGTTTCAGGTGTACGACATAGTGATTCAACTTCTCTAGATATTGTGCTGTGCTCCCACAAGTGAGGTTGCCATCTGTCCCCATGCAACTCTATCACAATACCATTGACTATAGTCCCTATGCTGTGTCTTTTATTCTGTGACTTTGTCATTTCACAACTAGAAGGCTGTATCTCCCACCCCCCTTTGTGCCCTGCTCACTTCCGAAACGACCGAAACAGAGTCGATGGCCAGCTTTGCCAAGCAGCTTCGTGCAGCCCCAGGGGAGACATCGCAGGATTCATCATGGAAACCACCACCCTGCTACCCCACCCAGGCTCTGCCTACAGGAAGCTCCCTGCCCTCTGCCAGTCTGCTGGCTGTGATCCAGCAAGTGGGCTTTTCCATCAGGAAAGAACCACACGAATGTTAAAGAAAGTTTGGAAAATACAAAAAAAGTACAAGAACAAAAAGCCCCAGCCTCCCCCCCCACAAGGCACTGTTACTATGTCACTGAATTTCTTTCAAATCTTTCATTCTCTGCATGGGTTGAGTTTGAAGACTAGCATTATAATCATACTACACAAATAAAATTTCATTTTGCTTTTTTCTTACAGTATTGTTAGACGTATCTTTGCCAAATTGAAATAAATTATTTGTTAAACCCATTTTGATGGACATCATTTGCATAAAGCTTTACCCAGATTGGAGATACATTCCCTAGAAGGACTATTGGATCTAAGAGCATGAACCCACTTTAAACTTCTTATACCCTACATGGAGGGTGACTGCCTATCTCGGTTCTTCTGGGACAATTTCTATTCCCACCTGTTGTCCTGACATCATTATGGAAAGCACTCCCTTCCACTCTGGTTCCAGTGTGGGGAATAAATCATATGGCTACCCCATCCACAGGCTTTGGGGCAATGATGGGGGCAGCTGGGGACTGTGGTCCTTTCTAAAGGGCGGGTGCTTTTTTTTTTTAGGATTTTATTTATTTATTTGACAGAGAAAGGGGAAGGAGAGCACAAGCTGGGGGAGCAGCAGAGGGAGAGGGAGAAGCAGGGAGCCCAATGCGGGGCTCGATCCCAGGACCCTAGGATCATGACCTGAGCTGAAGGCAGATGCTTAACCGGCTGAGACACCCAGGCGCCCCAGGGCAGGCCTAGTGTTGCTAGAACCTCTGGATTTTTCAGGGGAATGCAGAAAACTCCTTATACATATTGCCTTATATCATACTATGTCATATCATATTGAATACCATCATTTTTTAAATATTGTCAAGAAATTAAAAGTAAAAGACAACTGTTTCCGGTGCCCAGGCCAAGCCAACCCCATCTGTGGCCCAGGTTCAGCCTGTGACCTTCAAACCAACCCAATCCACTTGTGTGTCACAGATGGGGAAAACTGAAGCCTGGAGGGGCGGGGGCTTCTCTGATCGTGGAGGGAATTGGCAGCAGGGCTCTATTGACCCCACACCCAGTGCCCTCCCCTCAACACCACCCCCTCTCTATCAAAGGCATCCAAAGGAAGGGAGGGGGAGAGTTGGACCCGAATGGGGACAGGGGCATGGAGTATAGGTTGCCCATTTCGCTCTGCACAAGGGAGGTCCTACGTCCCCATTTTTCCTAACGAAGAGCCTCCGGTTTGGAAGGATGAAGGGATTGGCTTCTGTTAGCCAAATGAACTGCTCAAGAGCACAGACCTCCCTAGAAGGTGGCTCAGGGCCTCCCCAGGGAGGGAAAGCTCCCCTCCGCACACCCCCTGGGAAGGTGCTGAGTGCAGGACAGAAGCCCATCAGGGACTTACATGCAGCTCTGGTTGTCCCGTAAATCTTTCTGTTCCAGGCACTATGTCTCCGGTTCCTTCAACTTTTGGCCATGGGTCAGGGTTGGGGGCCTTTCTCTTGCAGGTCAATCTTGGGACATTTTCTCGTTTGTTACTTTATTCTTGGAATGCAGCCCCTTGCTGAGCGCAAGGACCCTGGCGGGATGAGAGATGAGCCAGGGATGCGCACAAACATTTTATAGTCGGCAGTTCCGCGTTTATGTTTGTATGCCTTGTGTTTATGACCAGCACACTAGTCTTATTTATCTAGACTTTCCTTTGTGAGGAATTGAGTTGACCTAAGGGCGACCAAAAGCAAAGGTGGTCTGTAGGCATGGCAGACACCATGGTGATGGGCCACTGCTCTGGACCACAGCCATCAGCTTTTGTGATAGCATGTAAAAGTTTGGGCTGAATCGAGCACTCTCAGATTTTTCTTTTGTTTCTCTCTTTCTTCCACAAGCATTGCTGTTAAGCTATAGCTCTCCATTCTTTCCTAATAAGATGGGTTTTATGGTGGCACCTGGGGGGCTCAGTCAGAAGAGCATGTGAGGGGCACCCGGGTGGCTCAGTCGGTTAAACATCTGCCTTCCACTCAGGTCATGATCCCAGGGTCCTGGGATCGAGCCCTGCATCGGGCTCCCTGCTCAGCAAGGGGGTCTGCTTCTCCCTCTGACCTTTGCCCCTCTCCCCCACTTGTGCTCTCTCTCTCTCTCAAATAGATAAATAAAATCTTAAAAAAAAAAGAGCATGTGACTCTTGATGTCAGGGTCGTGAGTTTGAGCCTCCCATTGGGTGTAGAGATGACTAAATGAAATAAACTTAAAAAAAAACATAAAAAAAGATGGGCATTGTGAAGCTCAAAATCTTAGGTATATTTTGCCAGTTTCTTCTCACGCTTCGAGGTTGATGTCTTATCTTTTCAAATCTTGATTCTGCATCTCAAGCACTAGGTTCCAGCTTTGTGTCATCCCCACTCCCAGTTGTGATCACAGCCTTGCTGTGTCTTTGTGTAAATCCCTAACAAAACTGCAGTCAGGCAGGGCTGAAGACAGAGTCCGGTGGCACTCTGCTTGGCTCCCAAAGCAGGAATTCCCAGCCAGCACTCACCACCCACCACTGTCAAAGCACCCCCAGCTACAAATCCACCAATGAGTCTCTCTGGTCCTGCTCTCCACCAGGCGTGAGAACTCTGCTTACCACCATTGCTCCATCCTGGACCTGCACCATGCTTTTCACCAAGGTCAGTTGCCGTCGGAGTCCACTTTTTCCTGGTTTGCTGAAACAGACAGCATTTCCCCCGGACATATATTCTGTTTTCTGGTCCTTTCTCCGTGGCTTCACTCCTCCTAGAGAGCAGCAGGGTGCAAGTCTGCATTCACTCATGCAGGTTCTTACAATACTGTGCGCTGTAACTTACCTGGACTTGGGAACCAGATCTTCTCCAACCTGGTTGGTTGGAGATTCTCAGCCACATGGGTCAATTTCCTCTTAACCATATTTTTTCAGGCCCCTTCCGGGTGAAGTTCATCACTGTTCTTTAAAACTCTGTGACATCAGAATCGGATCATTCCACCCATCATGGAGTAGGCACTGGGGTCCATCCAGGAAAGAAAGATACAAGGTAAATGATACAATGTCCCTGCCGGCAGGGGCTGCTGGCCCTGGAACTGCCTCTATTCCTTCCTTATTATTATTAATAATTATTATTAATGTTGTCATCCTCAGCATACTATAATAAAGCACTATTCCCTGACTTTGGAATTTCAAACTAGGGTCATTGCCTATGAACCCACTATACCAAACACAGCCCACCTGTGAAGAAAGGAAGTTTTCCACATCAGGGTGGAGCAAGATGCAACAGGGCTGGATGCATTAAACATTGCAGCCAAAGGAAGTAGAGAGCTGGAGAGGCCTGTGTTCAGGATTGGGGGGGCTGGTCAGGGTTTACTCAGCATGCATGGAGAGCCTCCCGGAGTGGTAAGTGTTGTCCTCCCAGCTAGAGACCTGAGCTGAAGGCTAACTTGCTTTCTGAGAGCAAGTGGGGCAGTGGAGTGGGGGAGGGTGGGAACAGAGCCCCTGGATATCAGTAGCACAGTATTGCTATAATCACTTCGAAGAGATGGGGACTGGCTCACTTTGTCGCGCGGAGTCAGGGAAGGCAGCACAGAGGAGGGGAAGAGCAAGCAAGGTTCTGATGGATGCAGAGGAGCTCTGTACTAGACAAGGTGGTGAAGGGCTTTCCAGAGAAAGGCAGCACATTCTCAAAGGTGTGGGGACAAAGAACCCCCAGTGTGCTGCAAGAGAGAGCTTGGACTCCATTCTGAAGTGCCTTGCATGCCCCGCTAGAGCGCTTGGAGCAGGGGAGTGACACTGGCAGGTGGCCGTTTAGGAGGCTGCAGTGGGGGAGGGGTGGTACCACTGTCAGGGAAGCCAGCAGGGGGCTCGGCAGACCCTCAGCTGTGTGTGTTCTTTACTCAGACCCTGACTCGTTCTCATTGCTTCTTTTTTCCCACCCCCGGAATTAAAAAGAAAACCTTTTTATTATTGAAAATATCAAACATTTCAAGCATAGGGAGAACAAGGAGAAACCCCCATGAATTCAACAATGATCAGTTCCTGGCTGATCTTGTCTTACCTCTATCCCCACCCACTCCCTCCATCCCAGCTCCTTTGGGAGCCAATCCCAGACATTATATCATTTCACCTATAATGATTTCAGTATGTATCTCTAAAAAATAAGGACTCTTAAGAAAATAACCTCAATATATTATCAGATCTCAAGAATCAGTAGTAATTACTTAATATCAACGACTCTCCCGTCAGGGTTCAAACTCCCTGTACTGTCTTATGCCTTTTTTCCCTTTCAATTTTATATTGTTCAAATGAGGATTCCAACAAAGGTCCTCACTGCAAGTGGTCGTTACGTCTCTTAAATCTTTTATAATTTACAGTTCTCTCTCCAATGTTTGGTCCCCCCTCATAATTTTTTTTTAAGATTTTATTTATTTCCTTTGACAGAAGAGAAAGAGCACACAGAGAGAGAGAGTGGTAGGCAGAAGGAGAGGGAGAAGCAGGTTTCCCACTGAGCAGAGAGCCCAATGTGGGGCTCGATCCCAGGATCCTGGGATCATGGCTTGAGCTGAAGGCAGACGCTTAACGACTGAGCCACCCAGGCGCCTCTCCCACCCTCAAAATTTATTTGTTGAAAGAATTGTGCTGGTTCCCCTGTAGTGTCTCACTGTCTGGATTGAAACTCTCTGGTGAAGTTTAGCCTGGACCTCTGTCCCCTAAATTTCTGCTAAATAGTAGTTAGATTCAGAAGTTTGATTAGATACAGGTTTGAGGTTTGTTCGTTTTTTGTTTTTTTTTTTTTAACAAAAATTATAGTGTCACCATCTACTTCTATCAGGAGACACACGGCACCCACTATTGGGATGTCTCTCTTTGTGGCATTAGCTGTCCAAACCATCACTTCATTAAGAAGTACAAAATGAGATAATTCTGATTCTGTCATTTTTTCTTTTTTCTTTTTTTTTAAGTAATCTCTATGCTCAACACACGGCTCAAACTCACAACCCAGAAATCAAGAATCCCATGCTCTACCAGCTGAGCCAGCAGGTACCCCCTGCCATTTCTTCTTTCTTTCTTTCTTTTTAGAGATTTTATTTATTTATTTGTTTGAGAAAGAGAGAGAGAATGCACGAACAGGGGGAGGGGCAGAGGGAGAAGCAGGCTCCCTGCTGAGCAGGGACTTGATCCCAGGACTCTGGGATCATGACCTGAGCCAAAGGCAGACGATTAACCTACTGAGCCACCCAGGCACCCCTTCTTCTTTATTTATCAGCTGGAATGCTTCTAAAAAGAGAAACTCACCTCCATCACTCTTTGGTTACTCTGAGGTACAGTTAGGATAGGAAAAGCAGAACAAACACTTGTTTTCTTTTCCCCCGTCATTTTCCATGTATCAACATAACAATAGCATCCTTTAAGGTAACCCTTATGCAACAGAAATAAAATGCCAGCCATAAATGTAATTTAAAATTTTCTAGCTGCCCCATGAAAAAAGGAAAAAAAAAACAGATAAGATTAATTGTAATAACATATTTTATATAACCCAATATTTTCAAAGTATTACATTTCAACATGTAATCAACATAAAAAAAATTCATGAGACACTTTACATCATGTTTTTGGTAGACTGTCTTTGAAATCCAGTGTGTATTTTATCCTCTGTTAAATTTTCATCTTAAACACTACTCGACCTGCAATCAGATTTCCCAAATTTATAGTGGAAAATGTTGATTCACATACCCAAGTTGGTCCAAACACACTTAAAAGCTTTTCAATAGCTGAATTAAGTATCAGATTTCAAACTTAAAATTTCATAAATCTTAAACTTTTGTCCCTCAGTTGGACTAGACACATTTGAAGTGCTCAGTACCCCGGGATGGCTAGTAGTTACTGTAATAGACAGCACAGCTTCAAGGAAACCAATGAGGTAGGTTTTTTTTCAAGTATATTTATATATGCATGGATTTAAACATATTGATGTGTTTTAACCCATTGCTGTTATTATTCTTACTGAAACTCACATGTTGCCTATTTGGCCAGGAAGCTTCTTTATTTGGTTGAGTCCTTTGACGCAACTTTAGGTGGCTTTGACAGTGGCCTTGCTTTCTATAGGTATGATATGTTTCCTCTTATTATGGTTCCTCCTAGACATTTTCTTCCCAAGACCTGGAATCAACCTCTCTCCAAATGGCTCCAGTTCTTTATGGTGGGAAATGAGATTTAGAAATCAAGTCTAGTCCCTTGGGCTGCTCATTGCTATTGGATTGGTCATTGTTTTTAGGACTTTCCAATGGGCATAGCTAGAAAACATGATTTTTAAAAAAGCAATAATTTACATTATAAAACAAATTTTCATATGAATTCATAATTCATAACATGAATTCATAATATTTCCAACTCAAATTCAGAACTATAGATTTTACTTAAACTTATTAAATTATGTTTGTATTGGGGCACCTGGTTGGTTCAGTCGGAAAAGCAAGCGACTCTTGATCTTGGGGTTGTGAGTTTGAGCCCCACATTGGGTGCAAAGATTACTTAAATAAAAAAAAAATTTGATATTACACTTATATCTCCTTTCTTCCATGCTGAAAAATTTCAATGTTTGTTGTCAATGCCAACATAATTATTCATTGGCATTATTTCTTGCTATATAAACAGTATCTCAAAGCAGTATCAGCACTCCTCTAATATGATTACTGAAAATAATGTGTTTTTTTCCCCCCTAGTTCTTTTTGTCCTAAAGGTCTATCCCTCCTTGGTTGTGCAAATTATTGTTTTCAGGTCATATGGAATATTCTGTCTCTTTGTAGCTATTAACTGGACACATATTTACCTTCATTTGTTACATTTTACTTTCAGTTATGGGGACTACTTTTTTTTTTAAGATTTTATTTATTTGACACAGAGAGAGAGACAGTGAGAGAGGGAACCCAAGCAGGGGGAGTGGGAGAGGGAGAAGCAGGTTTCCCACCGAGCAGGGAGCCCGATGTGGGGCTCGATCCCAGGACCCTGAGATCATGACCTGAGCCGAAGGCAGACGCTTAACGATCGAGCCACCCAGCCGCCCCGGGACTACTTTTTATTTTATTTATTTATTTATTTATTTTTTTTAAGTTTTTTTTTTAAAGATTTTTTATTTATTTATTTGAGAGAGAGAATGAGATAGAGAGCATGAGAGGGGAGAGGGTCAGAGGGAGAATCAGACTCCCTGCCGAGCAGGGAGCCCGATGCGGGACTCGATCCCGGAACTCCTGGATCATGACCTGAGCCGAAGGCAGGCGCTTAACCAACTGAGCCACCCAGGCGCCCTCGGAACTACTTTTGAAAAGGGAATTTTGTTCTATAATAATGTAATATACTTTCATGGTTCCAATGTCAAGCCTAAATCCAAGGTGTTTAAAAGAAGTCTAGCTTTCATCCCTGTCCCCTCCATTTTACTCCCCCCTTCTCCTGCTAGATAATTTTAAAACATTTTTATGGTTTGTCTACTTAAAAATATAAACAAATCTTATATACGTGTCTGTGTACACATGGTGTCTCACTCTTTTCAAGATCAACAGTAGTATACCATGTACGCTTTGCCTCACATAATTTCTTCCACTTATGGATGTATATAATAGCTTAAGAAATATGCCTCCTCTTTCTTATAGCTTCTTTTTTTTTTAAAGATTTTATTTATTTATTTGAGAGAGCAGGAGCGGAGGGGGTGGATAGGGGCAGAGGGAGAAGCAGACTCTCCGCTGAGCAGGGAGCCCAACGTGGGACACAGGGCTCAATCCCAGGACCCCAGGATCATGACCTAAGCTGAAAGCAGCTGCTGAAACCTCTGAGCCACCCAGGCGCCCCCTTTCTTACAGCTTCTTATAGCTAATATTCCATTAGGAGGATGTACTTTAGTTCATTCAATCTGATCTGACATGAAGATATTTGGGTTGTTGCCAGTTTTTTTTTTTTTTTGATATTATAAATAGTGCTGCCATTCTGTCTTCTGCATATGCCTTCTTGTATTGTGTCTGGGATAGATACATGGCAGTGAGATAGGCAGGGCAAAGGGGTAAATGTACATGCGATTTTGCTAGATAGTCCACATTTCCCTCCTTAGAGGTTGTCCATTTTGCATTCCCACCAGCAATCTATGAGAGAGTGCCTGGTTTCCCTGGAGCCAGAATATGTTGTCCAGTTTTGGGGTTTTGTCAATCTGTTAGGTGAAAATTGGTATCTTGGTCTCGTGTTAATTTCTAGTTATCCCGCTACAACTTCTTAAAAAGTCCATCTCTCACCCCCTCGTTCATGGCGCCACGTTAGTCAAAATTGAATTTTCCATACCCAGCTAGGTCTATTTCTGGATTTTGTATTCTATTCCACCGGTCCATCTTTTTATTCATTCATCAATACCAAATTATTTCAGTTATAGAGGCTTTAGGTTTAAATATCTGACAGAGCTGCCTACTCCCCCCGCTCCCTCCAATTGCTTTTCCTTTTCAGGGTTTTTCCTGGCCCTTCTTGGTTCTTTCTCCATCTAAATGAACTTTAAAATTGTTAATTTATCTAGCCCTGTTTTCCCTCTACCCCAAGAAAACACCATATTTTTACCTGAATTGCAACAATTTATACATTAACTTAGGAAGAATGAACTCCTTTATGTGTTGAATCATCCTAACCAAGAACAGATATCTTTCTATATTTTCACATCTAATTATATTGATTCTGGTTGTGTTTTGTTTTTTCTCACACAAGTTTTGGGCATTTCTTTTAATATTTAAACCTAGACAGATTTTACTTTCTTCTTTGCTATCATAATTGGGGTCTTCTGTTCCATCTTATTTTCCAACTGCTTTTGCTTATTTATATGAAAATCTTCGACTTGTATGTTAATTTGGTGGGGGAGCGGAGAGAGGCTTGCTGTCCAATACACCCTTGTGGGCTAGCCTCAGCTACTGGACAACTCCAGCCTTTGTGAAGCAGTTTCCTGCTTCTGCTATGCTGACACCTTTCATCACACAGCCTGACAGGGGACAGTCCCCATGCCATCTCTTCCCACCTTCAATTTATTCAAAGGCTGTGGGAACTTGCATCTCCCAGATGACTTCTGGCAAAATGAGGCTCACCACGTAAACCAGGTACAAAACAAACTCCTGACACTGAGCGTTTACAAAGACAAGGTGAGGGGTGCCTGGCTGGTTCGGTCAGTAGAACATGGGACTCTTCATCTCGGGGTTGTAAGTTTGAGCCCCACGATGGGTGTAGAGATTACTTAAAAATAAAATCTTTAAAAAAACAAAAGAAGACAAGTTGAAACGTTAATAAAATAATGGATAACAGAGGAGGTGTTGAAGGATAGAAATGACCTATACACAAGTTTAAATGTTCCTTTAATGAAGTCCACAAGGGGCTCCCACATTATCTTCTTTCTGAGGCAGACCATGAATAGAATGGAGGGAGGCCAAAGAAGTGGATATAGTAGAAGCTGGTCATCTCCCACAGTCTCTCCACTCTTTCCCGGTGACTCCCACGAGAGACGACTCGAGTTAAGCTAACTATGATACATTGAGGGCATGGAGAGCCTACCCTTGAGATCACTGTGTAAGTCAGTCTGGTATCGTATAATAATTTCATCACATTTTAATTATGTGTCTTTGAGAATTTTTTAAAAAAATTGTCTTGAGGGGCGCCTGGGTGGCTTAGCTGGTTAAGCATCCGACTCTTGATTTTGGCTCGGGTCTTGATCGCAGGGTTGTGAGTTCAAGTCTGCATTGGCCCCATGTTGGGCGTGGAGCCTACCTAAAAAAAAAAGGAGGAAGAAAAAATGGTCTTGAAATAATGGCTTTCATTATTATGTGCTTAGGGACAACTATTGATATTTCTTAGAGTCACTAGCCGCTGGGAGACAATGCGATCTTTTTCAGTTTGGTTAAGAAACCCACAACGTATCTTGAGAAAAGTTCTTGAGAGGGCTGGCCCTGAGGGAGAAAAACATCCTGACAAACATCCATTGGATCTCTAAGCCCTGCTGATTTTGCTGCCTTCTCTCTCCTTCTAAGGCTGGACTCTTCCTCCTTCCTTTTCTGATCTACCCTGCACATGGCAACCTCCTCTATAACCCTCACTACTCTGAGCTGACACAGGGGCCTGGCGGGGGCGCGGGGGGGGCACCACCCAGCCAGGGACTAGCTGGTGGAAGGTGAGGACTGTATCTCATTCATATCCTTTATCTCTAAAGTGCATGGTAATAGTAGGAGCTCACACAGGAGGGATGAATGAATGTATGAATGCATGAGTGTATGTATGTATGAATGAATGAAAGCATGGATGAATCCATTAGCCAAAGAGTTTTGGTCCTTCTGCACTTGAATCTCTCCCAGCTGGGCCCTCTAGGGCAGCTCTGAAAGAGAAAAGGGTTTCACTGGTTGCTTCTGTGGGGAGGGGTTCCTAACATCTTCCAACCTTGCACAAATCCCGTGTGTGTGTCTCTATAGCATCTTCCCAACAATGTTGTCTGGAAGAGGGTTGAAGATTTGCACTGAAAATCAGATGTATGTGTTCGTCTTTGTCCTGCCTGGCACGACACCCCCCCCGCCCCGTGCACCTGTCCTTGAATAGTTCCACAGGTACCATCCTGATGTTTCAGACTCCTAGATGAGCTTATTCTGTGGAAAAAATCTACTAAATTCATTCAGTGGTAACGAGTGTCCTATAGAAACATTTTGTTTTGGGTGTCCCAAGTGTATTTGCATTGTAATAAAAGACACAGCCTTAAGTTTTAGGAGTGACTCCGGACTTCACAGCGTAACTGGTCCCAGAGCCTGTGGGAGGTATACTGGGATGGAGGGACGGGGGCACTGAGGGTCATCTCAGGACTCCTGAAAGAATAACACATTCATCAATCCGCTTTGGGGACTGACACTTACTGCCATCCTCCTTAGCCACTAACCACTGTTTGTTCCACTGTCCTCTCCTCTCTGCCACAGCTCCACCACTCACACCTCACTACGCCATTTTGTGTCTTTCCTTTTTTTTTTTTTAAGATGTTATTTTATTTTTAAGTAATCTCTCCACCCAACGTGGGGATCGAACTTACAACCCTGAGATCAAGAGTCACGTGCTCCAAGTACTGAGCCAGCCAGGCACCCATCTTTGTGTTCTTCTACTGTGGCCACATTTGTGTCTGTCTCGATGAGAGTGTAGATTCCTTGGGGTTAGAGATTGGGTCTCTCCTTTCTGGTGTTCCAAAGTGCTTGCTACCAGGGGCTTTGTAGCCAAGCCAGGAAACAATACACCTGGTAGGCTACCTCAGAGCCTTTTCCCAGTCTTCTGTCTCCGCTTAGTTTTGTGTGGCATACTTTTATTTCCAAAAATAACCACAGCACCATTTCTGTCCCCATATGCTCTTTAGAATCTTGCCATTCCCCATCAAGAGGTAGAGTCTATTTTCTTGCCCCCTGAACCTAGGTAGAACTTTGTCTCCATGAACAGAATGCAGCCAAGTGATGCTGTGGCTTCCAAAGCTTCTAAAAGGCTCCTCTTTGGTCTGCCTGGCATCCCCGCTTTATGTAACTGTCCCCCCAGAATTACCATCTTTATGTTTCTTACTTCTTCTATAGAAGCCTGCTCTTTGGAAGACTTTCACCTGGCTATCTCTTCATAGGCTCACCCTTGAAACCTAGTTACCACCACGCTATGAGGAAGCCCAAAGTAGTCTGAGAGACCACGTGGAGAGGTCCAGACAGAAAGGAACCAACACCCCCCCACCCCAAGCCAGTAGCCAGCATTGAGTGCCAGTCATGTGAGTAGGCAAGTCTTCAGATGATCCCAGTGCCAGGCTTGAGGTCTTCTAGCTGAGGCCCCAACACTGGGGCAGAGACAAACCTTCCTTCTTATACTCTGTCCAAAATCCTGACCCACAGAATCTTCATGTGTAGTAAATGGTTGGTTTCTCCCACTGTGTTTGGGTCAATTTTTTACACAACCCTAAGTAACTAGAACACTGCAATAATGGACTAGCACTTCTCTTTGGGACTGGACTTTATCACTCAGGCTCCTTGTACAGAAAGAGAAAAGGAAGCATTGACACGCTGTGTTCTCTTCCCTCTCCCACTTAACCCGCCCTCATTCCTTCTACTTTCTCCCCAGCTTTATTAAAGTGTAACTGGCATATAAAAGTTGCACATAGGGGTGCCTTTGTGGCTCAGTCGTTAAACATCTGCCCTCGGCGCAGGTCATGATCCCAGGGTCCTGGGATCGAGCCCCGAATTGGGCTCCCTGCCCGGTGGGAAGCCTGCTTCTCCCTCTCCCACTCCCCCTCCACTCATGCTCTCTCTCTCACTCACTCTTTATTTCAAATAAATAAAATTTTTAAAAAAATAAATTAAAAAATAAAAGTTGCACATAATATATAAATAGAGTGAGCTTGGATATATGCATTTATTTGTGTTACCATCCCCACAATCCAGGTAATAAATATATCCTTCACTTCTACAAGTTTCCTTGTGTCCCTTTTTTTTGGCGGGGGAGGGGGTAAGAACACTTCACATGGGACTTAACCTCTTCAATTTTTGAGACTATAATTTTTGACTACAGGTGCTATGCTGTACAGCAGATCTCTGGCACTTGTCCTTCTCGTATAACTGGAACTTTATACCCGTTGAACTTCCCAAAGCCTCCATCCTCATCAGCTGGTGAACACCCTTTTATTATCTACTCCATACCTCTTAATAGATGAATCGAGCAGTATTTGCCCTTCTCTGACTGACTTATTTCACTTTCCATAATTTCCTCCAGGTGGATCTCTGTGGTCACAAATGGCAGATTTCCTTCTTTTTTAAGGTCGACTAGTATTTCATGGCCTGTATATTCCAAGTTTTCTTTCTCCCTTCATCTGACGATGTGCTTTGGGGTTGTTTCTAGATCTTGGTTATCATGAATAATGCTGTAATGAACACGAGAGTGCAGACAGCTTCTCGAGACCCCAATTTCAGTATTTTGGGATATCTACTCAGAAGCGGGATTGCAGGATCATATTCTCAGGTTTTCTGAGGAACCGCCATACTGTTTTCCATAATGGTTACACCATCTTGCATTCCCATCCGTGCCAACAACAACGCACGAGGGTTCCGATTTCTCAACAACCTCACCGACCTTTGTTATCGCTTGTCTTTTGGACACTAACCATTCTAACACATGCGATGTGATAGCTCACTGTGGTTTTGATTTCCGTTTCCCTGATGCTGAGTGAGGTGGAGCACATTTTCATGTCCTGTTGACCAGCTGAATGTCTTCTTTGGAGAAATGTCTATTTCGGTCCTCTGCGCATTTCTTCACTTGGGTCATCTGTGTTTTTGTTATTGAGTTTTAGGAGTTGCTTACATTTTTTGGAAATTAACTCTCTGTCAGATAGATCGTTTGCAAATATTTTCTTCCATTCTACAGGAGGCTGTTTCATTCTGTTGTTTCTTTCGCCGTGCAGCTTTTTGGTGTAAGGTAGTTCTACTTTTCTGTGTACGCTTTTGTTGCCCTTCATCCCTTCTTCATATTGGTGCAGCTTCATTTCCTCAGAAATGCCCTCCCATACCACCTCCCATGCTAGCTCAGGTCGCCAAGCACCAGCTTAGCACCCTTTACAGTTTTTTCTTCACCCAGTTTCTGATCATCCATTTGTTTGTGGTTATTAATGAAACATTAAGCTCATAAGGGGAAGGTACTCCCCAGTTTGGCTCACAGTGATGTTAGGCCACTTAGCACATCACCGGGCACAAAGAAAGTTGCCAACTGAATGAGCTGGGACTTGCCCACAGTCCTACATTAAGTATTAGATCTGAAACCAGAACTTGGTGTCCTAATGCTCAGATGAAGGCTTTCTCTGCTATGCCATTTGCCTCCACTCCAAACCTTGTTGCTTTTTTCAGTGCCAAAACTTCTGACCATCTACAGATTAAGGCATGGTGTCTATAGCCTCTCCTCAAACCAAAAACATTCCATCTTCATCTCAACAGCCACCTTCTTGCCAAAATAAGCCAGGAAAGGTTATGGGAGTGCCTGGATTCCAGCAGGAATTGAGCTGGTCTGAGAAGAAAAACAAGAGAAAAAGGAAATATCCCAAATTGTTGATTTGTTTAAACGTCTCCACAAACTTAACAACACAAGGAAACCAACAGAGACAAACTTATAATGAAGTAATCAGCAGATGAAGCTAATATTCCAGTAACATGACTTGATTCCCCACATTTCATGGGGTAGATATGAATAGGGTCATTAAAATATGGCCATTGAGGGGAGGGAGAGTTTACTTTTTCTGTCTCCTTGGAGTCTGTGTTCTGAAAGCTCAGCAGGAATTTAAACAAATAGCATGGAGGAATGAATGGTGAATCCAATCATATTTAAAGAAAAAGCCCCTCTCAAACTTTTCTTCCCTTTAATAAATGCATTGGCTTCTGCAAGTTTTGCTTTTCTAAAAACCCTGTGGGTTTTTTTCCCCCATCTGGAGAACCTATTTGTGAAAAACAAAATCAGCATCAAATTGTTCTAATATTGTTCTGCACATTTTTTCTCTAGGTCAGGAAGAAATTATTAACTTCTCTCATATAAGTGAATGTAAGGAGAAAGGAAGGAAGGTAGAGTGATAGGGAATGGGGACCATAATGTTCCTTCCCTCTTTGATTAAAACGTGAAAAATAGAGTTAGGGAAATTGTCAATGGTATCTGGAAAGAGCTACTGACTGAAAGGGATTGTATCAGTAAAATGGGTTTGTGAAGGTCACACCCCCAAGGGGAGTGTAGAATTGCCTCTCTGAGCCCTTGTTTCTCCTGCATTTCAGACAAGATTCAACAGTAGGAAGGGAGACTGAAGGGAGAGATGCTCCCACTCCTCTTAACTGGGCCAATTTAGTTGAACTAATGGTACAACCCACTGAAATTCATGCAAGATGGCGGTTCAGCGCTCTGACCTTGGACAAGTTAAATTCTGTAAACCTCAGTCTTCCCACCTGTAAAATGGAGAACCAAACTCAGAGTTTGGTAGGTTAAATAATATAAAGGAATTACTACGTGTCACCTAGCACATAGTGTTTCACAAATGTTAGGAAGAAACATCAAAAAATCCCCCAATGAGGCACTCTTTGGGGGAGAACCCTCAGCACAGAGAGAATGGTGGCCCCCAAGGAGTTGGGGGACACTTTAACCCGCTGCTCCCATGCTCCTGAAACCAGGCAGCTCAGTTCTGGGGATTGGTGTGGCTCGAGGGCCCGGAGCTAGTCACCCAGTTTGCTTAAGCAAGTTCTTTCACACACACCCCCATATATACTTTGGCCCAAAATTCAGTGAGGTTTTTTTCTTCCTTCCTCCTCTGTTGTTGTTGGGTTCTGATTACTTCCATCTGGCTGTGGCAGCTAGAGTGGAGTCTCTAAAAAAAAAACAACAAAAAAACACAAAAACAAACAAAACAAACAAAAACCCTCCCTACAAAACACACATGCACCAAACCTAGAAGGCTTCTCGCTTCTCGCCTGCATGCGCTCAGATGGCGACTCGTGTGAGCCACGGCGGGGGGCGCGGGCAGGACCCCCGGCACCTGCACGCGCTGCAGGCTGGAAGAGGGTCCGCGCGGAGCCAGCCGCCGCCCCCCCCCCGTTTGCCTCCAGTTCCCGGCTTCCGCTCCGGCGCCCGGAGAAGCGGGCGCATTGGGAACTGCGACCCGGGCATCTCCCGGCGGAGGGGGAAGAGGGAGGTGGGGAGGGCGGGTGATTTTAGAGATTGAAAACAGAGCAGTCCCTGCGCCTCAGCTCCGGAGCTCATCTGACTTGAGTTAGCGACCCCCCACTCACCCACCCACCCCGGCGCCTTAAAAAAAAAAAAGTGTTGGAAACTGGCGCGTTCTTTCGTTCCCTGCTCGAACTTTGTTCGTAGGTGTGCTTTCTCTCCCGGGCGCTGGGGAGGAGGGTCCTCGGCCGCCCCCTCCCAGCGCCCCCCTCCCCCCACGCGTTCCCCGGTTCCCCCCGGGGGCGGGTGAGCGCGGCGCGGGCGGGGGCGCGGCGCCCGGGTGTGCTGCAGCCGTGCGCGCGGGGGCGCTGCGCCGTCCGGGCGGCGCTGATGGATTGCAGGAGTGCCGGAGCTCGCCAGCCGAGGCAGCACGGCTCCGCGGACTTTTTTTCAAACTCCCATCAATGAGACTTCGAGGAGGAGCGGGAGGCGGCGGCGGCGGCGGACGCGCAGGAAGGCGAGGAGGAGCCGGGGGAGCCGGAGGAGCCGGAGGAGCCGGAGGAGCCGGAGGAAGGAGCGCGGGCCGCGCGGCGCGCGGAAGCCTAGGGAAGCTGCCGGCTCACCGGCGGTAGGGGCTCCTGGGCCCCCGCCCGCCTCCCGGTCCCCTCCCCTGCCTGGCCCGCCCCGCCCCGGCCTGACTGAGCCCCGGGTCGCCGCGCCAGCCAAGTTGGGATGGGGTCCCGAAGCCACCGCCCGGCGACCCAGAGGCCACCTGCGTGCTAGAGGCAAACTTTTGTCTCCCTCGGTAAAGTTGCATTGGCCTTCTTTTGCTTGCTTTGCGTTGCGAAGTGCCCCCTACCCCGGCCGAGTCCGGGCCGACCGGGATGCTGCGCCGATTCGGAGGGTCCCTCGGCCGGGTACCCGCGCCACGGCACGGGGATCGGGGCACCGGGCTTGGGGGGGCTGGGGGCTGGCGAGGCGGCCCCGCCTCGGGCTCTGACCAAACCGTGCAGGGACGATAGAGGGGTCCGGGGCTAAGAACTCGTGACCGGGGGGGGGGCGATTTTGCATCCGCCTTCCTACCTGGGGGAAGAACCTGTCCTCTCCGGGTGCACAGCCTGGCCGGCCCCCACCCCGTCTTCACCGCGCCCTAGCCCCGGGCTGTTTTTGGGGAGGTGGTGGGTAACACCTCAGCCTGGGATGCTGCGAAGCTCTAGAGGTGGGCAGCGGGAGCGTGTCTTAGGGGAGTGTGCTGTGTGTGGAGGGGCTGCAGCCAGCCACTTGTGAACTTCTAACTGCACTTCTCCGCTCTACCCGTCGCGGAGCCCTGCCTTTCTTTCTTCCTCGCTCCTTCCTCCCCGTCTTTGGGCCCTGCTGCCCCCCTCCCCCTCGGTCAGGCTCTCCTCTTCGGCCTCCCTCCTTGCTTCTTTCCTCCAACTCCTCCTCCTCCTCCTCCTCCCCTGCCCTCCGCCCCAAGAGCCGCTTGACTTCTCGAAGGGATCCGCACGTAATCCCTGGCCGGGTCCTCGGGTCCCCCCAGCCCTCACTTTCATCCCCGCCCCCACTCATCATCTCCCCCCACCCCCCAAGGGCCAATCTCTCAACAAGTATATTTGCTGAGGAATTTGAAAAATCCACTACTGCAACTTGATCTGTGTGTGATGGATGGGGAGAGGCGCGTAGAGAGTTGGGCGCCAATCCTATTAAGGGTTTAGAGAGGGGAGCGTTTTTCCCGGACGGGGGCGGGGGCGGGGGGGGGTAGGGAGGGGTGGAGGAAGGGAGCGTGTGCGTGTGTGTGTGTGTGTGTGTGTGTGTGTGTGTATGAGTGTGAGTGCGCCCACCGCGTTGGGGAGCTGGAAGTCCACCCTACTCGGCGCCTTTTCAGCCCGGCAGTAATTGCTGTCATTTCCTAGGAAACCCGACTTTTACCGCGCGAGGAGCTCGGGAAGGAGCCCGCGCGCTTCACCCGGGGTGACCGGCTGCGGAGGCGCTTGCGGGCCTGGAGCCCCCTCCCCCCACCCCGTTTCTAGGGTGCCTCTCTCTCCCCGCTCCCCTCTCTTCTGTATAATTTTTTATATGGCTCTCTGGGTAGATCCCCGCTAGAAAAGTAGATCCTTACCAAGTCTGGTGCCGGGCCCTGGGGGGTGTTTTATGCGCTGCTCGGCCCTCCCGACCGAGCATCCCGCTGGGTGCACGGCCTATGGCGCGGGCTTTGCAGCCCGGTGGCCCCGGCCGAGTCCTGGGCCCCCGCCCCGCCGCCCTCGCCGGGCGTGTGAAGGTTTAATCCCGACAGCTTCAGATAAAGGGAGCAGTTGTAAAACGCTCATATGCTGTTTGCAGACGAGGCTCTGGGGGATGTTGGAGAATTTGAAAGTAAACGTTTCCCTCGCAAGCGGCATAAAATAGTGTTTAAACAAATATTGTATTGGCATGCTCAGGGGGCTCCGTGCCAAAAAGTAAAGTAAATAAACTGTGAAATCCAAAATATACAGCGGGGGAAAGCGGAGGAACAGGCGGACTTGTCGCAAGTCCCTCTGATGAATTCTGTTTGTTCAGGCCACCTCACCTACGAGCCCCCTCCCCGCCCATTTCCTTACCTTACTTAGCTGGGAGTTTCCTTCCCTTGGCTTCCCAGTGTCTGGGGCCAGGCCTCCCTGGGCCTGGGAGGGCTTTGCAGTGGCTCCGTTGGGAGGGAATTCATTGTGTGGCTACCTGGGCTTGTCTCCCCCCCCCCCCCCAGGGGAGGGGAGGGTACCCTGGCCACGCTTGGCTGCTTTTAATTTTGATGTTCTTTATTTAGGCTTTTCCCAGCTTCTGGTCTGCCCTGGGGCAGCAGGTCTAGAATGTAGAAGGTATACTTGCAGATGCGTACCTTCCAGGCCTCCCTCCCTGCTGGTGTCTCTGACCTCACTCCTTGCTCCTCTTCGTTCAGCTTTCTTGCTTTCGTTTTCCTGGACTTTCTGCTTCTCCCTCCCATGGCTGAAGGTTACAGGAAATTGTGGAGATGTTCTCTCCCGGATTTCAATTCCATTCAAACCCAAACAGAAGGAAGGTTGTCACTTGTCTGAGAGTTGCAAAGTTAAGTTAATGTTTTGTAATCTTTAGGATGGTTTTGTGTTTCCCTGCTGCTTAGAGAAATCCGCTGATTTCGGGAGGTTATTTAGTGGTTCCGGGGGGATTTACACTAATGCGGGAAGATTCCCACGGAGGTGAGGAGCCCACCTGCCCAGGAGGTAGCCCTCGGGTGAACCGGCCAGCTCTCGGTCTGGCATCCGAGAGACTGTGGTCAGAGCAGTCTGTTTTCAAAGTCAGTGGGTGAGGCTGAGAGGGAGGAACCCCCCCCCATACCAGGGCTGGAGAGGAACAGGGTGGGACCAGTAAAGATGTTTTTATCCTCCGTGGGAATTGTTCCGAGGGGAATTTGCAGTGTTCAGACTTCTCCAGCAGAACCCCCCCCCCCCCCCGCCTCCTCTCCAGCTCGTACTAACCCTGGCCTGGCCGTGGCCTTGGAGGGAACTTTGGACTTGGCCCACCTTGAAGCGTGTGTGGAATTAGATGAGGCCCTTGCGGAGTGCCACTCCACTTTCTCAGGGGTGCTCCAGCCCACTTGTGGGGTTGGGGGGGAGCGTCGGACAGAGGAAATTCTTCTAGTAGCCTGGTGGGAAGAGGGGGCCACAAGTGCCGCTGGTCAGCGCCTGGCTGGGGGGTTCTTGGAGGCTGTGTACTGTAGCTGGCTTGTTTGCACTGCCGACTGAAAAATACACAAATACTTCATGCTTTTTGTACTCCCACAAGTGCCCTGTACACAGTGCAGTCCGTAGGGCTGGATTAGCAAATCAGGGGATTCAGCAGGCCGGCAGACAAAATTGGATATTTGTCTAATAAACACCCTTCTTCCATCGGGGCCTCCCTCGGCCACCCCGGGGCTGGTGGGGGGGGGTCTTTGACCCACAGATGCCAGCAATTCCCTCTAAATGAGACCAGGAGGTTGTCGTGTGCACTCTGAAAGCCCGTGTGACCCCTACGCACCCTGCTGGCTTGTTAACGCTCCGAGCAGAGCCCTGCATCCTTGTGTACCCTAGGGGTAGGGCAGCTTGCCTTTTCTTGGGAAAGTGTGTGTTCAGCAGGGCTTACTTTCTTCTGAGTGACACTCCCTTGTGATGCTGGCTTGAGGGAGATGGAGCAAACCCGTCTTGCTTCTTTAGGCTGGAGTGGGGGGAGGGTCCTACCTGTGTCAGGGCCCATTCCCGGCTGCATGGGGGGGGGGGGGGGTGACCAGGCCAGGTGCGCCTCGCTGTGGACAGCTGCAGCTGTTCCCCCCTGGGCCAGGGTGTTTTGAAAGGGAACCCCAGGGAAGCAGTCCCCCCACCCCTTTCTTCTTTTCAGTAAGTGTCAGAGGCACGGACAAATGAAACACGTGAAGAATGCCAAAGAGAGAAACTATTCTCAGATTCCAGAAAATTCGGAGGCGGAATAGGGGTTTGTACCGACCACCGGAATATGCAGCAATTTCCAGTGAACGAGGCTCACTGGAGTCTAAAGACCTCCGGGAGGGGAGCTACTCTGTAATTGTTTCCTCAGGCTTGTTTAAAAGACCCTAAGGGAAGGGGACATTGGTGTTTGGTAGTGTCCGTTGGAAAAGGGCAGGCGCTTTGTGGTTTTCAAATAAACACAGGACACCAGACTCGAGATTACTCATTTTCTCTAAAATTAATTTGAGTGTTTGCTCTGGAATATAGGATTCAAAAAAAACCAAATCATTGTTCATTGTTTTTAGATTTCGAGGGTGACAAAAGCATCCTTAACCTACAAAACTATGTTGAAAACTCTGAAAAAAATGCACCAACAAGAACAGTATATTTTCTTTGGATTTAATAGCTTATGTCTCCCAAGTCCTTCACGAACAAAAGCATCCTCAATAATCCTGTTTGTGTTCTAATTCTGGTTTCTTTAAAAACATGCAAGTGGGGGAACATAACTCAGTTAAGATGTGACCAAAGAGTACATATTAAACCGTTTTTGAGATTTTCTTGATTTAAATTGAATAAGTCAGTGTGGTTTTGTGTGTGTGCATGTGTGTTGTTAAAAAAAAAAAAAACGTTGCTGGGAAGTGTGTTTTAACTGTGAGTGCCCGGTTTCATGCATTAGCATAAGAAAAAAGTTTTAGTGCATTTACTATTGTCTTGAATGAAGAGTTTCAGCAAAGGGAAGGAAAGCCCCAAAAGGGTGATGGTCCATTGAGATTCGTCAGCAGCCCCCAGCTCGTCATCTGCCGCTGAAATCTGTGATCGGATATCACTTTTATCTCGCTTTTCCATTCTCTGGCCTTTTTCACACGTTCACTTTTGTCAAGGTTTATTGATTGTTTTCTTCTCTGCAAATCTGTGGAAAATTTAATGAACCAAAAACAGCAGTGAAATAAAGGGGACTTTTTATTCATTAGCACGGGATTGATTTCCCCCCTTGGGCCGAGGGCCCCTGGCCTCCTGCAAGTGAGGCGGGGGAGGAGGGCGGGTGGCCCTGCTTCAGGCTGAGGCGGGGCTCCCCAGGCCTGTGGCCTCACCACTGACCAGCACTGGGGAGCCTGGGACTCCTGTCCCAACTGAACATTCAACGCTTGGAGGGGATGGCTGTTCCTGGTCAGCCTGAGTCTACCACGCTGCAGACCCCAGCCTCAGTCTCCCAAGATTTCTGGCTCAGGGCGCTTTGGGCAGGGGGCGGCTGGACATGGGATATTTGTATTCCCCAACCTTACAAACCAGTTGAGTGCCTGCCTAGGCCTTCCTGGGGACACAGTTAAGTATCTCTCTTCCTCCAGCCCGGCTCTCAAACCTGTAATTAAGCAAAGCTCCTGGTGTGATTACACTTTGCTGACTCGGCTGGGTTTGGAACCGCTTCCCTCTACGAAATAGGTGAACTCTTGCTCTTTCCAGAGGCTTCTTGGGCAGCCTCTGGTACAGTTCTATAGCACATGTCTGTCTCTCCCTGCCCTACTCTTCTTTCTCCCGTGCTCTCTCTCCTCTTTGTCTCCTTTCTATCTTTCTCCCCGCTCTTTCTGCTCCCTCCCCCACCTTTTTGCTTTAACATCTCTCTCCCCCCATTTCCTCTTTTGCGGCTTGCTTTCTCCCCCTCTCTCTTTTTCTCCGTCTCCCAGCCTCTTTGTCTCTCTGCCGTCTCCTTTCCCTTCTTCTCCCTTCTCTCTCTCTGCTTCCCCCTCCCGTCCGGGTCCCCCCCCCAAACCCCGCCCCCTCCACTTGCCGCGCGGCCGAGGGCTGGCCCGGGAGGCGGCGCGCCCAGGCCGCGGGGACCGTGCCCGCGTCCGGGGGACATTCGGTGCCCCGACTGCCCGCGCGCCGGCCGCGCCGCCTTCCTCCCACCTGCCCGCCGGCCTGGTTTGCGGCACCCGAACAATGGCCACATTGTCCCGGCGGCGCACCGGCCGCCTCCGGCGAGTGGCGGCAGGCCGGACGGTGCTCATGGCGAGTCGGGAAGAAAGCCAGCGGGCCAGATCCCAATGGGCCCGCGCCGCCGCCTTTGTCGCAGGGCGAGAGCCCCAGAGCGCGCGGGCCCTGCGGCTCCGCACCTGGGAGGCGAGCCGTTGCCCAAAGCTGTGGCCCAGGCCCAACCTCCCTCCCGCTCCCGATGGGCCCGTCGCCCTCCCCTTCCCGGGGAAAGGGGCTCGAGGGCAGTTCAGTTTGCAGAGTGGGTTGAGATCGTTTCCCCAGAGCCGGGAGACAGAGGGACCATGTTACCCAACTTCTGGTGGCGTCAGAAACTTTTTCTGCAAGGCATCTGGGAGACTGACTACACGTAGGGAAGCATCCCGTTGCCCTGTCCCCACCCCAAAGGCAGGAACAGAGTGGTGGTCTCTCAGAATAGTCCGCAACCCTCCCCCCATTCGTCTTGACCCTTACGGATGCAAGACCTCTTAGTTCAGAAAAAGAAAGATCTCTGAATGCTTAGGATGTTAAAAGAGCATCAGTCTCGAGGTCCAAGCAGATGCTTAGCAATGCTTCTTTGTGCGGTGGACAATGCAATAAGTCAGCCCGACTTTTGAGCCACATTTATAAGGAACTGTAAGGGCCGCTCAAGTACACTTGTGCTAAGTTGAATTGATTGAAATTTAATGGCGGTTAGTGGCGATGAATGGTAATGATTTTCCAGCGTATCTTTGGCATACTTGACATTAATAACCGGAGAGTGTGTGTCTATGCTCACCGAGAGCCTGCCACACACGTGAGGCATAGCATTATTCATTTCCTTCGCCTCCTTCCTCTGCTCAAATCTTTTTCCTCCTCACCATAATTCAGTTGTTCGGATGATTTAAAAAAAAGGGGGGGGGAAGAAGGAAAAAGAAAAATCTTTCTCCATTGAGCGTGTACGTCATGTCAACATAATTTTGAGCTCATGATTTTTTTCAATTCCTACATAAATCAGCTTCTAATATACAGAATGTGATGAATTTGTTTTAGCTGCCATCATGAATTAATGTTATGCAAATAGAAGCTTTGCAGGTGAAATGATTTACTAAATAATTTCAACTTCTAATATTTAAACTCATTCATTATGTTGGGAGTTAAAAAAAAAGAGTCCATATTTTTAAACCTGAGATGGGGGGATTAATATGTAAGTATTTGCAGTGTAAGGCAGACCTTGATGGCCAGAAAATAGCTCTTAATTTGTTGATTCTTTCTTTGAGAATCTGCAATTCACCTAGCAGTGGCTTAAGAAGAAGGGGATAGAAGTCTTACCGAGTTTCTTCTGGGGGAGGACGGAAATGCATTTAAATAAATCCAACATGACTAGGAAGGTAACATATCCCATGGGATTTAACTAGCTCTGCTTTGGGAACCAAGAGGGGCTTTCCTTTTGAACTGCTCTTGAAAGAGGAATATGACCCAAGCCAGGTGGAGAAGGGTGAAGGGCCTTTGATGTTCCCTGCCCCCATCTTTGTCACTTGCTAGTTAAGACCATTTTTTAAAAAATTTTTTATTGTTGAAGTATACATGACATACAATGTTTTATTGGTTTCAAGTATACAACACAGTGATTCGACAACTCTATACTAGTTAAGACCATCTTAAGACCAAGTCATTGGTACCTGCCAAAGAAGATGGCAGCGGTATAGAAAATTAGACAGAGGACCCCCCACCCCCCATCTCCCATTCCACCCCCCTGCCCCCCGGCCATAACTGCTAGGAATCTTTTCTTTTATACATCATCTTTCAGGCTGTTTTCCTCTGGAAAGAGCTGAGGAAGAGAGTTATTGAGATGGATGAGTGCATATGAAGAAAAAGTAGCCCAAACACTTGGGGTTACCTTGAGGGAGAGGGAGAGCGGTCTCTCAAGAGCTGGTTGACCCCGTGCAAGTTGCTTTGACTCTGGAAGGAGGGCTGTGGCAAAGGTGATCTCAGATTCTTTGGCTTCAGAATCCTGGGAGCCAGGACACCCCGTCTCTCACCACCCATCCTAAGAATCAGACAGCAGGGAGGGTGGGAGGACCGGAATCTGGAGAAAGTGGGGGGTCTCTGTCACTGCCTCTGCTTCTGGGGAGTGTGTAGTGAGGTGCTGCTCAAGGACTATGCCCCACTTTCCCACCAGTCACTGTCCCTAGCCCACGGCAGAGCTCGGGCACCTCTGGGATATGGTCAAAGCGTGAGCATAGAGGGGGGTGGACTTGGGGACATTGGCAGGTGGTGGGAGCGGCGGGGGCGGTGCACATGGCCTGGGAGAGCCTTTTCAGACTTTCTTGAAGGCTACAGACAAGCTGAAGGAGGGATGACACATAAATATTTCTTGGATCTCTGAAGATAAGGATAGAGTTTTGACTTCTTCAAAAATTGAGGTCATCGTGGTCCGATGACAGGTTGAAGGCACATCACTCAGACATTTCCGCAGACAGGGATGGGTTGTGCTGTGGCGATACATTATGTGTCCAAGCTGTGACAGTGTATTTAGGGCTGGCCCTCGCTGTCTGTGGAGATCAAGGTGAAGGGACGTGTCTGGTGTCCCCGGACTGAGTGTGTGTATGCGTTGCCTTCTTTGTGTAGGGAAAGGAGAAATCAGGCTCCACCGTTACACAGCGAGGAATTTTTGGGTTTGAATGTAATTCAGATGTTTTCATCTATGGAAAACGTGTATAATACAGTCTGTTGTTCGCACATGTGATACAGTATGTCAAATTACTCTTCCCGTTCAGTGTGAATGCGGGATGTGTGATATGTATATATATTTATTCTGAAATACATATATATCAGTAAGTCTCTTAACTCTCAGATCCTTTTAAGAATGAGATTTTTTTTTTCTCCTAAGATGCACTTCTACAAAAAAGAAATAGCATAAGAGAATGAAGTCAGAACTGGAAATGAGTTTAGAGGTAAATCTGAGAATAAGGCCTCAGGTACCGTTAAGGGGGGTTCCTGAGACTCCTGGATGAGATTCAGATTCAGGTGGATAGCTTGTTAAATATGCAGATTTTCAGGCCCCAGGGAGTACGTAGTGAATGAGAGAGAATTCTTGCGGAGAGGGGTCCTGAGATCTGCATTTTATGGAGGATTTTTAGGGTGAGGTGATGGGGATCAATGATTTCTTTCTGTGATGGCCCCGGTTCCTTGGTGACTTTTGAATTGAGAAAGGGATAGCATTGGCATCTGTAAGGCTGGTTGGACAACCCGGGATGGGTCTCAGCAGATTGTTAAGACTTTTAGCTGCCTGATCAGCTCGTGCTGGACTGGAGTTTGGGGCGGGATGACCTAAAATTGAGCTGTTCTGCTCCAGAACATCACAGAGTGCTGTGGAGTCTAAGGCAGAGGCTCTGTTTCATGGAACAATGACAGCCATCTATTTTGCTGTGAAAGATAGCTTTTAGCCCCCAGGAGAAACTAGAGCTTAGTGAGCTTATTAAGTGTATAGTTCTGGCCTGAGGGTCGCTAGGATGACTCCTTTTTTTAAAGATTTTATTTATTTCAGATAGAGCAAGAGAGAGAACACAAGCAGGGCAGAGGCACAGAGGAGGAGGGAGAAGCAGGCTCCTTGCTGAGCAGGGAGCCCGATGTGGGGCTTGATCCCGGGACTCCGGGATCATGACCTGAGCCAAAGGCAGACGCTTAACCGACTGAGCCACCCTGACTCCTTTTTTTCCCCGTGTAAGAACCCTCCTGTGCATCATGACAGCTAATGTCTCAGTGCTCATGGGTGAAGTGGCCTGAAGTTGGACCCACTTGGGGCCCAGTTCGGTGTTTCATGGTTTGAGCAGACATTCTGGAAGTTCCACTCACACTGCGGTTTGGCTGAAAGGCCTACCTTGTGGGTGTCTGTGGCTTCCGAAGGAAGGTAGGACAGAGATAGTCTGGCAGGAGTGGGCGTGCAGAGAGGAGCCGGTGGTGGCTGCCCTGCCCGGAGGGGAGGACGGGCTGTGGAGCGAGTCTCCCACCTCCGCCCTGCTCACATGCGCCCGTGAGGTCAGCCTGCCGCCCGAGCGCGCCGCAGTGCCGCCTGGCACCCTGCCCCCGGGCCCAGCGCCCGGTCCCCGCACCCTGGCCCTGGCCTCAGCGTCTTTCAGGAACATCCTGTCTCACTACGACTTGAGTCGTCTTCAGAGGACGAAGGCAAAAAGAGCCTGGAAGGAGTCTGGTGAGTGCGGGGCAGCTGATCATCAGGACAGGTCTGGTTTCTCTCAGGCCCTTGCTTTTCAGCTCAGAGTGGGCGTCCTGGCGCTGCCTCACTGGTGTGTTTTAGTATTCAATGGGGCTCCACGTGGGAGCCCAGCAGGGGCCTCGCTCACGGTCAGGCTCCCAGGACTGGTGGCCTTTCCTGTCACTAAGGCCCCGCTGGCCTTGGAAACTCGGGCCCTCACAGGCCTCTGGCTCTGGCGTGGGCCAGCTTCTGGGCACTTTGTGGTCTGTAGTGTCCTGCACTGCAGACTGGTAGCTTTGTGTGGATACTTCAAGTGCACCTGTGGGCAAGGACTCCAAGAGAGCCTGAGCAAAGAAAACTTTGACGCATCTGAACTTGGGACGTGAGGACTCCTCCTCATCCATTAGGCAGTTGGGTCAGACAGAGGCCATTGGGAGGCATTTGGCGGGTCTGAAGGTGCCGTATTGTTTCCTGTCCACGTTTGCTCAGCTCCTCTGAGTGGTCCACACTCCCGAGGGCGGGCTGTAGAGGAGGGTGAGGGCACGCCCTTCCACGGCTCCCCTGGCCCTGGGCGCCCCGTGGGTAGTGGGATGTGGGCTGGTGGCATTAACCTCTCCTCTGGGGCTCTGCGGTGCAACACCCGGCTGCCAAACCCTCCAGATCCAGCCCTCAGTCCCAGGCCCTGCAGGCCCCTCAGGCCGCCAACACTCCACCCAGTTGTCTTACTAGGAAGGGCTGAGCCCCCATGCTGTAGTGTGGTGCTTCTTCAGTTGCCATCCCCGGCCATCTTCAAGGGGCCCACCTTGATTGGGTAGTCAGTGGCAGGCAGAAAAGCCAGAGGCAGCTTAAGGCCAGTGGCGCCTTTGAAATCTGGCTTGGAAGCCTGGGTGTGCTGAGCTGGAGGGTCCTGACTGACCGCCTCCCCCGCCAGGACCCCCACCACCCACCTGTGGTATGAGTCCTGTTCTTGCTTTCGATGATTTCAGCTGTGAGAGCCAAGCTCCTAGACCAGTGCCCAGTGACGGGCATCTACTTCACGGAGCCGGCTGCCTGAGTGAGCACTCGTGTCTCCCTCCATGCCCAGCCCCTGGCCCAGCCAGGCAGACAGAGCAGCGCGTGGGGCAGGCCTGGGTCTCACCCACAGCCCTGCCAAGCCCAGCTCACCCTGTGGGTACCTCAGGTTGTTTACGAGTGCCCTCGGCCCTGTTGATCTCTCTTCTGTTTCTGTTTCTTTGGGTCTCCCTTTATTTAGGCTTAAAATCCTTTTCTTTGCATGGCTAGGGGCTCTGTATTCAAGGTCTGGGCTTTGATTTAGCACTTGGGGATTCAAGCAAAGCCTTCCCTTCTAATGTAAGAATATTAAAAACAGCAACAAAATAGTTTCCCCACAAGATCTTAAAACTAAGACATGTTTTTTTTTTACAAAAAAACCCTTGTGATCTAGGGAACATCATTAAGAGGGAAATTTCATTAAGTATCCTTCCAGTCCCTTTCTATTGTCTTATATGAAATAATATTTTTGCTTTGTATTTTTTACAAAATTGAAGTTACATTGTGTACAGTCACGTAACTTGATTCACTCAACATTATATTTAGACATGTTTCCATGTTTATTAATGAGTAATTTCTATTTATGTGGGGTTTTTTTGGCAACGTAATACTCCTTTGTCTCTATCATATTTTTACTTTACTCTCTTTACATGGTTGGATATTTACATTGTTTCTAATTTATTATTTATTTTTAAAATTATTTTACAATTAAGGCTCCCCACTGAGCCTGATGTGGGACTTGATCCCAGGACTCTGAGATCATGACCTGAGCCTAAGGCAGATGCTTAACTGACTGAGCCACCCAGGTACCCCTTGACTGTTTCTAGTTTTTGTGATTATAGATAATGCTGGAATAGATGTCTTTGATGTAAATGTTTGCCTGAAATTCTGATCATTACTTTAGAATAGATTCTGAAAAGTGGTCCAGCTTGGCCAAGGTATTTGGACAGCTATGAAGCCGTTATTAGGCCTTAGTGGATTTCCAGTGGTACCTTCCTAGCTTTTGGGGAGAGATTGAAGATGTTGGCTTGAGGTTTTCAGAAGAACTATGTACAAATCAAGGTAAAACAGCTAATTGAGTGCCTCTGCATGCCCAGAAACATGCAGGTCACTTGCAGACTATGATCTCATTTTGTAGATGGGTAAACTGAGTCTTGGAGATACTGGATAATCTCCGTGTTTACCTGGCCGTTGGGAGGCAGAACCCTGAGCAGAGTGAGATTTATTCTCCTGAGGCGTTGGCTTCTGAGTGCTGCCCTGGGAACGGCTGGGCCACAGCACCGTTTCTCAACTAGGGCGATTTTCCCCCAGGGGTCGTTTGGTTGTCACAGCTTGTGTGTGTGTGTGTGTGTGTGTGTGTGTGTGTGTGTGTGTGTGTGT
>NW_027397064.1:100779491-100830303 GCF_003265705.2 Callorhinus ursinus
TGTGTGTGTGTGTGTGTGTGTGTGTGTGTGTGTGTGTGTGTGTGTGTGTTACTGGTATCTAGTAAGTGGAGGCCCGGGATGCTGCTTAACCTCTTGCAATGCACAACTGCAGCCCCCACAACAAAGAATGATCCAACCCCAAATTTACCAATGCTACAATCGGGAAACCCTGGGGGAGATGTCACCAGCTAGGCTTTCCTCCCTGACCCACACACCAGGCGGCAGGCGCCTTTTCACACCTCACTCTCACACCGGCCTGGAAATCTTCAAGCCTCCTTTCTGTGCCTTGAATTGGAAACAGTGGGGCCTCTGCCATCACGAGGAATTCCTGGAGCAATCCATCAGTCAATCAGCTAGCACTTACTGGAACATCTGTTATGTGCCTCGGACTTATTAAGCTCACGCCGGAAGTACACACCTTGCTAACTTGGTTAAGTGCCTCTGGCCTCTGAGATCCCGGGAGTGTTCTCAAGTGCGCATCTTCTTCCGAGAGTCTCCATGCCTAGCGGGGAGGCTACTTTAGGAAAGTCATGAATTGGCCAGCGTGACCTCAAAAGACAGCTACAGTGGAATGTTGCCAGGAGCAGGGATTGCCCTCAACCGTTGTTGTCGGAGAGAAACCGGCTAGGTCTGTTTTTCCGGCCCCAGGCTGGTAGGTTTCTCACTTCACGATGAATTTTGGTACCAGGCTCTTCCTGGCAGCTAAGAGTCAGGGACTGTGGGGTCCTGGGTCAGAATAATGGGAGATCCTGGGGTGGGGGCCTTTTGGCAGTGGCTCATGTATTCAACCAAACAGTGGTGCCTGAGCAGTCCCGGAAGGCTTCTTCCAGGAGAGGTCCAGACTGGGTCTGGGGACTTTGCCATTGGAGGGGCAGGGGAAGGAAGGACAGTCCAGGCAGAGCAACTCAGGCGAATGATGGACAGAACATGGCATTTCTGGAACCTACACGGGGTCAATGTTACTTGGAGGGTGAGGTGTAGGGAAGGGCTCTGGCAGTCTGCAGAGGGGCTCTTTATGAGAGTGTGGGTATGCTTTGAAGGGGTGGCTCTGTGATCCTAAGGATGGCCCTTGTTGTTACCCGTGGGTTAACCTCAGGTCATGAGGCATAAGCTCACAGGAACCCAGGTTCTTTTGGGGGATGGGACATTGGGCAGCAAAGTGATTCTCTGCCTCTTGGGTTTGGGCTGACTCAGTTTCTCCAGTTTTTTCTCTGCCGGGGAGGCCAGGCACAACAGTGGAAAAGAGGGAATTCCCAGCAAATATGCACATACCTCTTCTCATTCTAGTAACCTTTGCCCAACTGTAGGCAAGAGCTTTGCCTATTCCTGACCTGACCTATTACCTTCCTCCCTGAAGATAACTCCACTTACAGGGTCACCTCTTGGTGACCCTGATGGCTGGTGGAAAAAGGAAGAGAAGGTGAATCTGGCTCTCAGAACACTTTTCACTATGATCCTCAGGAACACTTTCAGTGCTTTAAGGGTAGTAGTGGTTATCCATCCATCCATTCATCCTCCATCCATCCATCCATCCTCCCTCCCTCCATCACTCATCCATCCATCCATCCATCCATCCACCCACCCATCCATCCTCCCTCCCTCCATCACTCATCCATCCATCCATCTTCCCTCCTTCACCCATCCATTCATGCATCCTTCCTCATCCATCCATGTGTCCGTCCATCCATTCATCCATCCATCCATCTTCAATCCATCCTCCATCTTCCATCCATTCATCCATTTATTATCCATTATTTGCCATCCATCCATCCATCCTCCATCCATTGACTACAAGGATGTTAAAAGCTTTTGTTTTTGGTCCTTGGTGTATCTCTCCTCTCCTATCCATGAAGCCAATAACTCAAGGGTCACCTCCTTTGTGGAGTCTTTCCTGCATCAGACCTAGGCTCCCACTTGTCTCTGGGGTTTCCCTTGCTTGTAACACTCATTAATATTGTCTTGCAGTTGTCTGTTTATTTGTTTAGTAAATGTTTGTTGATAAATCAATTCTGGGAGATTTTCCAGTGGGAGAAAATGGCATTTGTTCAGTGTTGTTCGACACCTCTCTCAGGAAATATAAGTCAACCAAGCAGTCTCCAGATTGGTGACCTTGCTTTGAGAGAGTAAGAGGAATTGTTATAAAATGATTAGTTTGTAATATAGCAGAATTGCATTTTTATATAATTTAAAAATGTGTTGTATAGTTCATTTAGGCTCCACACATAATTTCTTTGTACAGTATTTTTACACCCATTTGAGGGATGTTTGGTGGGAGGCAGGTGGTTTTGGTGGAGAAGTTCTTGGAGATGTGGTGCAGTAACCAGGGTTCTAGCCTGGCTTTGCCTGAAGTTAACAAAAGACCCCCTTGGGCAGACACGCCTCCCCTAGTTTATCCCTTGTCAGTCAAATAAGGCGGTTGGGATAGATCTAGCCATGATATTCGGTGCCTGGGGTCACAGTTTCTCTATTCCAGCGATTAGAAAGGGTTGCGTTTGGGGTTTGTAAACTCACAGATGGTCACTTCACTGATATACTTGAGGAAGGAAGCAGCCCTTGACCTTAGCATTGCCACCGGAAGTGCTCTCATCTTTAAACACTCTTACACCGTCTCAAGATGCAAAAGCCGTAATGTATGGTGATTAACATAACAATAAAAAAAAGATGGAAAAGGCTTCGAGACCATGTACTGCTTTAGCAAACACCACCACGAGGTGTGGGACAGGCACTTGGGGCCTGCTGGGATGACAGCCCGATCTGTATGGGAGGAAATTTCGTTTGCATTTTATAGGTGCTACGGAGGCTTTCTGGTTTCATTGGAGTCATCCAAGTTCCCAAAGGAAGAACAGTCCGGGTCATGGCTCCTCTCTCCTCCCTAGGGTTGGTTTCCCATCCACAGGGGGCTCTGCCATAATCTGTGGGAGGAGGAAGGGCACAGCCTTTGTCTCGACAGAGACCCCCTCTGCCTGGGAGGCCCCTCCGTGGCAGCCTGGACAGTTGGAAATGTGGCCCCGCTGTCAGTCCCGGCCTGCCTGCTCCATCTCCCGCTCCGACCGCCCCTAAAGGACGTCTGTCCACTTGTTGTCCTTTCTGTGGCCCCCAGTTCTCTGAGGGAGGACCGTGTGTGTTTTCCCTGCGCTCGTTCCTTCCCGGGCTGGCCTCCACCCCCTTGTTATGGGCCAATCCGGGCCCTCTGTGTTTCATGTGACCCAGCTTAGCATCTCTTTGGCACCCTGGCTTGGAAGGGGACTGTGCAAATGGCTGTAGCATGGCCATGGGGAAGGGATGGGCATATTAGCCCTCAATTTGGAAGGTTCGGTGGAGCAGGGGGTTGAGACCAGGTGCTGGAGATAGACTTCACGTCCCAGTTCTGTGCCTCTGTTTTCTCATCCGTCAAGTGAGGATAGCTGTGGACCCATGTCCTCGGGGTATAGTGAGGATAAAAGAGTTCATAGATAGGTAGCTTGTCCCTGGTACATAGTAATAAATCTTGTTATTATTAATAAGGCAGCCCAAGTGGGCACCATGTATTTGGCAACTATATCATGTAGCAACTCATTTAGGCTCCAGTCAACCCAAATCCTGATTCTGATTTAGTGTGGGCTGCTGGTTTAAGCCAGAGCCCCCAACCTGCTGGGTTTTACTGAAAAACATCTTGGTGGGAGCAGACCCGGTGCTTACTAGCCCCTGCCCCTCTGGCCAGGAAAGGGATCAGTTTGTTGGCAGGGATATTTTTTAAGAGGTGCCTGATTTTGTCTTGTCTCAGACCCACAAGGCACCGACGAGACATTACCTTTAGGCTGCCAGTGGCTGCCCTAGGCCAGAGGCCAGTCACCTTTGCCCTGCTGTGCTCTGGAGCTTTCCATAGTGGGTCTTCCAGCCACATTCCTCCAGAAGCCGGGATAGTGACCATGCACTTCAACTCATGGACCTGTTCAAGGGCAGGTGGTTGTGGGTGGAGAAGAGACAGCTTCCTGAGGCTTGTGCAAGGCTCCCACAAAGTAGCCCCCTATGGCTGCTCAGGGGCTTCTGCTGGACAAGACAGCTGGAGTGAGGCTCCCTTGCCTAAAGTTGTCCTGTCTCCATTCTCACCTCAACTTAGGCATCATGGTGGCCCAAATATTGAAACAACAGATTTGCTGTCTTGGATTAAAAAAATTTTTTTGTCTACTTAATTCTAATCTTTGTTAATATTCCCCCCCCCAGTATTTTACAGCTTCAAATTCAAGATTGTATAGTTTATAATTTGCATCCTGCAATTTTTACTTAATACTTTTTGGTAAGCATTTGCTGTAGGCTCTGTCAAAATATGTTTGTTGTTGCTTCTTCTATTTTGGACATAAAGGTTATTTTTTTCATGATCATAACTAATTCTTCTAAAAACACCTTTATCTATAAATGCTTTAAGATTATTAGTGTATTTAGCTTCCTTTTTTTAAAAACCCAAAACATTCCATTTGTAAGCTAGTTAAGAAAAAAGATTTAAAAAGAAGAAAGTAAAAGCCACAGAGACCTGAGGCCCACATTCCCCATGCTCTTTGTGGAGAACCCCCTTAGCACCTCAGTCCCTTCTAGACCTTTTCTATTTATGTTTACTAGTATTTTCTACACTCACAGGGTCACATCTCATAGATTGTTTTGTAATTTACTTTTGTTGATTGCGACCACATTCACTGTGTGTTTTCCCACAGATGTAAATCTTTGACTGTATAACTGATCGCATTCTTTGGATAAATTTCCAGAGGTAGAATTCCCTATCAAAGGTGAGGTCATGTTTAAACTCTACTCATATTTCTAGGCAAGTGGTTAAAAAGAAGTTAACTGCCCCAGGGGAGGGCAGCCTAGGAAGCTCTTTTTTTTTTTTTCTTCTCACTCTGATACAAACTTAATACAAATAAAAAAGTTTAAACATTCAGAAATGGATAATGTGGAATAAGAAGTTCCCCCCTAAATCCTACTACCTAGAAATAACTACCAACCACGGGTATGCATGTGTTTTTCAGCGTTTTTCAACTGACATAGACCAATAATTTATTGTCATTACTTAGTTTTTACCCAAATGAGATCATATTACCAATAGTGTTCAGCAGCTTACTTTCTTTGTGTTTACTTAGCAATATGTCTTGATGTTCTTTCCACATCTGTCTATATAGATCAACCTCACTTATTTTTCACTTACCTATAATTTTTATGTATCCTTACTTATTTAGTGAATAGTCACATACCCACATGCTTAACAATTTCAAAAGGCATAAAAGGTTATATATACTTTTATGGGAAGTCTTGTTGGCACTGCTGTGGCCCACATAGTCCTCCCAGGGCCAATCACTGATGCTAGTTTTTGTGTGTACCCTTCCAGAAATAAACAAGTAGCATTAAAATGAATAGGTAACCTTTTCCCCCTTCTATGCCGCAATGGAAGTGTAGTATGAAACATGTATTATAACCTGCCTTTTTCACTTACCATTCCATGTGAGCCCATAAAGAGCTTCTTCTTCATTCTTATAGGTGGGACATGTACCATGTATGGTTGGTTCTATCAGAGTTGCCTTTTTTTTTAGTCTAGTCCCTACTGATGGACACTTGCCACTCTAAACAGAGTTGCATTGAACAACCTTATGTCATTTCACGTATATGAGCATATCTTTGTAGAAAACCTCCTAGAAATGAAATTTCTGGGCAGAAGTGTGGGATTTTTTTTTTTTTTTTGGTAATATGGATAGATATTGCCAGATCACTTTCCATGGAGGTTTATACTCCCACCAGCAACTTATAAGAGCGCCTGTTTGTCCATATCCACGCCAACAGTGTTGTTATCAACCGTTTTGATCTTTCTCAATCTGATAGCTCAGTGGAGCTTTTTTTAAAATGTGAAATTTAATAAGTTTTGACTTATGCATGCCAGCTATCACCACGATCAAGATAGGGAACGTATCCATCATCCCCAGAAGTTTCCTCCCGTCCTTCCGTAATCTGTTCCTCCTGCCTCTTCACCTTCCCTAGGCCACCACTGCTCTGCTTTCTGTCACTATAGATTAGTTTGCATTTTCTAGAGTTAAAGGGAACCAAACAGGTTGTGCTTTTTTTTTTTCCTGTCTGCCTTCTTTCACTCAGCACAGTTATCATGAGATTCATCCATGGTGTGCTTATCCATAGCCCCTATCCTTTTATTGCTGGCTGAGTAGTATTCGATCATGTGGATATACCACAATCTGTCTGTCCAAGCACCTGTTGATGGACATTTGGGTTGTTTCCAGTTTGGGGCTATTACGCACAAGGCTGCTGTGAACATTTCTGTAGGAGTCATTGTGTGGGTGTGGGCGACCTTGTCTCGGGGAAATATTGAGAAGTGGAATGACTGGCTGATAGGGTAGGTGTGTCTGGGTTATGAGGTTGATATATTTGACTTTTTAGGAAACTGTAAAACTGTTTAACTGAGAGGATTGTACTATTTCATATTCCCACCAGCAGTATAGGAGAGTCTCAGTTCTGTCACGTCCTTGCCAACACTTGGAACGGTTAATCTTTTGAATTTTAGCTACTTTGACTTCAATTTAATCGTTGTAGTTTTAATTTGCATTTTCCTAATGAATGATGTTATGCTGCTTTTGGCATGTTTTATTGCCATCGGCATATACTCTCTGGTGTAGTGTCTGAGCAACTCTTGTTCCATCTCTGTCTTTTTCTTTTTTTTTCTTAACCATGGTTTGTTTGTTTTTTAATTATTCAGTTTTGAGAGTTCTTTATATATTCTTGATACCAGTCTTTTATCAATTATATGCTTTGCAAATTTAAAAAAACAGTGTCTGTTATAGAATAAAAAAATTTTAATTTTGAGGAAATCCACTTCATCAGTTTTTCTTTTTATAGCTCATGCTTTTGGTATTGGGCCTGAGAAATCTTTGCCTCAGCTGAGGTCACAAAGATTTTTTCTCTCATGTTTTCTTTTTAGGAGTGTTAAAGTTTTAGGTTTTAGGTTTAGGTCTGTGATATATATTGAGTTAATATGTTAACATCAGTATATAGTACAAAGTATGGATCAAAGTTATTTATTTATTTACTTATTTGCATATAGCTATCTAATTGTTCCAGGGCCATATTTTATTTATTTATTTATTTATTTTAAGATTTTATTTATTTATTTGACAGAGAGAGACACAGCGAGAGAGGGAGCACAAGCAGGGGGAGTGGGAGAGGGAGAAGCAGGCTTCCTGCTGAGCAGGGAGCCCGATGTGGGGCTCGATCCCAGGACCCTGGGACCATGACCTGAGCCGAAGGCAGACGCTCGGTGACTGAACCACCCAGGTGCCCTCCAGGGCCATATTTTAAAAGATTATTCTTTCTGCACCAAGTTGCCTTTGCACCTTTATTAAAAAAAATGTTTCCCATATACACGTGGGCCTATTTCTGGACTTTCTAGTTCATTCTTTTGATCTATTTTTCTTTGTTAACACCAACATCATACTTCCTTGATTACTAAGCTTAATTGTAAGTCTTGAGACCAGGTAGTGTTAGCCTCCAAATTTATTCTTTTTTTTAAAGTTGCTTTGGCTATTTTTAGATCTTTTGCATTTTTATATGAATTTTAGAATCAGCTTGCAAATTTTTCCAAAAATTCTACTTTTAAGATCTTGATTGAGATTGTGAGGAATATAGATAAATTTGGAGGGAAATGATAGCCTAATAATGTTGAGTAATCTGGCCCATGAACAGGGTGTATGTCCCTCTATTTTTTAAGTCTACTTTAAATTCTCTCAGCAGTGTCTTATAGCTTTTAATGTACAGGTATTCTACATCTTTTCAGATAGATCCTGAGTGATTTTATGTTTTTTGAAGCTATTATAAGTGGTATTTTAAAATTCCAATCTGCTAGCATTTCAAAATTTAATTGATTTTTGTGACTACTGTTTAGTAGATTCTATCTGATTTTGTACATAAATGATCACATCTGAGAATAAAGACAGTTTTATTTTTTTTCTTTGCAATCTGGATGCCTTTTATTTATTCATTCTGCCTTATTTGTCCTGGCTGTGGAGTCTCCAGGACTGTGTGGACAACATGTGGTGAGAGCAGGCATGCTTGTCTTGTTCTCCATGTTGGATAGGAGAATATGGTGAATCCCAATAATTGGGCTTTCAGATGTTAAACCAGTACTTTCTGGTTTCACTTCATGTATTTTTTTTTTTAAGATTTTATTTATTTATTTGACAGAGAGAGACACAGCGAGAGAGGGAACACAAGCAGGGGGAGTGGGAGAGGGAGAAGCAGGCTTCCCACCGAGCAGGGAGCCCGATGTGGGGCTCGATCCCAGGACCCTGGGATCATGACCTGAGCCGAAGGCAGACACTTAATGACTGAGCCACCCAGGCGCCCCTTCATGTATTTTTTTTTTTTTTAATTTTAAGTGATTTCGGGGCACCTGGATGGCTCAGTTGGTTAAGCATCTGCCTTCGGCTCAGGTCATGATCTCAGGGGTCCTGGGATCAAGCCCTGCATCAGGCTCTTTGCTCAGCGGAGAGTCTGCTTCTCCCTCTCCCTCTGTGCTCTCTTTCTTGCTCTCTCTAACTCTCTCTCAAGCAAATAACATCTTTAAAAAAATAAATTTAAGTGATCTCCACACCCAAACATAGGGCTTGCTCGACCTCACAACCCTGAGATTAAGAGTTGCACACTTTACCTACTGAGCCCACCAGGCGCCCCTTCATGTATTTTGAAGTTGTGTTGTTAGGTGCATAAATACTGAGGACTGTTCTATCTTGAACTCACTCCTTTGTCATTATGAAATGACTTTCTTGATCTCAGGTAATCATCTTTGTTCCAGTTGCTTTTAAGATTTTGCTTTTGTAGTTTTCATTACATTTCGAACATTCTTAGCCATTATTTCTTCAAATATTTCTTCTTACCTCTCTCTCCTTTGGGGACTCCAATTACACATACATTAGGCAGCTTGAAGTTGTCCCTCAGCTTTTCTTCTTTTTTAAAGATTTTATTTTTAAGTAATCTCTATACCCAACATGGCTATCAAGGATTGCATGTTCTACAGACTGAGACAGCTAGGCACTCCTCACATACTCTTTTCTTTTGTAATTCTTTCCCCCCCTGGTTTTCATATTTGATAGTTTCTATTGACATTTCTTCAAGTTCACGAGTCTTTTTTCCGAGGTGTCTAATCTGCCAGTAACCCCATGCAGTGTATTTTACATCTCTAGAAGTTTGATTAGGTTTTTTTTATGTCTTTGGTGTCTCCACTTGAATTTTTTTTTTAAGATTTTATTTATTTATTTGAGAGAGAGAGTGTGAGCGATGGGTGGCAGGGATAGAGGGAGAAGCAGACTCCCCAGTGAGCAGGGAAGCCCGATGTGGGGCTCAATCCCAGGATCCTGGGATCATGACCCAAGCCAAAGACAGACGCCCAACCAACTGAGCCCCCCAGGTGCCCCTCCACTTGACTTTTTGAACTTGTGGCATATGGTCATAATAACTGTTTTAAGGCTCTAGTCTACAAATTCTAAATCCCTGTCTGCTCTGGCACAGTTTGGATTAATTGATCATGTTCCTTATTATGGGTTGTCTCTTCCTGCTTTCTTTGGCATGCCTGGTAATCTTTGATGGATGCTAGATATTGTAAATTGTCTCTTGTGGCACGTTGAAAATTTTTGTTTTCCTATAAATATTCTCAAGCTTTCTCTGGGGCATGGCTGATTTCCTTGGAAGGTTTAATCTTGCTGTTAAGATTGGTGAGATGGGCCTGGAGCCCAGGGTAATTATTCCTCACTGTTGTGGCAACAACCTCTGACTTCTTTTCCCAATGCCCTTGACTTTGGAGGTTCTGCAGTCTGGCTGGTGGGCCCAGTCCCTGGCCCTGTGGTTGCTGCAGCACTGTTCTCTCTCATCCTTCTGGCTGGTTCTTTCCTCGGCTCTGGGAAAAGAACTCCATGTCCCTGTATTCTGCAGTTTCCCTGGGGGGAGCCCTGCAGATCTGCAATGTTCTCTCTCTCTGTTCGGCTCTCCCGTCTTGGCATTCTGTCACGTACACTCTACCTGCCCTGGTCTCCCTGGACTTCGGCCCCATCTCTGCAGCTCAGGGAAACTGCCAGGTTCTGCTTGGGTTTGCCTCCCTGCCCTGCCTCCAGCCTCCCCAGCCCGTTTGTTTCTGTCTCTCAGGGACTACTGTCCCTTTGATGCCTGTCCTTCAGTGTCTTAAAAATCACTGTTTCAAATGTTTTGTCTGGTTATTTGGTGGTTTTGGGTGGGAACCTACAACTAGTCCCTGTGATTCCATCTTGGCTGGGAGCAGAAAGCTGAGTTTGTATTTTTCTCCCTCGAAGGACCTTTCCCATTCACAATGGTACAGAGAATTCTGCAGCACAGATAGTCCTTTTCCTGCATGTGCTCACGATCTGCCGGGACAGTCTGGCTTGTCCAGAGGGTGGCCTGGTGCTGAGAGAGGCAGGGGCACCGCACCAGTCCTCCTGGCCGGGCCGCCCTGAGGGAGCACGGCCTCCGAGAACGTTTGTGTGGGCCGGAGTTTTGTGTGTTACTCCTAGCACCACACACAGTCTCGGTGGCCTGTCCAAGGGCTGTGTGCACAGCTGAGCGTGGGAGCCGCGTCAGGGCAGAAAACCCCAGAGTGCTTGGGCTTGCCAGCAAAGGCACTCGTTCAAGATGTTGTCATGGGGAGAAAGGGGAAAACGGAAGTGGGAAGGGCCTGGTGTGAATCACGCTGGCTGGGAGGCCTGGCTCCCCCTGGACTGGGCCTCTCAGGCCTGGATGCAGGGCCCCGGGCTTTGTCTCACCCTTCCCTGTGATGGAGTGCTGGTTCCTAGGCGCAGATGTTTGGCCTGGGCCTCTGGCCTGCCTGTGTGTTCAGGCGATGGGAAGCCGGCGTGAGGCCCAAGGCCCAGGCCCAGGGCTCCTTTAATGTCTGCACTCAGCTGCAGCAGTGGAAAATATCTGCTGGGTCTACAGCCTCGGGAATGGTGGCTGGATGAGGCCGTAAATCATCCAGCAGTCCCGGAGAGCCGCCTCTGCCCTTCTTGGCCTGGGGAGAGGGCCGTGGGCAGGCCCTGGGGAGCCTACTGTCCAAAGGCCGGGCCAGGCCGGCCGTGGCCTCCCTGTGGTGCCAGCAACCCAGAGGGAGAGGCAGAGTGAGGGTATCAGGACTTAGAATCCAGTACCCCCGTTGTACAGAAGGGGAGGCCAAGGCCGTGTGGTGGCAGTGGCTTGTCCGGGGACACACAGCCTGATCCTCCACAGCGGAGGCTACCTCTGGCCTCCCCTCCTCCTTAGGAGAAAGGGGGAAGTAAGGGGGGCACAGAGACTGGGGGCTGGGCCCTTTCTGTGCCCTATCTCATGTGATTCTCCCTGTACCCTGCCGCACTGGCAGGTTTCCCTCTTGACTACCAGACGTGCCGCTGGTTGTGTGAGGCCGCTTGGCCAGCAAGTGCAGTGACAGAGCTGGACAGTCCAGCCCGTGTGCCCTCAGGTGAGAGACCCTGAGGGGGCCCTTGGATGAGTGAGGGGACTCGGTCCTTGGGCTGAGGTCTCCGAGGTGCTCCCGTGGCATTCCTTTCTGGGCAAAGATGGGTCAGTGTCTGAAGGGCGGGGTGAGACACGCTAGGTGTGTAACTTGGAGGAAAGTCCTTGCCTCTTCCGGGCCTGTTGCTGCATCTGTCCCGTGAAGGGGATGTGCTGGATCCTCCCCGGGGCCAATACCAACTCTAGAAATTCTTGGAGGCTCCCTTTGCCCTGGGGTTTGGGCTGTCCTTGGGATGCCAACTGCGGAGGGGCCCCTAAGGGGGCTCTGAGGAGGGTCTGGGGCTTCCCAGAGGGCGTGCCTTTGAGGGGATGCCTGAGGGTCTGACTCTTCCCAGGACTGGAGGGACTCCCACTGGAGATGGCGTGGGACCCCTTCCCCAGGGCCCGGAGTGGCCTCTGGATGTTGTGTTGGGAGATTCTGGGTTCTCCCTTTTGGCACTCGCGTGGGAGGGCTTGTCTTCAAGTTATTCTGGGGAGGTGACGGCATTTCAGTCATCACCTGAGCTCCTTGGTGACTTGTCCCTGTGAGCCCCACCAGCAGCCGCCTGCCTCCCATCTGAGCCAGGGATGACCCCCGGCCTCCTGCCTGGGTCAGCTCTCGCACCACAGCAGTCAGTCTTTCCTTCTGGGCAGCTCTCAGACCTCACCCCTGTCTCTTTTTGCTCTGTTCTCATGCCCTGAAGTTCTGTTTGCCTCCTTGTTAAAAACCAAAACAAAACCGCCATAATGTTTCCAGGTCCTTCTGGAACCCTGCCCTTCTGTTCCTCTTCATTAGACATACTTTTCTCTAAATCCTGTCCTGGGAAGTTCTGACCCGGAATGCCCTGTTGTGCAATCCGACAGGCGCTGGGAAGTCTGTCGAGACGGGCCTTGTCCTGCTCTGGGAGAGCAGGGTGGGAGGAGGAGCGGACGGTCCAGACTGGGCTGCACCTCAGCTTCGCTGCAGCCAGTGCTGTTGCCATTTTTTTCCCACCTCAGTGCTGGTTTGGATCTGGGTGTAATTCCACTGGTTTTCAAAAGGGAGGAGAATGGGGTGGCAGGAGAAAGGCAGGTCGCCAAGGGGAAAGCTCACCTGTGTCTCAGACTTCACCGGCCTCTTGGAGGCTGGCGTCTGGGCCAGGTGAGAAAGCTTCTTCGGGAACTGACCTGGGGAGGGAGACTATCAGCTGGGCTGGGGCTGTGGGTGGAGGAAAGAACCAGGGAGACAGCCTTGGGTTTGGGGGGGGATCCTGGATTCTCGGAGTGGGGCATCGGGACCGGGGGTCCTCAGCACTAGGCACTTTGTCCCTGGCCATGCTGCCCCAGCCGGACGCTGCTCCCCTCCCCTGCCTTTCCCCCTCCTCAGATGGGCTCTAGTCTGGGCAAGAAGAGGTTGCAGCCAGAACCCAGTGGAAGGGTGGAGGCAGAGAGGCACTGCCTCCTCTCCTTCCCTTGCTCTTCCATCTTCCCGCCTGCGCCCCTTTCCCCAGTTTTCACCGACAAACTCCGTGTGGGCCACATGCCATCCCCTCCCTGGGGTGGTGTCCCTGCCTTGCAGAGGGCTGACCCGTGCTGGGTGCGCCAGAGCCTGTATAGCTGTTGGCCCCCTTCTGAACAGTGATGTGGGTACCAAGCTGGCTGGAGAGCCTTCGGGGTGGCGCCTCCACTCTACGGTCTCTGGAAGGTTCAGGACAGTCTGGGTAGCACATTCAGCCCAGTGTCTGCCCCATGGGGGCATCCGTCCTGCTCCAGTCTCCTCAAAGGGGACACGTACATGTTGGGCGCGGGGTGACCCCAGGTCTGGGCAGGGATCCTCATCACTGACCAGGCCTGTGCTCCCTCTGGCTCTGGAGCTTGAGTTGACTCTAATGTTTTTTTCTAAAACTGGGGCTTTTAGGGACCATAGTCTCTGCCTCTTTATCCTTGGGGCATAGAAGGGAGCCTTAGAGGAAGCGGCCACGTCTGAGGTCTTTACTGTCACCTCTGTTGGTCCAGTACCCATCAGCCCTCTTGCTGGCATACCTGACCTCCGTGTATCGCCGTCACCACGGGGCACTGCAGGTGAGGGAGGCAAAGGAGCACGCCCAGGGCCGTGCAGGGATGGGCAGGACGGTCAGCGCTCTGCCTTCCCAGGGATGCCCTGCCCTCGCCAAGGCTCTGTGGTGTCTTGTGCCCAGGACAGCCATCTTGGTGTGTGGGGGGGCGGGCGCTCGGTTGAAGGAGTGATGGCAGGGGGCACCCCTGTCGGCCAGGAGGCTCTCCACCTTGGCCTGGACTGTGGTACCCTCCCTCAGCCAGAGAGCATGGCCTCCGGAAAAGTTGGTTTCTCCTCTCCTGAAGGAGTAAATTAGAAAATTAGTTAAAACATTGGAGTAAATCAGGCCCCGGTGCTGTTTCTGCCCCATAGTTGATGGCAGAGACTCAGGTAATTAGAGGTGTGCACAGGGGTACCCCCGTTGGCTGTGTCAGCCTGGTGCCACACGTTGTTGGAGGCAGTTGTCACTTGCACCTGGGACCCTGCTGAGAGCGTGTAGCCCACGCTGGCGGCAGCCGTGGCCTCGAAGAAGGGTTGTGTGGGTTAGGCTGCTCCATGTGGAGGGGTCCAGCCCTGGGAGGCCGATGGCCCCGAGGCTGGCCAGTGCAAGGGGTACAGAGGGTGCGCGAGACTTTACCCGCATGTGTCACGGAGTGATCTGGGCGGCTCCTGTGGATGGGAGTGTTCTAGAGATGGAGAATCGGAGGTGCCGTGTCTAGGAGGAGCCCGCCCGAGGCCACGCAGCGATTAGCTGGGATTTGAACCTAGGCCTGCTGGTGCCAGAGGGTTGGCTCTTTCCCCCTCACCATGGTCCCCGGCTGAGTGATAGAGATGGGAGTGAGGAGAGCCACAAGAAGGGAGCGGGTGAAGAATCGTGTGAGGGTCTCAGGAAAGCAGCGGCCCCAACACCTTACGGTGCGTGAGCAGCATATTCTCATCTGTGAGTGACTCAGCCACTGTCTTCCTACCTGTCTGCCCCTCCTCCTCTTTTTCTCCTTTCTCTGTCTCCATTCATCTGTCCTTCTGTCCATCCATCCAATGAACACTGATTGAGCACCCCTGGGAGCCAGCACTGTGCTGGGTTTTGGGAACATGACATCGAGTAAGGTCTGGTTCTTACCCTCACAGAGCCCCCAGGTGGGGGAAGATGGACACATGAACCGACCCTCAAGGGTATCAAGGGTCACGCTGTGCTGGAGGGGGCACAGGGAATGGGGGAGACTTCTCCCTAACATGGACACAGAAGCTTCCCTGTGGGGGGCTGTGGCGGGCCTGTGGCTTGTTAAACTCCGCACCAGACTCAGGCCTCCCCCGGCTCCCTTCTTGGCCCTGTCTCTCCCCAAAAGGGGAAGGCATGCTGAGAAGCAGAGCCCAGCTCCTCTTTAGACCATGGTTCCTCCATCTGGGAGATAAAGGTGTGGGGCTCGAGACACCCCAGGGCTCTCCCTCTGACATGAAGTCCTAAGCTGAGGGTCTTGGGCCTGGGGGGCTTCCAGGAGGAAAGGCTTCTTTATCTGGGGATTGGGGAGGGTCTTGAGGCTAAGGTTAAGGTTTGATCGGATGGAAAGAGGGGCAGGGCATTTCAGATGGCAGACTGCCTAAGCAGAGCTTTGGAAGGTTCTGGCGCCTGGCATTGAAGGCCTCAGGCCCTGGCCATGCCCCTTCTCTGGCTTCATTAGCCATTGGCACCAACCTCCTGCTCCACCTAGACTGGCCTTGGGTTCCATGAATGTACCCCCAAGCCCCTACCCCGTCATAGGCCCAGTTGGCCACACCTTCCTTGTGCCTCCCTGGCCCCCGAAGACAGACCCCTGTTTGGCCATTGTCACTATTTTGATTGACTGACTGGGTCTCAGATCTCTGTGTCTTCTTCACTTGGCACTGGTATCCATTGGCCATCATCAACAGATGCTGAAGGAAGGGAGAGAGGGATGGAGGGAGGGAAGACATGTTTGTTGGGTTGAGGGAACTTGAAGGCCTGGGAGGACCCACTGTGCCTGGGCTGCTGGGCCAGGTCTGAGGGGTAAAGTCTGAGGGGAATTAAAAGAACTGTCTCTTGGTGAGGATGTAATTTATGAAGGCCCTGAGCAGGGGCTCTGTGCCGCAAGGCCTGGCACCCAGTGGGAGCTCAGGGGTCTTGCCACCGTTGGGCCCCCGGGGAGAGCTCTCCAGGAAAGCACGGGGAGGGGCCAGCGTGGAATCCCCGCAGACGGAGGGGACTGCCTTCTAATTATAGCCTTGTGGGCCGAATGACAAGGAGCCACGCTCTGTGGGCCGGGCCCGGCGTGTGCCATCTTGTCCCCCGGAGGAGGCTCTCATGGACTTTTGGGACCGCCTTTGCTAAAGGAGCAGAGCATGGGCTTGGCATGTCAGCAACGTGTCTGTGCAGTGGGGCCGTGGAGAGCAAGTTGGGGCCAAAATCCAAAATCATTTTAAAAGGTTTGGGGGCAGGTTCTGCTGTAGGAGTGGGTTCTGTCAACAAGAGGGCCTTTTATGTGTTTCCAAGCCGGCCGTCTGGCCAGCGCTTTGCAAACCAATGTCTCCTTGTCCCGGGAGATAATCTCACCATGCTGTGAGGACATCTTGCTCTACGCAAGATTTCCTCTTGTTGCTCTACGCAACACTTTCGTACCCGATCCCAGGAAAAGCCACACCGGTGATGTGGACCCTCCCTGTTTCCCGGAACTTTTGTGCTGGGCAGAAGTCACCTGGGTGTGCCCACCATCATCGGGGCTTCGGGGAACACAGTCCTCTGTGCCCCTTTGGCACTGGGCCCAGACAGGGGTGCCGACGAGGTGCCAGAGCTGATGTGTGGTCTATGGTGCCGGACTTTGGTGTCGGCTAGGCAGGGCAGAGCCTTTGGCCGAGGGCTGCAGTGAACCCCATTCATGCTGGACGCCGTCCCTGGAGCCACCCAAGGACATGCTGGGGAGGGGGTGTCCCAGGCGCAGGAGACTGGCCAGAGGAGAGCCAGGAAAGGATGCACCTCCCAGGTTGTCCAGAGCACGCTTCTTGACAAGATTCTTGGATGTGTCCCCTGCAGTTGGCTAATAGCACCAGATACGCTACAGCTGTTTATGAGAATGTTTAATTTTTTTTTTTTTTAAGAACTGATGCTTCTAGGTTAACCTCTTCACGATGTCACCCTCACTCACTTGTACCCCCGACCCCGAGTGGGAGTGGGGGACTGGATCACAGCTGGGCGTCGGGCTGTGGGCCATCATCGGGGTGAGCCCAACTCAGCATACTTGTGCCCGCTGTGGTCGGAGGGAGAAAGGCAGGAACGTTCCCCAGAGTTTGCTTCCTGCAACTCCGCTTTGTACAAGCTCCTGCAGGCCGAGAGGGCCAGTGCCCAAGGGAGGCATAGGATAAGCCACTTTGTGGATTTCTGGGTTCTTCACAGTGCGTGATGTTATTTTGAAGGTTCTGGTAAGTCCTGCGCTAAAGAAACTCAGTTAATGCAGACTCAGCATTTCTCAAACTCCCGGAGTGTGGAGCCATTGTTAACCAAAGAGCGTTTGTTTAGCTGTTTCTCCCATAAAAGGCTTCAAAGTTAGCTCTGGTTTGGTTGCTTTTGTGTCTGTTGAGGAAATGAAGAGCTGTAACATTTATTCATTTGTTCATGCAGCAGATGCCTGGGGGTGGTAGCTGACCTTCCACCATCCGATGCGTAGTGAGCAGTGCCTTGCTTCTAGGCACTTGGCTCCTGCCCGCAACAAGGTCTGTGTCTTCCCTTGAACCTCCCTCCTCCTTTGGGACTGAGGGCTCCGATCTCCCCGTTTCACTCTCCAGCCATCTCAGCCTGGGACCACTGGGCCTCTCCTGGGTGCCCTCAGGTCCAAGTCCCCATTTGTACCCTGAACCCGGTCCTGGAGGCCACTGGAGAAGGTCGAAAGTGACCTTAGAGTGGCCTGTACCTTTTTTCTTGCCCCTTCCCTGAATAGCCCATCGCTGACTTTGGGGGTGGTCTTTTCATGCAAGGCATTGAACTGTCGTGCCTCATGGCCTTGCCTTTGAGCGAGGCCAGTCCCAATGGCTGGGATGAGGTTTTGGGGTGTGTCGGGGGGCATGTACATTGTGCCTTTAGAAAGCTTCAGAATTGAGGTGCCTGGGTGGCTCAGTCTGTTAAGTGGCCGACTCTGGATTTCGGCTCAGGTCTCGATCTCGGGGCGGTGAGATTGAGCCCTGTGTCGGGCTCCCCAGTCAGCGGGGAGTCAGCTTGAGGATTCTCCCTCTGCTCCCCCGCCCCATGCCCACACTCTCTTTCAAATAAGTAAGTAAATCTTTAAAAAAAAAAAAAAAAGGAAAGCTTCAGAATTTGCAGGTTTCATGTGTGCAGTAGGGCTTGGCAATTCAGTAACATGCGGTCCTCTTGGCAATAAAAATGGACTTTCCTCTAGTGTACCAATAATACTGCACACTTCTCTTTGCATACAGTACCCCACGTTTCTACCTGTCAAGACTCCTCATGCTTGGAGACGCAGTGTCAATGCTGCCTCCTCCAGGAAGCCTTCCCTGACAGCCCAGGCAGGCTCCTATATAATAGTGCCTGCCAACCTCTGTATCTCCCCATTCCAGGTAATCTGTGAGGCCACCACAGAGCCTCTTGCAGCTGCCAGGGCCTGCACTCCGGGGTGGGCCAGGTTTGCTCACTGCCTGCGGTCTGTGTGGGGCCACACGTCTTCTTGGATCCAGCGTGACCGAGGGGCAAGTGAAGGGAGGGCATGAGGGTGGGTGGCCCTTCCCCTTTCCCTGTCTCAGTCACCTCCCAGCCTTTCCCTCCTCCCTGCCCTGCCTCTGTTTGGGCTCCTTGCCTGGAGCGTCAGTCTCTGGGTCTAGTCTTCCAGCAGCCTGGGGGCTTCTTGGGGCAGGACAATAGCATCACAGCTTCTGAATCTGGTAGCAGCCAGTGGTCCTGGGAGTGGAGGGTTGGTTGGGGCAGCAGAAAGCAGAGGAGAGAGGACAGGGAAGGATTAGAGCCCCTGCCTCCAGGCTCAGTTCAGTGTTCGTTCATCTCAGGCATCACCTCCTCCAGGAAGTCTTTCCTGCTCTCACTCTCCGGGCTTCCAAAGTGCCCCCCATGCTCTGTCCACTGCTGCATCTTCATTTTCTGCATTCCCCACTGTCTTCCTTGTTGCTTTTCGGCCTCCCTCAGTGTGCTGTGAGCATCTGGAGGCCTCGGTCCATGTGGTGTATCCACTGTGTCCTGAGCATTGGTGCCAGGCACACAGTAGGTGCTCGGTAAATGTGAACAAATGGGTGGTTAAGGGGAGGGTTGGCTGCAAGAGCCAAATGTGGCAGCAGGGCCAAGGCAGTCATGGGAACCAGAGTCGGGAGAGAAGCAAACGTGGGATGGAGGGAACATTGAGGCTTCGAGGGAGAGGGCCTGGGATGGCCTTGGGGCCTACTGCAGTGTGCGGGGCTGGCTGGGCAGTGGGCCGGGAGGACCCATCGGGGCAGGGAGGGGTGGGCCTGAGTCTTTCCCCTTGTCCGTGCTGCCCGGGAAAACTCAGAGCTGTCTTCCCTCCATTAGGACCCAGTAGGGCTTGTCTGGGGAACAGGCTCTGGGGAGACAAGAGATTCTGCAGGACGACGTGGGTCCTGCGGGTCCAGCAAAACTCCGGCTCCCATTAAGTCAGTGTGGAGATGAGACCAAGTTCATCAGGTGTCTTTGAGACCCGCGTCCCCTTTGCTTTTGAACTTCACTGCTTGGTTCCCTTTTGGCGTGTGCCGGTCAGTGTGGGCCCAAGGAGACCCAGGACTGCGGTAGGACGTGTGGATGGGGAGAGAGAATTTGGAATTTAAACAGCAGTAGGAAAAATACTCCTGGAATCCAGACAGCATTTGTCACAGTGATAACGCCTGTTTTCCAAACAAAAGTCCCTCTGTGGACAAGGTCTCGGGGATGTCTGGGTTTCCTGCCCAGCTCCTCTCTCACGTGGCGGGTCGGTGTTTCCTTACATCACGGTGCAGAGGGTCAGAGGGTCACGCCGGCAAGGCTCGGGCTGGGATGACTTATTCCTGCTGTCCCTCAGCACGTCTGGAGCCGGCTGACCCTCCCTGACCCTCCAGCCTTCAGTCCAGCTATGGTGCCTCAGTCTGGACACAGCAGTCGCCCCAGGAAACGCAGCAGGGGGACATCACTTCCCGCCCCCCCACCCTGGGCCTGCCCTTGTGAGCCTTGGCGGAGACAGGCCCACATGATGGGGATGCGGAGGCCCTCGCTCTCCTCAGCCTCGGAGCTCAGGCTCCTCACCTGGGGAGGAGTGTGGGTCCTGGACCACCTCCCAGTCAGTCTAGGGAAGATTTAGGGAGGAGCCCTGGGGCAGGAGGGCAGGGAAGCTGCCCTCAGCAAAGAGAAGACAACGGTCAGGAGGGACTCCACCTCAGCAGTGGGAGAGAAAGTCCTAACCCCTGGGGTGTGCAGTTCTATGTTCATCATAAGTATGAGAAAGCCAGGGAGGCGAGGAGGTTGGGGAGGAGTGTCTTTATTCTCACCCCGGCCTGGTGGGATCAAAGGCTCCTGAAGACATTTGTTCCTCAGTGTCCACACCTGTAAAATGGGGATGTGATCACCGCAGAGTGATTTTTATGATTCTCTTGGATAACAGGGCATGACAGAGTTGGCATCTAACGAACCTAATGGCCATCATCATTATATTATTACATGGATAGATTCTAAAAAGTTCCAGTGACATTTCTGGGGCTGGTTCTAGGCAAGGCCTTACTCATGGGAACTGGCTGTGTGGGACCGGTTTCCAGGTGTGGAGTGTTCACCCGGCCATGAGAAGGTAGTGGAGCTGGAGGGAGCCAGGGTGGGAAGAACGTCACACCGAGGCGTCATGCCTAGGAACGTGCTCAGCTGGCGTTCACTTCTCCTCACCTGTCCGGTGGGCGTAAGCCTGCCCTCGGTGGGAGGTTTTGCAAGAATGAGATGCAGAACTGGCTGAAGGCCTGATAGACATCCAGCAAGCTCTAGCTAAGGGCTGAGCATCTTTTCCTTTCCTCGGCCGCGGGTGCTGGGCTTGCCACCTCCAGGCAGTGGCCCTGGGCTCTGTGGGAGCTGCTTCCTTGGCTGGGGGGCTAGGCCTGGCTGCTTGGGAGCAAACTTCCTCCCTCCGAGGGGTCAAGCCTGGGCCCCTGAGGAGGTGGCCGAGGCGCGTGGGTCTGAGCTTACCCAAGTTTGAGCAGAGTATGAGGCCAGGTCCTCGGGTGCGCTGAGCAGAGCATGGGGCGCAGAGGGGGGCTGTGTCAGCCTGCGCCCAGCTGCCGTCTGCTGCCGGGGGCCCTGCACGTTCAGCGGAGATGTTTTTATCCTCGGTCGGCCTCTACGGAGCCGGGCCCCCCCTCCCTGTCTGCTGCTGGTGAGGGGGTCAAACAATTTACGGGTCTCCTCATTTCCAAACCAACTGGGAAATTAAGTCGTATCTCCATCAGAGTGCTATTAGTAATTTTCAAGAAAGAAGTAATTGAAAAGAAACTTTTTAATACCCTCACCAAATTGGCATGGGGGTGCGGGAGCCCCGGTAGCTTCTCCCCATCTTCCCCCTTTGCCCTCTGCCCCTCCCCCTGCTGGCCTTCACTCCAGCACCTCCAGCCGGTCCCCGCCCCTGGCCCCAGTCACCCCCCCTGTGCTCGGGCTCCACCACTTGGCTTTAGCCCTGGCTCCTGCCCGGCGAGCTGCGTGACCCTCAAGTCCTCTGGTTCTTCATCAGGAGAAGGAGGTTGTCACGGGGGCCTTGGGAGGCTTGAGGGGAGGGGATCTGTAGGAAGTGCTGGCCCAGGTTGGACACATCAGAGGGCTCGATGCTTGGTGGCTGAGACTCTCCCAGTGACGTTGGCACCACTGCCCAGAGGCCTCCCACGGGCATGTGCCAAGCCCGGCACCTGCAGCTTCCCTCTGCCCTCAGTGGGAGGCCTGGCTCCGGGAGGAGGCAGGGGCTCTCTGGAAAGGTGGTCAGAACATCTGACACATGGGCAATATACCCAGGGAGCTAAACAGGTGTCTCCATTCTCCCGGCTCTTCATTCAATCCGGAAATTGGAGGGCTTCTCCTAGGCTGGCGGGCCTTATTCCTGTGGCTTCTCAGTGACTCGGAGATGTAATGAAGTTCCTCACTGGGAAATGATCCAACAGCACGACACTCGGTGACAGGAAGTAGCTCTTCCCTCCCCCAGAGGCCGCCGCCTGCCCCCAGGATCCACTCTGACTTTGGAGACCCCCCCCTTCTTGGCACTCAGCCGGGTGTCTGGCGCTGGCCCCCACCCGCAGGGTTGATTCACTGAACGGATGGATCCAGAGATGGAGGAAGGAAGGAAAATCAGGAGACACTCTTGGGCCTTTGGACATTCACTTGGCACTATGGGCTTCTTCAATAACGTGGGTAAAAGCAAACATTTCCCTGGCTTGTAGGCAAGCCCAGGGCCATCACTGGACAACCAGCGCTGCCTGAGTCCAGTGGGTTCTCTCTGCTGCAGAGCGGAAGATTCCAGGCTTCCCTGGCTGCCCGGGGCCTGCAGGTACCCTCAGAACCTCGTGACCCGGTGCAGTTAGCCCCCTCTGGGAAGTCATCTCTGCACAAAGCTCCTTCCAGGCCTTAGAGTCCTGGCCCAGCCCTCCAGCTGCTGGGGGACACTTGGAGCCCGACTCGGGTGGCTCAGGTTTAACACCAGGGTCTGCTGCTGCTGAGGCAAATGTACTGTGTGGACTCTGAGCTCTGGAGCTCCCCTTCTGGGAAACGATTTCCCCGTTACAGAAGGCAAGCTCAGGGACCTGTCTGCCTGTGTCAAGCATGTGCATGTTGTGCTGCTGAGTGAGAGCCTGTGTGTGTGTGTTTGGTGTGTGTTTGTATGTGGCTGTGTATTTGTGAATGGAGGGGTGTGTCTGTTATGTGTGTTCGTACGGACCTGTGTTGGTGTGTGAGCGCATTTCTGACTGCATGTGTTTTGAGGGTATGGTTCTGCATGTTGGGGAGTGATGTCTGATTGTGCATGGGTTTGGAGTATGTGAGAGCGTGCAGAAGTTTGCACATACACACTGTATGTGTGCGCGTGCACATGCTCAGCCTCTAGAAGTGCACATGGCTGGACAGGGGCTGGCTGACAGGTGGGTGTCTGCACTTCCTGCCCCTTCACTTTGGCCCTGCAGAAGGAGGGGGCTGCCCGTTGCACACTGATTCCAAACCAGCATGGTCAGGGTGCCTGGTGGTGGTGGGTCTTAGAAACCTAGGAGGGTGAGGTGCTCAGGACTTGGCTGGAAGCCTTGAGAGCTTGGCCTTTGATATTTGATCCTCCTTGGGGCCTGACCGAAGCAGCATTGCTAGGGTCCATGAATCCTTGGGGCCCTGTAACCCTGAGATGGAGGGTGAAAACATTTCATGAAGCCTTTCCAACTCAAACAGGCTCTGCTCTGCAGGCTGTAGCCCCTTGAGTGGTGGGACGCCAGGCACCATTCATTGTGTATTCTGGTTGGAGCCAAATTCACATAGAGTAGTTTGGCGCCCCCTGGAGGTGTGCAACTTTGTGGTCCCATATAAGGCTCTCCACCCTCAGCTTCCATGTTCCCACCACACCCCCAAACACCCGCTGATGAAGTTCTAGATGGTCACCTGCTGCTCCCAACCTCTTCATCTCCAGGCCTTTGGCTGGCTAGCTCCTCCTGCTGGAATGTTTCCCTTTCTACCACTATCCCGCCATCACCCCGCCCCTCCCCGCCTTGGGTCCCCCTGGGCACAGCTCCAGTGTTGGTGATGGTTTTCCTGTCTGTCTTCCCAGCTGGACCACAGTGCACTGAGGATGGGGAGCAGTCCTTGTCTGGGTCCGGCTGGGTGCCCGGTGCAGACATAAAAGCACCCAGGGGTGACTGGGTGATACAGAAAGTGGTCTGCACCGGGGACGTCAGTGCTGGAGGATGGCCACGTGCTGCCTGCTCTCTGATGGCCAGGTGATTTGAGACAGGATTATAGGAGGTGGCACCTGGGTGCAAATTCTGGTCTGCCCCTTCCCTGCTCAGTGGTCTTGGGCAAGGCAGTAAGCCTCTGAGGTCCTCGGATTCTTGTCTCGAAAATAGGGCTGGGAGTCCTCAGATGGTTGTATGGGTCAGGAAAGGCCACCCACGGGACGCACTCAGCAATGTGCTGGGCACCTGGCAGGCCTTCCCTAATATTACTACTAGTCGTAGTCATGGTGCTAAAAGCTGGGGCTCAGCCACGCACGCTGGCTGGCTCCACCTGCCTGATGGGCTGCAGGGACTACATGGAAAGAGACCTCCTCTGTAAGCCCACCACACGTGTCCACACCCCTTAGACTCCCACCTGCTGCGTCTGAGTTAATCTTTGGAGCCCAGACTGGTTATGACATCCATCTCTGTCCCGCTGGCCCAGCCCAGGCCCAGGGCCTACCAGGAATCCCCATGTTGCCCAGCCACACGTGGCTCCACGGCACCGAATCAGTCTTTTGAAAACCATGGCTAAGCGAACACAAAAGGGCAGTCGTCTGATACTGATCAGGCCACCACTGAGGGACTCTGCATGAGCCCTGGCTCCATCGGCTCTTAAGCCTGTCCCTGAGTGCTCCGAACGAGAAGGCGGGCTGGTCCAGAGGATGGTGGCCAGCAGCCTTGGGTCCAAAGCTCGGGGTAGGGTGTCTGGTCCTGCACTGCCCTTCCCTGCATCCTTCGGCCAATCAGTGAATATTCAGTGGGCGCCTCCTGTGTTCAGCATTTGCCGTGGGACAAGACTGCACTTGGGACAGACTCTGGCTTTGCCTCTTACCAGCTCTGGGACCTCGGGTAAAATGGCCCCAGATTTCTGAAGCTGGGCTTCTACCTTTGTAAAATGACCAGGTGATGCCTGGTGGTTTCCAGGGGCCCTTTCTCTTTCTCAAAGACGTCTGCAGTATCCTTGAGACAGTAAGACATGTGCTGTCAGCAGCCATGTGCTCTGGAAGAGCAATTCGAGTGAGTGTGGCTCAGACCACCCTTCTGGCTGGGAGGCTGGGAGGCTGAGAGGCTTTGGGCAGGTGCCCGGGGCAGATCTTCTGCCCATCTGAATGGTAAGCTGCCCGATGCAGACCTTCTATGCATTCAGCTGCTCAGCCACATGCTGTCTTCTTCCTTCCAGAGGGGCTGCAGGGTTTGTTGGGCCCGGCCTCCTCAAAGTTAGAAAGAGGGAGGGAGCTGGCATAGGAGTGGGCCATGTGGCCCTGCTCCCCTCTGTCCCTGTCACCTCCCCAAGGAGAGCCTCCACCTTGCTTGTGAGCTGCACACTCGTAATTTTTGCTTCCAGTGCTTGGATTTGTACACCTGTCTCCTGCCTGGTCTCCCTCCTGCCTAGTCACCCTTGTTTCCAGAGTGATCCATGTCACATGTGGTCGTGACACTCGCTTGCTTAGACTCTGTATGGCCCACACACACAGGTGGAGAGTGGGTTTCTCTTCCGTGCCAGGCAGTTTGATGGGGAGAGGCAGTCTGATGTCTTGTATGAGAAGGATCCCAAGGGCTACTGGAAAAAGTGCTATGATTGATTGGTAATGTCTGTCGTGGATCAGGAAGGGCGTTGATGATGTTGGTCTTGTGCAAACCCTAGTACGGGATAATATTCAATATATTTTTTTTTTTTTTGAGAGAGAGAGAGAGAGAGAGAGAGCGAGCGAGTGAGTGTACGAGTGGGGGGAAGGGGGCAAAGGAAGAGGGAAAGACAGAATCCCAAGCAGGCTCCATGCTCAGCACAGAGCCCTACCCGGGACTTGATCTCACAATGCTGAGATCATGACCTGAGCCGAAATCAGGAGTCAACCGACTGAGCCACCCAGGCGCCCAGTGTTCAGATTTTTTCATAACACCCAAGGCCTCCTTTCCCTGGGAGATCTCCCTTCTCTTCCCCAGCTCCCAGAGACTCCGGTCCTATTCTGCAAGTAATTACTGGTCTCCTTGATTTTTGCTCCCACTAAGCAAAGCCTTCTGAGGTACAGACCACATTAATTTTGTTAACCCCAGGAGATGGTGTGGCATGTAGCACCTAGCGTGCACTCAGTAAATGGCAGAGTGACTATTTTATTGGAAAAATTTCATTCTGGGTCCCCAAGAACACCCAGAGTGGCCAGTTGCAGGCTGAGCTGTAGGAAGGAGCCATGCTGGGTCCCCCAAGGCCCAGGCACAGGGTCAGAGGCTCCCAGTTGTGGGTACCTGATACCTGGCATGTGGTGGGAAGGAGAGAGTAATATCTTATGCTGTGGACAAATGGTGTAGAGCATATTTTTAAAAATTATAAACAAACTGGGGTGCCTGGGTGGCTCAGTCAGTTAAACATCTGACTCTTGGTTTTGGCTCAGGTCATGATCTCAGGGCTCTGAAATTGAGCCCCGCTTCAGGCTCCATGCTCAGCGGGGAGTCTGAGATTCTCTCCCTCTGCTCCCCCACAAATCACGTGCACATGCTCTCCCCCTCAAATAAATAAGTCTTTAAAAAATTATAAACAAACAAAAATTATATGTTATAAACAATAATTATAAACAAATGCTCAAAGTGTTATAATGTGGAAAGTTCAGGAGAGTGTAGATGTAGAAAACAACCCCTCGATGGTGCCATTATCCAGCAACGAGTGGTGACAGGTGCATTTCCTTCTAGGACCCCTCCTCCAGTGTTCCACCCTGGTGAAGACACCTCCATGCTTTTGCCAGTTTGTATCCTGGATTGTATCACTTGATATTTTAACATAAGCCCTTTCCATGGTATTAAATAAGTCTGTAAATATTATTTTCAGTGACTAACGTTTCCCCCGTTCGCACGTGCTGTGATTACTTAACCAGCGCGTCTTTGGGACCTTTTGGAGTTGTTTTCAGTCTTTTGGTGTTCTGCATTTTCCAGTGACAAACAACTTTGTAGGTAACAGCTGTTGAGGTCCCTCTGAGGAGCAGATTACTCGAAGTGGAATGAGTGGATCAGAGTGGAAATGTTGTTTTGGCCTGAAGAGAGTTGTTTTTTGTTTTTTTTTGAAGATTTTGTTTTTTATTTTATTTTATTTTATTATTTTATTTTATTTTAGAGAGAGAGAGAGCATGCATGCAAGTGGGTGGAGGGGGTTGGGAGCGGCAGAGGGAGAGGTTTTGAAAGAGAGAATCTTAAGCAGGCTCCACGCCCAGTGCAGAGCCTGATGTGGGGCTCAGTGTCACGACCCTGAGATCATGACCTGAGCCGAAACCAAGAGTCAGATGTTTAACAGAGGCCACACAGGCACCCTCAAAGATTTTATTTTTAAGTAATCTCTACATCCAACGTGGGGCTCGAACTTACAACCCTGAGATCAAGAGGCGCACACTCTATCGACTGAGCCAGACAGGCACCCCCTGAATAAAGCTTTTTCGGGTAATTTTGGGGAAAAGGTGAGAGATGGTCTTAGAGTGTTTTTCTGTAGAGTCAGTTACACTGTAAGAATATTGGTGTGCCAGGCGCCTGGGTGGTCATGATCCAGGATCCTGGGATCGAGCCCTGCATCGGGCTCCCTGCTCAGCGGGGAGCCTGCTTCTCCCTCTCCCACTCCCCCTGCTTGTGTTCCCTCTCTGTGTCAAAAAAATACATAAAATCTTAAAAAAAAAAAAAAGAATATTGGTGTGCCTGGAGCTTTTTTTTGAGTGAGAGAGAGAGAGAGGGGGAGAGAGAGAGAGAAAGAGCGCATGTGCATGGGGGAGGAGCAGAGGCAGAGGGAGAGAGAGAATCTTAGGCCGGCCCGATCTCACCACTCTGAGATCATGACCGGAGCCACAATCAAGAGGCAGATGCTCAACCGACTGAGGTGCCCAGGCGCCCCGAGACTGCTTTCTTGAGAAGGAAAGACAGGGTCTGCAGCTTGGGTAGGGGCGAGTCCCATGTGTTATGTGTGGCATCCCATCACCTGTCGTGGCAGCTCGGGCAGTTGGGGCAGGGTGCTGCTTGTCAGGTAGGAGAGTTGGCGTGTCTTATTCAGGCTGCTCAGCCTGACACGCTGGCCCGTTTCTGTGTCCGGCTTCCGGGTGCTGCACCAGCCCCCCACTGCTGTCTGCCACCACACTCACCCCTGGCAGGGTGCTCCCTGTGCCAGGTGGTGTGTTGGTTGGCACTAAAGGGAGGCGACGGGCACCACTCACCCATTGTGCATCCTCTAGGGGCCTCCCAGGCTTAGCACCTGCCTTCAGGTAGCTCCCAGTTGGCTTAGGGTGGGGGGCAGCGGCTACATCAGCAGAACCGCATGCGCTGGGCTGTAACCGCTGTGATGCAGGTGGGGCTTTGGGGCTCAGTGTGGGGCTTCTGCCTCCGTGGAGCAAGAGACACATTGGAAGACCCCTGGGGGCTTGCTGGGGCTGGGCTCCTAACCAGAGGTGCCTCACCTTCCTTCCTTCCTTCCTGGCCTCCTCCCTCCTTGCCAGCCTCCGTGATAACGATCTGGTGATTTCCAAGAGCATCATAAGCTCTGTTGACGTTGGGTGGGGGGCCAAGTGCTCCCCTGCTGTCTGCCCAGCTCCTCACCCCGAGCCAGCCTGTACCGGGCCCTCAGGGGACAAGTCTGAAAGACAGGAGCAAAAGACCGCTGGTGGGGAAACGGGCAGCCATTGGGTGCCTTGGAGATAAAGACCAGGACTTTATTATTTTTTAATAACTACTCTATTGACATATACTTCATATACCATAAAATTCGCCCTTTTCAAGTGTACAACTCACAGAGTTGTACAACCATCACCACAATCTAATCTTAGAACATCTTCATCCCCTCGAAATGAAATCCCATGCCCACTTAGCAGTCTACTTTCTAAAATGACAACCTCTATAATGTTTTATATTGACAGGAATTTTTGGATGAATGGTGAAATATCGATAACCCTTAGGTTAGGCATACTCTGTGTTTTAAAAACTCAGGACATAGGAAATTAAACACCCCCTCCTTGACTCTCTTAGGAGTCTAGAACACTAGACCGCCTCCTCGCATGGCAAGAGCAGCTAGCTGGAGGGGAGCAGCGGCTGCCTGCTTTCTGCAGTGGGTATGATGCTCTGGTCGGCCCTGGTGCTCCTCAGTGCTCCCTACTTCCTCCGGCCTGGCCCGCTCCTCTGCATGGCCTGTAGAGATGGGATTTGGCAGTCCTTGCCTTGAACCTTTGCTTCCTCCAGTGGGTGGCACGTTGTCAGCTACCTTGTGACCTTTCCACCCCAGACCCTGTTCTGTTACCCGGCCCACTGCCCACAGGCACGGCTCCCTTGAGAGCTCATGCCAGGCTGAAAATCTCTTTTCCCAACAGTGGGTCTATATGGGTGGCAGTTCGAGGAACCACCGTCCAGGCCAGCTCTGCACCCGAAACGCTGTCCCTTGTGGGGCCTGGCAGGCAGCGGTCCGTAACACCTCGCTGCTATCCTGCCACGCCACCTCCCCTCCCCTTCCGTGACAGGTCTTGTGCACCACACTCATTCAAGCTTTGTGTAGACGTGAGCCCGCTCACCATCTCCAGGCATGGAACCTGCTGCGATCAAAACTGTGGCAATTAAATTTTAATTGAGATGCACGCTGCTTAAGCAGACACAAGACAGCTACAGCTCTTGCTAATTAATTTTCTTCTGAAATGACAACATTTAATAATTATGTTCCGTGACGCTCACGTTATTTATATACTTTCCCTCTCCCGGAACTGTTTAGTGGTTTCCACGCAGAGGTGGCTGGTGGTGGTCTCCTGCATGCCTACTGTGACAGCTTCAGGCGTGAGTTGTGCCCCGCAGGAGGGCAGGAATGCAGTGCCTGGTGCTTGCGGGGAGCACACTGCTGTCTGCCTGGGGGAGTGCCCCCCCCTTGCTCCCCCGTAGCCTCACCTGCCTCTCCAGTTAACAGATCTGATCCTCGGAGGCAGGAGAGCAAAGGGATTGAGAGCTCGGGATCTGGACTATCCCATAGACTGGGATTTTAAGTGTGAACTTGAGCAGGTTGCCTCTCTCTACTTATCTGTAAAATGGGCATAGTAGCACCTCCCTCTGGGGAGGCTGCGAGGCTGGATAGCAGAGCTCGTGTATGCAGTCGGCCCAGTGTGGGTCCAGGGAGCCCAGAGTGCGGCTGTGGCCGAGACGGAGACATGCCAGCCCGTGGAATAGCGGACCTGACCCTTTTCCGGGGCTCCTGTCACTTTGCCTTCCATGGCCCCTGGCTCTGTCCCCTTCTCTCACGTTCTCGCCCAGGAAGGTACTGATTCCTGCTCAGCTCTGCCCAGGGGCTAGGACTGTCCTGTTAGCAAGACAGGGTTCCAGCAGACCCTCTGAGAGGGGCTGGGGCTCAACTGGGTGCCAGATTTCCCTCATCAGCAGCTCCTGAACCCAGGCCACCCCCATGAGATGCCTGGGAAGGTGAGGGATGGCATGGGGGTGGGGCAGAAGCAGTAGCATTGAGCACCTGCTGGGCACTGGTCTTGACATACATTGACACATTTAATCTTCCCGACGGGGGTTATGTTATGCTCCATTTCCAGGCGAGGGAAACAGGCTCCGAAAGGTTGGGTTACACAGCTTGTAAGATGTACCATTAGCTTTGGAATCCAGTTCTGTCTGCCTGCTAGCCTGACTCCTTCCACTCTGTTACATTTCAAGGGGAGGACTGCTGGAGACCAGGAAGGCCTGTAGCCTCAGGCTTTGGGAGGGGAGGCTGGGCAGGGTCAGGGCCCCCTGCTGTTGACAAGGTCAGACAGGTGCACAGGAGTCGGGGTCAAGGTTTCTAGAACCCAGGACTGTGGTCCAGGACAATTTCTGCGGCAGCGGGTCATGGAGATGCTGGTGAAAGCCAGGCCCTGTTCCCGGGAAACATCCCATGGGCCGTGTGCAGGCGTGTGTCCCAGTCTTGGGGCTCTCCCGTCTGCCTCCCAGGTACCTGCTGTGCTGGAGTGTTGGCCATGTTCTTGCCCCTTTCTGGGTGGGAGAGGCCCTCAAGTGCCTGTGGCTGTGTCCTGGGGGCTCACCTGACAGGTTGGATGGTGATGAGGCCTGAGGGTCTTGGGATTGGGCGGTCAAGCACTGCTCTAGACCCCAACCCACCTTTCATTTCCTTGTCTCCCGAACTATCCCAAGCCCTGGATATGCTGTGACGGGAGGGCTTGGGCTAGGAGTAGGCAGCGAGTTCTGGTCTGGCACTGCTGTGCAGCATTGGGAAAAGTGTCTTCCCCTGTCCGGGCTTCAGGTCCTTATCTGTAAGATGAGGGGTTTGGTGAGAGGCTCCACAGGTTCTCTTCAGTTGGAAAATACTGTGCAGTGAGCTGGGAGTGTGATGTTGAAGACAGAGGGAATCATGGGGCATGATGAAAGGAGTTGTGAGCTGAGATGTGTTCTAGGATGGGAGAGAGACCCGTGCATTCGTTCCCTCAGAAAACCTGAAGGAGGCGTCCTCTGTGAGCCTGCCCGCCGAGCGGTCTTTGCTGAGAGTTCAGAAGTGACCAAACCCGGGGTGGCATTCTGGGAAGGTTGGCCGCCAGTCAGGTTCCCAGATGTGCCGCTGCCTGCTCACTTCCCAGGGAAGGCTGACGGGAGTGGGGACAGCCCTGGCCTGCCCGCTTGCCCCAGCGTGTTTGGTGGCTGGAACAGGTGGGTATTTTTCCTTCCAGTTCCCAGCAGACTTCTGGCCCTCCTTAGGCCCTGGGCCTGCTCCCCTGCGCTAGACAGGCTGGCGTGGGGCAGGAGAAGGGAGTCTGGTGTTGTGAGCACCCAGTGCATCTTGGGTGGAAGCTGGTTCTGTGGATGGAGACCCTGGACTTAACACTGGTCTCTGGTCCCCCGAGTCCAGCCCACCTCTGTGTGAGCTGAGGGAAGGGTCCAGCCAGTTGGGGCCTTTGGAGGGGACTGGCGGCCTAGGGGACTGTGTCAGGAGCGCTGAGCAAGAGGTTCTCCCTCTGCCCCTGAACCAGCGCCTCTCCCACCCGGGCAGCCCATCCTGTCACAGCCAGGGAGTGTCCCTTTCCAGAAGGACCTTGCCCTGCCACCTCCCCCACAGCGAGCAGAAGCACTGTTGGCAGGGAGGGCCCACGTGTCCAGCCCTGGGGGTAGCACTATCAGTGGTGTGTGTGTGTGTGTGTGTGTGTGTGTGTGTGTGTGTGTGTGTATGAATGAGCATCTCCCAAAGTGTGGCTTTGAGAGGGGCTGGGAGGCAGCCAGGGGTCTGGTGTGCGGTGCCTCCCGGGGATCAGCAGACCTGCACCCTGCACAGCCCGGGGCAGGGGGATGGGGCAGAAATGCCAGGGAGTACAGCAGCTGCTGGAGATACCACTTGGGATTCTGGGTGGCCGTTTCCTCCACGTTGGTGCCCTGTTTGGGGGAGCAGTGGTGAGTGCGTCTGGTTGTAGACTGGGGCATCTGAGCCCAGCGTGGACAGGGTGGAGAGGTTGGAGACTCTTGGGGGGGTGCAGAAGCTGCTGGGGGTGTTGGGGGGGCAGGCAGCTTTCACCAGGTGGGGGCATAGCTTGGCCAGGTGCAAGCTGGTGGCATTGAACATGAGGTTGGCTGCACGCAGTGGCTAGCGTGGTTCTGATGGCACCCACGGGTTGGGAGGAGGGAAGGTCTCTAAGTGCCCAGTGCAAACAGAGCCGCGTGGCCGCCTAATTGATGGGTTCTCCTCCTGCAACCTCGAGGCCTCCTGGGCCAGACTTTCCTCACTGAGTGAAGGATCCCTGTGATGGTCTTCAAAGCCCAGTGCTGGCGAGAGGTGCCCTGGCCTCCCCGCTCCCAGCCTTCTCCTTGGGTCGTGAGGCGCTCCTTTCTTTGGCAGCCCTGGGCTCCCTGGCCTGCCCCGCTGTCTCTCAGGACCCACGGTCACCTCCCTGCTATGTCCCACCTCTCCTGTGACTCAATCTGTGCCCCTCATTGGTCCCGATTCAATCTCTAGCTCATGCCACGCCCGCGCAGCCAGAGAAAATAATTAGGGGAGCAAAGTGGGCTGTCTGCCAGGTTCCCAGGGTAGGTGACGTTGGGGCTGGGCTGAGCCCTGGTCTTGGGAGGGTGGTGACAGGCCTGTGAACGGCGTTGGCTAGGAGCCCTGCCTAGGTTCTGGGGCATCTGAGGTAAGGCAAGTGGGAGACTCTGATTCTGTGCGTGGCCAGAGGAGTGAGACCAGGGTGGGGGAGGCATTACTTCTGTGCCCTGGCTGTGGAAAGTGCTGACAGACAGATGGACATGCCTCCGTCCTGTGACGTCAGCACGATGATCCCTTCATGCTACAAATCCGGGAACTATGGCTCGGGGAGGTTGAGCAGTTTTCTCAAGGTCCTATCTGGAAAGGTTGCTGGCCCCATCGTCTCCCAAGACAAGCTGTGGCCTGTGACATCCCTCTGGCAGCGGGTCTTACACAGGGGAGTGTGGGAGACCCTGGCCAGGGCCGAGCACGGGGCCAGGCCTCCCCCAGCCCGTCCCTGGCCTGCCAGGCCCCTGTGGGTAGCCTTGAACACGGTGGGCGTGGAGCAGGGTGGTGCCTGGTAGAGAAGAGCTGCAGAGTCCAAATATCAGACTTGGAGTAGGAACTGGGATGGACCAGCCTGGCCTGGGAGATCCAGAGTCATTTTCCGGAGGGTCTGGGTCCAGTGTGTCTTCCATCCTCCCTGCCAGCAAGAGGATTTAGCCTCCTGTGGCTCAGTATGGGTCACGGTCGCCATTTGCTGGGTGCTGTTTTGGCATAGCAAGTCTGCAATCTAGCTCACCGTTTACCAGGGGAAGCTGGCGGCCAGGGAAGTTAAGTAGCTCCCCCAAGGGCAACACAGCAAATAGGGGCAGGGCAGGGGCTTGGCTCCGAGGCGGCCTGACCCTAAGCCTTGCTCCTGACCATGGTGCCGTCCTGCCTCTCCAGGTCACGACCTGCTGTCTCGTGCTCTTGTTCCTTTCCAAACGCAGGTCTGGGCTGTCTCGGGGCAGAGAAGGTACATATGTGTGCATGTGTGTGTTTGCACGCAAGGATGCATGTGTGTTGGTGTTGTGGGTGTGTTTGTGCCCAGGCAAATGGGGAAGGAAAACAACACCCATCTGTTTTTTCATCTCAGTAGACATCACTGCATGATGAAGGAATGTGGATTCGGCAAAACATTTTTTTCTTCGTAGTTTGTAAATACCTTTGGGTTTTGCAGTTATCAGAAAGGCATCTCTCACTCTGGTCTTACTTAGCAGTTACCACAGAAAAGGGAATCCTGTTGTGAATGCATGCAGACACACATGCACGCAGATGCACAGATGCGCGTGAATACACGTGCACACACTCATGCATGAGCACGACCACACGCGTGCACACACGCCCTTTAGCAGCCTGAAAGCGGACTCTCTGTGAATTCGGATGAGGCAGGCGTGTTCAGACCAAGGTGTAATTGCTGCACTCTGGCTAGGGGGTTGCAGGCCGCGGCCGACCGCATGCAGCCTAACATTCTTTGTTTCTGATAAGCGGAGACCACCGTCCCTACTGACAGGCGGGGCCCCGGCTGTCTGTCCCACTGCCGGGCGGGAAGGAAGGAGGGCAGGGAGGGTGGTGGGGGAGGAGAAGAGAAAAACAGGAATGAAAGAGAATAAGATAAGGCAGAGGGAGACAGATGGACAGACGGACAGACGACAGCTCAAGGCAGACCCTGCGAAGTCTTTGCAGGGCCTGGGGGTGGCTGCCGTCCACTCAACTTTCCCAGCAGGAGCCGGGCGGTCCCAGCAGGCAAGTGGCGTGGGGTCTGAGGGGACGACGAGTGGTGGGGAGGTCCGGTGCCCCGTGGAGTGGATTGTGTCACTCAGCCACAGACAGGAAGCTGCCACGTGGTGAGGGGAAGCCTCCTGCCAAGCTTCCCCCTGCTGGTGAACCGCAGTGCCAGGCCCGGGAGCCTCGTTGGCCTGACCCTAGTCGAGCTGTCCCCTCCCAGGAGGACGATGCTGTTCCCTTGGTCCAGGTCCCCATGGCCCTCTCTGAAGGTCCCTCGCAGCTGAGCCTCTCCCACGTGGCTCTGGAGGGAGCAGCGAGCCTCTAGCACCCGGAGTGTAGATGACCCTGCCCTTCCTTCAGCAGGAGTCGTGGTGACGGTGACATTTGCTGGGGGGCCTGCCTTCCGGCCCACCCTGGCTGCTGGATACCTCCCGCAAGGTTCAGAACCTGCAAGGTTAGGGGCTTGGCCCAGGAGAGGTGAAGTGTAGGGGTCTTGTGGGGGACCCAAGGGCCATCTGGAATGCGCCATTGGTTGGCCAGATGCTGAGGAGCGTTTGTACCGTGATGCAAAGCCTTGCTGTGTAAACTCATGTTGACCCGACCGCGACCTGCGGCCCTTGCTGTGAGTGCTGCTGTGTGCAGGGCCGGGCTCTGGGGTGGCAGTCTCCGGGGCTCCTCTTTCTGCCCCCAGGGCTTGGCCCTCACACCCGGAGACGTGCCAGGGACGGACCTGGCCGCCGGGGCCCCGGCTCTCCCGGTCCTTCCCCAGCTCCCGCAGGCTCGAGGGGGCTTATCTCTCAGCCCTCTGATTTCCATGGGCTTCCAGCAGCACCAGCCCATCTCCCCACCCCTGCTCTGCTCGGCCGCTGCTTCCCTTCATTCGGGACCTCGGTTCCGGCATGCAGACCCCAGCTGCAGGGGGCCTGGAAGTCATTCACTCAGACTCTCACACTTGCACACGGAACCGGCCCAGACAGGGAAGTGAATTCTGACAGAAAGGGTTACAGAGCCTGTGTCCCCCTCCCAGCGAAGTCCTGTGTCAAGCTCTCTGGAGGGTTTCTGGCCTTTTCTCGGAGGTTAGTGCCTCGACCCGTGCCTCACTCCACCCGTGGCTGGCGAGCTGACGGTCCACCGCAGCCGTGGCCTCCCCCTTGTCCCGGGGCCTGGAGCTGGCTTGCCGTCTGCCCCGATGCTCCTGAGTCCTGAGGGGTGTCGGTGATTCCCTCACGCCTCTCTTGTGCTCCCCACTGGCCCTTGGCACGACCCTCTCTTTGCCACGATTTCTCCGTCCGCCAAAGGAGACACCGGCTGTGCCCATTTCTGGGGCTGTTCGGGAGAGGAGAGAAAAACAGAAGCAAGTGCCCCCAGCTGCTGCCGTCTGGCCCGGCCCTCCCTGGCCTCCCTGCCATCTCCAAGGGGGTCATTCTCATGAGTGGGGAGAACGTGGGCAAATGGCCTCTGACAAGGTGGGTGTACTGGCTCCCAAGGAGAACAGGGCTGGAGCCAACCCTGATCGCACCGGCCCTGGCTCGGTGGCTCTGGGCAGTCTACTGCTGTTCTCTCTGGGCCTCAGTTTACTGGCCTCTAAAATGGGGTCATTAAAGAACCCTCCTCATGGGATGTCAAAGTGCAGGAGAGGTAGAAGTGGGTTGCTGTGGGGGGGACTCCAGTATGGGAAGGGGCTCAACGGGTGTTAGTATCCCCACCTCTGTTTTCCTAGGGATATCTCAAAGATATCCCCATTTTAACTTGGAACCAGGAAAATGGAACTCAGACCCTGGGTGGGGGGGGACATACTGGGGAGCACAGGGAAGGCTTGGCCTCCTGGAAGGAACATCCATGCTTGCATGAGGGGGTGGGGGTTTGAGGTGGGATGTCACCCGGGTATGCTGCTGGATCCTTGGGCACAGTTTCTTCTCCGTGAGGTGGGATAGTTGCATCTCCCTGGCAGGTGCCCAGGAGCCGTGGATGGATGGGCCCTGGGGTGCTGTCGGTTTTCTTGGTGGGGGCTCTCCTTTTACCCTCAATGATCCTATCATCCCACGGGGAGTAAGAATGCAGGCCGTGACCTCATTATTCTTCCTGGGACCCCCTCATCGGGTCTGGGAGAGGTGATAAGTCATGGCCAGTCCCCCTTGGAGGGAGGAAGTAGGTGTTTATAAGAGAGGCTCCTGCCTTCTCTTCCCCAAATCATCCCCACTTTGCCTTTTCCCAGTCTTTTGCTTTCTTTCTAGGCCCTTCCACGTCCAGCACTCTATGGCGATTCTCCGGGAGGCAAGGAGGAGGTGCTGGAGGTGCTGGAGGGAGAGGTGGGCAGGGGTCTCTAGGGTCCGCTTCCGCTTCAGGGGGGGCTCAGCACCTCCCCTGGTGCACCCCAGGCGTCATGGGGCCTCAGCCGCAGGCAAGGGTGGCTCCGTGGGGCTGGCTCTGGTGTTCTGAACAAGCAACAGGAGAAAGGAAGCAGCTAGCACAATTCTCGTCCTTTACACACTTTCTTTGGGGATGACTGGTGTGGACCTTTGGTGGGAGGGTACATAAAGAGGGAGTAGCTATCTTTCCATGTTGTGGGGAGACAGATTCTGAGAGTTTTTTCCAAATATATATATTTTTTGGTTAGTTAGCATTTTTTTCTAGTAATCTCTACACCCTGTGTAGGGCTCGAACTCACAACCCCGAGATCATGAGTCAGATGCCCCACAGCTGAGCTACCCAGGTGCCCCCCAGAATATTTTTGATAAATTAATTGGGTGCTCCCCAGTATTTGGGGCTGGCCTGGGGCACGGCCTCCGAGTTGCCGCCTCATCAGGAGAGAATCCTTCAGCCCAGTTTCCTGGCCTCCAAGGGAAGGGTCCTCACTTAGGACGAGGCCGCAGGTGCCCTGGTGGATGCCGGGCCCCATGGGGGCTGTGGAGAGCGGCCTGGCCCCCAGGCTGTGCGTCCAGTTCCTCACTTCCCTCACTCCCGGTTTCTCCTCTGTGAGCCGGCATGGTGACGCTTCAGAGCGCATCTGGGAATGCAGCTTGCTCTGGTGGATGCCGCAGGGGGTCCGCTCTGCGGGTAGGGGAGCTGGGCCTGCAGACCTGCCTCCTCTGCCCTTGGCAGTCGGGAGTCGGAGCTCTGCAGGTAGCAGCCCCCATTCTGAAGCCCCGGAGCCTCCCTAAGGAACTGGCCCAGGATGTCATCTGAGATTTCTCCTGTACCTTTTTCTTTCCCTCATGGTCAGAAGTAAGGCTACATTTGTAGCTTCCCCTACTATATTCTCTATAGTTATGAGTAAACAGTATTTTAAGGGAAAAGCAGTATAACCATGATATTAAAGAACATTTTTGAAAACGCAGCATTACCCCAAATCCCGTCATCCTAACACAAATTTTTTTTCTATCTATTGTCTCCCCTTGTACATACGGTTGATTCTCCTAGTTGCACTTAGAGGATGCATTCAACTTTGTTTTATTTCCATGTACCATATGATCTTAAACATTTCTGTATTTTTTTAAAAGATTTTATTTATTTGAGAGAGAGAGAGAGAGAGAGAGAGAAAACACATGAACGGGGGTGGGGCAGAGTCAGGGGGAGGAGCAGGCTACCCGCTGAGCAGGGAGTCCGATGCAGGACTGGGTCCCAGGACCCTGGGATCGCAACCTGAGCCGAAGGCAGACACTCAACCGACTGAGCCACCCAGGCGCCCCATTTCTGAATTTCTATGTCTTTATAACAATGACCTAAAATAGCTGCAGCACTTTTCCACTGTGTTGCTGTAATACCAACATATTCAAAATGATTTCTTTCCTGTGAGCTCGGAGGATGCGGCCAGGGTTTTGCAGGCATAGGTAACCCTGCCTCGCACACCTTGTACATCCCTTATTCATGACAGTGTCAGTGAGGCAGGCCAGGGACTTCGCAGATGGTTTCTGGCAGGGGGTGGACTTCCAGTCTTCACTGGCATAGCTGTAGTCCTGCTCTCTGGTATATTCTAAAATCAGATACCATGGAGCAGGTATCCTTTGGTGTAAGTGCCTCCTGTGTGTGAGGCGCCGTGCTCGGTGCTTTGTGGTCATGAAGTCATTCATAACAGTCCTGGAACATCCCATTCCTGGTTCCGTTTTCCATCAAGGGGTCCTGAGATGAGAGGAAACTGGGTCATTTGCCCATAGCTTCTAGCAAGAGGCCGACCCAGGCTTCAGATCCAAGGCTTCATTGCACTGCTTCTCCTTACAGCATAAGGTAGTGAGCTCCCCATCTACAGGGACTATTCAAACAGAGGTTGGAAGACAGAATGTCTAGAATAGTCTAGATAAGAGTTTCTCAATCTCGGCATCATAGACATTTTGACCAGATAATTCTCTGTTTTTGGGAGCTGTCCTGCCATTGTAGGATGTCTAGGAGTGTCCCTGGCCTCTACCCACTCACTGCTAGTAGGGCAATATAGAAACAATAACATACGTCTGTAGACATTGCAAAGTGTCCCCTGGGATGCACATTCGCTCCCAGTTGCTCACTGCTGCTGTAGGGGATTCCTGAGTAGGATGGGAGCTTGACTACTGGATCCCTGGGACCTCTGTGAGGCTCCCTGTTGGGCAGGATCCTTTGGCCGACTGTGTCTCCATCAGTGGGGGGTGGCTGATTGGAAGGATTGGGCATGGTGCCATCGTGGAAGGGAATCCTGGGGTCCAGGCTAAGGGGAAGACCTGACTGCCTCTTCCACGTGCAGACCCCACAATCACCAGATGTGCTCTGGGGTGGGGAACCCGGTTCCCCATTTAACAACTGTGGATGACAGTCCCATGACTGAGGGCCACCTCAACCTGTGACCCCTCTGCTTCTGGCCAGTTTAGGAGACTCCCCTCCTTGGAGGAGATTGGCTGTCACTGTGGCCTCTCACGTGGGTTGGGGACATCCTTGAGCATCTTCCCAGGGACAGCCCTGGTCGGGGAGCCCACCCACGGCACCCCAACTTGCAGATCAGGCCTGCGGGGACAGGGCTGGCAAGGAGACTGTGATTTTGCAGTGCTGCGTGTAGACTTGGGCTTTAAAGAGTGCTCTCATTTCCTCTCCGGAAGCCTTCAAAAGGCCCGGGGAACAAAAGGGGCTTGATTGAGTGTGCCTTGGAGAGCTTCATCGAAAGAAGGGAAAAGAACAAGCGGCCCACAACTACAAAGCCACTTAATTTTGCATATGGTGTCATGCCAAGAAACGCTGAAGTGCAGGAACAAGCAGAGAGACATGTTCCTTTTATCAGGAGGGTGTGGACTGGCAGTGAGAGCCAAGGACAGCCGTCAGCAAAACAGTGCTGGGTTTTGGCACCCCGTCCCCACAGTTTCTCCCCTTACCCCCCTCCCTCTGGCTCCCTCCAGCCCTCTCTGTTCTGTCCCCCTCTGCTTAAAGAAATGAACTTTTTGTATCCCAAGCACTTGAGGCCTGACCTTATTCCAGGGCGGTTTGCATTTTAATAGGCTGTGCTTGAAAGTGAAAAAGCATCAAAGAAGTGACTCTCTAATGGTGTAATTTTCAAGAGTGAGTAAGGGTGGTGGTTTTTATTTATTTATTTATTTGGCCAGTGAATTCTGTCTGGCACCTTCTAAGCTACAAGCAACCAGCTGGGCTGCATCTTTCAATCAGGCTCTCTGGGGTCCGTTAAATTACCATGACCAGCTGTCTGCTGTGGGGGACGGTTTAGGAGACAGCTGACTTCAGAACACTGGGGTCACTATGACAGCTCTCACTGCACGTTTTTGGGACACTGTGTGCCAGGTGATGTGTCAGGGGCTGGGAGTGAAAGCCAAAGAGCCAAACCACCCAGGGGTAGGATGGTGAAGCAGCGAGTTGAAAGGTCTCCCTGAATGCGGTGCCGTGGGATGGCCAGGCTGACAGGGGCTCTGCGGGAGCGCTCTGCCAGTCTTGGGCAGGAGGGCCGGGAAATACTTCCTGGGGGACGTGACACTGGCCTTAGCCTTAAAGGTATAAGCCGGAGTTAATTGGGCAGGGGTGTTTTGGGGAAGGGAAGAGCATGAGCTCAGAAGCCTGACAGGCACTGGTGATCACAGATTTCTGGGGTCATGTAAAGGGTGAGGTCCAAGTTGGTGGGAATGAGGTCCAGGAGACAGGGAGGGCTGAGGCCTTGGGGGTTTTGTGTGCCCTGATGTGCAGTTTCCCTTAGGCAGTTGGAGCCACCATGGGTGAATGCTCACCTATTTGGACATCGACCTTCAGGACTCAGCCACAGGGCCTCTTGCTTGCCCTGCATCCTGCTAACTGCCCAGACACTGTCTTTATCTGCTGTAGTCCTCTCCCTTTTAGTAGACCATCCGGGACCTGACTTGTCCTCCCTTGGAAAATGTGTATTCACTCCTTCCTCCAGGAAGCCTTCCCTGACTTCCCTCAGGCTAGCCAAGGCTCCCTGAAGCCCCTTGAGTTTAATCCCTCTACCAGGAAGCTTGTTCTTGTTGTCACTATCTCTTTCCCTTTTTTTTTTTTTTGAAGATTTTATTTATTTATTTGAGAGACAGTGAGAGAGAGAGAGAGCACATGAGAGGGGGGAGGGTCAGAGGGAGAAGCAGACTCCCCGCTGAGCAGGGAGCCCGACGCGGGACTTGATCCTGGGACTCCAAGATCATGACCTGAGCCGAAGGCAGTCGATCAACCAACTGAGCCACCCAGGCGCCCCATTATCTCTTTCCCTTGATGACTGTCTCCCTGCTTGGGCTGGGAGCTCTGGGAGAGTAGTACTGTGTTTAATTCACCTCTGTAGTCACAGTCACGGCCCCATGCATGGCACACAGTAGGCCCTCAGGAACAGGTGCCACATGCATGAAGAATCTCATGCTTGTGCCCAGTTATGGAGCCCTTAGAACTTCCCTGGCCTCCTGGAGAGGGCGGGTGCTCAGGCTGCAGCCGACAGACACAGGGCTGGAATGGGTGTCCGTGTGCTGGGCCTCGGGGCCCAGACACCTGGTATAGGTTGGGATGTGTGACTGCCAGGAGACAGGAAGGTGTGTGAGAGCTAAGGGGCTCCTGGGAATGCAAGAGGAAGTGGGAGGCCTGGGAGAAGTTGGAGTTGGGCAGGGCTGAGGGGGCAGCTTAGCAGGTGGGCCTGGGATGCCCTCCTTCCACCTCAGGCACGAAGCTGCCAGCCAAAAAGGCAGGCCACTCCTGTTGGCTTCACTCCTTGGGGTGGTGCTGGCCGTTGGTTCCTGGCAGAGCCTGGGGAAAGCCGGTGGCTGAGCCTGGAAGAGGCACAGACAGAAAAGCCGAGTGAGGGCATCGCCTGGGAGGTGTGGGGAGGGCCGTGGCTGGGCAAGTCAGAGCAGAGTGCTGCACAGACCGAACCAAGAGATGCTAGGCCACCCACCGGCCTGGTTCTCCCCAGAGCCTCGAGAGGCAGGGGAGCTACTCTGGATCTGCAGCCAGCCCTCCCTGCCCCTGCCCTGCGCCCTACCCCAGGCCCAGCACCACCTACTCAGGAATGGAAAGGGTGACCTCTAGCTTCAGAGATGGTTGGTGTTCAGCAATATGGTGGCTGGTTCTTGGATGCAGGTGGCTCGGGCCCGTTTGATTGGATCCTGTCTATACTCCCCACATGCCAGAGTTCCTGTTTCCTCCCAGTTGCAGCATGACATGCACTCCTGGGGGGAGCCTGGCGATCCTCTAGAGGCTGTGATCCGGGTGATGACAGGAAGAATGTGGGAAAGCTGCCTGCACCATGTCACTGACCCCAAAATGCACCCCCTAACCTACAATTCCACTGCAGAGAAAATAGCCCCTTTGTGTGCGTAATGGCTCAAAAAGCATGTCTTAAGCAGAAAGCACTTGATTTTTTACTTGTCTTGAAAATGGCATGTGCCTACACACAGTAGGTGCTCAGTAATTTATAGACTTGAGTGCAAAGCACTATGCATAGCAGTCTTTGTGCTAAAGGAGTTTGTACCTTCCCCCCCCCCCCCGCCCCATTGGTTGTCACATGACCCTTTATTGAGCTCTTTTCCTCTGTAGTTCTTCACTAGCTGGCCACTCCAGCTACTGTTGACGTCATCTGTGACGGCATGAGGGTGGTGGCCATCCACACTGCAGCACACAGACCGGGCAGTCCCCGGGATTGCTTTAGTGGTTCCAGAGAGTTCTCGGGCTGAAGAGCGGTGCTGAGTCTGTTGGGCATGGTTGACAGACTCGTCAAAAGTGGTATTTTCACTGTGCTTCTTGTTTTTCTGCTTCTTTCTGTCCCTTGGCGGTTCCTTGAGGGCTCTGACAATCAGGGCAGAGGCAGCAGGGAACCCTTCAGCCTGGGCCTGTCTCTTCCGAATGGTCAGTTTTTCACGGTCATCCTCAGACGCTTCCAATCACCGGTTGCCTTGACGACACCATCACCAACCTTTTTGGGAAACAGCCCCAGGGGGCCGATCCTTGGGGCCAGGACAGGTGTGACACCGACTTTGTCACCGGTGCACCTCAGGTACACGACTTTGATCACGTTGGGGTCAAACTTAGGTGGCGTGGTGGAGGCGGTTGGTGTCGATGAGCCCGGATTCAGGATGACCAAAGACCGTTGCACTTTTGCCTCCTCCAGGCCGAAAGCCAAAAAGCTCAAGGAGTTTATACTTCGAGGGAAGGGGTGCATTTATAGGCCAGTAGCAATTTTGCCCCGAAGACCTTCCCAGCAGTGCAGGACACCAGTGCCTGTGGCAGATGTGACAAGTTTTTTCCAGCACCTGCCCCTGACCTGAGCCGACCCTTTGTTTGCCCTCCATCTGACCCTCAGCCCCTCACCCCCAGAATGCTGATGGGTCCCGGGAGCAGCCCTGACCTCGTGGGGATCGAGGCCTGAGGGGAGGCCAAGAGAGGAGAGGGCATTCTCCGCCGGGATTCGGTGCCAGAGAGCATTTATGTACTGAGTCAGGATCAAACGTGGAGGAGTCTGCCTCTGGGGCGAGCATAAAGGGAAGCAGAGGCGGAAACAGGTACTGAAAACACAGTGATACAGAGCTTGACCTCAGGGGGCGTGACTTTGGGCTGACCCCTAACCTGGGTGGTATGGGGCTCAGCCGGAGGGGCTTTGGGGAAATAGCACTGCAGGCCCGGAGATCCCAAGGTGGGGCCTGGGTGGGGATTTGTACCTTATCCCGTAGGCACCTCCCACCTTTTAGGTTCTTTTTTTTCCTCCTTAGCTCCCCCTCCTTCGGGGATTTACTGCACTGGCTGGGCCTCTGTCCTTGCCTTCCCTCCCCGAGTCTTGGGTGAAGGGGGCCCTCGCTGCCCATGATGAGCCTGTTCCCGGTCCTGCCCTCTAGAGCCCTGGGCCCCGGCAGAGACCTTCTCCCCTGCCGGCAGCCTGCCCAGGGCGGTCTGTTTTCCCCCCTTAGGGCAGAGGCGAAGCTTGTTTTTCTTCCCGGCTCAGGAATTGCGCCTCAGAAACACACAATGCAGCTGTTAAAATATCTGGGTCTGGCTGGGCGGCCGCACAGCGGGCCCCTTGTTCGCCTCAGACGGCGGCCTCCTCGCGGGAGCCGAGTTGGGAGCATGCTTCTGCTGGCGCTGTGCTGGCGGGGGGCGTGAGGCGGAGACCCCGGTACTCTGGAGCTTCTGAGGCTTTGGGGGGTTCTCCACGGAGGGCGGGGGCAGACGGCAGGCCTTTGCCGTCAAGCAGGATGGCATGTTTACAAGAATGAGGCACAGGCCCTCGGGCGGGGAGAGGGAGAGGAAGGGGCTGGGACGGGGCTGCCTTGTCCAATCTTGGACAGGCCTCTTGTTGGTGGCTTGGCCCCCTCGCACTGCCCGGGACAGGTCTTCCTGTCCCAGGTGGGCAGGCTCACCCGGGCTGCTGTGATCACGCAGCGCACGCTTGAGCCCAGGCACGCCTGGGCTTTTAATCCTTACCGTGATGGAGGTGCTGTTGTCAGCCCCATTTTACAGATGAGAAAACTGAGGTACAGGGAGAAGTTTCTTCTTGTCTGTAGCTCTAGGTGGAGCTGAGATTCTAATGTGGCCACCTTTCTCCGGGGTCTGCACTCAGCGTGCTCCCTCTGAGTCTGCTGGCTGCTGAGAGGACCAGGGAGTGATGTAAACGTTTCAGAAGTGGCACAGGGAGGTCATGGTTGGTCCGAATAGGACCCTGGGTGGGAGTTCATAGGGCAGGCTTCCTGGGTTTGAAAGCATGGCTTCCGTGGGTAGGGCAGAGAGGAAAGAATGTTCCGGGCAGGAAAGCATGGAGATGATGTAAGGGCAGGGGGCATGGACGGGGCCTGGTGTTTTCAGGGAATATACCCCGGTGCAAGCGAATGGCCGTTCCGATGCCATCTGAAGTGTCAGTCATGAAGTAGCTCTTACCCATATCCTCCCAGAAAGAAAAAAAAAAAAACAAAAAACAAAAAACGGGAGGCCTCTTGCCCAGCTCCAGTCCTGATACCCATCTCCCCTTATCTGAGGCTGGCTTCCACAGCAGAGGCCTTCATTTCCCATCGGGGCCCTCCCTGGTTGCTGTTCCGGCCCAGCAAGTCAGTGAATTAGGGTTAATGATCTGTTTTCCGGCACACCAGCAAGCGCAGGGGCTGGGCAAATTAGGGAGCTTTCGTACTTGGAAAAATCAATTCGAGGAGTGATGAAGAAGCAGGTGCACCTGCTAGGAGAGAGATTTTTGCATGGTGCCGGCCCCTGGCCACAGTGGGAGAGTGAGGGCTTTGCCCCCTGCTTTTCAGGCCTCTGGTCTGAAGCTCCTGGAAGCAGCTGGGACTGTGGGAGCCGGGCTGGCTGGGTCGCATGGCCAAAGTGTGTTCAAGACCCAGGAAGTGAGGAAGTTCCTTCTTCCTAAACCCATCTCCCTCTGACCTGCCCTTCCCAGAGACCCTGTCGGGGCCCGCAACTCCCCCCGCCGCCAACGCGGTCTGTCCCCTGCTCCTTTCTTCCTGTAAGAGTGCACTCCTTTCTTTTCCTCTCTGCCCGCAGTGTGCCAGGGGTCATGCCCATGGCATTCCCTGCCCCTGTTGTGGGGTGCCCTTCCTTCTCTCCTCTGCAGGCCAAGTTCAAGGCCTTTCACTCCCTGTCGTGAAGCCACAGGGCAGATGGGTGGTCATCTGGAAGCCGCCTCTGACGTCCCCAGTCAGGAGCCCTCACTCCCTGAGCTTGCTTCCATGGCCATGAAGTCTCTGCTTCTGATTTGACTTTTAGCATATACTGACTGACACGTCAGTGAACTCTAAACTGTGGTTTATGCTTTTTGACACCTCTTCGGTATTCCTCCCGTATGACCGGCATCTACATATTCAGTAAATTTGGTGGTGGTCGAACATGTGTGGGCTTCAGAATCCAGCGGACCTGCATTGAAACAGTAGAGCTGCTCCATGTTAGTGCTTTAACTTTGGGCAGGTTACTTACCCTCTCTGGGCCTCTCTGGGCCTCTGTTTCATCGTAAAGCAAGGATCGTGATATTGGTGTCACATGGTGTGGGCACCTGCAGGTGCTTGAGGCTTCTGATCTTTTCTTTGTCTGGTAATGAGGCTCCCAGTATGAGGGACCCTGCTGGGCAGAGCAGGGGCCCAAGGAGCGACGGAGACATTTGAGGGACTCTTCTTTCTCTGGGTCACAGAGGAATGAGAGCCCCACATTGTATATCACAGGGCAGGGAGTGTCAGACGAATGCTTTATTTTTTTCCAGATGTGTCTCCCTTTGTTGTCCTCACGGCGCTGCGGGCAGCAGGCCAGGCAGCGGGCCATGTGCCAAGCCCACATAGAGACAGAGGTGTCTGTGCTGGCTAAGGAGCGGCTGCCCTAGCCAGCATCCTGCACACACACTGATACATGTAAGGTTCCTCTTCACCTTGGGAGGGACCCTACAACCTCTCACTGTCCATGGGTCAGGGAGCTGGGACCCCATGGTCCGGCCTCTTATCCCGTATCTGAGCCGGCCAGGGTCTCCAGGGTCTTCCATAGGCTCTGATTTCCCATCTCAGGATTGCCCTCCCCCAGGGGACTGTGGGAACCCCTGCCAGAGGGGCTGGCCCAGACAGGAGTGTGTGGTTCTCCTCCCATGTCAGGTCACTGGAAGAGGGAGGAGCCGGGGGGACAGGGCAGTGACGTGGCTCTGGTGGTGGAAAGTCCGTCATATCTCCTCCAGCCCTGCAGACCCTCCAGGTCTGGAGCCCCTTGTCTGGGTTTTGCTGGAGACGGTTTGCTGCTGGGCCCTAGTGGGGCTGTTTCACATAGGCGTTGATCCCACACACAGAGACAAGGCAGGTGGACAGAGAAGCAGCTGAAGCCTGAGGTCCCGCAGAGAGGTGCATGTACTCATTAGCCCCACCTGTCACCCTGGGCCCCCGCAGGCAGGTGACCTTTTCTTGGAGGCAGGTGCCTGCCTGCCCAGGTTCTCCCGCCTGGCCAGCCCTCAGTGGGGACCCGGCGTTGGTGGGCTTGCCGCCGTGATGTGTTAACAACCACGCCGGGAATGTTGACTGTCCTCTCAACCACCCAGGGAGGCTCCGTGTTACAGGGGAGGAAACAGAGCCTCAGAGAGGGGCAGTAACATGGCCAAAGACACACAGCTGATATGGACTGCACTGGTCCAAGCATAAGCACATTTCACACTGGAAGAATAAAATGGATACGTTTTATAAAATGGAATTCTTTTATCCCCTGGGATGAAGGGCAAGCAGAGTTCCCCAGCTTGGTGTAATCCTGGGGAACCCTCACCTCATCCACTTCCTCTTCCCCCGCAGGGTGGAGGAGTAAGCGTCAGTTTTGCTCCAGGTGAGGCAGTGGGGCTGCGTGGAAGCATATATCTGCTCCCTCATGCCTCTGACCTGGAGAGTCAGACCCCCCGATTCCTGTTTATGTGGCTGGCCTCTGCACCGTGGTGTTGGACTGGTAGCCCCTCGGTCGGGAGCACCCAGTAGAATGTCCACTTTCCAGATGGCAGTGCTAAGGTGCTGGGAGATGAAATGATGGGTGCCTGGCCACTCGGCAGATACAGGACGCGTCCTCAGGACCCTGGGGCCACAGCCGGGGAGGGGAGGAGTCTGCTGCTCTCTTCTTCATGATAACTAGCTTATAATGATCATTAACTTTAATCTGTGGTGCACTGACAATGTGTTTTTCACCTTAGGAAATTTCACCTATTTTATCTCATTCGATCTGAAAAACGAGTCTGATCAAGGCAGGGCGGGTGTTTATTATCTCTGGCTGTATTTGTGTGTGTGTGTCGGTCTGTATCTTTGCACATACACGATCGTGTGTGAGTGTGTGCACGTGGCGTGTGCCTCTGCATGTAACTCTGTGTATGTGAGTACACGTATGTGTGATATGTGATCGTATATGCACGCGTGACCGGGTATACGTGCACGTGCGTGGCATGGTGTGTTGTGTGTGTGCGCATGCACATGTTTGTGACTGTGTTTGTGGTCGCGCGTGTTGTGTGCGCTCTGTGTGTGCCCATGCGTGTCTACACGTGTGGGGCCGGGGCACGCATGCCGCTCGGCTGAGATCAGAGGAGGTGAGAACACCACGGCCCCGAGGTGGCTGCGAGGACCTGGAGACGAGGTTTCATCTCTCTCCTGGAGAACGATTTCGCCTGGGGAAGACGCTCTAATTCCTGTGACTCACTCGTTAGAGGAGTTCAAAGCAGCCAGGTGGCGGGAGGGTGTCTGGGATTGCAGGTTTCGGAGTGATTCGCTCATTCTGCTCTGATTATTAATTCATTCTTCAAACCAGTCCTTTCACTCAGAGTTCTTAACCTTTTCTGTGCCGTGGACCCCTCCTCAGAATGATGCTATAGACGCACAGGGTAAAAACGCGTAGGATTACGAGAGAAACCGGGTGTATTGAACACAACGATCAAATGTTAAAGGCACTGCATGGGTGCTGTAGGAATGCGTGTGCTTCTATGTTGGCTCAGGTTGAAAGGTCACTTGGGGTCTAACAGTGACCTTAAGCGGGAATGCCATGGGGAGCACAGGTGAGGCTCTGTGCCGTGGTGTGAACGCATCTGTGACTTACGCCTTGGCAGGCTCAGAGGCACGGCGGCTTGTCCATGTTCAGGCCCGAGGGACACCAGTTTCCAGTTCCAACTTAGCCAAGAGAAAACGTGTTTTGTTTTGTCTTTTTCCTTTGTGTTATGCAGCCTTGCATTCGCTGGAACTTGTGAATTACTTGGAATAATTTGTAAATGATCAGGAAGTGACCTTGTAAAGTGGCATCCTGTGAAGGTTTTCCTAAACCTGCCTGTGTATCACAAATCCCCGTGGGACATTTTTAAAAATGGTGATATTTTGTCCCTGACTCTCTGCCTGGACCTCTGGAATCCGAATCTCCAGGAGAAGGTCCAGGAATATCTGCGGGGGCTCTTGGTGCTGCCAGGACCTTCTGGAGGGCCGGTGACTCTGGGGTCTCCTAATGAAGACAGGCTCCTCCTGGCTCCTGGGGCGGTGCTCCCCCTTCCCTGAGCGGAACCTGGGGAGTGCATTTGCATCTCCTCTCGGGAGTTGTCTGGACATGCTTAAGCAGTGTGAGTTCCCTAGGTGAAGTGGGGGTGTTGCCCCTCCTCCCCCCGTGAGTGCTGTGTTCCCAGCCCCTCCTGTTCTGGAGCCTTTTGAGGAACCTGTGGGGAATATTTCAGCACAGACCCTCACAACCCCCAGCTGAGGTCTGGGACCCCGGAGCCCGGCACCCCCCCCTTACTGCCCCCAGCTGGCCTCTGGGCGCTCAGGTGAGGCTGCTGACAAGGCTGAGGCGGCTGCCTCGGAGGAGCTTCGGGGAGTGAAAGCGCCTGCCTGGGACCCTGGGCGCTTGGTGTTTATCCAGAAATTGTGCTAATCCCACTAATTCCCATGCTTTACGCAGCCTCTCCGCTCTGTCTCCCGCCTTCCTCCTCTGGCAGGGGAGGGAAGTGGTGGGCAGCGGCTGATCTGCAGGAGACCGGGCCTGTGGTACGGTGGGTACTGCACGGACTCCCCCTCCAACCCCCTCACCCCCCAGCCGGGCCAACTCCCCATGGGCATCCATGGGACCCCAGTGCTTCTGGGGGCACACCTGTTCCTCCGGTCACAGAAAGCAGTCTGCGTAGTGGGACTCTGATGAATACCCTTCCTCCCCGCACTCCATTCACCCAGGTCCTGTGGTGGCATACCTTGAGGCTTCGGGCGGCATGACTGCCCGAGGACCTGGCTCTGGACCTGGCCCTTTTCCCTCCGTAGAAAGTGGCCTGAGGGCAGCTCACTTCCTCCCTTGTAAGGATCGGGTTGATGACACCGCTCTGACAACATCACAGGGAGGGGTGCTGGTGTGAAGGAGCCGCGGCTACTGTTCTCCAAGAAAACCCCCAGCCTTTTCCTGCTCTTCTTTCCAGTCTCCTCATGTCCCTTCACAGAAATTGTCACAGTCTCTTGAACCTCTTTCTTTCCTTGGCATCCCTGATACGAAAGTCTGAGGGTTCTGACTTGTTGGCCTCAGTTTCCCCATCTGCATTTGGAAAGGGTTGGATCCATGCCTCAGGAGTCTGCCAGCCCCTCACTGGGGCTGGGACTGGGGTTTGGTCATATGTGCTGACCCTGTGGGTGTCTTGAGTCCTGCGCTGGTTTCTGGTCCACCGAGCCCTGTGTCTTCCAGATGGGGGCCTGGCTCCCTGGGCACACCTTACCCCTCGGCAAGGATTCTGGACATCGGTTCAGCTGGGCCCGGGGACCTAGGGGTGCAAGGTCCCAGCCCTGCCCTGGAGGAGATCACAGTCAAGCAGGAAGCCAGGTGGGGGTGTCGCAGGTTATGACCATGCTGTGTAAGAGGTGCCATGGTGGTGGGGGAGTATCTAAACCCAGGGCAAGGGCACCCATTTCACTTAGGGGATGTGCAGAGCCTAGCCATCTCCAGCCTAGTGCAGTGTGAAGCGTGAAGCTGATTGTCAATAAAGAATTACTGAGGGGAGCTTGGGTGGCTCAGTCGGTGGGGCAGCCGACTCTTGGTTTCGGCTCAGGTCGTCATCGTGGGGTCCTGGGATCCAGCCCTGAGTGGTGTTGGCCTCGGTGCTCAGCGGGGAGTATGCTCAAGGTTTCTCCCTCTCCCTTTGCCTCTCCCCCTGCTCGTGCTATTTCTCTCTCTCTCTCAAATGGATAAATGGATCTTAAAAAAAAAAATAGGAATTACCGGATAAAGAGTTAGTGAATGAATGTACAACTGCCCTACCCCAGACGGCTCCAGCAGACAGGGGCCCCTGCCCCATCATGGTGTTTGCAGGCAGCTCGAACAGAGCCTCAGCTTTTGCCTGCCCTTGATGGGTGGTCTCCTTCCACCAATCTTGCTACCTGGGAGACAGCACTAGAGTAGGAGCCATGCCCAATCCTGCTTCTGGGATTGCCTGGGCTCCTGGCACGGTGCTCCCCATACCTGCAGGGCTCACCAGTTAGTAACCTTATGCCTGCCAAGGGATTCCAGGGTAAATCCCTTAGCCCTGTGGGATCCTAACATGAGGGACAGCTCACTGTGGTGCTTGAGAATCCGGCTTTGGGGCAGATAGCCTGGGCTCAAGTCCTGGCACAGACACCACTAAGTGTGTGTCTTTGGGCAAGTTACTCAACTTCTCTGAGCGTCTCTTTCTTCCTTTCTTTTTCTTTCTTTCTTTCTTTCTTTCTTTCTTTCTTTCTTTCTTTCTT
>NW_027397064.1:100830403-100890420 GCF_003265705.2 Callorhinus ursinus
TTCCTTCCTTCCTTCCTTCCTTCCTTCCTTCCTTCCTTCCCCTCTTTCTTTTTCAAAAAAAGATGTTATTTATTTGAGAGAGAGAGAGGGCACAAGTGCAGGGGGAGGGGCAGAGGGAGAAGCAGACTCCCCGCTGAGTGGGGCTCCATCCCAGGACCCCGAGATCATGACCCGAGCCGAAGGCAGCCGCTTAACTGACTGAGCCACCTAGGCGCCCCTAAGCGTTGGTTTCTTTCTATGTAAAATGTTGTGAGGATTAAATGAGATCACTCCCGTAAGGTGTTTGGCACCCAGTGAATGCTTATTAAAGTTTTGTTGTTCCAAGTGTTATTTTTATTTTTCTCCTTACTTCCAAATTTGAGGTGGGTTTCAACATCGGGCCTGAATTCCTTTACCTGAGTTTCTTGGGAGGAAAACGCAGGCTGTTCATGAAATCACTTTGAATTTCAAAGAGCCATGGTTTCCTTGCTGCAAAGGTCCCTTTTCTTTGCCAGACATTCCTGAGCAGTTGGTCTGTACTAGCTTGACCTGGAGATGACGATGAATTCAATATGGGGGTGCCGGCTTAGTACAGAGCAGCCTGCTCGAGAGGCCCCTCTGGTGAGATGTTTTGAGAAAGTGATGGCAATCCCAGCCCATCAGATGTTGAAGGAAAATGGGGAGGAAGGAGGTGACCGCAAAGGTGCAGCTCAGGTGGCCGCGAAGGCAGGGCAGGCATGAGCCAAGGTGCATTGCTGGTGAGCCGTCCACCTAGGCAGAACCTTAAAGAACAGATTACATACACAAATAGGCTGGAGGCCAAAGGAAAGCCCATAATTCACCAAAATCTGCAGGGAGGTTTCTCTGTCCCCCAACTGCCGTGGGTTTCCTTGATAGGGAGTTTTGAAAGATTGTGGAAGCGGGACAGGCTGGTGTATGCAGATGGAACCAGGGGGTCCAGGACTCGGGCTGTTTGCTTGGCAGGCCAATGGGACTGTGCACCGTCCATGATACCTCACATCATCGTCCTTGGCCCTTCCCATTTTCTACTTAGAAAGACACGAGAGTTTTGTGTGGATTTAACAAGATGAAATTCTGGACCTGCAGATGTGAATTTGACCTTGAGGCCCCTGGGGATGGAGCTGACCGCTACCTTTGGTTTCTGCCCTGCTGTGACCCGTGGGCTCCCTTCTCACGGGCCGGCAAACTGGCCCACCTGCTTTCTGACACAGAAACCATGGAGGACTTCTGGACTCTCCAGTTGTCCCGTCGTTTTTTGCTTCTTCTCTGGAACTTGTAAATCAGTCGGATTCCCCGACTAAATTGTTTGTGCCTCTGTTTCTCCCACTTCCACTCGTACCCTGACCCCCCACCCGAGCCCTGTCACCACATGCAACTGAAGCTGGTCAGCCCTCAGGCCTCACCGTCTCCAGCTCTTGGTAGCTTGGGAAGGAGCTGATTGTTCCCCTTCTTCAAGGCGTCTCACTCCTGCCTTGGCTTCTGGCACCCCAACACTCTCCTGGTGGGTTTTTCCTTCCCCTTCCCCCACTGGCCATCCCTGCTTACTCTCCTTGGCTGGTTTCTTCTCTGTTTCCTGAAAATGTTGGAATGCCCCTGTCTCAGATCTGGAACTTTCTCTTCTTCGCTTCCACGCTCTCTTTTGGAGATCTTGCCCAGTGGCTGCCATATTCCTGTCTCCATCCTCTACGTCCCCCTTGAGCTCTGAACTTACATTTCCAACAGTCTCTGCATGGCTTAATAAGCATTTCCAACTTAACGTGGCCCGGACTGAGCTCCTGATTTCTGCCCAAACCTGCTTCTCACCCGCTGGGCTCCATCCCAGCCAATGGCACCACCGTTCATTCACCCAGGTCCTCAGCTAAAAATAAGAGCCATCTTTGACACTACTACTCTTCTTTTAAGAAGATTGGCTTTCCCATTTCTGTTCTGTAACTTGATACAAATAACCGGTTATTAGCAGTATCTGTGAGGGATGAGGCGTATTGGTGAGAGGCTCCCTTGTGACCCAGCACTCAGCTGCAGACGGAGCTCAGTTACCTGTGCCCTGCATCCCCCAGGGCTCTTCCTCTTTCCACCACACCCCACGTCCAAGCCCTAGAAGGTGTGTGATCTCTGCATTCCACCACCACCCCCTTAACCCAGACCACCATCATGTCTCCCTGGGTCATTCCGGTAGTGCCCCCTTCCCCCCCGGATCGGCTCTCACACAACAGCAGAGTGACCCTGATACACTATGAGACCTGTCGTGTCCCTCCTCCGCTTAGAGCGCTCTAGGACCTGTACTCACCTTGCTGTTCTTCAAACGAGCCAGCTTCCGCCCACCCGGGTCCGTGGCTCGTGCCTCTGCCCTCTGGCTGTCACGGGCTCCCTCAGAGTTTCACGTGGCACCCCATTCCATCCTCAGAGAGGCAAGGCAGCGGCCCCTCAGCCCCTCCCACCCCACTCTGTCCTACCACTTGGCTTTCTCTTTTTATGCTACTTCTCGCTAACTGAAACTACATATTTATTTCTCCCACTCTTCTATATGATCCCTTTCCCAAGTCGAATGTAAACTCTGTGGACTATAACTTCAACACCAGGCGGAATGCCTGATACATAATAGGGGCTTAGAAATGTGTTGACCGAGTTTGCACCAGTGAGTAAATGATGAAAATCTGTTGAATGAATGAATGAATGAATGAATGCACACATGCACAAATAAACGAGAGGTGGATCCTTGTGAGTAGGGAAGGAACAGGAAAATGAGGGCTTTCATTTGAGGACCACTAAGTCCTTGTTACTGTATTTATCTTTATTTTCCTGTGGTCCCGAGCTGGAGGCCGTTACTTCGGACTTCATTTCTCGAAAGTGGTCCTTGCTCCTCCCCACTACGGGCGGGAACTTGGGGCTCAGATTTTAAAAATCTGGGGTAGGGGGCAACGACTGTGCTGGGCTGGTGTCCGTGAGGTCGTTCCCAAGACCAGATGAGTCTCAGAACTAATAATTCTCAAAATCAATTAAACCCTCCTTCCCAATTAGAAGAGTATTAAGTTGGCTGCTTCGGTGGCGGGTGGCGGCCGGGAATCTGGGTCGGCGGATCCCGGCTGGGTCCGGGGGGCAGTCCGTGTTGGTGAGCGTCTTTGTCTTTTCCTCCAGGGCTGTCACCCAGGACTATGAGCAGCTAAGATGGAGACGTCAGCCTCGGTCACCAGCACGGAAAAGAAAGACGCCAAAAGTGGGAGCCTGGAGGGTACCACTTTCCCCGACCCGGGCAGGAAGGCCTCGGCTCTCGCAGTGGCCACGGCGGTAGCTGCCCACGGAGGTACTTTGTGTTCTGCACGCTTGGCGGGCAGCAGGGGTGTTTTTCATTAGCCCGTTAGGATTTAATTAGACTGGTGGCCGATGTCATCAGGCAGGCATGCTGGGTTTATGGGGGGCGAAGAGGAGGGTGCCCCCCCCCCACTCCCGCGGATCCCAGGCCCCGTGATGTTTGCCGGCAGGTTTCTCAGGGGGTCTGGCCGCCCTCAATCTGCCGGGCGGCCCCGGGTGCGTTCGCTTGGCACATTCGAGATGTGCCAGAGACACGGCTCCTGGCCTCTGGCCCGCCAAGGACTATTTTGGAAAGTAATTGTCTCCTGATCCCTTCTGGCTGTAATTAGCGGGTCAGGTACAGAATTTAGTATCCTTAGGTGAATTTCTGGCCAACTTAATTATAACAGAAGGACTACACGAGCCACAGCCTCTCATTTACTGCCCCGAAGAGAAATAGTCTCTGGTTTCCACTGGTCCGTGCCAGCATCCCGTCGGGAAAGTTTGGCGGGAAGGCGAGACCTCCCCTTGTGTGCGCGCAGTCCATCTGGAGGCCGCAGAACTATTTCTGTCTCTGAGGAGTGGAGAGCCTTAGATTTCTTTTCTTGCCCTTTTTATTCAAGTGCATTTAGTCATGGCCTGTTGCTCCCGCCGCTCAGGCACATCTCGGAGAGCAGCAGGGGCAGATTCGCCCTCACGGGGGCCAGGTGTGCAAGCGTGGGTGGGGCCTCTCACACTTGGATGCGCTCACACACGCAGCCGGGCTTGCAAGGTGGGCGGGCGCGGCCGAGTTTCTGCATTTCCCACTGGAACTCAGGTGATGCTCCCGCTCTTGGTCCATGGCCGGCCGGCGGACAGGGCGCAGCTGGGGACTGGAGCCCAGGGAATCAGGCAGACCCTCGGAGGGGGAGGAGGGAGTTGGTGTTTCCAAGAGTGAACGGGAGGACCTCTGGGTTGTTGTTACTACATTTATTTTTATTCCCCCACCCCGTGATTCTCAGTTGGAGGTCATTATCAGGGCCATGTGGCCCAAGGCAGGAGAGGGAGATCCGAGACCAACCTTCTTGCTCCCATGGGGAGGCGGGCGTTTGGCCTCCTTACCTGGGTGATGCCCCTAGACCCCTGTCCCTCTTGGAGATGAGCTCTCCAGGCCCTCCCTGTGTGACCAGCTGGGGCGGAGGAAGGAGCTGAAGCCCAGGGTGGACTCCCCACACAGGGGAGGGCAGGGAGGAGCGGGGAGGGGAGGCGAAGAGTGGGAGTCTGGAGGTAGCTGGGAGGCCCTGTGGCCTGGTCCCAGGGCTGGCTCATCCCGGGCCTGGCTATGTCGGCATGTTGATCTGTTCCTTCTCCAGGGCTAACCCTGTGCTGTGGAGACTGCTCAAGCTGTCCCTCTCGGCCTGACGGCCAGACATGGGTCTCTGTGGCCTGAGGGAGCTATGGCAAGCCTGGGCCTCCGTGCCTCTCTGGCCTGCCCCTGGGCCCTCTGCTCTCCCTGCCTCGGCCTGGGTCAGCCTCTCCCGAGCCATGAGTGGATCATGAACTGCTACGCAGTGAGATTTACTGCCATGCCGCAGTAGCAGAGAACAGACCTAGGCAGTAATTAGACAGCGATTAGGCTGTAATTGGGGGAAGCCCCTCTAGCGTCAAACCTGATTGTCACCAATGCGCAGTAACAACTAATGCTGGAGGGGATCTCCATCTGCGGAAACAGGCAGCAGGCCTCTGCTTGGGGTGCGGTAGCTCCACGGAGGCATCCAACACTGCTCTACCCCACCCGCACCCTCACTCTAGGATGCTGACCCTGCCCACCCCTGCAGGCCCCCATCCCCTCATTCCCTGACCCCAGAGGAGCACTTGGCCGATGCGGTTCCAGCAGAGGTTGGATGCGACCTGTCTTTGGAATGAGTCTTGAATCAGGCGCAGCGGGTACGGGGAGCCTCCTCACCACCACCCCCCACCCCCCGCCCCTTGTCTGCACAGCTTATGGTGAAAGGCCCTCCAGGAGTCAGGCAGGAGTAGTTGCTCTTGCACGGGGGCAAGGCCAGGGGTATCTTGGAATGGGGGCGCCGGTGCTGGTGGGCCATGACACTGTGTTCCATGGATGGGGTGGGGGAGGCCCAGTGGTGCAGCCCGGAGGGGGCTGGCCTGGGTCCTAATTGCAGCCACATCCCCAGGGCTGTGCCCTTTTCCATTCTGGGCCCTGTTTTCCCAGATGTCATCCAAAGTCTTCATGATCTCATGACAATCTTCTGTCATTGAACACTAGTTTTTGGTGGAAGGAAATGAAATCTTTCTGCCTAAAGAGGTATGCTCATTCTTAGAACCAAAGCCATACAGTCCCAGTGGTGGGATTGAAGCCCCTGGAACCGGGAGGTGAGGTAAGAGGATCGGATCGAGCGGTCAGAAGGTGGCCTGGAATATAGACCCCCCCGCCCCGCCGACACACATCTGGACACCTTGCAGCCCTGCCAGTTTGTAGGATCTGGTCCCTTTGTCATTGCTGCTGGTTGCTCACCACAGTGCTCCCGACGTCCTCAGACAAGACTCAGCCATCCCTGGACCAACGTGTGATAAGCCACAAACACTAAGCTTGTGTGTTCCAGGAGAAGAGATTGATTAATCAAACTATGGAACATTTGTTGAATAGAACATTATGTAGCCACTGGAAATGTTTATCAAGACTTTATAATAATGTGGCAGAGGGGATGTGCCTATGTTCTAACAGTAGGTGAAAAAAGCAGAATACAAATCATATCTTACCTCTGTCACAACTTTTAGATTACCTGGAAGTACCATTAGCAGTGGTCGCCTAAATGGGACTCAGGGTGATGGATGATGCATCCAGGAAGCTCATCCCTTTGGTTCTTAAGGACCTTCAGCCTTCTAGAACCTTCTATTAGAATGTACCTTCTCTGAGAACAGGGGTGTGCTGGAGCCAGCCCCTGCTAATTTGTGTGAGTGGAGTGTAGACATCTTCCAGTTCTGCTGCCCTTGACCTTATGTTGGTAACTAGAAGCTGGCCACAGGGTGGGTAGTTAAGGCAGGAAAATTGGCAAACGCTACAAATCAGGGTGGTCCGCTCCTGCTGTCTTCTGCCAGAGCCTGTTGTCGAACATCTCCCAGCCCACGGAGCTGCTGGGTAGGAGGCTGGGGTGGCAGGCACGTCTATTCATGAGTGCTTGGAGCCTCTCCATTTCGTAAATGAGACTGAGACGAGGTAGGGAAGGGACTTGCCCAAGGTCACCCACTGCTTTAACAGAGAACAGGGTCTGAGGCTCCATCTTGTCCCTGTCACATGGTGAGCGTCTTTTTTTGGTATTTGCTTTTAGATGGTGATTTTAGACTGTTGGTGAGTGATTTGGGCCTTAAAGGCCAGCCCACTGATACTTGATGGTAACTGTCCAGTCTCTGCACCAGGCACAGCAAGTCACTCGTCTGTCCAACAGGCTGACGGCACCTTCTCACTTCCAGATGGCCAGTTCTTTGAGACCTGGGGCCATGAGTTACTTGCAGAGGGACCTGAAAAGTCACCTGGCCTGCCTGGCCCCTGTTGCTTGACCTCCCTTAGGTGTCACGAGGCCGGACCTGCTGGGGGCTGGGCGTTTCCCCTCGGAGTCGCTACCTCTTGGAGACCGTGTGTGCACAGCAGAGCAGGGCGGTGTCTGAGCAGCACTGTGGTCAGACTGGCGGCAGGTTCAGTGAATCACCTGTCTGGCGGGAGGAGACGGCAGAGGCCCAGGCCGGTGGGTCCCTTCCCAGCCTCTTGAGCTGTGGTGCTAACACTTGGGAGGCCATAAATCTTTTAAAAACACATTTTGGCCCAGAGCTTTTTTTCCCCTTTAATTTTTGAAATGGCGTAATTTTAAAGGCAATTTGATTCAGATGTTTTTCATTGCTTTTCACTGAAACTGCCTAAATGCTGTTGTATTTTCCTCTGCAACAGTGGGTTTTCTTTCCAAAAATATTTCTGAACCTGTCTGTGTGCCTTAGCTGAGCACCAGGGACCCAGCTCCTCCAGGCCTCTGGGGCTGGGACGATCGGAAAGTCTGGAGCCATAAAACTTGGAACCAAGTCTTGGTCTGAGAGCTTTGCTCAGTCCTTGAGGTCAGAGTGCCAGACGGGCTTTAGAAACCCCGTGAGGCGCCCACAGTGACAGCACCTTACTGTCGTGGAGCGCCCTCTATGTGCTGGGCCTGGGTCCTCCCCGTGTGGTCTCCCACCAGCAGCTGCAGCAGCATCCCTGGGAGTTGGGCCCCCCCACCCCAAGGCTTCCAAGAGCACTCCTTCCGGGAGTGGGGCCCAGGAAGTTGCGCGGATTCTGATGCCCTCGTAAGTGTTGGGCCCTCCGCGTTCTAGCTGCATGAGGCAGGGCGAGACTTGCCATACCTAAAGTGGGAATCACATGCAGAGCTGCTAGGGGACAATTACGGGAGATAGCATGTGCTCAGGCTGGCCTGGCACAGGACACCTCGCGGGGGGGTGGCTGCCCCCGCTGCTGCTCTTCTCCCAGGCGGTCCAGAGAAGCAGTAAGAAACAGCTCAGACTCTGGAGCCACACCACAGGGGTTAGGCCCCAATCTGCTGACCTTGGGCACGTCCGAGCCTCCGTTTCTACATCTGCAAAATGGACACAGTAATGATCCCTACCTCACAGTGTCGTAAGAATTACTTGAGGCGGCAATGTAAAGTGGCAGGCTCTAAGTTAGCTCTGTGTGAGGCCCAGGTTAAGTCTCTGCTTTATGAACCATTGCTAGTTTTCCTTTTCCAGGCCCTGGAGGCTCTGCCTGGCTTAGAAAGTCTTCCCTTCACTGGTGACTCTTGCTGGTTGACTTGTTGAGGCTGGACAGGGGTAGGAAGACCAGATTTCTGCTGTCTTCCTCCTCGAGAGTGGTGGAGGGAGCCCTGGGCTGGAGATCGGACCTGAGTCGCTGTCCTGCTTTGCTTCACTACCGCAGGCTGTCCTGGGTAGGTGACCTGAGTGGGTCCCTGGCCTTGCTCACTCAGCCTTCACTCCTGTACGCCAGAGGGTGGGATCAGACCAGAGGTTGCCGAACGCATCAGCAGCCCCTGAGACAGCTGTAATAAATGCAGATCCCCAGGCCATCCCCCAGCCGGGGCCTGGGCGTGGGTATGTTTACACGGGTTGCAGTTGGTCCAAGGCAGGGAGTGCATCCCTGGAGGGGGCGCGCTAACTGGGTGCAGCTGGTTTGTACTGGCCGGGCGGTGACCTGCTTGTCCACCAGGCTTGAGTACTGGGTGACTCTCGGCACTTGGCTCCTTGCTTCGGGGGGCTTCTGTGCCCCCACTGCCCTGGCCACCCCGTCATTTTGTCTGCTGGCCCTGCTGGCTTCTCCGAAAGTTTCTTCCAGGCACGTTTTTACGCAGTGGTGAGGCATCCCTGTCAGTCTTGGAATACTGCGTAAATACCAGGGTCTGTAAACGAGTCAGGTGGTGAGCATTCTCGCTGAGGTGCCAGAGTGAGGAAATGTACCCAAGTCCGCTGGACCTTACTGTGCCCTGTCACTGATAAATGCCTCTGAGTCCCCGGTGTCTTTGCCCTCCCCCCGTCTCTGGGCCATCCCCCTAGGACGCCCTCTGGGCAGGGCATTGTTCACCCCCAGCAAGGCAGATACCCAATAAATGAATGGGCAGGGAGGGGAGTCTGACACTGTCATGCCAGTGGGCTGGTGTGGCCTGCTGCCCCTGAGGTTCCCAAGGGCCAGGGTCATTCGGGCCCCGGCTCCCCTCCTGAGGCCCTCTGCAGCTTGCCAAGCGGACCAGCCTCCCTGGCCTACCCGAATGGCTCCTCTGGGGCCGCACACTTTCGCCCTGAGCTAGAGGATGCGCTCAGGTGTGACTAAGTGGGCAATTATTCTTATTTAAGTGATTTTCAGGACGGCTGTTGTCGCTGCTACTGAGTTTGTTTTAATGGCCCGGCCACATGGAACAGCCAGTTCCCATCAGGCTTTATCTAAGAGCAGAGCTCAGTCCTCCCCGACAGCTCCGCGCACTCAGGAAACGGGATGCAGTGCGACCACCCGGGTGTTTTCCGGGGTGGAAGTGGGGGGCTCTGAATGACTTAACGACGCCCGGGCCGGTGAGGTCTCAAGTGCCAGGGCTGTGCTGGAGGGTCGGGGCACGTGGGGCCGAGGGGAGGGTTGGAGACTCCTTGCGGCCCACAGGGAATATGGTAGGAAGGAACTGGGCTATTCTTAGCTCCCCACTGTTAGCTGTGTGCTCTGGAGCAAGCCAGCTCACTTTTCTCAAGTGCGTAGAGTGGAGATGGTCATGGGCACTACACCTGGCTCTGGGGAGCTGAAATGGGCGAGTGTTTAGAGAGTGGCCATCAGAGGGTCTGTGTAGTGATGAAGTACACGTTAGCGACACCAATCTGAATGCCCATTCCTCTTGCGTTTTGTGGCCTCACGCCACCCTGAGACCTCATGCTCTGAAGGCCTTTCTGAACGTCACTCAAAATAGCTGCCATCCAGGGGCGCCTGGGTGGCTCAGTCGGTGGAGCATCCGACTCTTGGTTTCGGCTCATGTCGGGATCTCGGGGTCGGGAGATCAAGCCCCGGGTCAGGAGATCGAGCCCCACATCGGGCTCCGTGCTCAGTGGGGAGTCTGCTGGAGATTCTTTCTCTCCCTCTCTGAAGATAAATAAATTACAAACAAACAAACCAGCTGCCATCCAAATCGGAGCAGATGCCCCATTGGCCCCAACACAGCAGCCCCTGCCCCGCCTCGGCTCAGCGTTCAAGGCCCAGCCCCGGGTCTGTGCCCTGGGAGCCTTCCGCCGGGCCACCTGGCCTCTCCCCGTTGGTTACAGAGGCCGGAGCACACACATTTCCACTTCAGATCTGCCTTGTGTGTTTCTGTCTGGCTCATGTGAGCTGGTGAGCTCTGCCCACAGGGACTAGAAGCCCCCGAGGGCCGTCCTGGTGGCTCGGGCTCGTTTCCTCCCCTTCCCCTTCCGCCTGGCAGACATGGCCTCGCGTCTTGGGGTTCGTTGTGCGTGTTTAACTGTTGCAGAGTTACAGAACGGGGAGAAGCCTGAGAGATCATCTAGTTCAAATCTGTTCATTTTACAGATGTGGAAGCCAAGGTCCAGAGACCTGAGGCACCCAGGGTCATGCGATGACACCCCTGGGACCGGAAACCGATTGGGCAGGAATTGCCCGTGGGATGGGACACAGCTGCTCCTGGCCCTGCCCCTGTCCTGTCCCAAACCCCAGCTTCCCGAATTGATGGTGTTTATGTTGGAAACATTTTTCTGACGTTTGGTTCTGTCAAAACTAATTTTAGCATTTCTAAAGCTTGGTAAAAAATACAGTCTCATTACTTTGATGTCAGTGCATAGTTTACTATTAGTATATTCTGGGGTTTATCATTTTAGTCATGTTTAACACGGCTGCACCAGGCATGCACTATTAAATCTGGCTTATTTTACATTCCTGTCCGGAATTATTTATTTGTAACAATTTCCTCTCTATCAAAAGACACAGCTAATGCTGTGTTTTAATGTGTTATTTACACACAAAATAACCTATTTACAACTCAGTGTGCGCCGGAGGGAGAATGGATGGGCCCCAGTTTCCTGCGTTCTGTTATATCAGAGTTTAACAATCTGGTTTGCTAATAGAACCATTTATCATTGGTGTGGGGAGATAATTTATTTTATGTTTGTGGCCAGGTCTTACCGCCTCTGATCTTGGGAACATTTTGAAGATAATGAAGTCAGGCCTGGTGTTCGGGGTGGAAGCGGGGTTCCCGAAAGAGGAAGGAGACCCTTGGCCTACCAGAGGTGGCCTGGGTGCCTCTGCGTTCCCTGAGCTTGTGAGTGCATCCTGCAGATGGTTCCGGAACACCAGTCTGAGATGGGGTGATGCGGAAACCCTGTTTCTGCCCTTCAGGAGCTCCCAGTTGAAGGCATCGGGGGACAGAGAACAGAGCACTATGGGGGACACTCGGGAGATGGTGACAGATCCTGCCCAGGAAGCTTCATGGGGAGGCAGCTTTGGACCTGGGCATTGAAGGATGTGCAGGGTTTCACCAGGTGAAAAGAGGCAAGGGTGGGCGGGAGGGGCAGCAGAATGGCCTGGTGGGAGTGCAGGGGCTTGGGGAGGCAGCATTTGGCTTACGTAGCTCTAGGGTGGGCCTGAGAGGGGCTGCTGCCTCAGTGGCCGGTGGGGTATCTAGACTCTCCCCTCGCCCCCAAGCCTCAGGGAACCAGTCACAGAGGTTTAAGGCAGACCCCTGCCACGTCAGATTCTCAGTGTCCACTCGAGAGGGCTACCTGCAGTGAGAGAGGTCTTGGGTGGAGAGACCAGACACAAGGAGTCCAGGGAGGGGTCCCTGGGTCTGGCGGCCAGGTATGGCAGGATGGACAGTGGCATCTGGGACCAGTGGAACGAGGGAAGGACTGCTCGGGAGTGAGGCCTGGGGGTGTCTGGGGCTCCTGCGTGGATGCGTGGCCACTCGACCACACAGGCTGAGGTCCTGTGGCTCTGTTGGAGCCTCTTTAAGTCCACATTGATGGGCTAGGAGGCCAAACAGTGCCTCTGAATGAACTCCTGCCCTCGAAGAAGCCTGTGCCAGCACCAGAGGGGGCAGGTAGGAGTGAGGGAGGGGAGGCATCTGAGAAGCAGGAGCCCTAGTCTTTGTCCCCGGGAGCTGTGGTCCCATGGAGAAACCACGCGCCCCCACTCGTGATACAGCTGTGGCCGTTACCTGAGGCCTGGAGTGATCAAAATACTTCAGGGAAGGAGTGGGACATGAAAAGGCTCTGATGTCTGAGTAAGGCCCTGGTAGGTCCACGGCCCGCAGCCGTGTGGCCTCTCTGACCCAGGGGCCTACAGGGAGCAGCTGCACACTCAGATCACATGGTTGGGGAGAGGTTACCACAGTGGCGCTCTGGAGTGTGGCAGGGCTTAGGGCAAGCCACGGGGAATGGCGCATGGAACAACCAGCTCCGGGGGTGGCCAGCATGATCTGGGGGCCGAGGCTCAGAGTTGGACGGACAAGGTTCCAATCCTTGCGCTGCCACATCCTGGTTGCGTATCCTTTGCTGATCTGAACCCCAGTGTCTTCACCTTAAAAGTGGACAAAATACTTCTCTTTTGAGGGCTAGGATTACAGATAAGCAACGTGAGGTGCTAGGATAGTACCTGGCATATGGTGAGCATTCTGTATCTAGTAGTGGGTGCTTTCAGTATTATTGCTATTGCTGTTATTTTGATTATTCTAGAACTATCTCTGAGAGTAGCACATAGGCATCCAATAAATATTTGAGAGTGAGTGAATGAATGAATGAATGAATGCACAGGTATCTGAGCAGAATCTTCACAAGGAATAGCCACTTGCCCATGATGTACAAGGGGGATCAGCCTTCTAGCCCGAGGAGCGGCATGTGCAAAGGCCCTGGGAGCTGAGAATGGCCTTGTCAGCCCCTTGGGGAAGGAAGGACTCCCTTTGCTCTTCAGCCCCCCAGCACAAGCTGCTGTCCTGGGACTGGGAAGCCCCGTGATACCGTATTCAGAGGCCCCTCCTGGGTCTGTGTTCTGTGGAGGCTGGAGGTCCAACCCAGGCCAGCTCTGGGTGCACGTGGCTTGTTTAGACCCTGCTCCAGGTTCAGCTGGTCTCTCCTCTTGGGTAGGCAGGGAGGAGGAGGCTGGAGGGGCTCTGTCTTGAGACACTGCCCTTGGCTCTGACCCTGAGACTGGCCTGGCTGGCCCTGCTCCCCATGGGCATGGATTGCCAGCTCGTGTTTGTGGGGACCGGAGAGTCTGAAACCCTCACACCAGGTAGCAAGGCCTCTGGTCTGAGGAGGGCCATTTCTGTGTCTGGTTTCCATCCCATTTTGAGTAGTGACCTTTGAGAGGAGTGTTTGGGTTTTGTGTGGGGTTGGGCAGAGGACACCAGGCGTAGGCTTTACAGCTTCCTCAATCCCTGCCATCGTGGACTTTCCTTCATTTCCACGATGGCAGTGCCTGAAATTCACCCGTTAGCTGTCACCTTGCCTGCAGGTTTGTGCAGAGGCTGTGTTGTTCTAGATGCCTCTGTGTGGCCTGGGTTACCAGGCCCCAGGCCCCTGCCCAGTGACACCGTGAGGGCACTGACGTCCCTGGGGCTACGCACGGGAGAAGGGTCAGAAAGGGAGGAGCCAATTGCCCAAGACACACATTGCTCCCTCTGCAAGTTCTGAGGCTGGACGCAGGTGGGACCTTTGTCCCATTTGTGGTCCCCAGAGTCGACACACTGGTCACATCTCCCCTGGCTCTGTTGGTGACAGGGAAGGCAACAGGTGAGGCCCACAAGCAGGGGTTCACGTCCAGGTACGAACACGGGCTGCTCTCACCTCCCTCTGTGAAATGAGGGTGATGAAGCCCCTCTGGCCAGCAGCGTAGGGCATGAAGGTCTGCCGCCCATGTGGGTGACAGACTCCTGGCGTCACCTGCCTGAGAGGGCCTGGCAGCTCCTGGCCATATTGTCAGCGACCAGAGCAGTGCAGGACTCCCCAGCCGCCCATACCAGCGCCAACGTGCCAGGCCCTAGCTTCCCCAGCTCCAGGCCCTGGATGGGATGGAGAAGAGGAGGAAGAGAGGAAGACAGTGATCCACACTTAGGGACGGACCCAAGAGAACTGGAAACATAGCCCACACCAAAACCTGTATACACATGTTCACAGCGACGCGATTCAGAATAGCCCCTGAATGGAAATAACCCAGAAGTCCATTAGCTGGCTAATGGATGAACAAAATGCAGGATGTTTGCATATGGAATATTATTCAGCCATAAAAAGGAACACAGTACTGAATTGTGCTTCAACATGTATGAACCTCGATGACATTAGGCTCCGTGAAAGCAGGCAGACACAGAGGGCCGTATATCATAGGACTCCGTTTAGTTGAACCGTCCCAAACAGGCAAATCTATAGAGGTGGGAAGTAGAGGGGAGGAGGGACTCGGAGTGACTGCTAATGCATGTGGAGTTCTTTTTTGGGTGATGAAATGTTCTGGAATTAGACTGTGGTGATGGTTGCGCAACCCTGTGAATATAGTAAAAACCACTGAATTGTATACTTTCGAAGGGTGAATTTTATGGTATGTGAATTATATCTCCATTTTAAAAAGGAAAGAGGGAGGGAGGAAGGAAGGGGGAAGGAATGGAGGGAGGGAAGAGGGGAGGGAGGAAGTTAGGACGAGGGGCCATCCCGGCCGAGGCCTGCAACCCCAGCATGAGTCCTCAGGCTGCATGAGCCACACTGTCCCTCAGGGGACGACCCGGTTCCCTGGCCAATGAGCAGTCTCCTTAGCCAATTCTATAGGCTCCAGAAACTCTAAAAATAATTGGAGTGGAAGGAGGGTGTTTAATGACAAAGTAAATAATTACATTAAGGGTGTGAGTTTGGAGGGAGCAGAGTAAATCACTTTAGAAAGAGCACAAGCCTCCAGCTAACTTCCAGTCCTTTATCACCAGATCCCATCCTCCCTCGGACTCTGAATAATTAATTGTGGCAGGCATTGTGGGCCCAGCCGCAGCAGGGGCTGCTGGGGTCAGGCAGGGCCGGGAGAGATGGCCAGCCGGCAAGCCATGGTGCCCCACCAGCCCCACCTGCTACTCCAGGTCCCTGTCCCACTGGAAATCAGATGTTTTGCTGGGAAGGGCCAGGGCTCAGGGGTCGGTGATGCCCCTCAGCTGAAGAGGGCCAGATTTTTCTGTGCTTCTGAGAAGGAAGAGCTTCAGGGGGCCATGTGGCCCACTGAGGCCCAAAGAGGGAACGGTTAGCTAAGGCCACACAGTGAGCAGGTGACAGGTCTGGTAAGAAGCAGATCTGGGACACCCAAGCCAGGAAGCTCTACCAGCCCTGGGGCGGGCACCCGGATTGGGTGGGCCCCAGACAATCAGTGGTGTCCCCAGCCCATGAGGGATGATACAGGCCCTTTTCAGAGCAGTGTCGGCAGAAGGGGGTGCCAGGCAGGTTGTGGCTCCTGGGAAGTGGCATAGCTGGCCAGGGTTGGCACCATGAAGGGTGTGGTTGTCTGGTACACCCTCCTACCTTCTCTGTCCTGGCCCAGAGGCCCCAGTTTGCTCCTTCCCTCCACTGTCCTCTCTCCCTCGACCCCATGGCCTCACCCTGTCCTCAGCGAGTCCCAACCCATGGCTCTGGGGGCCCCTTTTCCTCTCCCCAAGCTTCTGCCCATCCTCAGGTCGGCTCTCAGCCAGAGGCTGTGGAGGTTGGGCAGGCAGCCAGACTTAATTTAGCTAAGCCCCAAGAGGGACATTTGTGATGTGTGAGGCTCTGGGAAGACAGCTGTACTTTGGCCAGAAAGGATGGCTCTTCTCTGATGGAAACCGTGTCAGGATGCTCAATTGCAAGGGACAGAAACCCACTCAGACCTTCCGAAACTGCATGGATCTCGTGGCCTCCCTAACTGGGCAGCCATAACCAGCTGAATTCGAGATTCCGATGATGCCTTTGGGACACTGGCTCCTTTTCGCCATGCTCTTGGTCAGCTTGCCCCTTGGTTGGCACGCAGGCAGCCTCTCCTCACAGGGTGGCGAGAGCTGCTGTGGGGGAATGTGGGCCTGGCACCCTGAGCTCTCATGGGGCAGGTCTCCTTCTAGGTGACTCTAGCAAAAGTCCAGGGCCTCTTCTCATTGCCCTGCCTTGGATCCCTTGCACCCTGTGACCCAGTCCCTGTGACCAGGCTATGTGCTCTTATGGACACCTGCCGGTATGGGGAGGGTCCGCCTCCCTGACCAGTAGGGACCATGCATGGGAGAATGGGCCCCATGTGATGCTGGGTAAGCCAAATAAAAATGTCCCCTTCACTTCAGCTAGTTGGCAGGAGGGGGGGACACTTTGGGGGCTCTGGGTGCCCATAGACACTTGCCAGTGAATGGAGTTAGAACTCTGGCTCTTCAGAAGCAGGGAGCACTCCTCTGGTCCTCCCTTCCCTGGACCTCCTCCTCTGGGTTGCATTTGGAGTGCCCAGGTCTCTCTCCCTTCCCTTCTTGTCCTTTTGAGCTCCCTATGGGGGAACATGAAGTGTTTTGAGAAGTACCAGGGGAGAGCCTTAGAGAAGTGACGGAAAGTTCTAGAGGTAGTGCCACTAAAGAGGGTTTCCTAAATAAGGAGAGACATATGGGAGAGGGCCCTGAGAAGGGACATGAACACTGGAAAGGGATGCAGGGTAGGGACCAGAGCACCTGCTTGAGAGGAGGCTTCACACAAAGGGGTAGGAGGAGAGATGCAGTTGGAAAGGGAGTTTTGAATGGCTGTGGGGAGCCTTGGACACACTGCAGGGGAATTTGGACTGTGGGCAGTAGGGAGCCATGAAAAGGCTTGGAGCAGGGGAGGGACATCTGGAATAAACTCACTCTTCTGCTAGTTTGACTTGCATCCTGTGACTTGAAGCATTCCATCCCCACCAACGAAATGCAGATGATTCCTGCGGGATTGCTCTGCTTTTCAGATGTTCCTCCCACCCTCCCCGCTTCCCTCTCTGCCACCCTGCCTCTCTTCCACCTTTACACGAATGTTTTTTGGGGCTTCGCATGTGCTGAGCAGCGTTCTAGCCACTAGAGGCCCTGGACTTTTGCTAGTCACCTGGAAGGAGACTCTTCTCCACGTGAGCTGTGTCAGACCCACGCTCACACACAGCAGCTCTGAGCAGGCAATACACAGTCCATTTCTTCTGGAACTGCGACAGGAAGTACCCGGAGAAGTGACCACGTTGTGAAGAATGTCGTCTGGGTTCTCTGGCGGGGAGACAGGGCTGGCCTGTGTTTCCCAGGGCTGTGAAAACCGCTGCCTCTGTCAGATGTACTGGGGAGGTAGAGTGGAAACCACTTGCTGGGGGAGGAGAGGCTGATGAGCTGGCCCTGGTCATCTCCATGCCACGGGGCAGGGCATCTCCCTGCCATCCCTGTGTGGGGAAGTCGGGATTGAACAGGTGCAGCTGGGGGGCAGCCCGTGGGGCGAGACACCGGGGCTGTGCGCGCTGTGGGCGCAGGGGCAGCTCCTTGGTCTGTCGCATGGGGCGGGCATACCCTCCCTGGTGGGGCTGAGCTCAGGACTGAGGCAGAGGCCCCGCCACAGAGCTGTCCTTGTGGGGGCTCTGGAAGGACCGACTCAGTACCAGCCTGGGGGACCCCTTCTCTCTGTTTCTGGGCCATCACCCCAGAGTGGGCCTCTGGGGCATTTCCAGCTCTTGGGGAGACCGTGGGGGAGTCCATCCTGGGGACATCACCCTTCCTAGTCCTTCAGGCTGTTGGGATCCCCTTTCCCCTGGCCCCATCCTTGACATGCAGTCTCTGTTCTCTCTCCCTGTCTCTGGAACGTTCCCTCCTGGGCCGTCCCACTCAGGTCTGGCCCAGCCAGGCGCTCTCCTCATCCCGGACCTGTCTGTGCATCCCGTCCTCCACTCTTGCACAGCGATGAGGGTGAGCATCCCCTGTCGGGGGGAGGCCGAAAGCCGTGGCCATTGTTCTTGCCGTAGATTGCTGGGCCTGAGTGAAGGTGTGGGAACACGTGGCCTTGTTCTGTTGGGGTCTCTGAACTCAGAGACACACGGGCCCCCATTCCTTGGCAGCCCCCACCCACCGGGAGCACTGGGAGGTCCTGAGGAGGCTGCCACCAGTCCGTGTGCGACATCTGGGAGTGTTCGGAAGTATGCTCGGCGTGCCGCGGAATGGAAGGCTCTGCCCCTCTGTCCTGTCGGTGCCTTCGAGTCACTAACGCTGACCAAATGTCCTGGCAGGGCCGTGGGTGGTCAGACATAGTTTCTGTGCATGTATCCCCAAGGAGGAATCAGAAGCTTCTGGGATCCTAAAAAAAAAAAAACAAAATGAAACGAAAAACAGAGTCAGCGTTTCCCTCTGCCCCGATTCTAGGAACTTCATTGCTTTGGGGCTGTGGAGAGGGCAAGAGCGGCCTTTGAACGTTTTTCCCAGAGGAGGTGGGGGTGGAGTGGGGACCACGGGGAGACGTGGCCCGCATGTCCTTGAGCTCCCCCGTCCCAGAACTGGCCCACCAGCTGCATACGCGGAACAGCCTGACCCGCTCAGCGGGGTTGGGTCTTGGGACGGAGAGAACCAAGCCCAGGGTCAGACTGAGACTCTTGGTCCTGCTTTTGCAAGAACTTCTCGGCTGGGTGGCTGCCTGGGGCAGATAGGCCCCCCCTTCCCAAGTGTGCTGGCTCATTCCCTTGTCCGTGGTCTTGTGTGCACGGATGCATCTGGGTCCTTCATCCTCAGGTGCCCCCTCCTCACCCTGGCGCCCACGGCGCCTTGCGTCTCTTGAGGACAGCCTCCTCCTCACCAGATCACCAGGCTGTGCCAGCCCCCCGGGGCCACCCCGTCCTGAGCAGAGAGTCACCCCCAGCCTCCCCGGCCCTCAGACTGTGCCCCTGATTTGAGGTTCCTTGCACACAGGGCATCCTAGTTACAATGCTTAGAGGCTCTACAGTGAGGATTCTAGCACACATGATCTATTTGAAGGGGTAAGGAGGGTCGGGGGAGGGGAGGTAGGAGAGGGCAGGCACCATAGCAAGCCAGCTACTACCAAGAACTCCTGCACTTTCACCCCAGGGGGAGACTCCAGGAGCCCGTGTGATCCATCCTGCCCAAGGGGCAAGAGAGCCAAGGTCTGAACACCACCAACCCCTGTCAGCCCTTGCTTGAGGGCTGCTCTGGCGCTTCTGGCCTGTTCAGTTGTCCAGCAAAGGGGGCTTTGGAAGCAGAGAAAACCCGCAGTCAGTCACCGGTGGTAGTGACTGGAAGTTGGGCGTGTGTGCACCGAAGTAGGAAGGGCGTGAGGGCATGAGCATCTGTTCTATGGAGACTGAGGTGGTGGATGCTCAAAGGGCGCACTTTCTGGGGGTTTAGGCATCCTTTTCTGTGTCCCTGTCTGGGTGTCAGTGTCCTACAAGGGGTACTTCCAAGGCCGAGGCAAACAACTTGACTGTTGTAAGACCTGAGCGCCTCCGTGGGAATGAGTTTATCAGATGCTGTGTTGAGAGAGTAGGTTTGATGGGGGAAGAGCACAGGAGGAAGGGAAAGAGGCTGCTGCTTAGAGAAAGGGCCAGAAACGTGCCCGAGGGACCCAAAGACCCCCCCGCCCTGCTGTGTCACCAGAGATAAGAGCCCTGTGTCCTGCCTTCTCAAGGACTGTCAGTGCCGGAAGTCCTGAGAACCAGGGACGGTTCTCCTCGCCTGGCCTTCTGGAATGGAGGAGACCCCAGACCCCAAGCCCCAGGAGTGAGCCTGATTTATAACCAGTCACTAAAAATATATACAGTGGAATGAAAGCTTCTGTTACTGAGCAGGCTCTCTCCGGCCGTTGTAAAGATAAGTAACGGCAGTTATAAGGCCACTTAAACCCTTACCTTTGGGGTATAGAGGGGTCTCTGCAGACAGTAAGTCTTTATCGGGAAGTGTTTACTCATAAAAAGCACGGCGAAGCCTGGGAGAGAAGGCATCTCAGCCATCGGGCCTTCTACCTTTGTGGAGCCGGGCCCCTTTGTAACGGGAGTCACAAATCACTGTGGCCCAAAGTTGGGGATGGGACAGAGTTAAACCTGATGGCCGCCCCCCGGGCCACCACCATCCACCCCAGTTCCCGTCCCCCATCGGTGGAGGGGACCGTCGTGGTGGGCGGTGGCTCCCCGGCACCACAGGCCGAGTACGAGTCCGAGCACCGGGCACGTGTGGCCCCCACCTGCCTCTCGGGTCACACAGGGCCCCTCGCCTTTGTGCGGCTCTCCCTCTGCCTGGGATGCCCTCCTCTGCTCTCCTACTGGGTTGGCTCCTGCCGGTACCTTCAGGGGCATTGACACCTGTTCCCCGAGACACCTGCCGCCATCCCAGTTCCAGTCCGGATAGGGGAGCAGAGCCACTGTGAGCGACACGGGACAAGGGTTGTGATGCCACCGGCCGCATCCAGCTGGGACATCTGGCTGGGGGAGCCCTGAAATCTCCCGAGGGCTGCGGCCTCTGCATCTGGTGCTGGGCCAAAGTCAGCGTAGGTCAGTGGGGTCTGCAGTAGGAGGGAAGGCCAGGTGTGACATGGGAGAGACTGTGGACAAACAGGAACCGGTGGGGACAATCGGAGTGTATGTTTGTCTCCCTCTGCTAGCTCCCAACCTCACGCTGGACGGAATACGGGGGAGCGGTGGTAGGAGCCTCTGCGGGAGCTATGCTTGCTCTAGGAGCTCCATGGGAGTTGGAGCCGTGGGGGCTGGAGGGGGCGGTCGGCTCCGCCCGCCTTGCTGGGCGAGCCACAGATTGGCCATGCAGGGCAGAGGCTGAGGGTGGCCCGCCTGCCGCCCTGCATAGAGGTTTCCCAGACTGTCTAGTCCCTTCAAAATTACCGAGGACCCCAAAGAACTTCTCTTTATGTGCGCTATCTCTATCAATATTTACGTTACTAGAAATTTAAGGTGAGAACACTTTTAAATGTTTTCATTTTTAATCCATTTAAAAATAACACCGGTAAGCCCCTCATTTTTATCAACAATAACTATTCTCCAAAATAAGAAAGTTAGGGAGAAGAATGGGATTGTGCTTTTGTAAATCTCTTTCATGTGTGGCTTAAGGGAAGGCAGCTGGATCCTCCTATCTGCTTCAGCGTTTGCGTATCTGTTGCAATATGTTGTTTGGCTTGAAATATGCGGAGAGGATCTGGCCTCCCATAAAACATACTTAGAAAAGGGAGGGATGTTTTCAAAGACTTTTCAGCTGATTGTAGATATTCTTCTTTGATACTATGCGGAACCTTGACACAGGGTTGTTTCTTAAAGTTACTTGCAACAGGAAATCCCAAACACTATCAAAGACTTTTCCGTTTTCTGTTTGTTAAGATCCACTGGTCTGTCTTGCACTTTGAATGGCTTTTTTTTTTTTTTTTTTACCCTGGCATTATTTTGTGTCATCGTTTGGAAATATTGGCTTCTGTCTTTGGGAACCATTGGCTCACGGAGTGGACAGCACTGTGAAAGAATGAGGGAGAAAGACTGATCACGGCTTGGTGTGTAATGAAAACACTGTGACTGTCCCCCTTGCCTTGAAAGAGGACCATGCTTCACCCCATCCTTCCTCCAGACCTTGAGGATTTCAGCTATGGTCAACCCGAACCTGGAACCACACCAGGAAGGGAGTTCTTGGCAATGACGTGTCTGCTTAACCACATTACCATGGTACAAAGCCACCCCAACACCTCCACGGGGGTCTCTCCCTGAAGCCCCCTCACCCCTTGGTCCCACCTGCCCTCTGGCTGCATTTTCTCTCTTCCCCTTCCTTGACGGAGCTGTCTCTGCTCTCTGTCTACAAGCCGCACCCCTCAGGACCGTGCCTGTCCCTTCATCCTGATGGCTTCGTGAGGTCCCCATGCTGCTCGGTCCCCATGCTGCTGACTCCCCATGCTGCTCGGTCCCCATGCTGCTGAGTCCCCATGCTGCTCGGTCCCCATGCTGCTGAGTCCCCATGCTGCTCGGTCCAGTGGGTAGTCTTCATGCCTCCTTTTATGGACTCACCAGTGCTTGGTCTCACGCCCCCGGTCCTCTCCTTCCCTGGTTTATGGATGCCATTCGTCCCTGCGTGGTCAACTGCCCCCGCCCTTCTCCCGTGGCCCAGAGTCCCAGGGGTCTGTCCTCCACCACAGGCCACCTCCATTTCAGTGTGGGGTCCCACCTTGTTAGCTGTCTCTGCCCCATGACTCTCACACTCAGACCCACTTATCCAGTGGCCCGCCTGTCATCGCACTGCTGGATGCATAATGGTTCCCTCTCGCCCACCTCCAGACCCACAGCCCCCCTGCCCCAACCTCCAAGCGGACAGCATCATCAGCCCCCCACTTATATATGACAGAAACTTAAGGGACCTGTGTCCCCACAAGGTCCAAGATTCAGGGTGCCACGGGACCTACGATGGATGCACCTTCCTTTTTTTTTATGATGAGATTTTTAATTTTAATTTTTTATTTAAATTCAGTTATTTAACACTATAGTGTATTATTAGTTTCAGAGGTAGAGGTCAGTGGTTCATCAGTTGTAATGACACGCAGTGCTCATTATATCCCATTAATGCCCTCCTTCATGCCCATCACCCAGTTACCCCATCCTCCCCACTCCCTTCCCCGCCAGCAGCCCTCAGTTGGTGTACTAGAGTTAAGAGTCCCTTATGGTTTGTCTCCCCCTCTGGTTTCGTCTTGTTTCATTTTTCCCTCCCTTCCCCTATGATCCTCTCTCTCGTTTCTTAATTTCCACATATGAGTGAAACCATATGATAATTGTCTTTCTCTGATTGACTTATTTCACTTAGCATAATATCCTCTAGTTCTAGCCATGTCATTGCAAATGGCAAGATTTCATTTTTTTGTTGGCTGAGTAGTGTTCTATTGTATATATGAACTATATCTTCCTTATCCATTCGTCTGTCAGTGCACATCTGGGCTCTTTCCATAGTCTGGCTATTGTGGACATCGCTGCTATAAACATTGGGGTGCAGGTGCCCCTTCGGACCCCTACATTTGTATCTTTGGGGTAAATGCCCAGCAGTGCAGTTGCTGGTTCATAGGGTAGCTCTATTTTCAACTTCTTGAGGAACCTTCATTTTGATTTCCAGAGTGACTGCACCAGCTTGCATTCCCACCAGCGGTGTAAGAGGGTTCCCCTTTCTCCATGGATGCACCTTCCTAAAGCCTTCGTGCCCCCCTGTTATACACGAGACCCAGAGGTGACCCCCATGGGGTCACCATGAGCAAGGAGGGGGGACTAGAATCTGACAGAGGTCTGGGTTCAAACCCATGCTCCTCCCCTGCCCTGTGCCTCCTCAGGTATCCTGCCCTTGATTCAAATGACCCCTTGAGAGGTCAGAGCTGCTTTGCCCTAGGACCCAACCCCTTGCAAAAAGGTGGTAGTAAGAGCCAGAAAAACTGCAAAGAGCCCCAGCATCCATCCCTTTGGGGGTGGCAGTGCCTTCTAAGCCTGGGATGGTGGTGGAGGTTGACAGCACCTTCCCTGGGACTGACAGGTCTGAGCCTGACCGGAGAGTTAGTTGCCATTTGGTACATCCAGGACTAGTTTTTGTTTTTGTTTTTTTTCCCTTCTATCCAAGAAGAAATCTCTAAGAAGAAAACAGATCTGCCTCCCTAAGCAGTCCCTGGGGAGGAGCATGTAGGGGCCATAGGCCCAAAGCAGAGATAAGGGTGTGTGCTGACCTTTTCAGCTGGCTAGGCCCTCTACCCCTGCTGGATGTGTCAGGCGTTTAGTGCAAAGCCAAGAGCTGGGCCAGGTCCTGGCACTGCTATCTGCTTCCAGAGTTGGGGCTCTGCAGATAGGAGCAGGAGAGTCTCCTGCTGCAAGACCAACATGATCTGTTAACATGCACGCCCGGCTCTCCTTGCTCCCCCGGCTCCCTCCCCGCACCCCCAACCCAAGCACAAAGCACTTCTGAGCCTCCTGAGTTTGTCTGGCTCCCAGCAAGTCTCTGCAGGGGACCTCTCCCACCCCACCCCCATATTTTCCTCTAGGCCCTCTGCCTCTAAATCCCAAGGCTCCTTCTGGGCCAAATTGAATTAGTCAATTCTGTTTAATTCAAAAAGCATTTGGATGTTTATGGAAGGCCTACTGGTTAGCATGTTGCCAAGGCCACCCGGCTATTAAGTGGTTCAGCCAGGACTTGAACTTGAGTCTGTCTGAGCCCTGAGTGTAGGCGCCTCTTCCTTCGTGGTGCTGCCTCCTCCTCCGTCTTCTGCTGATAACTTGCTTATCTGGAGTAGCCAGAACTCCCCGCCTTCTTTAACTTATACCCACTTCCAGTTGATGTGCTGGGAAGACCTGTACGTCCGTTAGAATTGTTTCTAAGCCAAGAATCCAGGGGCACCGGGGAAGGGCTCAAGAGGCTCTTCTATGGACGAATTATACACTGCTTGGTGCAGGGCCTCTGAGGTGGAGGTTGGGGCCCAGGGGCTGCTTGTCCCTTTCTGGGCTACAGTTGGTAGAGATTGCCTAGCTGGTGAGTGACCTCCAAGGGGGGTGAGATTTGCACCACACTTTGAAAGTACCAATAGTAGATGATGCTGAGTCATAGAATGCGGGTCATCGAGACTGCTTTTGTAGTGCCTGTCCACCCCTTCTTTTCTTCTGCCTCTGCCATTCTTCTACCAGCTGTCCTGATGGCAGGGACATAGACTCCTTTGCCATGAGACTTGGTCTCAAGAATAGTAAATCTTAGGGACTCTGAGACCAGCCTTTTCTTCATCCAGTTGCAAGTACTGACCCGTAATTGTGCCAGTCACCGTGCAAATACCTCACCATCCAAGCCCCCAGGAGCCCACCAGCCAGGAGGAGGGACTGACAGGCACGTGGTTAGGATCTCAGTATGGTTAAAGACTTTGAGAGAGGCCTGCTGTAGGTGCTTCTTCCTGTCCCCAAGAGAGGAGAGACAGGGAAGGCTTCCTGGAGGAGGCATGCCTGGGGCTTGTGTCTTGTGGGATGAATAGGAGTTCGTTAGGCAGAAAAATGCGGCATCGAGACGAGAACTTGAGCATAAGCAGAGGGAAGGGTGGCGGCTGAGATGCTGTGAATCTTAGCAGTGCTGAATGTTTTGCTGGAGGAAACCTCCTCCAGCGGCTTCTCCTGAAGCATCCCACCCTTGAAAGACTGGGGTTGACAGAGGCAGGCGAAAGAAAGATCTAGGCCGGTCCCTTATGCCTTCTGTCTGATTTCCTCAGCTGAGTTTACTGCGTTCCCTCTGGCTCCCTGAGAATCAGGACAGTGGAATGCGGGTGGGTTTTGGAAGTTTCTCTTTCTCTTACCCACTCTCTGCCCAGGCGCAGGAGGGAGCGCCTGCTCTCTCCTCTCGTGTGAGCTCTCAGCTGTTACCCTCATAGTTGCTGAATTCACAGTGGCCCAGCTCTGGGGCCCTGGGTAGGGGGACTGTGAGCTTTCCTTCCAGTTGGACGCCCTGGAAGCCCGAGAGGGTTAAACCACCAAGCCAGCTGGTGAGCATTAGTCCCCTTCTCCAGGCGCTAACGTCAGAGGCTGAGCAGGAGACGAGGAGCTGGTGGCAAGAGGAGGCAGAGGGCTGCCTCGAGGCTCTCCCGGGTGGGCTCCCCACCCCGGCAACCCCCAGGTAGGCCGGCTGTGGACACGGGGGCCTCAGGAGGACACGCGGAGAAGGCCCCCCGCCCCGGGCCAGCAGGCGGACATGAAGGGTGTGAGGGCCCGTGTCTCTCTCTGTGAGAGTTCTTGTGCAGTGGCAGAAACTTCAGTGGAAAGGAAAGGGTGTGCGTTCTGGGGAGGGGCGCTCTCCTTATGGGGGTGGGGTGGGGACTGACTTCCTTAAACAGCTGCTCGAGTGTCCCGTCAGCAGAGCGGCAGGCAGGATGGGCCTCCCTGTAGCTTCTGGAGCCCCAAGGAGCTGCTCCGTCCTAGCCCTGCACACCTCAGGGCTGTGTGCAGCCCTGAGTGGCCAGGGGAGCCACTCGCCGAGGTGGCTTCAGTACATGTTTACTCGGTCTGCCTGGGGCCAAGAGGCCTCTCAAAGGGGTTGCCATATGCCGACTCAGTGACTAGTGTGTGGCCTCCCCGTGGTTTCAGACGCCTCGCCAAGACCCGGGAGCACCCCGCCTCCCCCTGGGGAAATGGGAAAAGTGTGTGCGCTCCTTCCTAACTGGCAGCCTGTCTTGGTGTGGCCTGCCCAGCCTGCTGCTGCCTGGATGTGACAGGGATGCATTTCCCGGGGGCGTCTGTGCAGGGGAAGTTCTGCGGGTTGCATGGCTTGCGGAGGTGCGGCCGGCCCAGTGGTTAACTGGCTCCTGGACTTCGGGGATCGCATTTACTAGGCCTGGTATGTGATGTGTTTTCCTATTTTGACTGCATCTGGGGAGAAAAATATCCAAATTAGGTGTGGGCCTGTGGCTCAGCCAAGCGGCATCCTGAGTGGCCTTCTACCGTGGGAGAAACGAGTAGATCCGACAGGCGTTTTGGGTGACCGGGTGGGAATCTCAGCATGGCCTGGGCCATCACACCCACAGAGGAGCACTCGGTGGGGTGTCCAGCGGCTGGGCCCGTCCGACTGCCAGCCTCACTGTGGTGGGATCAGCCTGGACGCCGGGCTGAGGGCCGGACATGACGAGGAGGAGGGGAAAGTCCGGGTAGTTCCGGAGGGGATGTGCACGCTCAGTGGGCAGCCTGACCCCAGGCAGTCTGGCCCATCCCCGCCCCAACTCTTCCTCCTTCATTAAGTGGAGGGAAGGCTGACTTAGACTCTTAACAGCTACTTGGGAAAGACCCTTTTTCTGCTTTACCCCAATTGTCCCTTTACAAGGCTACTTCAATCTGCGCCATGACTCCCAGAGGGAGATGCAATTCCATTTTACCGGTGGGGAAGCTGAGGCACTTCCTGTCTGGTGACCTGTCCAGGACCGCCCAGCTGGACAGCAGAGGCGCCCCTGGGTGCCCGGTGGCTGTTCTTGGGCTTCGACTCCACAGGGCAGGTGAGAGAATGGCCTCAGGGAATCGAGCTGCTGGTTGACCTGGCTTTGCTGTATCCCACCCCTTCAGCCTGGAGAGGCGGCTGCTGTGGCTAAGGCCCAGCTTAGTTCATATTCCCACTCCGCCCCTGACCAGCTGGATGGGACGTGGAGCAAGTGGTGTTGCCTCTCGGGGCCTCAGTGTGGTGGGTGAGGGTAGCCTTCCAGAATGCCACTGGGCCCCGCACGTGCCATGGATGCAGCACCCTGCACACCGTAGGTGCTCTAGAACCGCAGGATTGTGGCTACGGTTCAAGGCACATGGACAAAATGGCCCTTTGGAAGCATGTTGGTATGCTTTTGGGTAGGCCTCAGGACTTCAGAACCCTTGCGTCCTCCCAACTCCTGAACCTCGTTTCTATCATGAGGAACCCCCCCCCCGGCCCCCGTGCACACTTGGATGAATTGGATGAATGCAGCAAAGCACAGGGAACTTTCTCACATTCTTCTCTGCTTCCACGTCACATCATTTCCATGTTAGCTTGTCTTTCCAGTTCTTTCTTTCTAGGCAAAAATTTCTTTTTCAGTGTTAGGTTCAAATGAGGCAATTAAAGAGCAAAACCCAAACAAAACAAGAGAAGCAACTCCCTGGGCTTTTAGAATTCAGAGCTTCCGAAGAAATGGTACTAATGCAACCAAAATGGCTAATTTCCTGTTTGGCTTTATTTTTAATACACTCCAAACCCATCTTCCGCCTCTCACCCCCCCTCTTCTGCAGGTACCCCCACACTTGCCCCTTGCCCCAGAGGGCATCTCCATGGAGTGGTCTAGGAGTGGCAGGTCGAAAGGGTGTTGTGGGAGCCACCTGGCCAGGTGTACTCAGTCCGCAGTGAGAGGCAGGTGAAGGGCGGGCAGGTGGTCCTCCCAGGAGGGACCCCCGCCTGCCCCCGCTGGCGGCTTCGTGTTTCCAAGGTGAGGCAGCTTTTGACATGAGGCAGGCTGCACACCATCTTCGGTATGCCGTTTGGTCCCTGGACTTAATGAGTTCTGCAGGGACGCTCCGCTGTAGCTAAAGATCATTTACCTGAATTGCTTTTTAATTTCTGCCGGGGGAAGCTGCCCCTGGCGCGGTGTAATTACATTATAATTTACAGCAATCCCAAATCTATAAATTTAGCCATACTGTGGGGGGAAGGGACGGGAGCTGTGTGGGGGCTGGAGGAGAGTGGAGCCCCCCGTCATTAAATTAACCTCCATCTCTGGGTGCAGTTTCCAGTCACTGGACAAGCGGGAAGAGGTAGAGAGGGACACCTCTTGCCCAGTAGATGCTGACGTTTGCTTTAACACCAAGGAGTGTTTGGTCATGAGCTGGCTTCCGGAAGAGACTCGTGTGTAACCTAAATCCCCTCTGATCTGCCGGCTTGTAGCAGTTTTGCTGTGGGACTTGGGGAGCACACCAAAGTGGGTGGCCTGGGGACGGCAGCGTAACACCTGGCATTGGGAGGCAGGGCACAGAACGCTTCACGGATTCTCTTACCAGAAGGCCTCCCTTCCCTGCTCCCTGTCACCCCCCTACCACCGCTGTGGGCTCTGGAGAGGAGACACAGGCCCCAGGACAGAGCCTAGGGAGTGTCGGGGGTTAACTGGCTGGCTGGGAGCTTGGTGAGTGCATGGAAGCAGAGCCCCACGGCAGGGAGGGAGAGGGCCGTGCCAGTGGTGCAGGCTGAGGAGGACCTTCCTCTCCGGACCCACCTTGTCAAGACCCACCGTCTGCCCCCACGTGAGGATTTACACATGCAGTGGCCCTTCGCTTTCCACGTTGCTATAGAATTCGCCCCATTCCTATGAAAACCCCATACAGGTGAAAACATCCCTATCTTCTGTGCACAAAGGCAGTTAGTTAACTAATGGAATTCTGTGGTAAATTAACTTTATAATAATAAAGAAAAAATAGGCTTTTCTGATTTATATGGGCTATAGAAATCTAAATCTTCACATCTTGGGTGATTTATATTGGGATGACTTTTTATATGTATATATCACAGTGGGAGGCCATAATGTAGCAAAACCAGTAGTGGGACTTGGGTTCAGAGAGGTTAACTCATTTACCCCAAGTCCCATAGCTTGTGGGGGGGGGGCTGCGTAAGGCATGTGAATTTGGACGCTGAGAATGTGAACACCTCCGTTTACTCTCAGGCGGTCATGCAGGAGCGGTGACTCTCTGGCCAGAAGGAGGGAGGGATAGGGGAGTGAGAAATAATCTGTCTTTTTCTGGAGCCCAGAGGCACGGTGATGGGGGCAGTGAGTAAATGTGAATCTTGATTGTTATCGGCTCCCTCAAAGGTGGGTGTTTGGGGAGGTGTCTCTGGCCGCAGCCCACCCCCGAAGCTATAGAGCCCCTCTCTCACACGTATGGCTGTCCCCCGAGGAAGCCGGTGGTCCCAGGCTGCCCTCTGAGCTTTGGCTCTCACACCCGTGTGTGTGCTGGGGCTCCCAGATGCCAAAACTGTGTCTCCAGAGCGAGGCTCCAAAATGCTGGCCTCTGGCCAGTTCCCCTCACTCTCTCTCCGCCTGCCCCCGGCCCCTGGCCTACACCAGCACCTCCCAAACTAGCTCTGAGGAGGTGTTAGAGGTGATCCTTGAGAATTTAAGCCCGCCCCGGGGGACCTTGCTGGGTGAAGTAAGATGTCCCCACAGCATGACGTCTGAACCACAGTGACACATCACGACTTGAACTCCCTTGTGAGCCGAGCCTCCCGAGAGAGATGTCCGCACAGCATTTCTCGTGGTGGAGTCCATAAGCCTCTCGCACCACCTGCGTGTGATTTAGGGGTTCGGGAAGAATTTCAGCCACTGCTTAGTGTCTGAAAGAGTTTATTCCCTTTAGAAAGAATCTGTTCATCGCTCAGGTTTTAGAAACAAAGGATAAAGCCCAAGGCCTGGCCCTGTCCCCCCTGGGCAGCCACTCACATTAGACACCTCTTACCTGAGAAGAGCCGTGCGGTTACTTCAGCCCTGAGGCATCCATCCCCATCTGTTGCCTGCCTCCTCCAGGAAGGCTTCCTTGATTATAGCCCTCCACCACACGCCCCTCTCTGGTGCTTCCCGCCGTCCTCAGAGCTTCGTGTGTCCCCGTCTGGTGAGTCTCCTCCATTAGCCAGAGCTCAGCCAGGCAGAGCGTGGGCTGTGTGCTGTCCACTGGGCCTAGCCCTGGCTGGCCCCAGGCGGAGGATCACAGGGATGCCTCCTTCCTGTGTCTGCTGGTTCACAGACGTCCGCACACGAGCCTCAGCAGCTCAGGGTGTTGCACTCCAGCTGTGGCCCAGCAGTGTCCGGCGACAGACAGGATGCCGGGGGTGAGAACCCCAGCGGCCTTCGCTGCTGGGCATGACCGGAGGTGGCTGCTGTTGTTATGACAGAGCAGAGCCTCGGGCCGAGGCCAGGCTCTGTCCAGAGACAGCTGTGGTGCTTGCAGCCAGCCCAGCGGGGCGGGGTGGGGCGGGGCAGGAGGGAGCGCGGTGGCCGGCATGCACCTGCGGGCACCCAACTAAGCAAACTCAGCTCGTACGGGAGAGAGGGACAGACGGGGGCAGAGGGGAACCGTGCATGAGGTTGAAGCAGTGCCCCTGCCCGCCCTTGCTTGGCTGGCTTGGCGTGGAGGTCGGGTGAGCCCCGGCTGCTCTCAGGTCATGTTCATTTCTGCTTCCTGTGTCATGAGTTCTCGAGCCAGAGTTTTAATCCCAGCTCCTGCTGGTTCCGCACCTGGAGTTGTCACGCACGGGCCTCTGAACGCAGCCAGCTCTCTCTGTTGCTTCTTGGCTGGGTGTGGGAGGCTGCGGGAGCAACGTGGATCTTCACACAGAGGCGCCTGTGAAGTGGACTCGTGAAAGAGCGAGCCTGCCTCCCCGTGGGACCTCCCTTGAGGTGTGCAAGGGTGGATTTGGATAGTTGGTTTTTTTTTTTTTTTTAATCTTCTGTACAGACTTTAGTCTCTAACCCCCTGCAAAAGATGAGAATCCCCTGTACTCCCATTTTACAGGTTAGGGACCGGAGACCCAGAGAGAGCATCTGCCCCAGCTCACACAGGTGGGAGAGGTGGGGCTGGACCCAGGTCGGTCGGATTTCAAAGCCTGGAGCCTCTCCACCACACGTGACCCAGGACAGTGATTTGAGAATCAGGCAGATGAGTCTCTCTGTAATTATTGTCCCCAGTGATACCCTTTGGAACCCACTTCAGATGAACCCAGGCAGCGTTCCCCAGTTTCTTCTGTCCTCCCTTCAAATGCTGGGCACCTTCTTCACTAGGATTTCCCTTCGGGCTACATCTCTCCACACTTCAGTCTCATGAGCCATGGGCTCCCTCCCAGGACAAGTGGGGCTCCCACCATCTTGCTTTCTCATTGTGAGTCCACGAGGGACCATTGTGTCCCCGGCTCCTAGAACAGCCCCTGTCTCTGTACGTGTCAAATGGTTGTTGAGTGAATCAGTGATCACATGCGTGCTTTGGGGGCTCATCTGGAGCCAACCCAGAAATGCAAACCTGTGGCAGACTTGTCCTGGCCCCATTGCCGCCATCTTTCAAGATGGAGTGGCCCAATGCAAGTTTTTGCTGATACTTCTTCCTAGGTAGTGAAACCAGTTCACGTGAACCGGGTCCTCTGCTTGCAAGGTGGTAATGAAGAGTCAGTGGGAACTCACACCCACTAGGATGTCCACTATCAAAGAAACACAAACCGTAGCAAGTATTGGTGAGGATGTGGAAACTGGAGGCCTTGCGCACTGCAGGCGGAAATGCAAAATGGCACAGCCACTACAGGAAACGGTATGGCGGTTCCTCAAAAACACGGAATAACCGTATGATCCTGCAATCCCACTTCTGGTTATTTACCCAAAAGAATGGAAAGCAGTGTCTTGAAGAGTTATTTGCACACCTGTGTTCACAGCAGCATTATTCGTAGGAGCCAAAAGGTAGAAGCAACCCAAGCGTCCACCGACGGATGAATGGATAAGCAAAATGTGGTGCATACACACAATGGCTTATTATTCATCCTTAGAAAGGAAGGAAATTCTGACACATGGTACCACGTGAATGGACCTTGAGGACGTTATGCTCCATGAAGCCAGTCGCAAAAAGACAAATACTGTATGATTGCCCTCGTATGGGGTACCCAGAGTAGTCAAATTCAGAGACAGGAAGCAGAATGGTGGTGGCCGGGGGCTAGGGCAGGGGAACCGGTGAGTTATTGTTCAAAGGGGACAGACTTTCATTTGAGGAGGTTGAGAAGGTTCTGGAGACGGACGGTGGCGATGGCTGCCCAACCGTGTCAATGTGCTGAATGCCACTGAACTACACGCTTAAATATGGTTAAGATGGCAGATTCTGTGTTGTGTAAATTTTACCACCATTTTCCAAAATTCAGTAATTTTTTTAAAACTCAGTGGGGAGCAGGTCCAAAGACCCCAGGACTTTCCAAGCTGAGAAGGACCTTGGGGGCCTGGTCTGACCACCCCCTTGTTTCACAGAAGAGGTGAGCCTGTGGGGACGCAGCCCCGGGCTTCCCCGAGGAAGGCTTCACTTGGCCCCGAGGCCCCTGTTCCCCGAGGCGGCCACCGTGAGGACAGCGTCTTGTCTGAACCCCTTGCCCCCAGGGCTCCACACGTTGGGGCTTTCAACCCCAGACAGATGCTGAGGGTGGGACCCTGCGGAAAATATGTTGGTTTGAGAAATTCAAGTCTGATTTTTTTTTTTCCTTCTCTGTGAAAAGAATGAAAATCCAGCATAAGCCTATTACGGGCGGGCTGAGGTTATTTTGGGAAGCAGCAATTAAAGGTTTTATACTTTTTCTCTCCCTTTTGCCCTTGCAGCTCATACAGGTCTGTGAAGCTATTAAACCTTCACCCAGCCCACAGCCCAGAGGAGTCTGCCCTGCCCCATTTCTCCTCCAGTTCCATGCCTTGGGAAAGAAAAGAAAGTTAAATTCATATTAATTACAGCTAAATCCGCTCAGTAAGCACTTGCTGAATATGCTCCGAGATGAGGTTTAAGCTCTCCTCCAAACAAAATGGTAAAATGAAAGGAATAATTTATTTGCCGACTATAATTTATTTGCCAAACTATAATTTGCCACGTTATTCCACTTCTCTTGTTGCTAAAATGGATTCTCTGCCGAGGCCGTGGCTTCCAGCTCCTAAAAAATCATTGCCTATGGTCACTATTCCTTCCCTTAGCCTCCCTCAAATGTCTGCCTCGCCCCCCCCGCCCAGGCTGAGGCCGGGCCCAGGGCTCTCAGGGGAAGCATGCAGCCCGCACTCCTCACACCCACACACACCCCTCACGTGTGCACCGTCACCCACACTTATACACACATGCACATGCGACAGTCAAACACACACTGACACGCTTACCATAGTCACACACACTATCACATACACTCACACTCAGATATTGACACACCATAGTGACACCATCGTGTGCACACACACCCACACTCACATCCCTCACACACAGTCACACGCACTTATACACACATGCACACACACTGATGGTCAGAGACCTGTGCGCATGTGCATGTGCACATACCCACACTCATAATCACACACAGCCACACATGTGTTATGTCTTTGGAGCACAGAATGCTTCAAAGCAAGTTAATAGCTCAGTAAACTGTCTCTTTCTCTGTGTTTTACAGCGTGGGCACGTTGTGGGAATCTGAGTGTATTTCTGACCCAGTTTGTGTCTTTATGAGGCCAGTTTACTCAAAGGTGGTTTCGTGATTAGGACCACAGACCCAGGAGTTGGACAGAGCTAGGGTTGAGCCTCAGTCTGGCCACTTACCAGCTTTGTGGCCTGCAGCTTGTAGAATGAGCCCCAGCCTAAGTGGGGATAACAAAGTGTTGCTCCCATGGGTGCGTATGAGGAGGAAACCAGATGGTGCACAGTACCTGTTTTCCAGGAGCCTCTTATCTGCATTGGCCGATACTGCCAAATTGTCACATCCCCAAAATGCTGGAGGTCCCCTCCCTTTGCCGAGTTGCCTCTGTGGCTGGGGCTGTGCACCAGGCCAGGGGTGGAGGAGAACATGCCCCCTCCGGGGGGGGGGTTGGTTGTGTGAGGGAATTGTGTGGGTTGGAGATCCTGCCAGCTAGTCAGGATTCCTTTCCTCTGGGGTCTCCTTCCTGGGGGCTTGAGGTGCGGGGCCGAGTTCCTGTGAGCACCCTTGAGTAAGCACTGTGCTGGGCATCCAGATGGAAGGGGGGTTGGGGGGTGATTGGTGCATGTCTTAGGGAAGTTGCGAGGTGTGTGTGTGTGCCTGTGTGCACACATGCTTGCTTGCAGGAGGCAGATTTTGAGTGGATGTCTCTGGGTGACAATGAAGGCAGGTTTGGAGGTCAGTGTTTGCTGTTACCTGGACGAGAGTCTGGTGGTGGTGGGCAGTGGTGACTTTTCCAACTGGCGCCCAGACCCTGGGCAGGTCCCAAGTCCGTCTCCGTCCTCAGCCAGAGTGCCTGCCGTCCTGGAGGGTAAGCGTCAGGTGGGGCCTCGGTGCGGCCACAAGTCTTGTGTCCCTCCTTGTTGCCGTGTTTGTTTTAGCAGCTCAGCCCCCTCTGCCCTCGGAGAGTGCCACCCTGCTCTCTGCCCACGTGCTGTGCCTGAGCCCCCAGAAGCCCTCAGCCCTTGAGTGTTGGTTAAGCAGGGAGAAGGCTGGGCTCTCCAGCAAGCTGCGGGTTTGCTGAGTGTGTGCACATGTTTGGGCTCAAGCAGCCATGTATACAAAGACACACACACACACACACACACACACACACACGGCACCTGTCAGCCCCCAACCCCATCCATACGGAGGGCGGCACAGTGGTGGTGCATGGGTCCCCATGTGATGGCACTGGCAGCCCAGGGCGGCCCTACCAAGGGAGGCCGACAGAGCTCAGGACAGAGTGGGACAGTGGGCTTGTCTTCTGGGGCTCCTGAAGGACAGGCCGGTGCCACGGGCCTCAGAGTGGGCATGCAGGCAGTGGGTGAGCTCCCCCTCCAGGACCATCCTGGCCAGGCCAGCCTGTCTCTGTCCCCCACTCTCTGTCTCTGCACACTGAGGTCCATCCTGGCTGGCGGTGGGCCCCCGTCTCCATGCCTGGGCCTCCCTCCGCCGGGCCTCTGGAGCAGACTTGAAGTTCCCCAGAGGCCGTCAGTCGGGACCCGTGGGAATTGTTCCAATCGGGCAGTTGGCTGGCGCTCCTCCAAGGAAGACTCTCATGGTACAGTGACCTCTGCGGTGTGGGGACAGGTGTCCGGGGCGGCCATAGGGCCTGCCAGGATGCCGACCTAGGCCAGGGGAGCACCGGGGTTTTCCAGGGTGGAAAGGCTCAGCTGAGAGTTCTTTTATTCTTTATTTTTTTTTTTTTTGGTTGGGAGATGTTGAGCAGAATATTAGTTTCTGTTCTGAAAACATCTTTAGTGTGCACCTGTAAGCACGGAACCTGGGAAAACTGCTTACGTATATTGTCTCTGATTGTCACAGCCCCTTGGGGTACATTGTCATTGTCCCATTTCAGACTGGCGGCGAGAGGGTTGGCAGGGGAGGTGGTGCGTGTGCTCTGGGGGCTGGGAGCACGGACTTGAATCCCACTCAGACACTTGCTACATCCGTGAACTTTTCCGAGCCCGTGTCTGCATGTGTACGTGGGGTTCCCTGTGATTCCTACCTGACAGGGCTGCTGTGGGATTAAATGAGGCCATGCTCATAAAGTTCCTGCTTGTAGCGAGATGAGCAAAATGGGAAGATCATGAATATTAGTGCCCAAAGTCGGCCTAAGTGGCCCATGAGATGGGCCTGTGCTGGGCTGCACCTGCCCTAGTACCTAGGAGATTTACCACATATAGAAACCACAGTGAGGTCTTGGTTGGTTCTCTCAACCAGCCATAAAAAACCAGGAACACAGTGTGCTCTTTGCTTGGTGATGGGGAATCAGCGTGAGTCGGTGAGGCCCTAGTCCGTGCCCACCTAGTCCAGGGTGGGATACTAGTCCCACAGGGTACTTGGGACTCCAAGGTGTGGTCTCCTCCAAGTGGCTGATTGGAGCCCTCGTGCCAGGGGCAGTCAGCTCTGTGAGCACTGGGAAGGCAGACCAGGTGCCTTCTCCAGCAGGGCACTCAGGGACAGACAGCTGTGTCCAAGCAGAAACTTGGCTCTCTGGGGATGGCTTCTGTGTCTGCCCTTGCAGGGGCACCTTCTGGTTCTAGCCTGGTTTGAGCAGTTCTTGGACCCCAGGGCCACCACCCTTGCCCTTGGGGTGCACCTGGCTTGTGACTCGGTTGGAATATGTTTAGGCAGTTGGAAAGTTAATGACTTTCTGAAGAGAGCCAGAGCTAAGCTGGAGGACAGTTCTGCCCTTTCTGGCTGTGTGACTTGGGCCGGTCAGTTCAGCCTGAGTCCCAGGCTGCTGCGCCCTGGGGAGGTCATGTGGGCTGTGTTCGGTAGTAGAAGGCCAGGAGGAAGGGTCCTCCACAGGGTGACAGCTGGCAGATTAGAGGCTCCTGAAGCTCTGTGTCCTAACCCTCTAGAAAGACAAGGCTCTCCTCCCTAAGGCATGGTGATGTGCTGGTGTATGCTCAGGAACCAGGTCCCAGGAGAGACCACCTCTGTTGTACCCTTGCTGTGTGACCTTGGGCAAGTCATCATACCTCCACAGACCTGTGTCCCCATCTGCAGAACCAGAGAGTCAGGCTGCTTCTGCAGGGCTGTCTTCGGAATTTGACTGGAAGCCTCATCTCCCCCACCCTGGGTAAGCAGGTCCCCTTATGTGCGCTGCTCTCCTTGGAGTCTTGCCAAGACGTCCAACAGCTGCCTCCCACCTCAGAGGTTACCTCCCCTCACCCTGCTTGCTGGTCCCCAATGGGGAGCTCAGGACCTCCAAGGCCCCTGGGCTAAGAGGATCCTTCTGCTCCCCAAACCTCCTCACGGGCAGTTAGGACACATGCAGGCCATTTAGGGACACTCAACATTTGAATTTAAGATTCTTTCAGCAGAATCCACAAACCAAGGTTTAAAATTCAGTTGGAAACCAATCCCCAGGCCTTTCAAAATCATGTCAGTGCTGTTCTTACAACTCAGGAGTAGCACATAGAGAGTCTGTAGTTGGCTTGTCTGGCTTGGCTGAAGTCAACAGTGTGTTGGCCGGTTTCAAAGTGACCCATGAATGCTGCCGCACAGCCTGGGGGTGTTCACGCCCCACCCCATCATGCCCCAATCCTCTGCATCATGTACAATCATGTTTTAAAATGTAGATGTTATTATTATTCAGGTATGGTGAGGCCAACAGATGGGAAACGATTGTCACTAAAGAGATAGTTTGTTACTCACAAATTGGAAGAGGAAGGGTACGCCACACCATATGGGGTGTGCCCGTCGTCCAGCAGGCAGGAGCGAGGGGAAAATGTGGGCAGGAGCCTTGACTGTGGTTTTTGTGGGAAGGAACGGGCGAGGCAAGGTAAGCAGGTTTCGGATTGGCTACTCCGAAGAATTTCAGCAGGCTCTGGGGTGCAGGGCTCTATCTCCCCTCCTGCTACCTGGCCTCGGGATGATCAGGGCAGAGGAATATGCCAGATAGAGAAGGTGGTGGAGTCTGGGCTCTGCACTGGTTGGTTTGCATATGAAAGGCACTCTCCTGCTAGTCCTTTGCTATCTTTTAAGAATTGACTAGCTCTAAAAACAAATAATAAAGAATTGATTAGCTCTCCAAGGAGCAATCTCTCCTGCAGTGAGGACCCAGATGCCAGAGCATCAAGAACACAGAAAATAGGGCGCCTGGGTGGCGCAGTTGGTTAAGAGACTGCCTTCGGCTCAGGTCGTGATCCCCCGGAGTCCCGGGATCCAGTCCCGCATCGGGCTCCCTGTTCTGCAGGGAGTCTGCTTCTCCCTCTAACCCTACCCACTCTTGTGCTCTCTCTCTCTCTCTCACATAAATAAATAAAAAAAAATCTTAAAAAAAAAGAACACAGAAAATAAGAAAAAACAGTTAATACAGAGAATCAGGAGTCATGAGATAGGGGTCTAGATCCCTGCAGGCCCTTTCACTCACAGACCTTTTTCTGGCCCCCTTGGCATGCAGTTCCGGTGACTCTGTCCCTGGCTGTGCAGTCATTGCTACCAGGCATGCAAGGCATCATCAGCTTGCTGCAGGGGCTCCCTGTGCCAGGCCTTTTCCCGGCGGCGGCCTGCTTTCCAGGGCTGGGAGAGCATGTGCAAGTGAGGAGCTTGTTGTGCACTCCTTGTATGGGGCCTTTCGGTGACTCTGTGTCCCAGGTTTTCGTGGGTAGTCCCGCACCGGTTTTCAGCTCATTTTCCTCTGGTCACCTGTGTGCCTGGCTGCTGTCGTGACCAGGCCGACGTTTTGCAACAAACGTTCTAATTCTGGTGGAGTGGCTGTGGGTTTTGATCAACCTACCGCACCAATGAGAAACAAATCTCTTTGAAGAGGGGAAGGTGGAGGCCAGGATTTGGGGGCAGCGGGGGTGAGTTGATGGTGGTCTTTTAACTGCAGGTGGCTATGGCAGAGTGAAAGGGTCCCACCCGGAGTCAGAATTGGAAGGCCAGGTGCCAGTGGTAGTTGTGACATGTGCTAGCGAGGTGACCCTGGGAAAGTGACTTAGAGGGTCAGTTTCCCCATCAGTAATGGGGATGTTGTTCCCAACCACACAGAGGAAACCAAGGAACGTGCCTGGTGTGTGGTGGATCCAGTGTGCCTCCATCAGCCACGTGGAATGAGACCACACCTTGGAACCCCGAGTACCCTGCATCCCCGGTATGGACACACCCCCTTCTCCGGGCAGCCCTGAGGCTTCCCTGGTCAGCAACAGCCAAACGCTGGGCTGCTCCACGAAAGCACCCTCCCCTTTCATGTGTGTTGTCCATGCCTCTGAGATCGGAGAACAGGTACTGTACCCATTGATCAGACAAAGAAGATGAGGCAGGAAAGGAGAGTGAAGGCAGGATCTCACAGAGCTGCCCGGGAGCTGACTGACCGCAGCCACATGAGGCTGTGGCCGGAGCCAGTCAGATGTCGTGTTAGAGAACTGTTGACTCAGGAATTGTTGCAACACTCAGATGGCTCTTCTGGGTAGGCCTGCCTGCTGGGCCGTCCCGCTGCCGACCCCAAGAGCTGTCAACCAAGGCCTCCCTGGCCCCAGCTAGGCAGGTTCCAGGCCGTCTTGACTTACCGTGTACTGGGGCTCTGCAAACATCTTATCTTGGCTCGTCTGGTCTTTGGAAAAGACAGGCAAATATAAATATATAAAATGTATGTATATGTTTTAAGCACACAAAAATGGTGTAACCAATACCCATACAGCTTACCCATACATTTTTTTTAAAAGATTTTATTTAATTAATTATTTGATAGAGACCACGAGAGGCGGTAGGAGCAGAGGGAGAAGCAGGCTCCCCACTGAGCAAGGAGCCCGATGTGGGGCTCCATCCCGGACCCCGAGATCATGACTTGGGCCGAAGGCAGACGCTTAACCGACTGAGCCACCCAGGCGCCATTTAAATGATTTTTTTTTACTACAAAGACTGTCACGTGTCAGTTTCCCTTCTATACACATAGGCTGTTCCTGGCTCCTCAGCTCTGTTCCACCGGCTGGTGAATTTCCCTATATGCTTGCACACTGTCTTAGTTACTGTAGTTTCATATGTATTTTTTTAAGATTTTATTTATTTATTTGACACAGAGCGAGGGAGGGAACACAAGCAGGGGGAGTGGGAGAGGGAGAAGCAGGCTCCCCACGGAGCAGGGAGCCCGATGCGGGGCTCGATCCCAGGACCCTGGGATCATGACCTGAGCCAAAGGCAGACGTTTAACGACTGAGCCACATTATAGCTTCATGTTAAGGGTAATACCTCATAGGGCAAATCCCTTCCTTTGTTCCTTTTTCAAAAACGTCTGGCCTTTGCTTTACCATGAGAATTTTTGGATACATTTTTTATCCAAAATTTCCCTGTTGGAATTTTGACTGGACTTGAATTGATTAATTTGGGGGAAGATTGCCATCTTTGTCCTATTGAATTTTCCCCACCTATGATCATGATCTTTTCTTAATGCCTCTTTTATGTCTTTTAATTGAGTTTTATAATTTATATCATAAGGCTTTTACACATTTTCTGTTAAATTTACTCTGAGTTCCCTGCAGTTCTGTTGCTGTTGTAAATGGTAAATATATATATATGTATATAAATGACAGTTTCTAATTCTTGACTACTGGTTTCATCAGTCTTGATGATGTCTTATTAAATGTATCCACTAGATTTTATAGCTATTTTATGTAATCACGTCCTTTACAAATTATGAAAATTTTTTTCTCTTTCCAAATCTTGTATCTTTTATTTCCCTTTTGCATCTTGCCGCTGTGATGTCTTGAACATCACTGTCCAGTGGAAATACGATGTCAGCCTCCTGTGTGATTTAAACATCTCTGGTGGCCACGTTTTAAAAAGTAAAACGAAATAGGTGGGATTAATTTTTTTTTAAAAGATTGTATTTATTTATTTATTTGTCAGAGGGAGAGAGCACACAAGCAGGGGAAGATGCAGGCTCCCCGCCGAGCAGGGAGCCCAACACGGAACTCGAGCCCAGGACCCTGGGATCATGACCTGAGCTGAAGGCAGACGCTTCACTGACTGAGCCACCCAGGCGCCCCGGGATTAATTTTAATAACATAGTTTAGTTAGCCCAGTATATCTAAATAGTATCATGTCAACATGCAATCAGTATATAAAAGATGATTGACATCATTGATATTCCTGTTTCATCTAGTCTTCAAAATTCGGTGTGTATTTTACACTTCGAGCACACCTCAGTTCAGACCAGCCCCATTTTGGTGTTGAGTGGTTACCGTGCTAACTGCACAGACTTAGTCTGCAATTCAGTTTCGAACCGAAGTTCTGTGAATGGGTCTCCTTTTCATGTTCCTGACTTGAAAGGGAATAATCCTGAAGTCTTAACAGAATAATCAGGTTTAATGGTGTTTGGTAGATTTCCTGTAACAGGTTTAAAATTCCTTTTTCTTCCTATTTTGTTAAGGGTCCCTTGTTGTGAATGGTTGTGATTTTTATCAATGCTTTTTTGCAAGTAATGAGGTAATCATAAAATTTCTTCTTTATCCTCTTATTGGGATGGCTTTTATATTAGCACATTTCTCTTATCTTAACATCATTGATTCTGGGGATAAACCATGTAAACCTGAGTTTACATTGTTGGATTTAATTGGTAATATTTTCACGGACGTTTGAGTCCATATTCAACAGTGAGTTCAGCCTATAAATGTACTTTCCTTCTGTCCCTGTTTAGTTGAATTAAGTATCCACCAAATGAGCTTCATAACATGTGTTAAGGAATACTTCTCTCAAATAGTCAAATATTTGTATATGTTAGGGATTATCTTGCAATATTTGTATATGTCAACATATTTGTATAGGTTCACATTTGTGTATGTCAAATATATGTTAAGGATCATCTTCAGATTTTTGTGTATATTAAGAATTACCCATTCCTTGGAGGTTTGGAAAAATCCAAACTATAAAACTGCCTCAGCCTGGTTTTGTTTGTTAGAGTTGGTTTTTTTTCTTTTTCAGCTACTAATTCAGTTTCTTTAACAGTTAGAGGTATTTCCAATTTTCTACTTCTTTTTGAGTTGTCGTTCATTAAATCGATCAATTTCTGTCTCCTTAGGAATGTGTCTGTTTCTCCTGTTATCAAATGTATTGACAGTGTGTGTACTTAGGGCCTTTTCTTTATTCCTGATGATGTTTATGTCTGCCTTCTCCGTGTTTTGATCGGCCTTAACAGAGGTTAAGTGGCTTTCTTAGTCTTTCGGGTTGCTTGAGTCCTTCTTGTTGCTTTGTTTCCTTTCTCATAGATTTCTTGCCCTATCCTGTATCCTTACTCTTCTTTGAGGTTTACATCGGTATTATTTTCCCAGTTCCGTGAGTTGGGCACCTGGATGATTGATTCCCACCTTTCCACTTTTCTCCTGTCCCTAGCTTAAGCATACATCCACGTCCTGCTTCCAGTACGTGCCAAGAGTCCTGATATGTAGCACTTTTATTATTTTTAAAATCTTAGTTTCTCTTCAGTTTTGGAAAATCTTTCATTATCTTTTTCAGTTGTGCTTTTCCCCCTCATTGCTATTCTCTTCCTTCTGGAACTTTCTTCATGCAACTTTCTCAACCTATCCCCCATGTCTTCTTCAGCTCTTTTTATATTATCCATCTTTTCCATCTTTCTGTTATGCATTCACTCATCTTCTCTTAAGCTGACTTTGATGTTCTTGGTGGTATCTGCTGACTCTTGCTCATGGAGGGGTGTGTGTGTGTGTGTGTGTGTGTGTGTGTGTGCATTTTGTGATTTTGGATTGTGACTAGAGGTGTATCTCTAAGAATCCAGTGTGGCTGGAATTGAGGTTCTCTCCCTCCACGATGGTTTTCTTTATGACTCTGCCAGGTTCTTCAGGCCTAACACAGGCATGGGAACGGGTTCATATTCTTTTCATAGCGTGGGAGTTCCTGGAGCCCGCGGAGACAATAAACTCAAGCCCTCACCCAGTGAGAAGGCAGGCAGGTGGTTACAAACACAGTAGGGGATTTCTAGAGATCCTTCACCCACTTCCCAAGCAGAAGTATAAGCACCCAGGCATTCTTGTTGGGTCCCTGTGCTGGTGGGCATTGAAGGGTGTCCGTCCTTTTCCCAAAGCTGTAGCCTTGGGTGGTCTTGACTGCACATGGGGGTCTCAGTTCCCACTTCTCATCCTTTACGGGCTCCAGGTCTCCCATCCTCCCCCTAGTGACCTAGTGGTCACTAGAACAGGACCACTAGGTGACAGAGATGCCGCCCATCCCCTCAGCATCGGTTTACCTCCTCCTGCTTCGGTCTTCGGATTCCCTCTTGGTTTTCTGCCCCCGGGTGGTCCTTCTTTTCTTGCCAGCTCATATGTGAACCTAAATAGGTATTCTATTTATCGAGCAAGGAGAACTTTTAGCTCACCTTGTCAAGTCACTACGCTGTTGTTTTTATATGCAAAATTAAAGGTAGAAAATGAGGTCGATGGGGAAAGAAACCCATATTTTGGGAAAGAGCTGTAATTATTATCCACTCCAGGCAGAAGACCCGTGAAGTGGTCGGTTTTCAAGAGAGGAAATCCTTGGCGTCTGCCTCATTCCCAAATCCACTGGCTAAGTCACTGACTGACTAAGCCTTCTTGGACAGGGACCAAGGCTCCTACACACCACACCAAGGCCCAGTGTTTGGGGTTGTGATGGGGCCTGGTGAAGAGCAGGGAGGGCCCGTATCATCTAATTTCAACCTCTTGCTGGGCCGCCCTTGTTGCTGCTTGCTCAGACATCCTTGTGGGTCACTTGACCGTTCTGTGAGTGCATCCTCCTTTACAAACGAATATCTTGGTGACAGTGATCCCCCAACCCTGAACCAACCCTGAATGCAGGGGCCTAAGGTGAACTGAAGTTGGGCATGGTGATTTCGTGATTATTACTTCCTGGCTTTCCTCTCTGTCTTCATTCATTCAGACAGTATTTACTGAGCATCTGCTGTGTGCAGGCGCTGTTCTAGGCACTGTTTGAAACGTTTCTTCATTACCTTTGCTCTGCCAGGTGCTAGGAAGCCAGAGGAGGACTGGACTTGCCTCCCGGCCTGTCCAGGATGTGGTGGGGAGGAGGGGCCATCCCCAGCAGGAAATGTGCTAAGGGGGTGGGGGTGGGGGAGTGGTCTCCAAGGCCTGCGGTGGGGAGGAGGTTAGTGACAGATCCAATCAGGAGGGAGTGTGTGTGTGTAATCTGTGGTGGCGACACCGCTGGTGGGGCCTGGGGAAGATAAATGTAACCCCTTCGTTCTTGCTTCATTTCACCCTTTTATCAGTGACGGAGGGATTTGGTTTTCTGTGATTTATTCATTTTATCAATGCAAGCAGCATAGCTTTCATGATTCAAATTGCAGTAGTTACGGAAGTGAAAAAAATCTCCTTCCCAGACCTGTCTTCCCGCCAGCCAACTGGTTTCACTCCCTGGTGGCAACCGAATGTCACCGGCTTCTTCCATATCCTTTGCAAGATATTTCAGATGTAGACACGTAAAAAATATATGTATTTGTGAATATTTATCTGTGTGCGCGTTTCTATAAATTTATACACAGGCATACGTATATATGTTTTTTAATGCAATCGTCGGCATCTTGCTATTTTGGCTTTTGACAATGCATCTTGGAAATTGGTCCATATCAGGCCTGGGACGCTTCTTCATTTGTTTTTACGACTGTTTGGTATTCCATTATAGGGACGGATCATAATTTAATGAGTCCCCCTCTGATGGATATTTAGATTTCCAGTCTTCTGCTATTTTCAAACAGTGCTGCAAGAAGTCGTCCTGTGCTTGAGTTATTTCACACATTTGAGAACGTATTTGTAGGGTACAGAACACAGCTTACAGGGAGCTCCTAGGATGGGAGGTAGTAATTGTCCGGTTGCGGGCTGCCTGGCATGGGGCGGGTGGGCCTCTGCCTCTTGGGCTTCCTGTGGGCTGAACCTATAGTTACAGAGATTTTCCTGAGACCCTCTCCCCAGACGTGCGATGTACAGTTTCTGACTGAGTGAATGGAAATACTTATACTTCAGAGAAATTACAGGCAAGAGAAGGCCTGGGAAATAGTTTTGTTCGCTTCACAGATCATCTGCAAAGGAATTCAGAGAAGGGTTTTCTAATTGTTTTCAAAATGAACATGTTCTGTGAGAGCTGCTTCATTAGACTTCAGTGGTCGAGGTGGAAATCAGGTTGAGGAATCATTCACCATGTTGTAAAGGTTGGCTCACCAAATTAAAGATGGTAAATATGACACTAAGGTAACGTGAGTGTTATCTAACACAGGACAAGACTTTTTCATTATAAGCTGCTGCATGTTCCAGGGCATACCTTTATTTATTTATCTTTACTTTTATTTTTGTAAGATTTTATTTATTTATTTATTTATTCATTCATTTATTTCACACACACACACACACACACACACAGCACAAGCAGAGGGGCAGCAGAGTGAGAGGGAGAAGCAGACTCCCCACTGAGCAGGGAGCCCAACACGGGGCTTGATCCCAGCACCCCAAGATCATGACCTGAGCCGAAGGCAGACCCTTAACCGACTGAGCACCCAGACGCCCCTCTTTATTTTTTTAAAAAAGGTTTTTGGGGGGAACCTGGGTGGCTCAGTCAGTGAAGCGTCTGCCTTTGGCTCAGGTCATGATCCTGGAGTTCCGGGATCGAGTCCCGTATCGGGCTCCCTGCTCAGTGGGGAGTCTGCTTCTCCCTGTGACCCTCCCCGCCTCGTGCTCTCTTTCTCTCTCTCAAATAAATAAATAAAATCTTTAAAAAAATATTTTTATTTATTTATTTATTTATTTAGAGAGAAAAAGAGCGCAAGCCAGGAGAGAGGCAGAGGGAGAAGGAGAGAGACCCCCAAGCAGACTCCCCGCTGAGCATGGAGCCCGATGTGGGGCTCGATCCCATGACCCCGAGATCATGACCTGAGCCAAAACCAAGAGTCAGACGCTTGACCTACTGAGCCACCAGGGACCCCTAGAGCACACCTTTAAATAAAGGTGTGGTGTTTGTTCTTATATTCCAGTACACAGTGACACGGAACGATTGTATTTATTGAGCTAGTGTTAATGGGCCAGCCCGATCCTCCCCCAGCTCTTGGCTGGGACGCTGTCCTTCAGTCTCCCAACAGCCCTGTTTTCATCCGCACTTTGCTGACATACACCTGTGGCTCTGGGGGTATGTAACTTGCCCAGGGTCCCACGGGCACCACTCATGCCCAGGCTTCCGGCCCACAGTGCTGCACTATGGAGAGCTGAGCTCCTCACCGTGACTCCCCAGGCATGCACAGAGCCCACGCATCAGGACCAACCCGAGATGCCAGGTGGTGGGTCTTGACTGGGATCTGTCTATACTTCTACTGTTTATACTTATTCCTGATCCATACTGTGTTGTCCGTAAACGTAATTCCAAACAGGGCATGGGAAGTGCTACTTAAGGACATTAGCCCCCCCCGGCCATTTCATTTTGAAAAGGAAGATGAATCCCCCGTCCCCAGTTAGGGTCAGCATAGTGAAATGACAGGGGAGCCGTGGTTCTGCGGGTCCCTTGCTCGTGGTACTAGGGTTTCAGAGAGCTTTGGAGCAGGAAGGAGCATCCCATCTCTACGAAAGCCTCTGGTGTGATCTCGGGCTGGGTCTGTCTCCAGCTGTGACGTGTGGTGCAGTCCTATCTGATGTCACAGAAGAGCCCCGAGTAACCCCTGGCTGGGTGTGACTGCCATTTCCCCTGTTCTAAATCAGCAGTCAGCGTGCTTGTCCTGCCAAGGGCCAGATAGTAACTATTACGGTCTTGGCAGGCCGTGCATGTGGTCTCACGATGGCTCACCTCTGCTGGTGAAGTGTGAGAGCACATAGACGGCATGTGCATCATCAAGCAGGTTTGTGTTCCAATAACACACCAGGGGCGGTAGATTTGGCCCTCGGGCTGGAGTTTGCTAACCCCTGCCCTGATTGACAAACGACAATATACTGAATCTCCCTAAGCTACTTGAATCCCGCCCCACTTGGGTACAATCTTCATTTCCTGTGTCTTCGTGGTGGGTGTGCAGGGAGGTGTGGAGGGTCTGCACCCTCCCTGCCCCAGAACTTCACTACCAAGTGCAGTGGGAGAGTGCCTGCTGGGGAATCAGATGACCTGCCTCTGACTGTGTAGCCTGGAGCAGCCATTGTTGCTCTGAGCCACTTTCCCCATCTGTGAAATGGGACGTTTGACTGATTTCTCAAAGGTTCCTCACAGCTCCAAAATGTTCTGATTTTCGTTAGAAAGGAATTGAATATTCTCTGCCCTGGAGGTTGTGCCTGCAGTTTGTCTTTGGTCACCAAAACAAAGGAGATAAGATAATTTGGTGTTACAATCTGTACCTCAAGAGGAATTTACCCTCCGGGCCACCCCCATCTTAGCAGACTGTTAAGCCTGCAGGAGCCCATTGGATTGGGACAGTCGTTGGTGTCTCCTTGGCCCACATACATAGTGTCTTTTTTTTTTTTTTAAGATTTTATTTATTTATTTGACAGAGAGAGCACAAGCAGGGGGAGGGGCAGAAGGAGAGGGAGAAGCAGGCTCCCCACTGAGTGGGGAGCTGGATGTGAGGCTCGATCCCAGGACCCTGGGATCAAGACCTGAGCTGAAGGCAGACGCTTAACCGACTGAGCCACCCAGGTGCCCCTTGGCCCACACGGTGTCCTGAACGGTTGCCTTCTACCTGTGAGTTTCTGGGTGATCCCAGGTGAGGAACATGCTAGTCCCTTTCTCACTTCCCACCTGGAATTACCCCCTGCAGACACGGGCAAGGGAGGAACAAGTGAGAAAAAATAGGGAGTACAAAGAGCACAGGCTTTATTTTTCGCCGTTGTCTGTCTTTTGGTTGTTCTGCGGGAAGCTCTACCGTCCTGGGAGGAAACACGCTCACTTCCACTCAAGAGGCTAGAAGAATCAGGCCCAGGAATGCCTGGCGGCCACCCAGGCCCCAACCTCATGCCGGTGCTCACGCACTGCGATGCCAGCTGGCCTGTGAGGCTGTCTCGTTCTCAGGCCCCCCACCCAGCCCTGGGTGGCCCGGGATGGGCGGAGTGCTCCCTGAGAGAGCTGGAAAGGGACTCGCGTGGCGGATGGGGGCCCCAGTCGGCTTCTTGTGCTGACTTGGCCCATTCCACCACTAATGAACTCAGGGCCTCGATTGGACTTTGGGAGCTTCAGCTTCCTGATTGGAGTCATGGGCTGGATGATACCTGCAGGGACCCCTGGGTTTCCATGGTGTAAATCATCCACCTTGTAAACATTCATTATTTATTAGGTTCCAGGCTCGGCACCAGGGTTTCTATGACAGTATGATAGATATTATCACTAAGGTTGCCCTGATCGCCAGACAATGGGCTAAATATGACACAGATTAGCTCATTTGACCTTCACAGTGACCCTCTCCGTCTTCCAGATGGGAAAACCGAGGCTTAGCGATAACTATCTAAGGTCACACAGCCGGTTGAAGACAGAGCCAGGATCTGGGCCTGGCTGACTTCCAGAGGGTGTCATTGGGAGACTCGGTGTTTTTCCCAGGTCAGCTGGGGGGTGGCGTTGGTGCGGCCCGAAGCACAGACTAGACCTGCCTGTGTTTTGTCATTTCAAGAGTGTGCACGTTTTAGATTCTCCCCAGTCAGTGATTTGCTCTCTTGCCGTGGATTCACCTCCCTTCTGCCTTCCTGAAAGCCCCTCAGCCCTGGGTCATTCCTCTGGGTCTCTGGATGGAGCTAGTTACGCTAGGGTTCTGGGCTCTGGACCCTTGGTACCACAGCCATCAGCAGAGAGAAAGGTTGCGTTCTCGGCCCCCAGTTTCTGGCTGCTCAGCAGAGAGGCTCTGAAGAGGTTTTGTAGAGACCTGACTGGCTGGGTCTGGGGGAGCCCCGGCATCTGCACTGTTGGGAGAAAGCACTTTCTAAGGGGCTCCCTGCGGCTGCTGGGTGCCTGGCCTCCAGGTGGCTTGGTGGCCACCGAGTGGGTTCTAGGTGACAGCACGGGTTCTTGCTCTGCAAAGGGCGGTGAGTGAGGGGTCAGCGCCTCCGCTGGGCCGTGCTCTACCACCCCCGGTCTTGCCAAGGCACCTATCCTGCCCAGAGGCAGGAACAGCAGGAATGTTGGACCCCCTGAAGAGTTTGGGCCTTGCAAAGCCATGGACCATGCAAACAGAAGGGTCAAGGCTTGATCCCCGGCCCCCACTCCCTTCAAAGCCAGTGAGTGGGGGAGAGTCAGTTCACCTCTCTGCAATGCTTTTCCTCCCCTGTATCTCAGAGTTGCCCCGCAGATGGAGGGAGGGACAGTGGCCCACGCCTCCAGTCCAGGCCGTGGATGGAGCTGGTGCTCCAGAAGTGTTGGTCCCCAGCTCTGATCCACGAGCCTAGGCCTTGGAGCCGCCGTGGGTTGTGCTGTGTCCCTCCAGCTCCTCACCAAGTCCTGACCCACGGCAAGGGCTCGGCCCACTCCTGTTCACTTGTGGTGGTTACTCTGTTCTTGCTGTCCACACTCCTGGGGGGGGGGGTGCTCTGGGCCCGAAATGGGAAGGGCAGATAGGGTGACCAGCCATCGTGGTTTACCCGAGCCTGAGGGGATTCCTGGGATAATTCTGGGCCAAACGGGATGAGTTGGCCCCCCTAGCACAGGCTGGCCCTGGGGTCGAGCAGGAACAGGGTTGGCCTCTCTTAGGCCCAGCTGGCATGGTGCTGAGGGCCCACGACGCAGGTAGGGGCCCACAAGAAATGTCTTAGCTTTCTTTAAAAAGACAAGAAAGTAAATGAATAAGATCCAGCCCAGCATAAGATCCAGCCCTGGCTTATATTCATCTTTAAACCAAGGCATTTGGAAAATAGAAATGTGAATGTGTTTTGTGGAGGAAGGGGCCCACAAAGGCAAAAGGGCTTAGAGCCACGACTGTCCCAGTGCAGCTGTGGGGAAGACCGCTGCACCCCACCCCCCAGGACCCCCTGGCCTCCAGGTCTCTCTGAGCATCAGGAGGAGGAGGACGCAGCCAAGGAGAAGGGGGCACAAGGGCGCCAGGCACCTGGGGCAGCGGGGTCCCCCTGAGGTTCACGGTGTTGTAAGGGAAGCGATGCCTGTGTTTCGGGGCCTGCCAAGCCCCAGAACTTGGATGGGAGGTTGATGGTGGGGTGGCATGTCAGTGTTGAAAACCGCCGCTCGCCCTCCCGGACTGAGCCAGGAGATTCTGGTCCTCAGATGCTCCTGTGTCGGCTGCGTGGGGGGCAGGGGTGGAGGTCCCTGTTTGGAGCCAGGGAATTGATTTAATCCAGCTGAGGCCAGGACCCAGCATGGAGGCTCAGAATGCAGCTGGGTCTCCGCCAACTCCCCTTCCCCCATCACATGTGGCTCCAAAGCCCAGAAAGGGGGAGACCCGCCAGGGGGTACAGCAGATGTCGCCATCCCTGCACGGCGCTTCTTGTTTATCTTTTATTAATGGCAGGTGCTTAGGCGGGGGCAAGGCTTGGAGCAGGCCCTAGGAGCGGGCTAGGCAGCAGCTTTCTTCAGAAGCCAGGGGGAAGAGGGAGAGGACATGAATAATACAGGCTGCATCTTGATGGAGCCTGCTGGGCAGCACCGCACAGCACACCTGAGCAAGGCTTTGGCGCTCCTGGCCCCTGAATTTGGGAGGAAAGCTTTTCTTGGCTCTAGGATGGGACTCACTGAGTCCCCTGATGGAACAGACCTGGAGGGGGAGGCCCCAGTCCCGGCCTGTGGCTTGCACCAGCTAGGACTTGGCGCTCCCCCAGAATTTTTATTCTGTGATGTCTGGAGTTACGGAGCCCCACCCCTTATATCATCAGAAAGGGGACTGGTATCCAGGACTGGAAGGGTCACATGGCAAGGTAGCAGCCGGGTGGTACCCGGCCCCCTGTCTCTGGTCTCCCCAGCCTTTCATTTTAGTTTGGGCGGAGGCAAGGTATTCAGGACAGAGAGGAGAACTTAGGTCTGTTTTTCATTTTTCATCCTATTCTTGGCAAATTTGCAGAGGGATCTGGCAGGAAGGGGACGTTGGAGAGGAAAGAGTAGAAGGAGAAAGAAGTCTACTTGGCTCCTTTGCCTTTTCTGCTAAAAATGGTGGCAGTTCTGCATTTCCACTAAAAATAGCTAGTCCTCTGTCAAGGCCACCCACACCGATGATCTAGAGACTGGGGAAAATGAGTTGGGGGCCTTGGGCCACACCTTCTGTGGGGAAGTCTGAAAGCTCACTGATGGGCGTCATTGGAAGAGAGGGAGGGGGAGAGGGGAAGGGTCGGAGTGCTGCATCTGAAGAACTGAGCCTCATGTTTGCCTTTGTGTGCTGAGGACAGGGCTGGATTCTTCATCAGACATTACTCTAAGTTGCTTTAAGAGAAAATGAGCGACAGGCTCAGTAGGTTAAGTGGCTGACTCCTGATTTTGGCTCTGGTTATGATCTCAGGGCCATGAGATCGAAACCTCAGACTCCATGTTCAGCGTGGACTCCGCTTGAAGATTCTCTCCCTCAGCCCCTCCCCCCATACTCTTGCATGTGCTTTCTCTCTCTCTAAAATAAATAAATAAGTCTTTTAAAATAGAGTAAATGAGTGACAGATGAATGGATAAACAAAATATGTTAAAAACGCACAACGCAATATTATTCCGTCTTAAAAAGGGAGGAAATTCTGACACCTGCCACGACAGGGATGGACCTTGAGGACATTGTGCAGAGTGAAATAAGCCAGTTTGTCACAAAAAGAGCTATTGTGTGAGTCTACTTATATGAGTTACCTAAAATAGCCATTCATGGAGACAGAAAGTGGCGTGGTGGTTGGCCAAGGACTGGGAGGATGGGGGAATGGGGAGTTAGTGCTTCATGGGAATGGTGTTTCCGTTCAGGAAGATGGATGGCAGTGATGGTTTGCACAAGAATGTGAGTGTACTTATTACTGGGCTGTATCCTTAAAAGTAGCTCAGATGGTAAATGTTATGCATATTTTATAGCCATTAAAAAAAAGTTTAAATAGGAGTTGACTCCCCTCTTCCTCTTCACTCCCCTTTGTAGAATGACTAGGAGAGGGTGTTTATCTTTCATGCCAGTAGTGATGATGATAATAATTGGATTCTTCTGCAGAGAAACAAACTAGAGTCTCTTTGGTCACTAGGACAGACCATGTGGATGTTGGGCCAGAGCCAAGCCTCATGCACTTTGGAAGGTAGGGATCTCCCAGTGGAATAGCTAAGGCTTCCACTAGACAAGCCCCGCTCAGGTATGCAGAACTTCCGGAGAGGATTTTCGTCTCTTATCTTTAAATATGAATGGACATTCAAAGTTTTACTGACATCTGAAGGAAGTGTACTATATGGAAGAACAAGGTCAACATGGACAATGGGGCAAGTATAGACCCAGAAGAAACCAGATTCAAGAAGAGATGAAAGTGTGAGTGAAAAAATAGCCCTCTCATTGGTATCCTCAGATAGATCTGAGGAAGCATTACATTCATAAAACAAGAGCAGAATGCTACAAAATAAGAAAAGAAAAAACCAGCTTTAGATTAAAAATACGATGGCAGAAATAAGAAGTTCATTAAAAGGATGAAAGATGACTCATGGAAATACCATGGAACGAAGAATCAAAAGGCAAAGGCAAAGAGAAATATGAGAAGAAAGTGGAGAAAGCTAGAATATTAATGCCGGTGATTGACCGTGTAACTAAATGGAAGTTCCAAAAACTGAAATAGGAAACAGATGAGAGAAAAATGATAAAATAATTAATACAAGAGGGGCACCTGCGTGGCTCAGCTGGTTAAGTGTCTGACTCTTGATTTCAGTTTAGGTCATGATCTCAGGGTCCTGAGATGGAGCCTCAAGTCCGGCTCCACAGTCGGCACAGAGTCTGCTTGAGATTCACTCTCCCTCTGCCCCTTTCCCTTCTCACATTTGCTCACGCACCCTCTCTCTCTCTTTCTCTAAAATAATAAAAAAAATACAAGAAATTTGTCTATATCTGAAGGACAAAAATCCTCACATGAAAATAATCTTCAGTGTGCCTCGCTCTTAAAAGAAATTCCCATTTAGACATATTTTTGTGAAATTTCAGAAAACCAAGGATAAAGAAATGTACCTAAACATTTTGAGAGAATGGAAAAACAAACACAAACCCAGGTCATGTACCCAGGCAGGAGGATTACACTATACACCTGTCTTCATCAGCAAGAGGCTGTGTGGGAAGACATCAGCAGGAGCCTGTGTGGGAAGACAGTGATGGCACTGGCAGGTATGAGGGAAATACCATGGTCATGATCTCAGGGCCATAAGATCGAGCCCCACTATTGATCAGACTGTCAGCCTGATTGTCACTCGGGGCTGAGGGACATTTTCAGCCATACAGGAAGGACTCAGAACCTTTTCCCTCCACATATCCTTCTTAGACATTTACTTAAGGGTCCTATGATGCAAAGGAGGGGGGTGAATGAAGGGAGGGAAGACTGAGGACCCCAGGAGGGACAACCCCAGAGGGTCTTGATGGCAAGGCCCCACCTCCTGAATCAGTGCAGAGGGCCCTGAGGATGGGAGAGCCAGGGGGCACAGGGGAGAGGCTTCAGCAGAGAGTCTGCACCTCTGCCAGGGCGGAAGGTCATGTCATCACTACACTGGGAGGAAGTGGTGCCCTTACACACAATCCTGTGCATGGCAGGGGAGGCTCAAGTGAACGGAGTCATCCTCCATATAAATAACTCATCAATCAGAAACATTGTGCTCATAGGATTAAAGCATCAAAACACACTGTTTTAATAGATCCCTTGTATAGATCAGATAGGCGCCAGAGGAGCTAAAAGTAGAAAAAGTTTTAAAACATAAAACATGGTTGCCCCTGGAGCACAGGGAGGGGGACTGTGCCTTTTCTAGAGGCCCTTCTGTGCTATTTGATTTCTTAAAAAGCATAGGCAGAATTGCTTAGTCTTTTTTAAAGCCACACACACACACACACACACACACACACACACACACGCCGTGAAAATTAACATGAAACAGTGTTAATGAACGTCAGCTTGCTAGGGGAACTTGCTGACTCGGGGAAGTCCAGGATGGACTGTGAAGTCCCTGGTTTGAACACCGTCAGGGAATCAAAGGTCTGGCGAGGCTCATCCGAAGAGAGGAATTTTCTTTCTTCCTTCCTTCCTCCCTCCCTCCCTCCCCCCCTCCCTCCTTCCTTCCTTCCTTCCTTCCTTCCTTCCTTCCTTCCTTCCTTCCTTCCTTCCTTTTTTAAGATTTTATTTATTTATTTGAGAGAGAGCGAGCGAGAGCGTGAGCATGGGCAAGGGGGAGGGGCAGAGGTGAGGGAGAAGCTGACTCCCCGCTGAGCAGGGAGCCCGGTGGGGCTCGATCCCAGGACCCTGGGATCATGACCTGAGCCAAAGGCAGACATTTAACTGACTGAGCCGCCCAGGTGCGCCCCCAAGTGAGGAATTCTCAATTGTTACTTTGCCCTGGTTGGGTTCATTTTGGAGGGAAACAAATAGGCAAAAACACAGATAGCACAGGTCCGATGTGAGTCCAGAGCCAGTGAAATGGCAGTGGCCTTGCTCTTGGACAGGCCCGGTGGGCACTGTGTCCTGCGGTGTGTGCCCCAGTCTCCTTCGAAATGCAGCCTTGCCCAGGAGGCCTCATCAGGGGTTCTTTAAGAACCTAGGAGGACCCCCAGATGGGTCAGGCCTGTTCCTCACCCTGGGGGCCCGTCTTACACTGAGCTAAGGGTGAGTCAAGGCGGAGCGAGAGGCCCCACCTTGGGCATCTTCACCCAGTCCCTGAGTAAGGAGGAGGGCAGCGAATGCCCCCCTGGCCAAGGCAGTGGCTAAGCCACTGTTGTCCCTGCTTCCATGCAACCCGTTTGCCTATAGTGGGAAGTAGACACTCTCCCAGGGAACGCACAGGAGACAATTTCAGCAGGAGGGGCTTGGCAGGGCAATGAACAGAGTAAGGTGTGGGAGAGAGACACCCGCCTCTGAGGAGGTGACATCTGAGAGCAGAAAGCTGTGATGGAGCAAGATTTAGGAAGCAGAATCCCACCGGAGATGGGCAACACCGAGCAGAGCCCCACGGGATGTCCAGTGGGAGGGGCAGGCTGGCCAGAGTGGAGGAGCATCCTCCCCTCTTGGGGAAATACGCCGATCCGTTTCAGAGTGAGCAAAGACTGGGAAGGCAGGTCAGAGGGTGCCCGAGGAGCCTTGCACTCCAATGGAAAGAGGGAGAAGCCCCAGGCGCAGAGCGAGGGTATAAAGCCGCACAGGGAGTCCTGGCAGCTCTGGGACTAGCGCCTGCTCCCCCTGGAGCCTAGATGACATTCACCTGTTTGGAGGGCCCTGGTGGCAAACACTGAGCTTGGATGCCTGGAGGGTGTTGTGACAGAGGAGGACAGACTGCAGTGTGTGGAGTCATCCCTACTTTGCCTTGGCCGATGGAAAGCAGAGACGGACACACAAGAACCTTTTCCCATGCCGCGAGCATCCTCCTGGGCCTCGTTCATGGGACCAGCTCTGCACTGGGCCTGGCTGGGGCCGCTTCAGGCCAGAGGAGGTACCGGAGCCTTACCTCACCTCGGGGCTGGCAGGCCCTGCCTTCCAGGAGCCACCCCTGGCTCCACCGTGGGCGCCCCAACCTCAGATGACATGCCGTGTGGGCACCAAAGAAGCCAATGCAGGACCGAGGGACAAGTGCATTTCTGAGGGATGGCATGGGGAGCCGGCCAGAGGCAGGGCCACCCGTACACACAAAGGAAACAGCTTCTCTGTGGTTGGTTTGAGGAAAGTTTCTCTTGCCTGCGGACACCTCCTGGCCTCCCCAGCCCACTTGGGGCTGAAGCCTGGAATTCCACCATTACGGGTTCATTCCTTTGGCTTGGGATACCGATGTCCCCTCGAAAAGAGGACCCTTGAGCCATCACTGGTACCGAGGACCCCATAGGCCGTGGCAGACCAGCACTCCTTGTGCCCTTGCGTGTCATGCCTTGTGTCCACCCGCCCTCTGCAGGCAGACGGACGCAGGCAGGGACTGTGAGCATATGACGGGGACTGTGAGAGAGAAGTGACCAGGGGTGGAGGCAGCTGGGAGTGGATAGTGCGCAGGCTGACAGCCTTCTAGCCCAGCCTCCCCCTCCACCTCGCTCTCTGTCCTTGGGCAACTTGCAAACCCCTTATTCTCTCTGTGCCCCCGCGCGTGATCACTCAAGAGTGTGATGGCCCCTGCTTTTGCAAGGTGGTTGAGGGGTCAGCACCAGCTGTCCCACAGAAAGTGCCCAGTAACGGTGATGATTTGCTGTTCTTGTGGGGTTAAGGACAGGCTTTCTGGAGGGGAGGTACCCGTTAAGCCGAGGCTGAAAGAATGGCCAGGTGACTTGAGGCATAGGGGCTGCCTGGTTTGATCCAGGACAGAAGCAGCCGATTTGAGTTGGGAAGAATTGAGCTGCTGTCTGGCTGACAGGGACGGAGGGCTGGAGAGGGAGGAGGGAAGGCATAGTGTGGTGGGGGTGGGGGGCAGGGCAGGGGTCCTACAAGGAGAGGTGGGCCCATGGAGTAGGAACTTGTGACTCAGTTTCCTCATTGGGCCTGGGGAGAAAAGCCCCCTGTAGCCTGGCTGAAGGCAAGCCAGGCTCTCCTGGGCCTGGTTAGAGGGCGGGCCTGGACCCCAGTACTGTGCTAGCTGGGGGGGGTGTGCTCTGTTTTTTTTCTTAGTTTGTCGAGCCTCTAGGCCCTTGTCTATCAAGGGAAAGAAAAGAGGAAAAGCTATAAGATGCCATTGTCACATTTTTTCTACATTTTCCCATAAACGTTTCCCTTTTGCTTTTCCAAGTGGTTGAAATTGGAAGAGAGAGGAACCTCTTCCCTGCATGCGTGTACCAAGCTCCTCTCCACACAGTCCCGGGGGGAAGGGTCTCCCTTCTGGGCCATACGCTGGGATTCTTCCCTCCTGGCACCCGTGAGGGATGCTGGGTGGCACGGTCACGGGTGAGGCTGGCTCGGGGTAGGGTCTGGGGAGCAGCAGGTGCACGATGCTGGTGGTGGTGGTGGTGATAGGGATGTGTGGCCCCCCCAGGGTGGGTCAGTGTGGCCGTGACAGCAAAGACACATGGGCCCTTCCTGCCCATGATGGCCCGTGGGGTTCCCTGGGCCTCTTTCTGCCTACCCCTTCATTTAGCCAGCATTTATCCAGTGCCTACTGTGTACTGGAGACTACAGTGGGGGCGTAAGACAGATCCCTGGTCTTGGATTGCTCACAGTCTGGTAGAAAAAAAACCCCAGCCAGCTATGTCGACAGTTACAGTGCGGGGATAAGAGCAAAGGGAGCTAAAAGAGTAACCCAGGGCGTGGAGCATGGAGTCAAGGAGGGCTTCCTGGAGAAGGCAGAGCTGGAGTTGAGTCTCAGAGGGTGAAAAGGAGTTTGCCAAAGCATGGGAGCGTTCTAGGCAAAGGGGACAGCAGGTTCGAAGGCCCGGGCACGGCAAGCATCTCTGAGAGTTCTGCACGAGGCCTCATCCTCCAGGTGCTGCTGGGGTACCAGCTCCAGGAAGGGCTCCCTGGCAGCTCCTGAGGGCCAGGAGGACCTGTCATATTTGCTGCACAGTTCTGCTTCAGAGGGGTTCCCAGTCCGTACTGAGCATCTGGCTGTCTCCTCCCCCCCAGGCTGTGACAAGCAGATGAAACCAGGGTCCCTGAGCCACCTTGGGTGTCCTGATGATCTACAGCTGTGTAAGGGTCTCCACTGTGTCTGTTCTGAGTTTTTCCATTTTTTGCGTTGAGACACATCCGAGGACAAGAAGAAACCAGGAGGAAGGTGTATCTAATGACTTTTTGAATGCCTGCCGTTTGCTTAGCCACGGGGGGTTCTCAGATTTTAGTGTGCCATAGAATCACCCAGAAGGCTTGTTAGAACCCAGGTTTCGGGCGCCTGGGTGGCTCAGTCAGTTAAGCTTCTACCTTCAGCTCAGGTCATGATCCCCGGGGTCCTGGGATCGAGCCTGGCATTGGGCTCCCTATGCAGTGGGGAGCCTGCTTCTCCCTCTCCGTCTGCCCCTCCTGCTTCCCCTCTTGTGCTCTCTCTCTCTCTGTCAAATGAATAAATAAAATCTTAAAAAAAAAAAAAAAACACCTAGGTTTCTTGGGTCCGCCCTGAATTTCTGATTCAGGAGGCTTGGAATGGGGCTTGAAATTCGCATGTCTGAGAAGTCCCAGACGATGCTGGTGCTGTGGGCCCAGGACCACACTTGGAGACCCCCTGGCTTAGCCCGATGCTGGGCAGTCTGGGCCCTGGAAGGGCCAGGCCTCCGTCGTGGACTGGGAGAAGCAATGCTCACAGTCCACCTTGGAGCCACTGGAGCACGACCCTGATGCCCTCGTACCAGAGGTTTATTGATGCCAGAATTTTTAAAATATAACAAATCAGGAGAGGAAAACATGGAACCCATCAGAGAGGCAAACTCTCAAGGAGAAACAGTTCACAGCCAACCAGGGAAGGTCCTATAAGAAGGAATTTGTGCAGACCCTGCTTTTGTAAGAAAACGGGTCTCTGGGAGCTCCTGGAGAGGTCGGTGGGTCCAGGCTGCCCGTGGAGGCAGCTCTCAGCCTGCTCTGTTGTGGCTGTTCTCACCCTTGGAGTCATCATCAAAGCCACTGAGGGAGCCACTCAAGGAAATTGGTCACAGCCACACTTTGCTTCTTACCCAGATCGTCAGCAAGTGTTCTAGGCGAGGGCTATGATCCAATGCTTGCAGGTTTACGGGACAGATAAGGGGGGGAGCGAAAGGCACTCTCAGAGTGCCATTCTTTTCCCATCCAGGCAACACCCAGGGAAGGCACGGAGCCTCCGGGGCAGACTGAGATGATAAAAATACCGTGAGCTAATATTTCTTAGCGTTCCAGGCATGGTTGTGTTTTACATGCATTTGCATATGTAATCCCTCCCCCTCCCCCGCCCTACCCCCTGCCCGTGCACGCAGTACTGGAAAATAGTGTCATGATCACCGTTGGGCAATTAAAGAAAGAGAGACCAGAGGGGTTTTGTGACTGGCCTGTGGGTCCAGCAGTAAGTGGTAGCGCCAGGCTTCCAACCCTGGCAGTCTGACCCCAGCCTCCAGCTCTTACCCTCTGGGCTGGACCACCTCTCCTCTCATTAAGGCATGCGTCCGTTCTATTAAGTTCATTAAGGAGACTCAATTATGTTATTTAGAGCAATAACTGCTCCCATTTGTGCACCGCCTACTTTGACCTGCCTCATCCCAGGTGCTCTTGACACTAGGGGAGTCACTGTGTTCGTCTCCATTTTTCCAAAGAGGGCAATCCAGGCTCGGGGAGGTGGGTTACTTAAGCAGGGCTGGGTCGTTTGAACTCAGCCCTGGGCTGCTGACTTCAGAGCCTGGGCTCCCCGTGTCATCCCTCCCTTCTTTCACCCCATTCTGGATGAGAAGTGGCTGCCTTGGCTTCCTCAGGGCACCTGCCTCAAACATCACCCATGGTTCCCCCTTTCCAGCTTCTTCTTGCCAGGCCCCAGGTCAGGATTTGGGCCACCCATTATGGTGGGTTTTGGAAAGCTGCTCCTGGGCCAGAAGGCGTGATGGCCCGTGGTCAGTAAGGTGGGCCGGGGAGGGATTTGGACAGTCAGGAGCCTCATTCTGAAATGGACCTACCGCCTCCCTGGATCTCTGCTGCCCTCAGGCTGTGCAGTGCTTGGGCCCAGCTGCTGTGCAAGGGAACTGGCCCGTAGGACACCCCCACGGCACCAAGAATCCCAGGAGCCTTTGAGCTCCAGGGTACTGAGGTCCTGAGCCCTGGGCCATTATACCTGCCTGTCCCCCATGCTCCCCTTAATCTGCACCACCAGTGTTTTCCCAGGATGCTTCTGTTGGCTGTCTCGGTGCATTCCTCAGGGGCATCTGAAGCAGTCTCGTGTGGCTGGAATGGGGATAAAACCCCAGCCAGAGAGGCCTCTGATGGGTAACTTGGACCGTTGGTGGACCTGGCTTATTTTCAGGCCTAGAGGGAGTAGGCTCTCTTTGAGTTGAACTGGGCCCAGGGGCCCTTGGATTTCTATCAAGGTGGGAGCTGCCTAGGCAGGCCGAGGTAATAAAGGTGTGGGCTGAGGGCTTGTGGGAGATGGGGTGGGGGAAGGCTGAGAGGAAAAGCTCATCCCTCCATGCTTTTTGGCAATGCTAGTCTGAAGACCAAGGGAAGACTTGGTGAGGCACTCCAAGACATGCAGGGCTGTGAGTCTTTGAAGACACTCTCCATTCTCTGTGGGCACTGTGGAAGATTGAGAAGATTGGAGCTAAGGTGGCTGTGGAAGAGAGGAAAAAGGAGTGAGGTGAGGAAGAAAGGGGAAGCCAGAAGAGGAAATGCCCTGACTGTAGAGCTTCTACCCACCCTCCCATCCATCCATCTACTCAAACGTCCATCTATCCATCCAACCATCCATCTACCTACCTACTCACCCTCCCATCCATCCATCTACTCAAACATCCATCTATCCATCCAACCATCCATCTATCTGCCTACCCACCCTCCTATCCATCCATCTACTCAAACATCCCATCTATCCATCCAACCATCCATCTACCTACCTACCCACCCCCCT
>NW_027397064.1:100890820-100995502 GCF_003265705.2 Callorhinus ursinus
CCAACCATCCATCTACCTACCTACCCACCCTCCTATCCATCCAACCATCCATCTATCTGCCTACCCACCCTCCTATCCATCCATCTACTCAAACATCCATCTATCCATCCAACCATCCATCTGTCTACCTACCCACTCCCCTATCCATCCATCTACTCAAACATCCATCTATCCATCCAACCATCCATCTTTCTACCCACCAACCTATCACCCATCCACCCATCCACCCACCAATCCACCCATCCTTCTATCCATCCACCTGTCCACCCATCCATCCAACATTTTTTATCAATCACCTACTGTGTTCCAGCCATTTCCATCCAGGCCACACCATCTCAATGCAGTCCCCCGTGGACAACTGCACCCTATTGTTTTTTAATCTCTTTTCAGCACACCCAGCCTGCTCATGACTCTTGGCCCTTGCAAACCCTCCTTACCATTTTCTTATGATTCGACTTCTCTTCATGACTCACTCTGAGCTTCTAAGCCCCCTTCACTGAGAGCCATGGTTGGTTGCTTCTAGTTCTCTTGCACCTCTCTTAGAGCTCTCCTTGGAGGAGGGCCGACGGAAGGCTTACTGTAGACACCTGAACTCTTTGAGATTGGATTGCCTGGCGTCTGTCTGCAGTGGTTGAACTAGGAAGGGAATTCACACTTGGTGAGCACCTGCCGAGTGCTCAGGGTGGGGGAGGAGGGGTGCAGAGCATGTTGCTGTGGAAAGAGCCCAAATTTTGGAGCCAGGCAAAAGTGGCACTGACTCCTGGGGCTGACAACTTTGGACAAGTCACTTAGCCTCCCTGAGACTCAATGTCCTTATTTGTCAAGAAACAAGATATAAAACAACCTGTGCAGTTAAATGTATGTGTAGGCATTCCACAAGGTACCTGGCACGTGGTTGGTGAGTGATGCCCCCCTCCTCCCCTGTGTCCATAGATTGGCCTCCTTTGACACCCCCCACCTCCACCTTGTCGAGTTGGAATGGGCAGAGCCTGATGAAGCTTCCTGAGGACATAGGACTTCCGGGGCCAGGGCCAAGCTGTGAAAAGCAATGGGCAGTCTTTGCTTCTGTGACCATTGCCCTCTCCTGGCCCCACCCTTGTCTTGTTGAATCCTGCCATCTTCCCTCTTGGGCTCTGTCGTCCCTAGGGTGGGACAGGGCAAGAGACAAGCTGCTGAGTTACTGGAGGGCAGGGCAGCTCGGATTCAGCCTGGCATCTTGCTGGGGGCTCTCTGTGCACCCTGGTGGCCAGTGGGTTGGTTCTCAATACCCAAAGATGTGGTGGAGGTGAGCTGGGCTGAGAAGGCATAAGGAAGGGAGGGCAGGAGGCTCAGCCCTGGGGAAGGCATGCAGTGTTGGGGGCCGCGGGCATTTAATCAACCGAATACCCTCTGCCCCCTCCCTGACTCCATTTATTAGCTATTAAATAATTACCTCATTTGGAAAGTGTTTCTTAACGCAGAGCAGACCCCACCTCCCAAGGCATGGGTTTTGCAATGGATTGTCTCCTGCGTGTTCCGGGCTCGGGCAGGACCAGAGCATTCTTGCCCTGGCTCTGCCTCTGCACGAGGCTTGGGCCTGCGCCAGGCTCTGCCAAGGCACAGAAGAGTGGGGCGTCGCTTCCCCACGCCCCAAGATACCCTGGCTAATAGCTTCATTACTGGGCCATTCTTCCTCACTCTTCTAAAGGAGAAGGCCTGAGGCTGGGTCTCCCGAGGGACTTGCTATGTTCTGGGACCCTTCCCCTGGGTCCCCCGAACATCTGGCAATGTCAGAGATGGGAGGGACCTTTGTCCCTTTCTCTGGGTGAGGCCATTCAGGCCCCACCCTGAGGTCTGACTCTGAGTTGGTGGCAGCAGCAGAAGCCTGGGCCTCCTGCCTCAGAGTCCGGAGCGCTCTCTGCTCCATCCTTCCCTCATCTTGCGTGTCACTGGCGCGGAAATGTGACCTCTTGCCCTCTCGTAGGAAGGGGCCATTTCTTGAAACAAGAGCCGGGAGCTGTGTTGGATGAATGAATGAGTGATGAGTAAGACAGCTAAGCCTCACAACAGCTAAGCCTCACAACAACGGTGCAGATGTGATCCCCCTTTATTGTTACTAAAAAGTTGCACATACTTCCTGGAACATGTGCAAACAGTACCAAAGCCCAGACAGAAATGCAAGCCCTGCCCCACCCTGCCTGCCCCTGCAGGTCGCCCTGGCGGCCGGCTGTGGCACACAGAGTGGGTTAGCGAGGACCAGGCGTTCGGAGAGTGTCGCGCCCATCCTCCAGGCAGGAGTCAGTGGCAGTGGTCCAGGGCGGTGTCCAGATGGAGCTCCTGATTTACAGGTGAGAGTGAGGCTGGCAAGATCCACCGCTGGCGGGAATTTCTGTCCCCTTCAACACCACGAGATGCTCCAAGGCATGGTTTTGTTCCCAGTGCCACCAAAGAGCTGTGTGAATGTTGGCACTTCACACCCTGCCTTGCTTAGCCTGGACCGTGGCGCTCCTCATCTTTGCCTTGCCTTTATCACAGGCCCTGAGCTTCACAAAAGCCCCCGGCCCAGGCCCTGGAGCTGCCTGACACTGCCGCTGACACTGTCATTTATAGAAGCTCAAAAGGCTCCCCTGGGACTCAGCCCACTGTCAGGATTCTGGGAGCGGAGCTCAGCGGCAGTCACCGTGTTCAGGAGTGGTCACAGGACGCTTTGGACGGATAGCCCGGTTTGAAGGATGAACAGCCAAGGATGAATGTGGCGGGACCACATTTCAGGTAGCCAGTGGGTCAGAGGTGTGTAAGGGGCCTGAGTGTAACCCCTTGGTCATGGAAGACAGTCTTATGGGAAAGGCAACCAGGGCTCATCCTGGAGCCTGGGCTCTGGCTGCATTGTTAATAGGGAGGCCTGGTGGACTCTAGAGTAGTAGAAACACAGCACCAGTGGGAGCCACATGGGAGTAAGGATGGAGTCAGGCTCCGTAACTCGGCTCCCCGAGGCCCTGGACGAATTCCCCACTTCTAGTCCTGTAGGGTTTAATGTACCTGCTCCTAGGATGGTTCTGACAGTTGGAGCTGATTCATTATAGCCCCTGATACAACCTCCACACGCAGGACGCACACCGTGGTGGTGGTGCTGGTGTAACGGACTCCAGCAAGGCCGGGCCACTAGGCCCTTACAGTCTAGGAGCCCCAAGACCCGTGCTCCCAGAATGACAGCTGTCATTGATGGTACAGCAGTGGGGTGATGGATGATGGGCTCAGGCTCTTAAATACATGATCTCATTTCATCTTATCTACATGAGAGGCTTCATCACCCATGGTGCAAATGAGAAACCTCAGGTTCCTGATGTCCCTGAGGTCACTAGCCGGTGAGTGACAGAGTCTGAATGCCATCCCAGGGCTGTCTGTGGTCAAGGCCACCAGCCTCCAACATTGCCTGTAAAACACCACAGTGGACATAGGACCCTATATGTAGTGAATGTGGAAGTGAGTATAGGACAATGAACGCACTAGCAGGTCTATGGGAGAAGCCTGGGAGGCTTCCCGGAGGTGGCATCTGCACATTACCCTTACCAGGGGCCTGGCTTCCCTGTGATTCAGCTGTTGGTGAAAGATGCTGAGGAGGGGGTCTTGGTGCCAAGCCTAGGGCTGGGGACCAGCCACCAGGTAGCCATCTAGGCTCCTGTCAAGTCCTTTTGCTCACTTCCTTTTTTTTTTTTTTTTAAGATTTATTTATTCATTTGTGAGAGAGAAAGAGAGTGAGCACTTGTGAGCAGGGGGAGGGGCAGAGGGAGAGAAACCCAAGCGGACTCCATGCTGAGCGCAGAGCCCGATGCAGGGCTCAGTCTCAGGACCCAGAGATTATGACCTGAGCCGAAACCAAGAGTCGGACGCTCAACCGACTTGAGCCACCCAGGTGCCCTTCACTTGTTTTTTAAGGCAAAAAAGTGGTTTAGTCTCCCAAGTCTGGTTGGGTCTCAGGCCCCCTTGGGTAAATGATGCGGTGGATTTTGGAGCCATGGCAGGATTAGCTCTCCACAGCCTTGCTGACCTTGGGGAAACTGGGGCCCACCGAGCTGAGCCCCTTTGTTAATGCAGATGAAAAAGGCACTAACCTGCTGGCCCTGGGCCGCCCACCGTGGAAAGGTGACTTGCCTGCCTGCATGGTATGTGCCAAGACACTCACTAGCTGACCCGTGCACCCCACAGACTCATTACCACTGGCCCACAGAGGAATTGGAGAGCGAGGCAGGGGTTGTGTCTGCAGGCTCTGGCAGCTCGATGGATTTCAATGAGATGATCGCTTGTCATTTTTTATTAATGAGCGACTGCCTGATTCATTATACATCTGAGGGGCGAGCCACCCCAGATGGGGAGGAGGAACACGGCGATGCGCGGCCGCCACGGAAGGGGTGACGTGGCCCCGTGTGCTGGTTGTTTCTTCCTCTTCTTCCCCAAGGGGAACAAGTAACAAAAGGTGCCCGGCTTAGGCAGGCGAGCCGGCAGCGACTGGCTTGTGATGGCAAAGGGAAGCCGTCCCCAGTGGCCCTTAGCTCAGGGGCCACGGCACTTGCGGGATTCTCTCTGGTCACTTTCCCCCATCCTTCTCCAACACCTCCGCCCTTTTCTTTGGCTCTTCAAAGCCTCTTGCTTACCGGTGCCTTGCGGCATGAGCCCGTAGAATCTGGGTCCCCAGAGTCCACGGCTCTCCATGAAGGGGAGCCACAGAGGCAGCCAATGTCTGTGGTCTCAGAGGAGGTCTCATGGGAGACCTGGAAGGAGCTCGGGCCCCAGAGGCGTTTACTCAATGTCCGTGGGATGAATAAATGCCCAAGTCGGAGATGCCACCTCACAGAAGGACGCGATTCACCCGGCACTCTACCAGTGCACCATCTGCGTGCCAGGCCTCGTGCCAGGTGCGGGGGACACGGGCGTCCTCACTCTCCGGGACCTCCCAGCGGTCCTGGGCCGTGTCTGCCCTGCCATGGAGCTGGCCCAGTGATTTCAGCACTCCTGTTTCTGTGTTTGGGGTGGGGGGTGGGGTTGCACTGGCAAGAGCTTTGAGCTGTGATGGGTCTGCTGTGAGCACTTAGTGGGCAGGTGGGCAGGCGGGCCAAGCCCTCTGTTCTCAGGTCTTTGAGGAGCGGCATACTGCCTTATTCCTCATCGCTTCACCAGTGCCCGTGCTGAGCAGGCGCGCCACAATTATGGATGAACGAGGGGGTTGATGACGGGGTGTGGGCCCTGGCTCAGAGAGGGCAGTGGACTCAGGCCGTCTTGGAGCTGGGAAGGTAAATTGTGTTTGTGCTCTCTGCTGGCAGCCCGTGTCGCCCCATCCATCCCTGCGCAGTGGAGAGGCCATCCCCCCCCACCCCCACCCCCCGCTGTCTGTGGGCATGACATGTGAGAGAGCTCCAGGAGGCCGTCCTGTGGCTGGTTGTCAGCTCTGCCACTTGCCAGAGTGAGCTTTGGTTTGCATCGGGGCTAACAGTTATCGGCTTCCTCGCTTTGTAAAGTGATGGGAGCCCCATAAGCAGCCTTTGCTGTGGCTGGGCCTTTGGAGGACCTGGCTTAGACTGCTCACAACTTGGCCTTCTTATAGGTGAGGGCTCTTCCAGCATCAGGTCAGCAAGCCAAGGAGAAGACATTGTGCCCGTTAGTGTGTTGAGAGGGGCCTTCGGAAGACCCTGGAAACGCAAGGCTTGCTTTGAGTTCCCCTGAGAAGAGCTGTCACAGATACTTCTCTGGCGGGCCCCAGCTGCTTCTGTGTATCCCTGACCCGCCTAGGCTCCAGCCAGCACCCATGTGGCCCCTGGCCTAGGACTATCTAACCCATCGGTGCCTGCCCCTTCCCCCACCCCAAGATTACACAACCCACTGTGGAATCCACCCAATCCAGCTTTGCTTTTTATGATGAGCTTCTGCTTTGCTTCAAGCACTGGGACTCAACATAAATAACACACCAGTCTTTATTCTGTTCTAATCAAACGCTCAATGGCTTTCAGTCTGCTTAATTGCTAGTATTGTATTTTCAAAATAGAGGTTTTAACTGCAAATATGTAGTATTTTAGCCCCATTCTGGGTTACCTCTGCAGTGGCAGGCTAACCTGGAAACCTACCCGTGATATGTTATTTTATAGGAGGAAAAAAGCATTGCAATTTCAAATCATCGATTTACAACAGGCTGAATTTTGAGAACGCAGCCCATTTATGAGCAGGAACTGCCTGTGTTCAGAATAAAATAAAGGGTCTGATATGCCACGTGCCTCTAAGGCATGTGAGCCATACCGAGGGTGAGGCCAGGCTGGCCCAGCCAGGAAAGCGGGAAGAGGGACCAGGGCAGGAGGGAGGGTTGTGCCGGGCCTGCAGGCATCTTAGGGTGAGTGAAGAGGCCAATTGGGCGACAGAATGACCCTGTATAGGGGGTGTCTGAAGAAGTGGAGAGATTTCCACAGCTGGGGACTGGATTTGGACATCACGTACTGGGTTGTGGTGAGCCCAGGTTCTAGGGCGTGGAGAACTGGTGTCCCCATGAGAGCCTGTTTGGAGGAGGCTCTGTGAGGGTAGAGCGGGGACAGGAGGTCAGTTGAGGACCCTCCTGTGGGGCCTGCACATACGGGAGGGCTGGGGGGTCGAGGGGGAGGTTAGTTCTGGGGAATGCTATCGGGGAGGTTGTGCCCAACCGGAGAGAGTACAGAGGTTGGCTGTGGCCAGACTATGCTTCCCACTTGCTGTCTCTGCCATGGGCTCACTTGGGCATCTTGAAATGACCCTCTGGGCTTGTGAGTCCTGCTGTGTGGAGACCTGAGTGTGTCTGCATGTCTGAGGGAGAGGAATGGGAGGTAGGCTGCCTGGAGGTGTCTCTCCCCCTCTCTTACTGGAGACAGGCATTAAAACACAGCGTGCCTTTTGGTCCCTCTGGGGCACCACAAATCACAGAAGGGGATTTCTTTAAACTCCCCCAGAACCTGGCCAAAGAGAACCAGCTGAGAGTCATGGCTGCGTGTGGAAGGCCTGACCGGAAGGGGCACACACCTAGGGAAGGAGCGTCTCTGGAGATGGTTGGGGGGGCCGGCCAGGAGCAGCCTCTTCCATCCAGTGATACCCCACTCTGGGGCCCTGAACATTCTCCTGCCAAAACTGAGGCGAAGGGTGACCATGTCAGGGATTCTGCCCCTTCAGGCCCCCCTCACTTCTGTCTTGGGAGTGGTATCAGGAGTGGGCGCTGGGAGGCGGGGAAGGGATAGATGCAACCTGAGCTTCTAGAATGCCGGAAAGTGCGATGGAGTACTTTTGGAGGCTCCCGAATGACCACATGCCCTAAATCGAGAGGCATCTCACTGGAGGAACGTGCAAATAGCAGCGAGCTCGGCCGGTTCTTAACTGTTTCCATATGCCCCCTGCCCCCACCCACACAGTTGCTACCAGACTCTTGTTGGAAGGGTCAGGATTCTGCGGTGTCCTCACCACCAAGAGGGAAGTGTGCACCCTGGGCAAGGGTTCCAGCGAGACAGGGACGAAGGCTCTGTTCCACTAGGCTCCCGCCTCCCTGGGCCCTTTGCTCCCCCGAGACAGAGGCAAAGTTTGGGTCACTTCCCTTGTTTTCCTTTTGTGGGCTTTGCGGTGCCATCTGAGGCATTACCACCCAAGAAGGGGTCTGCTTTTCAGTTTTGCTGACCCAGGAGGTTTGGGGATGAGCTCTTTGTGTAATCGACCGAAGCAAACCTCTGACCCCTTTGCAACTCCAGAGTAGCGTCTGCTTTGGCCATCTCCTCCCCAGCTTTCCCGTCCCGGGACGCAGCCTTGACTCAGCCCGGATGAAGTGTGTTGGGCTCTCACATAGCGCCGGCCTGGGATCCAGAGACCTGGGTGCCACCCAGGCCCGGCTCTTGCAGCCCCTTCTAGGCGTGGGGCCTGGCCCTGTGCCTGTCGCTCACGCCCACGGTCGCCCAGGCAGGGCAGACCTCCTCCCTAGACCCAGCACCCCCTCTTTAAAGGAGGAATAATGCTGAGGGGCAGGCCTGCTGAGTCCAGCCCGATACCCTGTGCCCGAGGGCAGAACTGCATGGACTTTGAGCACTTTGGTATTTATGGGACTGACTCCTTATTCCTTATGCTGAGGGATGCGCCAGTGCATTCAAAATCTGTGGGAGGCCATTGATGCCTCGGCTGCTTTCTGGCTTAGAAGTGGGTCCCCTAAGCCCCACCGCCTCAGTAGGAAACTGGTCTTGCTTTCAGGCCCTCAGATTATACTCCTGAAGGTGTGTGTGGGGGGGCACAGAGCGTTAGGGAGCTGTGAAGAGGACTGGGGCCAGGATGGGTCTAGGCATGGAAAGGGGGTGGTTGATTCTAGAGCTTTCCTCTTACAGGTCAGGCTTGTCCTGGAGTAGATCTCAAGCATCTTGTATTCACGTTAATTACTTAAGGCAGAGCCTCCCCTTTGGAGGACAGAATGGCTGCTCTCATATTCTTGATGCCTTGAGATCCAATGGGAAGAAAGAGTACAGGATGTCACGGGGTGCGGGGGTCAGCAAGTGGTAAAGATGACGATGATATTGACCCCTCCCCACCCCAGTATTCCTCTTCTCACTCTAATAGCAGAAAACACACTATCCTACTGGCTCAGCACCTGGCAAGAGGGGGTGGAGGAGGGGGGTGGAGACTGAGCGGGACCGGCTGCCCTGGCACACCTCCCCTGATGAATCCATAAGCCACAAAGTCTAGCAGTGAAGGTTCCAACCTTGTTTGATGGGCACTGCTGTCCCCGCGTACTTGCCACGTCCTCTCCTCCCTGTGCAAGGGAAAGGAAGGGTGGGGAGTGATTTTCCGCAGCCTGAGAAGGATTGCACATTCAAAAGACCGGAACTCAATTAGTGAGAGTTCAGCTTGTTGGGGATGGGGTCAGATCCTCTTGGGACCCCTGCACGGGGGGGGGGGGCACCCCTGGTTCTGTGGCTCTCAGTGTCTACGGGGGAGCTGTAGGGAACCAGGTTACCTTCCAGAAGGGGCAGGGGATAGTGAGGTGGGGGGGGGGGACAGCAGTCATGTCTTTTTCACAGCCTCACTGTGGTCCTTGGGCAAGTCATCCCCCCCTTCTGTGGGCCTTGGTTTCCCCTTACCCAGCAAGCGCTGTAATCCAGATGTCCCTAAGGTTCCACCCTGCTCCCGCTCCCCCTCCGGGGGTGGCAGAACTGTGAGCTCCAGGCACCGAGGCACCCAGGCTTTGGACCGTCGCCCCGGGACAGCCCCTACCCGGAGAGGAGGAGCAGGTGGGCAGCTTCTCCGGCTGCAGCCAGATCCCCCAGCGTTTGCATTAGCGAACGTTCCCAAACCCTCCGCAGGCCCGGTCATAAATGATTCATGGGCCCCACCTCCCTCCCGCCCGCCCCCCTCCCTCCCGGCGGCGGCCACTTGATGTTCCCTCCCGCTGCTCCATCCCGCGCCTCCCTGCGGCCTCCAGACCCGTGCCCTCCCGGCACTGCTGCCCCATCAGGCGGGTCCCTCCTCCCTCCGGGCCACACAGGGTAAGTTGAAGGAGAAAGGTGGCTTTCCTGCGACGGTTCAAGTGGAAATGAGGAGGCGGCCGCTCTTCTTTGCACAGGCCAGGCCTGCGCTTTCGGCTCTTTTGGCTCGCGGCGCCTTGTCCCAGTCTGCTGTGCTGCAAGTTTGAAGCTGGAGAGGTGGTGGGGGGGTGGCTCGCCAGGGAGGGGGCGCTGCGTGGCGGGAGCCGGGAGCTGGTGCTCCCAGCGGGGAGGGCAGGGGAGGAGGGCGGGAGGACCCGAGGCTGTAAGGACCGCCGGGGAGGAAAGTTAAGTGACTCCAGCTGCCAGATGGGGATGGACGAGGTCGCGGGTAGGGTGGTGGGAGAATTCACATCATCAGCCCCAGCATTTCTTTCCCTGGCTCCGCGCTCCTGGCAGACGCTTGGGGGTGCCAGCCAGAACTTTGAACTGGGAGTTTCTTCTGAGATGTGGCAAAGCCGAGCTTCTGAGAGCTCAGTCTTCACCACTTCAATTCCCGGTGGTCTTAGCAGCCGGGAGGACTCGCAGACAAGATTCTTTATTGTCTGCGGAGCCTCAGCTCTGAGAAACCCGTGTGTGTTAAAACTGAGCTTCCCTGGGGAAGATGCTGTTTTCGCATGAGGAATGAATTTGGGGAAAGTTGAGTGTAGGAGAGAAGGAAACAGTCATATTCAAAAAGAATGGTCTAGAGACTTGGCAAAATCTGGAAGACACTTTTTTTTTTTTTTTTTTAATCGTAACTCCCTCCCCCTCCTCCTTTTTTTTAACATCCTGTAGCATCTTCATTCTTGGGGCTTCCCAAAAGCCCTTACCTGGCCCGGCCTTCAGGGCCCCAGGGAGGAGGACCTCAGGGGTTCTAAAAGTGGGGGGACTTGTTCCAGTGGGGGTGGTACTGTCCCTAAGGCAAGACAAACTCACACTCTCAGGGGAAGGACAGTCAGGGACGGAGGCCCCCCTCAACCCCGGTCCTTGTTGGGGCTGGTTCCTGGGACATTTGTGTTTTCCTTTTGCCAGTTGGAAACAAAGTCAGGTAAGGTGGCGAGGCCTTCCTGGTGGCTGCCTCAGGGGGAACCCGGGACAGCGCCCACAGATCAAATCAGAGAGCCACTGTGCTTAAGGAGAAATGGCGGCAAACCCTCAGGTAGTGGGGTTGAAGGGAAACAACAGCTGTTGTCCTTCCCTGGATTCTAGACAGGAAGCCATTCCCCACCGAGGAAGCAGCATGTGGGCATCCTCTGGGGGTGGGGGGAGGAGAAGTCAGGATCCTGGGACTGGTGAGGGGCAGGGAGAAGGGCCGAGATAAGAAGAGAGAGGAGATGGCATGTCGTAGGCCCTGAGGGCTGGGGGACCGATCCTCAGAGTAACAAGAAGGATCTGACCGGGTGCTAGTGTAGGAACACCCCTCTAGCTGCCTTGCTGAGAGAGGACTGGAGGGACACGGCAGAAGGCCATGGAGGGGGACCATGACAGGGCCTGGTAGCGATGACAGTGGCCCGTATTGGAGAGGGGGGAGGGTGGGAGAAGTGCCTCCTCTGCGGTCAGGCCCTTGGAGAGACCTGGGGAGGGCTGTGGTCAGGGGGCCGGGCCCTGGGACTGAGGCTGCCCCAGCATTTGAGTACAAAGTGCCATTCGGTATAATGGACACAGCTCAGTCTTGGCCATTTGTGGTTTTTAGACAAATCATGATCCCCACCTTCCAAACAATTTAGGGTTTTTTTTCTAGCCAGCAACATCACAAACTTTTGAAGCATGAAATGAATTTTGCTGGCCCCCGCCAATAGGATCCTTTCCCTAGATAATGGATTTTATGAAACGGCTATAATCCTCCCAGGTAATGAGTGAAAGCTACACTCTCCATTTGGACCTAGCATTCCTCTTCCTGATTTATGATATATTGGTTAAAATAGTAAACTGATAGCACTCCCGAAACAGTCATCAATCACCAGCCAGTGTTGCTTAAACCGTAGAAAGGTTTCCAGAAGTGAGATGCTGGAAACCAGCGAAGGAACAATTTGGCAATCCCAAAAGCATAAAGCACCGTGAAATCAAATCTGGATTTGTATTTTGAAGTCAGAGGAATGGAGCAGCTAAAGAAGGAAGGAAACGCAAGCAAGCCTATTGACCTATTCCCAGAGGTCAAAGGACAACCCCCCTCCCCCAACCACCGCCACCTGCATTCCACCCTGCAGGGCCCCATGGCTCTCTCCGCTTGGTTTAAGATTTTGGTTCTCCTTCTAAGGTTTTGGAAAATTTTCCAAATCCTAAAATGTGTTTAAGTATGTTGGGCTAATAATAAGTAATATTGAGGTTTTGTTTTGTTTTGTTTTGTTTTTAGTAATATTGAGTTTTATAGCCAAGTCTATCAAAAGTGTCAGTGGCACCTGGGTGTGTCAGCTGGGATTGGATTGCAAAAGCAACAAGTATTAGCTGGTGCTGGAGAGATTCCTGCTCTTAAGGAAAGCTTGAGGTTTGCAGCACTGTTTGCCTGGAGTGGCCTCCGTCCTAATGAGTGATTTTAGAGCTGTAGATTACTTGTATTCGTTGGGTGAAAGAACGCATGAATGATGAGGACTCCAGGGATGGTGTGTAGTGTCTAGGCTACTCCCCCATTCTACAGGCAAGGAAACTGAGTTCTGTAAGAGGGAGCAGCTGGGCTTGGGTCCCGCGGGATCGGAGTGGGACCCTGGCCACCGGGAGATTCGCAACGACGTCCACCAGAACTTGAACTTCACAGGTGACTCCGACTCACTCCTCTGTCACCTTAGTGCTAGGTTATCACAGGAGGGTCGGGTGAAGGTCAGCAGCCCTGCACACCTCTGCCCTGCCCCGGGTGCTGCTGAGATGACCCGCTTACCTTGACTCCTTCAAGCAGTATGCCACGTGCCTGCTCTAGACCCCGTTCCTGCCAGAGAGCCATCCCCAGCTCCCGGAGCCCCACAGCCAGGGTGGGACTGCGGCCTCCGCCATCTCTAGAGTGTGATTTTCCACAAGCCATACAATCCACTTGATGATCACGTCCCTCCACTGTCACACCAGAGACTCCTACAGAGTCTGACAGATAGCAAGAAGGGGCTGCTCAGGATCTGGGACACAGCTGTCAACCCCGTCCTTGAGATTAGGATTCCCGAATTGAGAAGACAAATCCTTCCCCAAGGAACTTGGAGAAACAGATTGGAAAGAAGGACTCGTGGCCATATCAGTCACAAGCTAACAGGAGAACAAGGCAGCTCTTTCCTTAGCCCTTAGTTCTTTCCTCCAGGCCCTGGCCCCTGGGCTTCACCACTAACTCAGGTGACAGCTCCTATGGGAAGCCGACCCCGGCATCCACAGCCAAGGCTGGTCGGTGCTCCCAAGGCTCCCCATCAGAGCCTTTCTTATTCCAAGGTCATGGCTTTCTTCTCAAAGATAGAGTCCCCCTGCATATCCCAAGTCTGAGCTGAGCTGGGCACGATGGGCACTCCCTAAGCCTTTGCTCCCTGGACACACAGCATGGGCTGGCTCCTTGGAAGGGGGCGTGAGCCTTTCACTCCAGGGATCCTTGCAGAGCTGGAGAGCCCGGCTCCTGGAGCCCGCACATGCCCAGGCCTCCCCCATGCTCCTTCTCCCCAGTGCCATTCTGCACCCAGCCAGCCACACCCGCCCAGGACAGAAACTTTTCTTTCCTTCCCTGCACCTGGGCTATCAGAAGGTGAGTGCTAATCAGGGGCTGATATGTGCTCTTATAGGTGCAGGTTTGCAAAGGACGTCTTTTGTTCTTGTTAGAGTAGCTAACCTCTAAATCTATTTAATACCCCTTCCCTGGTTGTCCATCATTATGACACATGATTTTCCAAAGGATTTACTATTAGTTAGCAGCACGAGGCTTTCTCCCTGGGGTAGCAGCTACTTGCAGTGAAGAAAATGCATGTTCAATGTAGCAATTTGTCTTTTTTTATATATTTATTATAAGAGTAAATGAGTTATTGTTGGAGACTTCAATATTATTGCAAATTAGGTGCTGCACATGGAGCTGGGCCCATTTATTATGTTTCTCAACTCCCACAGCAAGCACACTGGTTCAGGAATCAGCTTCCAGGGTGAGCTCAGGGGGACAGCATTGCCCAGTGCCAGACGCAGAGGAGACAGGGAGCCTCCTGTGCAGGCAGGAAGGGAAGCACCGTTTGTCATTGTGGCAGGTGGTCATCAGTGGGTAGACTTGACTGCTGGGGTCAGCAGGCCGGAGGAGGTGGTAATACACCTGACCTGAAGCTGTGATACCCGCCCCCATGACCTCCTCCCAGCCCATAGCTGTGGTCACGGAGGTGAGGTTGGGGACCTGTGCCTAGAGTAATGCCTCAGCCATGACCTTGCATCTGGAACAATGGCTGGGTTCTGATCTGGGGTGATCTCTTTCCCCCCAAAAGAGAGTGGTGGCTGGAGTCAGACTCCCCTAGGGGCCATGCACCCTGATAGACCCCCTGCTAGGGTGCTATGACTGCTTGGTCCTGTCCATTAGTCGCCTGCTCGGTCCAGGGGTGGGCATAGGGGTGCAGGATGCAGGTAAGAGAGTTGGGTCTTTGCCAGCCAGAGGTGAAGCGCACATGGCAGGGTGAGTAGGCCATGTGCTATCGGTGCCAAGGAACAGCGGACGCAGGCCCTGGCACACAGCCATTCCCTGAGGCTGGAGGACCTGCAGGGAAGGCCGGCCCCCTAGGCCAGTGGTCAGGAGCACGGGCTTCTGGTGGCCGACCAGCCCAGATTGGAGTCTTGGTTTCGCGTCATCTGCTATCTGCATGACCGTGGACAAGATGCTGAGCCTTGCTCTGACCTTCAGTTTCTCTTCTGTAAAATGAGGCTGATAATCCACAGCTATCGTTGGGGTGAAATAAACCTGCATCCCTGAAACGTGCAGCCCAGTGCCTAGCCCATAAGAAGGGCTTAGAGGTGTTACTTGTTCAGTGCCTACTCTGTGGGCTTTTCAGAACATGATAGACTAAACTTGAAACATTAATACTGCACTCCTTCTGATTGCAGTAGTAACATAGGTGAATGACAGACAAGAAGTACCACCCAGAGAAAGTTGCTCACCGTCTTCTATGTCCGTATGTTCTATACAAAGGCCCATGTCCTTTTTTACAGAATGAGATTCTATTTGTTACTGCAGACCAATGCATCCTGCCCACTTAAGACCTCTTGTCATTCAAGTTCTTGTATAACTACCATTCTCAAATCCCTTGGTCTTGGGACCTCTATACACTCTTAAAAATTATGGAAAACTTCAGGGGCGCCTGGGTGGCACAGTTGGTTGGGTTTGGGCTCTGGTCGCGAGCTCAGGGTCATGGGGTCGAGCCCCTTGTTGGGCTCCGCACTCCGTGCAGTGTCTGCTTAAGACTCTCTCTCCCTCTTCCTCTGCCCCTCCCCGCCTCTCTAAAATAAATAAATAAAATCTTTTTAAAAAAATTATCGACATCTCCAAGAGCTTTCCTGGGGAGCAGGGAATTTATATCTCTTGATATCGATTTATTGGTATTTAGAAATTAAAACTGAGAAATTTAAATGATATGTAAAGTCAATTTGAGAATAGTAATAAACCCATTTCACATTACTGAAAATAACACATAGCACATTATGAAAAATATTTTCCCCAACAACAAAAGCATTATAAGAATGTCATTGTGTCTTAGTTTTAAACACCTCTTTACTGTCTGGCCTAGTGAAAGAAACATTTGTTCTGTTCCCTGGTAGCCTCACCATCCAAATAACATCTTAGTATAAAGATAGTTTTGACTTTGTGGACCTCCTGAAAGGGTCTTGGGGATCTTCGGGGGTCCCCAGATTACACTTTGGTCCCCTCTTTAATGCCTACAGGGTGTTTTTGGACATTTCTGCCTGAGGCTGGGCTGTGAACATCCCTCCAGGGTCCAGGCTCCCTGGGCCCCTGATCTGACCAGACCCCCGCCCAGAGAGGCTGTACCAACCAGTGCATCTCCCTCCCCCTCACTGTAACACGAGATGCACAACCTGTTTGCTGGCTGGGTGGTCACTGAGAGCATTTTCATACCTCCCCACAGGCACCTTTGGGTAGCCTGCCCGGGGTCCTCGGCTGCCCCAGCACCTTGCCCAGGTCACACAGACCTCTTTGTCCCAAGGTTGCTCCAAAGAAGAAGGGGCTGTTGCCCCGAGGATTGGCCTAACCCACCCTGCGGCCCACTGCCTGCAGACGCCGACCACGAGGGGAGCACCCCGCTCCTGCGTGTCCCCACTCCAGAGGGCTCCAGGCTGCGGGCCGCCATCCCTACTGGCACCCTGAGGGCTAGAGTAACTGTGTGCAACCCTCAGTGCCTCCTTCCCAGAACCGCCCCTCAAGCCAACAGAGCCCAGCTTGTGCGGCTCCGTGGGTCTGTGCAACGGCCCGTTTGCCTTGGCTTCTTTGGCCTCGTTTCTCAACTGGCTCACCAGCTCTTTTCAGAAACTGGCTGGGGCGTTTTGAAACTTTATTTTCCAAAGAGAAAAATTCCTGGACCTGTAGCAAGGAGAAAAAAAAAAAGTTATAATAATAAACGAAAGAACCAGTAGCCAGAGTAGAAATAGTGAGAGTGTGAAAATATTAAAAGTCACCAGAGTGTATAGCTCACCCGTCAGGGGAAAGGGCTAATGACGGGGGGCTGGGAGCTGGGCCCCCCACCCTCGTATGTGCATGTGTGCGCGCGCGTGCGTGTGTGTGTGTGTGTGCGCGTGTGTGTGTGTGTGTGTGTGTGTGTGTGTAGCCCAGGCTGAGCCGGCTTCTTCCTGCGTCAGCGTTTGGGGAAAGACGGATGTGCCCGGAAGCAGGCCTCACTCCTGTCTGTGTAAGCAGGGCCCACGTTGAACGTCTGCGGGTGGCATCTATCATCCATGACCTGTAGCATTGTGCTTGTTGTTTATGGTCTCTTGGCATGCATTGTTTTCTCGAGGCTGAAATATAGCACGCTAATGAGGTATCTCTCTGCTCGGGAGGATGCAGGCAGCTCGGAAAGACGCCTCGGCGGCGTGCTGACTAGCTGGTCAACAGCCACACGCTGTGGCAGCAGCTGTCTTTGCAAAGAAGAAAGAGGAGCGAGAGGTGCTAGGAGACACCCCAGCTAGGGCCTGGGGGTTTGGTGCTCGGGAGCCTGCGGCTCCTGTGCGGGGTCTGCCCTGGAGGTGACTTTCTTGGAGATATTTGTAGTTGCCGGGGCTGTTGGCCCCAAGGCCGGTCATCACGAGGAGGCATGGGGCTCAGGGGGCTCAGGCTGACCTGGGTTTGGGTCCCAGCTTCTCCGCTTTTGTCCTGATGCTCTCTCCACGCTCAGGGCCTGTTTCCTCCTCCCTCCAGTGGGGAGGTGAGACCCGCCATAGTGGGTACTATGAGACTTGGTGTAACTGGCAACAGGCAGGCTGCTGGTGGTGACTGTGCCTGGCGTGGTGGCTTAACTTGGTGCGCGCAGGCTCCCCTCCGAAGCTGGGACCTGGGCACAGGCAGGAGCCATACCCGTCAGCATACGGCGTGTGAGCAGGGTAGAAGCAGAGTCAGTATCTCTCCCTGACAGGCCCAGGGTGGACTCAGGAGCCTGGAAAAGTGGACCGAATCTGGAGGGAAGGCTTGAGGAACAACCTCAGGCTGGACATCTTGGCCTGGGGACTCGAGCTCTGGGTGTGAGAAGGGCCCAGTGCTGCCTGCTCGTAGGGAGGGTATATGGGGAAGGAGCTAAGGGACCAAAGTTCCTTTTGTGGGGACATGGCCCACGCAGAAAAGGGGATGCACTTGGAAGCACTTTGAAAACCGTTTTCAAGAGAGAATGTTTCCTTGGACCAGAAGAGATGGGATGGAGGCAGCAGGTCCCGGGTGGACCGCCCCCTACTTGTAGCAACAACTACAGTAATAATAGCTCCTGTTTATTGACCGCTAGCTATGGCTCAGGCCCTCTTCAGACACTGTCTTTCCTTTCCTCACAACCCTACGTGGGTTATTACCTCTCAGTTCTGTGCCATCAGTCACGATCCACATCCCAGGAGGATTCTAATGGCATTCTCCGAGCTGATTGTAAAATTCACATGGAGGAGAACTTAACTGCAAAGAGCCACGATTGCTTTGCGGAAGAAGACAGTAATCAGGGGTGAGGGTAGAAGGCCTGCCCTACCAGACGTTAAACCATGTTATAAAGCTGGAGGGATTACAGCAGAGCATTGGGTCAGAAATAGATAAAAGTACAACTGGGAATTTAGTTTTTTTTTTTTTATTAAGGTTTTATTTATTTATCTGAGAGAGAGAGCACACACTGGGTTGGGGGAGGAGTAGAGGGGGAGGGGAGGGGGAAGAATCTCAAGCAGACTCCACGCGGAGCACTGAGCTCCAGCCTGACACGGGACTCGATCCCACAACCCTGAGATCATGACCTGAGCCGAAACCAAGAGTCAGCCACTCAACCGTAGGAGCCACCTAGGCACCCCAAATTTAGTTTGTTTTTAACTGTCCTACAGGCAGTATTAAGATAATATGTTATAGAGAGAAAATATTTAAACCCATACTTCATATGCTTTATAAAGGTAGGTTGAAAATGGATTCAAGAACTGATTTTTTTTTTAAATCCAACTTAGGAAAGGGGCGCTCCTTCAATCACCCCAGCGCTTTGGTTACCACGGGAATTCCTAAGCAAGACACGGTGTGAAAGCCACACAGGAATAGATGGACACATATTCAGCTATACCAGAATTGCATACTTTTCTTCTGACCTTTTTGTTCTGAAACGTTTCAAATGTTGAACAGAGCCGAGGACATTTTACATGGAAATTCCCGGCTCCTGATTCTGTCATTAACATCCCCCAATCCCTGTTCCGATCTGTCCGTGCCTCTCAGTCCCTGGTCCCCCCGATTTTTGATACATCCCAAAGTAGACCGTGGCTGTCGGTGAAATTGTAAACTTCTGTATGAAAAAGATGCCGTCAACAAAGTTCAGACAGGTAAGAGACTGGGAGAGAGTGTGTCCCGTGTCTGTAACACAACGGGAGGACAGAAACCTTGATGAAACAAAGACAAAGACTGCCCCATTAAAAAAAAAAATAGAGGGTGCCTGGGTGGCTCAGTTGGTTAAGCGACTGCCTTCAGCCCAGGTCATGATCCTGGAGTCCCTGGATCGAGTCCCGCATCGGGCTCCCTGCTCGGCAGGGAGTCTGCTTCTCCCTCTGACCCTCCCCCCCATGTGCTTTCTCTCTCTCTCATTCTCTCTCTCAAAAATAAATAAATAAAAAATCTTTAAAAAAAATAAAATAAATAGATAAAATACGGGAACAGCTAATTAATAGAAGATAAACATAAGGAAATGTAATTTAAATAGGAGAAAAAAGCCCCTCGGGGCGCACGTGGGTGGCTCAGCCCGTTAAGCGTCCGACCCTTGATTTCGTCTCAGGTCCTGATCTCGGGGTCCAGGGATCAAGCCCCAGGTCGGGCTCTGCGCTCAGTGGGGAGTCTGCTGGAGATTCTCTCCCCCTCCCTCCGCTCTCTCTTTCAAATAAATAAATTAATTTAAAAAAGGAAAAGAAAAAAGCCCCTCAACCTTCCGAGTGTTTACGGAGTAGTCGTCAAATTGGCAAAGACTTAAAAGTTTAATGAAGAGCAGGATGAGTAGAAGTGGACCTTCTCCTGGATTGCGGTGGAGCGTCAGCTGCTCGGTCCTTCCAGAGGCCATTTGACAGCGTGTAATAAAAACTAGAACCCCTTGATCCAGCAGTTTCCCTTCTCAGGATCTAGCTGGGAAGAACAGTTGCACACGTGCCCAGGGGGACATGCGTGGAAAGGTCCCTTATAGTGTTGTTGGTAACAACAAAAAATTGGAAACAACCTGAAAATCCAGAAATGGTTAAGCAAACTATGGCATTTCCACTTTGAGGAATAGCATGCAGCAGTTAAAAGTGAATTAGATCTGTTTGTTCCGACATGGGACCATCACCAAGAAGCATTGTGAAGTGAAGCTATGACTCATGCAATGAAGCGTACGGAAGCTTGTAAAAATGGCAGCCAACGTTTATTGGGTCCTTGCTGTTTCAGACTCTTTGTGTCTGTTACCTCTGTTCCTCAGTGTAAGTCTCTGTAGCGCTGTTATCCCCATTCTACAGATGAGGAAGGTGAGGCGAGCCTCGCCAGGATCCATGCAGGCTCCACCTTGCTCCAAAGCTGTTGCTCCTTACAACACGTTCCCTTTGTCCAGACACAAAGCAAAATCGTACCTGTGCACCGTAATTGCTCAGACTTGATTCCCTCTCCGCTCCTGGTTTTCAGACATTGCGCTTCATTTAAATTGTAGATTGAAAAGAAGGCGCCCTTGCAGATCAAACAAACTGCTTAGTGGCAAGCCGGGAGGAGAAGGGAGGGAAAAGGTCAGAGGCAATAATGCTTTGCAAAGAGGTGAGTGAGTGTTCGGGGCTGCTCCTCCCTCCTGGGGACTGGCTGGAGGTTACCCAGGATGCCTCCCTCTCTGTGCATTTCTCCAGCAGAAAACACACTCCTCGGGGCAGTGTAATGGGAGGCTCTCCCCAGTGTCCTGCTGGGCATGCTCTGACCTGAGGGGCTCACAGAACAGCAAACTGGGGCAAAGCCTCGATCAAACAGCCACGCCTCCCCCTAAAGCTCCCCAGGACACTCTCCTGCTACAAAGACACACAAGATCTCATGTCAGCAGAAGGAACGTCCCTTCCTGTGGTTTGAAGCATTCACCAGAGCGGGGCTGGCAGGGCTTGTCTTCTGAGGGTTTATAGCTGGCTGCGGAGAAGTGGGGTGGAGGAGGGATGCAGGCGAGCCGGAGGGCAGAGGGAGCACCTTCTCAGGAATGGCCTTTCTCCGTGGGGCCTGTGTGTGTCAGGTCTGGCCGGCAAGCAGGGAAGAGCAAGGCTCTGCTGGCTCCAGCTGAGGTGGGCTCTGGAAAGCCCCCGAGGTCAGTCTGGGGTGGGCCAGTGTCCGGGGGCAGGCCCCTGGGGTCCTGGCCAGTGTAGACCCACTCAGTGAAGTCTTGTGCTCTAGGGCCCTGTTTGCATGGCCCCGTCCGTGGCCTTACATTTACTGGTAGATGCGTTGCAGAGCCCCCTCCCAAACTGTACAAGCTTCAGGGCCCGTGGAACCCGAACCTGCCATTCATACAGCGAGCCGTAGTATGTCGGGAGCAAGAGGTCTGAGAAGGCCTGGAGGGGCTCGGGCATGTGGCCTGGGACGCCTGGGCCCCGGGGGTACAGGTGATGCACCTGCCCAAGGTGTGACCCCGCCCCCACCCACAGTGTGACCGTGGCAGTTGCTCCCCCAGCAGGCCCAGCATGGGAGGCCTGCTCCTGAACACTGCCAGGCCCGAGCGGGGGCCCACTGACCCCTCGTCCGTACTGTGTCAGCAGGAACTTTCCAAGGTTACACGGCAGACCTGCTGGACAAATCCTGCATCGCGTCCAGTCTTCAGGGCCTTGCACACAGACACTTGAGAAATTCTTTAAGTAAACTATTTGGATGAGGCTTAAAAATGACCATGCATCTTTCAAAAAAGCTATTAGGATATAGTATGCACACAGTAAAGGACACATCTTAAATATGCAGCTTGGTGAAGTTTCAGCGTTGGAACACACTTGTGGGAACCAGCACCCAGATCAAGAAACAGACCATGGTCTGCATCCCAGAGCCCCTCGTGCCCACTCCCAGTCTCACCCCCCCGGGGGCAGCCGCTGTCCTGACCTCTGATAGCTTCCCTTGGCTTTGCTTGCGTTTGTGCTTTATATAAATGGAATTATGCAGCGTGTGCACTCTTGTGTCTGGCTTCTTTCTTATGTTTGGGGGATTGGTTCATGTTGTTACATCATGTCGTGGTGTGTGTATTCTCATTGCTGAATATTCCCTTTTTGTGAATATAGCACAATACATGATCTGTTTCAGTGTCAATGAACATTTGGGTTGTTTCCCATTTGGGACTGTTCTGTGCTGCTTGTGAACATCCTTGTGCAGTCTTGGTGAACATAGGCGCGCATTTCTGCTTGGGACTTACCCAGGAGTGAGACCGCGGGATCTTAGGTATGTGTGTGGTCAGCCGTCATAAATACAGCTTGTTGTCCAAAGGCGCCTCAGTTTTGATACTGGAATTTGTTACTAAAAGGTTGTTTGTTTAATTTTTTTTTTAATTCTTCTATATTAACATCTAGGAAGACTGTTCAGGTTGAGATAATACGTTAAAATGTTGGCTGAGCCTGGGTCTCTGTTGGGAAGTGAAAGAATTATAACTCCAGAAAAATAGACGGAGGGGGGGAATGTTCACTTAGAAACTGACTCACTCACCTATTCGTTCTTCCTTCAACCACAAATATTCACTGTGGGCTGCTCCCGCCAGGGGCTGGATGAGAAGGAAAGAAAGAATCCTTTTCCCCTTATGATATTACACTCAAGTGTATTAGTTACTTTTTGTGGCCAATAATGGCTCTAATGAAGGAAGACCGTCTCTTTATACAAATAATTAAGACCAAGGAATGCTGCATAAACAGAATCATGGGTGTAGTAAAGTCACTTTATAGTGTTTAAAGACTTGGCTGAATAAAGGGGAAAGTTTAAATAAATTAATCTCCGTGGAACGAGACAGCATGAGTGCGCTAAAATGATATTTATGAAGAATCTTAATGACATGGGACAATGTAAAAAACTAAATGCGGAATACAGAATTATCCACATGGTATGAAACTGAGTTTTAAAAAAACTCCTGTGCTAGAGCAAAAAGAGAAAAAAGCAAGCTTGGTTGAGTTTTTCTGGTTTTCAGAATCTTTTTTCTGCTTGAAGCCCTCCAAGCTGCCGACTTCTGGTGCAGGGATTTCACTTGTTAAGGCTTCTGTGTGCCCCTGTGCCCAGCCCCGTGCCCTCCCGTGGCCGGCTTGGGCTTGGGCAAGAGGCCTTTAGCTGGACGCTGCCCTGCCTGGAGGAGCTCACAGAGAAAAGAGGGAAATGGCAAAAGATCTGGTTTTAGGGAGAGCCGAGAAGGGCCAGAGGGTCAGCTGCAGCCGGGACCGGAGGGGCTGTGGACCCCGCCTGGGAGCTCAACAGTTGGCCCCGGAGGGAGAGGGTGTGGTCAAGTTTGCCTGGTTCTCACGCTGGTCGGGAGGGAGAAGCCTGTTAGGACCCTGTGGCAGGCTCTCTGCAGGCCAGAGATGACCCGTGATCCAGGGTGATCCAGGGTGATCCAGGGTGAATGGGGTTCCCAGCAATATGTGGGGAGAGCCAGCATTAGTCAGCTGGCCTCGGTAGGCTGGAAGGTCCTCTCTGAGGACGTCCATGTCCACTAGCTGGCCTCTGGCTGCAGCCCTGCCAAGGGCTCCCCGTCTGCGAGATTATCAGGCGGCAGTCACTTAACAGCCTGGGCTGTCACCCTGCAGTAACCCATAATTACTACTTAGGAGTTTGCGGACGAAAACCAGTAGATTCCAATTCAGTGTGTTAAACTCTGTTTGCACGCGCCCGCACTAATGAGGCGCTTTTAACCCACCAGAGCCACCCGGCCACGTGAGGGGGACCCTTCAGCCAGAGGAGCAAACCAATAATTTTTTTCAGCAGCTAGCTGTGCTTCCACAGGCGGCCGTTTTTCAGCATTTAGGATTTTACGGGCCACTTAAAATGCCCAGATGGAGAAATGCGTGTGCATTTTCCCATGTCTGCATATCGTGCGGGAGATGGGGGGGTGGGAATACATTGGAGCACCCAGAGATCCCGCTCCAGCTCCCCGCACCCCATCTGCGTGCACGGTATGGAACAGACGGGATGATCCTGGCTTTTCCACCTTCATGCCGTTGGGGGTCCCTTGAGGGGCAGGGGAAAGGGCTTTCTTTAAGGACGCTGAGTGCGAGGGATGGGAAGGCAGAATATGTTTCTCTCCACAAAACAGGCAGTGCTGAGTGAATTCCAGCTCGGAGTCCACTGCCTGCATCCTTGGTATCCTCACCATGTTTTTACGTGAATTTCTAGCACCCAGCCACAGGGGCTATGCTAGGTGGGAATTTTAATTAGAGACCTGGCCAAACGTTAATTGCTTTCCATGCAGATTTAAAGCAAGGGGCCTCTTTGATTCCCCCCGCAATCTTTTCCGGCCTGGGTGGGGCCTTCTTATCTGGGTCCGGCTCCACATTTCTCCTGGGCGCCTGGCATTCTCTGTAAGTCCTTCCCGCCCTCCTAAAATCGATCCCTGGGCCCCCCAGCTCTGCCCTCAGAAGGGGAACTCAGGTCACATAGGTGGTGATTCACAAACAAACACGAACCTTGTTATGCTCCGCTAAGAGGCAAAGCCTTTGGTTTCCCCATCCAGGCCATGGAACACGTCAGATGGGGGTGGGGGTGGGGTGGGGGGATGGAGAATAAGCCAGAAAACAGCAGGTAGGAGCTGGGTTAGGTCAATGGAGAGCTGTTTGCATGTGAGAGAAATCATAAATGGCCAAATTATGTCTTTCTCAAGCAGAATTTGATATGTACTGATTTTGAAAAGGAAAATTTGGGTACTGGAGATGAAGTTGAGCACAATTTCATGTTAAATCACTGTTTTTGGCTATCGGGTGGTTCCACAAAAGACCCAGCACAGGTTCTACTTGGCTTCCTGGACCGAGATACTGATATTTCTACCCCGGGGAGCAAAACGTGAAACTGGTCTTTTTTTTAAACCAACCTTAAAAGACAGCACCTGATGATGGGAAAAGCTACCTGTGTTACCGTGGTAACGTGACCACTCAGAGCCTCAGTTTCTGCATCTGTAAAATGGCGCCAAGGCATCAGTGTGTAGGATGTTTAGTAGGGTTATCTGAGCAAGTGCCTGTGTTGGGTGGACAGAGGTCCTACTGGTGGTGTCACTTCCTCACTCAAGACCTTGAATGTGATGCTTTCGGGAAAAGCAGCCCAAATTCAGAACTTCTGGCCCTACTCCCCAGTGCCCTGTTGGAGTTACCCATGCCACACTCGGAAGACTTTAGGCTGGGACAGTGTCCAGCTTGTGGAAGTCCCAGCCCTCTCTGCTTCCCGGAGCCCTCCTGGAAGGGAGGAGGGGAGAGGGTGGAGGGGGGGCAGGTGCAGCTGGTGTCGTGGCAACGTGTAGTCACGAGGGAGAGCCCGGAGCCCCCAGTGACCCAACACCCAGACACAGCTTTGCTCAAATGTTCTAGCTCTTCCTGCTTAGGTTTGGGAGATTATGTTTCTAGGAATTTATCTATTTTTTTCTAGGTTGTCCCGTGTGTTGGCAAGTAGTTTTTTATGACAATCTTACAACAGTTTGTATTTCTGTGCTGATGGTTATTTCTCCTCTTTCATTTGTGATTTTTGTTTATTTGAATCCTTTCTCCGTTTTTGATGAGTCTGGCTAGAGGTGTATCAATATTGATCTTTTCAAAGAACTAGCTCCTGGTTTCATTGATCTGTTCTGCTGTTTCTTTTAGTTTCTCTATCATTTATTTCTGCTCTAATCTATTATTTCCTTTCTTCTGCTGGTTTGGGGTTCTGTTATTCTTTTTCCAGCTCCTTTAGGTATAAGGTTAAGCTGTGTATTTGAGGGTTTTTTTTTTTTTTTTTGCTTCTTAAGATAGGCCTGTATTGTTACATTCTTCCCTCTTAGGGCTGCCTTTGCTGCATCCCATAGGTTTTGGACTGTTGTTTTTTCATTTTTGTTTCCATGTACTTGTTATTTTTTTTAGTAGGCTCCACGCCCAACTCAGGGCTTGAACTTGCGACCATGAGATTAAGGGTCCCATGCTCTAACGAGAGAGCCAGCCAGGCGCCCCTGTTTCCATGTACTTTTTGATTTCTTCTTTGATTTCTTGGTTAACCCATTCATTGTTTGGTAGCATGTTATTTCACCTCCATGTATGTGTGGCCTTTCCAGATTTTTTCTTGTGGTTGATTTCTTTTATTTATTGATTTATTTTTAAGATTTTATTTGTTTATTTGAGAGAGAGAGAGAGAGAGAGCACAAAGGGAGAGGGAGAGGGAGAAGCAGACTCAGCTCTGTGCTGAGCAGGGAGCCCGATGCAGGACTCGATCCCAGGACCCTGAGATTATGACCTGAGCCGAAGGCAGACGCTTAACTGACTGAGCCACCCAGGCGCCCCTCTTGTGGTTGATTTCTAAGAGCCCAAGTGTCCACTGGTACATGAATGGATAAAGAAAAGGTAGCATATACAGAACATAGAATATCTAGAATATCTAGTAAGTATACAATGGAATATTACTCAGCCATAAATAAGAATGAAAATCTTGCCATTTGCAGCAACGTGGATGAGCTAGAGGGTATAATATTAAGTGAAATAAGTCAGTCAGAGAAATGCAGATACCATACAATTGCACTCATATGTGGAATTTAAGAGACAAAACAGATGAGCGAAGGGAAGAGAGAGGCAAACCAGGAAACAGACTCTTAACTCTAGAGGACATACTGCTGATTACCAGAGGGAAGGTGGGTGGGGGGAGAGGGGAAATAGGTGATGGGGATTAAGGAGGGCACTTGCTGTAATGAGCACTGGGTGTTGTATAGAAGTGTTGAATCACCATATTATATCCCTGAAACTAATATCACACAGTATGTTAACTAAATGGAATTAAAAAATAAAATAACATAAAAAAAAGACAGCCTGCCCTGGGCCAGGTCCTTGGGGATAAAATGTCATAAGGGACCAGGAAGGCCCTACAGATTGATCTCAGACTGCGCCACTGTTCACGTACAGAGGGGGGGGACATATAGCTTAGAAATAAAATAATTCAGTTTATTTCAGGGGTTTTACTTGACCATGAGTTTACAGTGGGTCTTTCGATGGATGTGGCTGCCCACAGTGAGTCTGACCCTGGGGCCTTCTCACCTCTCCAAGGAGGAAGGGGGGCAGCCCCAGACTTCATTCCAGGAGCCACACTTCCGGAGGAGCCCCAGACGGGGTAGGGAGGTGAGCAGAGTCAGGCATCCCAGGGTGGGAGCTCCCGGTAGGCCCTAAGACACCTTGAGAGGAAGGGGTCCAGGCACCAAAGGAGGAAGCCAGGAGAATGATGCTCAGGTGCAAAGCACCTGACTGGGGACGAGGGCGGCCCAGGCTCCATTCCAGTCTCACCTGTGAAAGGCAGGTGTCCCTGAAAGTCCCTCTGGAGCTCTGTGAACCTGTGACATACAGCCGGAGGGAAGAAGAGAAAGCCAGAGAGGGGGCGGGGGCCCCAGGCCCCGTGCCGAGCCCCCCCCCCCCCCCCCCCCCCCCCGCCCAGGGGAGGCCTGGCCCCTCTTGCCTGTCTGTCATCTCCCTTGGTCTTCTGCTCCCTTCGGGGAGATTACGATCCCACCACCTTTTGAGACATTCCCTTGTGGGTCTTACTGACACTCTGCTTCGTTCTAGACCCTTTCTCACCTCTGGCACTGAGTGAGACACCTGGTCTGGCCTCACACCTGGGCTCACATCTGGCCCTCACTGGCTCTTTATTTCTTTTTCTTCTTTTTTTCTTTTTAAAGTCAGAGTTATTGAGGTATAACTGACGTACGGAAAATTGACATTTTTGAGCTTTATAGTTCTGTAAACTTCAACACGTGTGCAGTGTGTAGTCACCACTACAGTCAACATCTAGAATAGTCCCCTCTCCCCAAAATGTTCAGCCTGTCCCCTTGCTTTCGCTCTCCCACCTCTCACCGACAGCCCCCCAGAGCAACCTCTGTTATGTCCTGTGTCCCTGAAGTTTTGCCTCTTGTAGAATATCATTCCTACAAATGGCATCATAAAGCTTGTTGAGCTGGGGCTTCTGAGGGAGCAAGAACGGGTCCCTCCGATCCCCACGAGGGGTTGCATCTGCTTTAATGACAAAGCTCACACCCTTGTCAGGACGAGAAGATAAGCTTGAATGTCAGCCTGTAAAGGAAGTTGTAATGTTTGCAGATAATTGCTGAGCATTTGCCACTCCTCAAATCCCCACACCAGTGGTAGGAGGATAGGTATCATCATGATCCCATTTAACAGATCTCGGAAACAGTGGCTCAGAGAGATTCGGTAATTCACTAACGTTACACAGCTGAGATTTGAACCCGGTTCTGTCATCTTCACTGTCTGTGTGGTTCTTGAGCTATGTCTTGGACAGATGCTACCTACTCGTGACAGGTAAGGCTCTGGCACCCGGTGGTGGGGGTAGAAGGAGGAGCCTAGACCTGCGTCTCCAGTCCCTTTCTCTCTGGGTGGTGGGTGGGGGGTTCCTTCCAGGTAAATTGTCTGTGCTCAGGCCCTCCCTAGGAGATGGACATGCTTCCGTAGGCCACCCCTGTGTTCCGTGTTGTATGTTTGCAAGGCCGCCACCTGAGGCCCGGGGTTGGGGGCATTCCAGGGAACACGGGCAGCTCACAGCAGGCAGCCGGCCAGGGCTTTGGGGAGAGTGAGGCCGTTCACACAGATGGTGTGGCAGAAAGAGAGAGGCCAACAGGGCAGAGCGCCGCATGTACTGGCCAAGGGGAAGGCTCAGGTAAAGGACAATATCGCAGTCCTGGGACCAAGTGCCACTAAACCTTATGGGTAATGGGTTTTTCATCCCCTGGGTAATAGGAGACACCAAAAAATGAGGACATTACTTAGTGAGTCCCTCACCTCTCTGGCCCCATTCGGCAGACTCGGAGGAAGGACATTGCCCAGCATCGAGCCGTGTGTGGATTTAATGGGGTTTCCAGCTAAACCTTCCATCAAATTTATGGCTGCGCCTGTCTCCTGACCTTCCCCCTCTCACACATTCTTTTCGGAAATGAAGCTGTGTGCAGGCTGTGAGGTGTCACTTCCCCCACGTGGGAGATATACAGCTATGGGCCCGGGGGGAGATGCTGGATTTAATCAGGCTGGGTACCCCCCCCACCCCACCCCGTTCACCCGCCCCGAAGCCGAGTGACATTAGAATAGCCATCGGGGTCCATCTGGAGTGGACAGCGCAGAGTCAGTAGTATTTATCCCTCCAGCCACACGGCTGGGCCCAAACCTGTCCCACTGCCCTGGAGTGAGGCCCAACGTCTGCTCACCCCACCGGGCCAGAAAAGAGGAGTTGCTGCACCCTTTTCTTCCTCCTTTCCCCAACCTCTCTCCCTGTTGCTGCCCCCAGCCCACACTCACTTTGCCTTTCTCCAGTTCCCATGCTGCTCCTCAGCTCCCTCTCTGCCCATTTCTGGCTCACCCCTGAATGCCCCATCCCACCTCTGCCCATCCAAATCTAACTGCCCTTCAAGGTCCTGCTTAAACATCACCACCTCCAGGAAGCCTTCCCAGATTCCCCTTTCCCTAGCGGGAAAGATCTCCCTTCTGGGAACTGTGAGAGCACCAAAGGTCAAAGCCACAGGTGCGGCCCCCTCGAAGCCTGCTGCCTCTTAGAGTCTGTGGCTCCAAGTGGACTGGGCCTCAAGGGCAAGCCTGTGTATGTATATCCAGTTGCTGCTGGGCCTGGTCTACAGAAGGCACCCATGATAATGGACAGTGCCATTGTCATTGCCATAGCGCTGTGTCATCAGACCCCAGCCTCAGAGACTGCCAATCCCATTGGGCTTTGTGAATGCCCCCCATTGCGAACGGGGCAGGCTCGCGTCTCACAGACAGCCCCGCCTCACAGCCGGGAAGCCAGTGTCTGGGTTCTAGAATAGCCGCTCCCCTGCCGGTAGCACCTCTGCGCTGGAGCTGCTCCAGCCTCAGAACCCCACCCAGACCTTCTGACCGGGTAGGCAGTAGTATCTCCTGACCCCCCTGCGTTCCCTCCGGGTGTAACATGCGTTTTCCCGGCCCTTCCTGTTCTAACCCCGTGTTTGTCTGACCGGCTGCCTCCGAGGGCTGGGTGGAGGCCATAGCAACAGGCAGCTGATCCAGCGCCCACTTAGACAGGCAGAGCACGCGAGGCGGCTGCTGGCCCAGGAGGGCGTCGAGCAGGTGGGCAGAGTGACTCAGGCTTGCGGCCTCGGGGGAAGATTAAAAATAACGGTGTCTCTGCTCCCTGGAAGCCGAGGGCCTCTGCTTTGCGCTGGAGGCGGAAGAGTCTGGTGGCACAGAACTCCACTTGGTCATGCATGTGAGGGAGAGAGGGGGGCCATTGTCATTAGCATTCAGGTAATCGTCACTCTCACGTAGGAGCACGAGCTAAAACTGTACTCTTCTGCCTCTGTAACTCTAAGACAATGAAAACGGGAACCAGTCCTGTTTGCTTGAGTCCCTATTGTATGCCGGATTTTTTTTTTTCTTTTTTTTAAGTAATCTCTACCCCCAGCACGGGGCTCGAACTGCCAGATCTTTTTAATATACCGATCAGTACGTGCTCCTCAGCCCGACCTCGTGAGGCAGGGATTCCTCGTCCCATTTTGCCAAAGAGTTTATGAAGGGGAGGGATGTGATCAGACCTGTATTCTGGGAAGCTTGTGCTGGCCTTCCTGACGGGGGCACGAAAGTGGGGCGGGGGGGCAGGCGTGGCGGGGCCAGGAGGCTGCTCAGGAGGCCGCGGAGTCTGACCCAAGAGAGACGGAGGCCTCAGCCACATCTCGAGGCCAGGGAGGAATCCAGGAGGACCCTGGCCGAGTGGATAATGGTGCCTTCACCTCCCAGATGAGGGGACCCTGCGAGAGAGGGGATGCGGGGAGGAAATGCCGAGCTCTGTCTCTGTTGGACACGTCCCATCCCAGAGGCACGGGATTGTACGGCGCTCAGAAGAGAGGTCTGGTCTGGGCCAAGACGCGGCTCCAGAAACACATGGAGATAGATACGTGTGCGCGACACACCCATGTTTTTTTCGCTGTGGGCGTCGGTGACCTTCCAGAAAGAGGCCTGGCCTCCCAAACGAGCCTCAGAAGCTGGCCCCAGTGGATTCCTGTGGTCACTGAAAACAGGTGGCTGGATGCCCTGTCTGCAAACTCCCGCATCGCACTCGGTAGACAGTCCCAGCCACAGAGACAGTGTGAGGGGGCATCCCATTCTGGGAATAGACAGCTCAGGGGCGCCCCGGGAACGCTCCCCGACAGTGACCCTGAACTGGTGCTCACCAGATCAGGTCGATTCCAGCCAGAGCCTTTAACCTGTGATTATCACCCTCTCCAAGTGGTCTTTTCCTTGCCGGGCTGGGTGTGGGATTTCCAAAAGCCTTGTAATCAACGGTAGCAAGAGCTATGCATAGCCAGCTCTCTGCGCTGACGAAGCCCGGGAAGGCCACTGTTTGAGGTTAGCTTTGAGTCAACTTGTGCCATGTACTTGGGAGCATTTCAAAGGAGGCGGGTGCACACACAAATCATTATGAGGCTAATCAGAAGTTTGGGTATTTAGTGGGCTGTGTACACAGCAATCATTGTTGCAAGGGCCCTTCTCCCACAGAGGCCATTATTCCGGAGCAGGGTGCTGTTTGCCTGGTTTTGTCTGGGCCACGATTTGCATTCACTTGATGGATTGTCAGGGTCGGGGGTCTCCTCCTTGGGAAGCCGTGGAGTGGCTGCTGAGCAAACCCTTAAGAGGAAGAAGAGCGCTAATACCAGCGTTTGCCCAGGTCCTTGAGAGGCCCAGGATCCTAGCGCAGTGCTAGATCAATATGACAAGCGGCAAGAAGCTTTGGATATGCATTCACAGACCCCTTTTATTGCTCACTCGGACAGGGACCCGGGAAGTCCACTCCAAGGCAGGGAGCAGCCTGGCGGCTGCGGCTTAAGCCCAATCAGTACGACCTGGCCCGCGGGCGCTTGGTCATTTGCCAGCTACAGTGGCCCGAGCTCGGTTCAAATTTGCCAAAGCGATTTGGAGTGGCCTTCCTCCAGTCCCTCCCTGATGGGCCCCCTTAAGCCCCTGCCCCATCACCTGCCTTCGTTCTGTCTGGCTGGATGCTGAAGAGAAACTTCCAAAGGAAGAGTGTGGGACGTGGGGTGGGAGGGAGGAGGGGTGTTGATCCACTGCGGGGAAGGCCCCCCCCACCCCGTCGCCGGGGTAAACACTTTCAGCTGCCAAAATTCCCTGCAATCCAGTGCTGTGGCTGTCTTTTTTGGCGAGGTGGGAGATGCTTTTGGTTTTATTTTTGGTGTTTTTCTGGGACATCGGTGGTGCCTGGCCACTGCATTTGCTCTCCCGATGGGACGGCATTGACGAGCCCTGGGAGCTAGACCCAAGGTCCTGGATTCTCGGTTTGGAACAGCATTACCATCACTTTTATCTTCTTATTTTCCATTGCTTTATTTTTCCTCTTGAGACAGAGACGACCCTGTGCTGTGATCCAGGGGAAGGTGGGCAGCAGTCAGAGACACACAGACCATGGGGCCACACTCCCCTGAGAAGCCCGCTGTTCACTGTAGACGTGTGCCTGCCATTGGGGTTTGGTTTGGGTGTGTGGAGGGTAGTGAGTTTTTTTTTTTTTTAATTAAAATCTATATTCAAAACCATCATGGATTTCCTCTTGTCACCGTCAGAACTATGACATACAGGTTGATGACAGTCACTGATACCCGTCTTTCTCAAATGGGCCTCTATTCAGAATTGCCACTTGGAGGAGGTCTAGTCAGGGCCAGGGGTCACAGCTGGGGTCGGGCTTCCCTGAGAGGTGCCCGAGGTGACCCAGACAAGCCAGCCTTGGCCGAGACCCCCATAGCAGATCCTTTTCTTGAAGAGAACCCAACAGTTCATGGGCTTGTTGGTTGGCAGGTGCCTTCACATTCCACCTTCTCTCCATTTCCAGCTGAATGGAGGTAAAGGATGCCAGCCCAGCACCAGTTGGGGACCAAGTGTCCCTTCTGCCAAGTTGGGGGAGGTACAGTGAAGAGGGCGCATGCTAGGTGGCTGGGAAGACTTGGTCCAGGAAAGAGACGTTCCCTGGGTGAGGTCAGTAGATCAGGTGCCCTAGGACCTCACGGGAACAGAACGTGCATTTTTTTTTAAAGATTTTATTTATTTATTTGACAGAGAGAGACACAGCGAGAGAGGGAACACAAGCAGGGGGAGTGGGAGAGGGAGAAGCAGGCTTCCCCCTGAGCAGGGAGCCCGATGTGGGTCTCGATCCCAGGACCTTGGGATCATGACCTGAGCCGAAGGCAGACGCTTAATGACTGAGCCACCCAGGCGTCCCCAGAACCTGCATTTTATACCTGGTCCTCGGGAAGCAGGGACTTGGGGGCCACAGAGAAAACAGATTTTTTATTTCAGCATTTTCCAAGTCCTGCCCATCATAAAAGGCTGTTGAAAAAGGTCAGTTGGAAGGCACTTCGGGCTAGTTAAGCATGTCAAGATGTTCTAAGGAACCAGTCCTCAGAAAGTGGGTGGGAGGCACACGGCTCAGCAGGTGAACAGGGAGAAAGGGTACTTCCCATCTCAGAGAGTGCAAGCTCCTTCACCCTAGGAAAGGATGAGAAATCGCAACACGATATGGATATAAAATGAAATGAAAAACTTTCAGAAAACAGCCTTCACAATCTGGGGCCAGGCACAGGATCTTGACACCAAAACCATGATCCACAAAAGGAAAAATTGGTGAAATTAGACCTCACCAAAATTACAAGAGTGTGTTTTTCAAAAGACCCTTAATTAAGAGAGTGAAACGACAGGCTACAGGCTGGGAGAAAGTATATGCAAACCACATATCTGATAAAGGACTAGCACCTAGAATACATAAAGAGTTGTCAAAACTCAACAGTAAAAACAGAAACGGTCCAATTCAAAAGTGAGCAAAAGATAGAGAAGAATGTCACCAAATTGGGGCGCCTGGCTGGCTCAGTCAGTTAAGCATCCAACTCTTGATCTTGGCTCAGGTCGTGATCTCAGGGTCGTGAGATGGAACCCCACATCGGGCTCCATGCTCAGTATGGAGCCTGCCTGAGATAATCCCCGACGCCCCCTGGCTCATGTGCTCTCTCAAATAAAAAAAATATCACCAAAGAGAATGCATACAGATGGCAGACAAGCACATGAAAAGATGCTCACTTTCACTGGCCATTAAAGGAATACAAGCTAAGTCCATGATGAGAAACCACTACACGCCTGTCAGGACAGTTAAGATATGACGTTGGTGACCCCATTCTTCCTGATGGCTTTGCAGGGAGGGGCAGAGCTCAGGTGCCTCCCACGGGGAAACTGGCTCCCATCCCTGAGCTGCTGGGAGTGGAGGGGGCCGCACTTGCTGTCTTGACCAGAAGAGCCCCGCTCCTTTCTCTCTCCTTGTGACCAGCCCCTCCTCTGTGTACGTTGACTCCACTTGGAAAGTAGCAGAAAGGGACTTTGCCCACTTGGCAGTCCTCAGGTGCTGAGAATAGAAACCTTGGAGATTTGGGAGAAACCGGACTGACAAGAGTCCTGGAATAGAGACCCCTCTTTCCACTGCACCCCCACGCGTGACCAGCGCCAGACTCTACTGAAGTACAGTGGGCGAAGCCGCCTCCCCTGCTGGTCCCGTCACCTCCCTGGGCTGCTTAACTGAGCACTCTGAATAGGCGGTCATTGAAAGTATTGTCTTATTGTCCCCTCCCTGCCTCCCAAGTGAGGGTTAAAGGAAAAGGAGGGGAGGTAAGATTTGGTCTCTTTGTTCAAGTCACAGGCATGTCTTTTCCTTGTTTTGACCCTTTGACGGATCTCCTGGGTCACAAGGAGAGGTTTATTTCAGGAGAGGTTTGTGCAGGTGGTGGGCTAGAGCTTACTCCCCCACCCCCACCTCGGGTCTGGGAGGGCTGAGATCTGAGCCGTGGAACCACGTGGTCCATGGTCCACTCAGCGATGGTTTTGCTAGGGAGGAGAGTCAGGGAGGCCTTGGGGAGGGCACAGGCCTCTATTTGCCCCTCAAGAAAGCGGGTGCATAAAGCCCGCTCTATGCCGCACAACTAGAAAAGGGCCCCAATAAGGGGAGAGTTCTAGTGTTCATCTGCCAGCTAGGCACTGTCACGGTGAGCTGCAGAAGACCTTGTACCCCGTGCTTACTGCTGCCTCCTGACCACTTCGGTGGGCCCTGGCCCCCTCTTGTCTGTGCATGAGGGCTTTCTCTTGCTGTTGCCAGGGTTCCAGCAAAGTAACCCCCCAAATTGACAACCTTACTTAACAAATGGCATTGCAGAATTGGTGTATTCATACCCCAGCTCCCTCCCCGTTGGTTGGGTCTACAGTGGCCCCCAGGGTGTACCTGCAGTGTTAAGCCTACTTGCCCAGAGTGGTAGGGAGTATGCTACTGGTTAGCCTCCTGCCCTTGCTTGCCCCTGGTGCCCTACAGGTGGTCTGTCGCCTCCAAAATAAACCCCTTGCCCTCACATCCTTCTTGCCCAGTCTGCCTCTGGGACACCCAGACCAAATGGGGTTGATGCCACTTCCCTGGCAGAAACCGTGAACTTGAAGTCAGGTGAGATAGGCCCTCACTAACAGTGGAACAGGCCTGTCTCCCGTGCCTCAGTCTCCTGGTGTGCAAAGTAAGGACGATGACCCCTGCCTAGCTAAGCCAGTGCCCCCCTCCCCCACCCCCAGCATGGATAGTTATTAGTTTTCTGACTAAGGTGTCTTAGAGCGGTAATCTTAGAGATTTCGTTAGCCCTACCTGTCCCCAAGTCGTTTAGAGGGAGGCCGGGTTGCCATGGCAGGTGGGGGCTTCTATTACATGTTTCTCTTCTGGTTTTCTTCTTGCTGATGGACAGAAACAGGGAGAGCAGGGTGGGCTCAAGGTGAATAACCAAACCCCTCTCCCCAAGAAAGCGAGCGTTGTTTTCAACTCTCTGCCCCTTGGCTCCCCTCCCCCACCTGGGGCATGTGTGTGGCACTAGGACAATTAGGATTCTTGCTGGGCGCCCACAGCCCCCCCCCCCCCCCCCGCCCCCAGCCTGTCTTGAAGGATCTTCTGAGAACTGGTTCCTTTCTGGGAGCGTTTATAAGAGATTTCTCATGGCTCAGTTCCCCTATAGAAAAGTGGGAATTGTAAGTCTTACGTAGCTCAAGAAAGTAAAGGGAGTGAGTCAGAGCCAGACAAGAATAAGTTAACAGTATTCATGGCAGTGTCTTGGGAGGAATTACCAAAACAGAAAGAAAAGCTAAACACAAAACCAACCAAACAGAAAAAAGGGAAACTTGAAGCAGACTAAGAAAAGACGGACAGGAGACAGCCAAACTCCCTGGCTGGGCCGTTGAACAAGAAGGCAGGCAGTTTTCTGGCTCTCTGGATGCATTCTGCCTCCTTCGCCGGGGCCTTTGTGGGACCCGTCTGGGGGAATATTTAGCAAAGCTGTTTATTTTGCATAAACCCGAGTAATGGCCGAGCCTGAGGGAAGAAGAATTGTGTGGGCTGACAGCGGCGTGATTTAATGGCCAGCCACCTGACCCCCTGCACCTCTCAGCCTCCCCCACAGAATACAATCACATTCCTCTGCAGCCTGCTGCATGTTAATCACCTAGGAAGGCTGAGGCCTGAGGGAGGCCCATTGTGGGGACAGAAATCTTGAAAGTGGGGGCTGGGGTCCTCCTGGGTCTTTGTGGTGACCTGCACTGAGTTTGGGGTGCTCATTCATGTTTCCTTTCTTTTTATACCACTTAACTGAAAAACCCAACTTGCTGGCAAAGGTGTGAGTTTTATTCTTGAGCCTTCCTGATTTTTCCCAAGCATTTGCCGATCTCCCGAATCTGGGCACTTTCAGAATGCAAAATTCGCTTGTTTATTTTTTACCGAAGTTTTGGTGGCAGGTGCCAGCCCGCTTAGAAAAGAGAGCTTCCTGGGGCCCACGTGACTGCTGGGGTGACACAGGGGCTGGGTTTTAATGGTGCCCTGGAGGACTTCAACCTCTAGCTCTCGAAAGCGCCTGGTCTGTTCCCTCCCATCCATTCTGTTCCCCTTCATGCTGTGTCAAAACTTAGTCAACCCTTACTGCTAGAGCGCAGGGACTCTGGGCTCCAGGCACATCGATTTCGGTGCTTCTCAATCTGTGCTCTGGTAAGGATTGGACGGGGAAGAATCGCAGCATTGGCCAGAGAACGCGAAAGGAGGGAAGGCGCGTGGGGGACTCAGCTTCAACCCCACACGCGAATCAATCCGCACTCCCCCAGTTTGCTGCTTTCCTGCAGAAGAGGCACAACTTGCCTGCTTTCTGGCGCCTCAGTGGGCACCTCCCTGAAAGTGAGGCAAGGGCTCCCCAAGCCGGGGCTTTGGCCACGAGTCTGTGGACACCCACCCCCACCCCCGCCCCAGGCTGGCCCGAGCTCCCTCTGCTATGAGGCCAGCGGCTTCTGCCTCCTGGGAAACAAGGGAGGAAAGGACAATAAAGACCACGAAAAACCCCAAGAAAACTGAAAAATGCAAACCTGGCTGGAAATATGGAGCAGAAAAGTTTTGCTTGGACTTGACACTGAAGGAGCTTCTGGAAGAAAAGGGCAAACGTTAGGAGGAGAAGATGGGGAGGTTAAGCGTTTTCTTTTTGGAGGTAGGGTAACAACGTGATCAATAAGAAGTACACATTTCTCACATAAGTTGCTCAAGTTCCACGAGAGAGGATGGGTCTCGTGGAAGCAGTGGGTCTGGGCAATGGGGACGTGCTTCTACTTCGTGGTCTTCCCCAGCCACTTACCCCTTCCTTTCCTCTTTTTAAAATGGGGGGGGGCATCTGGCTGTCTCAGTCTGTAGAGCATGGGACTCTTGATCTCAGGGTTGTGAGTTCGAGCCCCACGTTGGGTGTAGAAATTACCTAAAAATAAAATCTTTAGGGGCACCTGCGTGGCTCAGTGGGTTAAACATCCTACTCTCCATTTTGGCTCAGGTCATGATCTCAATGTCCTGAGTTGGAACCCCATGTAGGACTCCGCTCTCAGCGGGGAACCTGCTTGGGATTCTCTCTCTTCCTCTTCTTCTGCCCCTCCCTCCACTCCGCCGGCCCATGCACACACACTCACTCTCTCTCTCTTTAAAATAAATAAGTAAATCTTTTGAAAAGATTTTTTTTTAATCTTAAAAAAATAAGTAAAATGAAGGATTCACTCCCACTCTGGGTGCTGAGGTTTTCTGACTCTGACCCTTGATATTTGCAAAGGGCTCTGAAGTCCTTATCACTCCTCTCTTGTCACCTCCTGGTGGGACAGATGGGCCTCTTCCCTCCGTTTGTACTGCTGAGGAAATAACGATCAGGGCGCACACACAGTGAACATCGGGAGGGTGAACTGTGTGCAGGCTCCAGGATTGTGGTTCCTAGCAAGCAAAGAGCGACACTGTCTAATTTTTCCTGTCCCTCATCTCTCCTTCCCTGAGGCTGGACAAAGTAGTTCTCGCTGATGTACTTCTCAGCATTGGGTATAGCTTCAGATTTCTCCCTCCCTTCCTGCCTTCCTCCTCCCCAGCCTCCCTCTCTGGCCTCTCCTGAGGACACAGCCTGGAGGCAGCCTCCACCCCCATAGTCCCAGACCTCAGGAAGCCGAGGTTGATGGGGAGAGTCTATAGGAAGTCACAGGGACATGGGGTCCAAAGGGAACCCTGGACCCCATATCTTCCCTACCTAAGATGGGGTGAGGTCAGGCAGGGCGCAGGCAGAGGAGGGACGGAGTCTCGACCCATGAGCGTTAGCCAGGCTGACCACGTTGGGGTGGGCTGTGTATGTACAGAGACACGAGGGAGGTGGCCTTCCTTCTGAAGAACAAGATCAAAACTCTTAAGGCAGGTGATGCCAGTGCCCGATCACAGCAGTCCACGTTTCCAGGGAAAAATTGCACCACTGCCAATTGGCATTTTGTTATAAAGGTGGGAGTATTAACAGGTCTCTGCTTCCTTTGAAACTCACACATACAAAACTCTTTTGAAGCCTTGTTCCTTTTTCTCTCTTTCTTAAGGAATCCCCAGCTTGGGGATTCATCACTCAAGAGTCACAGGAATGAACTCTTTTGGAGAGGTTTGTTTATTCGTTTTTATCCTATGCGGTTCTAGAGGTGGCCTCCAAAAAAATGCATGCAGTTTAATAGGGTCAACTAAAAAAGAGACCAGAGTAAAGAAAAAGGTGAGCATGAAATAAAAATTAACAAGTCAAATTGAGAACCAGTGCTTGTGGGGGGTGGGGGCTGGGGAGGAAGGTATACCCCGTTCCCTCTCAGATGGCCTGTGTCAATGATTGGGGGGGCACTAGGGTGAGAGAGAGTCTCCACCCTCATCCTGTGGGCAGAGGCCCCAGAAATGCTCTGGGAGAACAGGACTCTCCTCCTGAGGTTACCCCAAATATGGGTGCTCTCCCCACAAACACCTCTCCCGTTGAGACCCCATCATGTATCAATAACATACAAATACATCCAGACTTCCTGATCTCTCTGTGTCAGCCTCAGAGGGAGGGAACTCCCAGAGTTTATTTCTGGGGACGGGAAATAGGGCTTCATCTTTTGGGTCCTGAATCTGTCTTTCCGTCTGGAATTTGTGTGGGCTCTGCTCCCTCGTTCTGCCCAGATTCCTCCTGGCTGGAGTGAGCCACGTCTTCTCTCTCAGCCTTGCCATCCCATGCTGAGGGAGCTCAATGCTCCCTCTTGCCTAATAAGAAGTAAAAATACAGTTTAAAAATATAATAAGGTCCATCAAAATGTTATTTTTGTGAGGAAGGCATCCAAACTGTGGGCACAGGATTTCAGCAGGGAGGGTTTCTGTTGGGTTCCCAGTCTCCTCGTGAAAGACACCTGCTCGGGATTTTGGGAGCCTTTCTTGGAGGAGCTTCTGGCTTCCCTTTTCTGCAGGAAACAGTCCTCCCCAGCCTCAGATCCTGAGGGCGCTGTATATTACCTGCTCAGACACCCACGCATTCCCATAACTCTATTTTGGAAAACCAAAACAAAACAAAGAACAAGGGAAATTTGCTGTCTCAGGCTTTGCCGTTCACATCTGTGATCTCAGGCAGATGACATCCTGGGGTCTCAGTTTCCCCTGTCGGGACGATGAGTGGGTTTGACTGATAATCTCTTAGGGTGAACTGATGAAGTCCTTGATCCTATACATATATAACTCGATCATCTCTTTCAGGTCCTGAAATGTTATGAGACTATTTTCACCCCGTTTCACAAAATTGTCTGATAATTCACCCATCGGAGCAATATTATATTGTGCATTCGACGTCACCACCATGTCCAGTCGGACTGCTGTTGGTGACCACCAGTCTTTGGGGATTTTACCTTTCCAGCTTCCACCACTCAGAGGAGTAAATGCAGGGGTATATTCCCTGTGAGGACCCCTTTCCCTGCTGTCTTTTCTTATGGTTCTTGTGTAATGCACTTCCCACCCACGCCCCCCCCCTTCCAAATTACAGTAAAATGCAATGGCATTATGCACTGCTATGGTAGATTTAAACAAACCAATGACTGTCATAAAAAAAAAAATCATACCAGTCTTGTGATTTTGGGATTATATTTTCCCCAGACATTTGCTGTGTTTACAGAGAAAAATAAATATCTCTGTAAGCGTATGTTGTATTTACAGTGAAAAATAAAGATCTAAATAAATATCAAGCTTTGAAAATTGGAGCACTCACAGAAGTCAGTGCAAATGGACGTAAGCAAGGGTTTCCCTAACTCAGGGGCGCGCGTTCCCATATTCGCTCTTAACTGTGGTGTGTTTGTCTTTCTCTCCCCGCCCCATGGAGCCCGGAGCCCGGCTGTAGGGAAGGGAAATGAACATTTATGGGGCGTCCGCTGTGGGCTCGACACTTTACACAGAGAGCTTCGTTTTATCACCACCCGACCCTGGGTGGTAAGAATTATTACTGCCAGTTTTAGGTGAGGACGCTAAGACTCAGAGAGGTAAAGTCATTTGGGTCAGATGACACAGCGATCGGTCGGCGTAGCTGGATCTTTCCCTGGCCCAAGCTGAAAGCCCCAGGCCCGGGGCCAATGCACCCATGCATGCCAGCACAGCATTTTTTTAAACTGAGAACCAGGCCGTTGTGCGCTCCTGGCACCTTCAGACACAGGGCCAACTGAAGGGTGTGTGTGAGAAGGGCAAGAGTTGCTGTCTTGCTCCCTCAGGCCCAGGACGCCTGGCTGCTCACACATTTACACCTCTCCACCAAACACCGGGGCCTTAGCTGGAGCCCCGTCCAGACCAGACGGCAAGCCTCCCGTACCCCGCCAGGATGGCTCTCTCCTCGGGCTCATGGTGAGCAGAGCTGCAGCTGGGCCTCATTTGTGCATTTGAGTTTTACGAGCCGGCGTCTCGGTGGGAGATGGGTTTTGCAGAGCCCCGTAATCTCGAAGAAACACGGTAGGAGAGGAGGGAGAACACGTTTCTCACTTTCGGTGTTTGCTTCTGAGGGCTTCCTTTTTTGGACATGTGTTCTGTGTGTGTGTCACACACACACATCCCACACCCCACTCCATAGCCCCACAACTCCCCAGGCTGCAGCTGTGGAAGAACAGCCCCCCGTCCCCGAGTGTGCCTCTGGCTGGGCCAGCGCAGGCTCATCCCCCCGCTCAAGGGGTCCAGGAGGCCTCGCTGGCCGTGGGGACGTCTTGCGGTGGACTGAGGGCGAGTGTGTGAGCCCCAGCAGAGACGGGTGGCTGGGCGCTGGTGGCCCGAGGACCCACTTTCTGCTCAGGCCCGGACTGGACCAGTCAGTAACGGGCCTCCGCCTCCCATCTTAGATGCCCCTCTCTTGTGGCCGCCCGAGGGTTAAATGAGGTACTGGATGAAAATATGCTTTAGAGACGAGGTCTGCACAGTGAGTACAAACGCAGGCTGTTTTTCGTACGGGTATCCAACCCAGGTGTGGGCTTGTAGTAAATTCTAAGTGGCTTTGTGAGGGGACAGTGGCCTTTTGTGGGAGTGTGCACCGTGGCTCTCTAGCACCTTAGCGTCACCGGAAAGCCTTTTCTCGTTCCTTCTTTAACAGAAAATATCCCTTAAACCAGTGCTTCTCAAACTAACCGCCCCAGGATCTGGCTTAAATTCAGTGTCTGAATCCATAGGCTGGGGTGGGCCCAGGACACTTTCGTTCTCAATACATACCAGGTGAGCCAAGGCCGCTGGTGCTTGGGCCACACTTTGAGTAGCAAAACCCAGGACAGGCAATTTCCAGATCTGAAGGACACTTCCATTTGGTGAACCCAGTTGTCACGTTCTCCATGAACTCTGAAAGCAACCGACCAACGAGCTGGGTGACCCTGCGCCCAGGAACTGAGCAATCCACTGCCTCGGTTTCCCCTCTGTATAGTAGGGACGATAAACCCAATAAAGTCCCATGAGGGTCACGTGGATTCAACAACATGGTGGACAATGCCTATTTCCTTCCAGGCTCTGGATACACATCATCTGCTGTCCTTCCTCCGACTGCCTTTTCCTTTCACAGCCCCCAGGTGGGAAATAGCCAAGGGATGTGTCTGGCGACAGTGGTTGTTTCAAAGAAGTGGAAGTCAGCACCATTGGGCGGTTTGCTTGGGCTGGTAGAGGAGGTCAGGGCAGGGGGTACCCCACGTCTGCTGCTCCCCAGTTCAGGCTCAGCATCATGCCTTCGTAAGGATGAGGAAGGACCCAGCAGAGCATCTGTCTGGTCACTCACATTCTTTTGGACTTTTCAAGAATTTGAAATGACTCGTATTTTTCTTTTTTAGGTAAAAAGGGAAAACAGGACCTTTTTGCCTGATGGGTAGAAATCTGAGCTTTGGGGGTTTTGTATCAGCACGAGTCCTTTCTCACACACCCACACGCTTACCCTCATCCCCCACTCCAATCTATAAACATTTTTTAAAATGTGTATTTTCTTTCAAAATAAAGCCATTTAAGTTTTACCAAAATGAGCTGCTGACATGAAATTCCCATTTGGCAAACCTCTGTCATCCGTGTTTTACTGAGTGTGGACTATTGTAAATTAAGTGAAGTCGGTGTGTGTGTGTGTGTTTTTTTCTTCCCTTCAAACGGTTATGGAACTGGAGCTGCTCCTAAGTAAAAGATAAATTACGGCCGGATGTAAAGAGGCATCATTTAAAAAGTGTCAGGATACAATTGGGTTCTTAAAAACCATGCAGAGCTGCTAAATTCACATGAAAATTGAATGGTGCGGGATTGCCCAGGGTGACAGCGTCCTTGGCATTGATTTATCCCATCTGTTTTGGCCAACCCATTACTTCGAGGCTCTGGTGGAGAGGTGGCGCCCACCGGAGAGGGTCCCCACATCCCCCGCGCCCGGCTAGGCCTCTCGTGAGCGCAAGGAAAGCAGAGGTCTGCAAGAGAAAGACAGTGCGCATTGAACCCGACTTCACAAAGGAGGCATCGACAGTGAGCAAGCCCTTTCTCTTACCATTTCTGGTAAAATCCTGGCAGTATGGTCTTGAAGGTTGACTTTAGACTTAATTTAACCACTCCCCTCTTGCTGAACCTCTAGGTTGCCTACCATCGTTTGGTCTTATGGGGTCTGCTGTGATCAAAATCTCAGCCCCAACACCTGTCACCACTTAGGTGTTTACCCTGGAATAGAGCAAAAGGTTAGGTCATGGATTCCGAGGGTGTGATTCTTGTGATGCAGAACCAAGTTCTTTCTAACAGTGATTTCCAGCAGGATGCCACATAATGCCATTTCCAGCACCGAGTATTCTCATTAAAAAACATTTCTTGCTAATTTTTTCAGGTGGAAAATGGTATTATTTAACTTGCAGGAAATCAAGACTTTTTTGTCCCCCCCCCCTTTTTTTTTTAAAGAATCGCCTTGCTTTAAGGAAGCACTGGGGATTGTGGAGCCCCAATTTGGCTGTTTCTTGCCAGAATCAGCTCATGTCAGCTCATGGGAGCCATTCTCCATATTGGCCAAGGACAGGTTCAGTGATCGCCAATTGGCAGCTTGAAATCAGTCGCAGTGAGAACATTTACACCATGGAAATTGGCAAATGCTCTAAGCCAGGGCTCCTGCCTCTGCCCAAGAATTGGTGGTCAACATTTATCAGCACACTACTGCAGCCATTTAACACTTGCTTATAGAGAGCTTGCCGAGAAAACACATGATTTATAAGCAGAGCCCACAATCTAATTAGGAGTAGTGCTGGTTAATCGCAGTTGTCACTCTGTGATCAAGGGCTGTATCTTTGCAGGACTGCTAGTCCCTAAGTGGGAGGGGACATGTTTCCTGCAGGCTTGAGTATTTGAGGAAGGCTTTGAGGAAGAATTAGAGCTTAAGCCAGGAATCTGAGGGTATGCAAAATCAGGAAGGCGTGAAGGCTGGGAGGCAGGGTGTGTTTGTGGGGCTGTGGGGAGGCCCTCATTTCTTGTCACGGGTGATGACTAAAATGGAAATTCGAGCTGGTGCCATGAACCTGGGCTATGACATTAGTCAGAGCCCCCTGGTCCCACCCACAGGGGTCTGTGCTGCCCACCCCGGCTCTCTCTCTTGGTGAAGGGCAGTGGTGGCAGGATGCCTTGCACCTCTAGTTCCTGGCATCTGGTTCCCATTTCTTCAGAGGTTGGAGTTCACCCTCAGCAATCTGTGGCACGCATGCATTTCAAAGGAAATGCTTAATTGGTCCCCAATGCTGGATTTGTTTTGGTTTTTCTTTGGTTTTTTTGTTTTTTGTTTTTTTGCATCTCCCAAGGAGAAATGTGTTTTGTTGTCTTGATGGATGGGGGAAGATAGGCGGAGCTTGTGAGTATATTTGGAAGTTGCAAAAATTGTTCATTTTGAGACTCTGTGTGTAATAAATGGTTCAAGGGGGGCCAGACAGCCAGAGGGGAAATATTCAAGGTTTGGCTTGGTTTGGTTTGGTTTGGTTTGGTTTGGTTTAAAAAGGCAATTCCGACAGTTGCCTTCAACTGTTCACCGGCCCTTTGGTAGTGGGTGCTGGGTGCTGGTGACCCACCCCCTCAGGGGCCTCAGTGAGACAGCTGGGGTCTCAGTTCTGCCACATCATCCCCAGAATCTTCTGCCTAGAACCTTGGACCGTGGCACAGCCTGAAAAGACGGGTCGGCTGAGGATGTGTGAGACGAATGAGCCCGCCTCAGCGTCAGACTCAGCCCTTGCTGGTCCTTTGTCGCCTGCCTGTCTCCCTCTCTGCAGCGGGCGCTGTTTGGGGCATGACAGAGCCTCCAGCCCCACTCGAGGTGCGCAGAGACCTGCGCACAGACACCGACAGAGCTGGCTGTAATGGCCAAGTGAAGATGAGCCTTCCAAGACCCCACGACCCTCCCTACTCCTTGCCTCTGGCCGCTCTGCTCCTCTTTCCCATGCTTCCTCATCCCAAAGGACCCAGAGGGATTATGACAAAAGAACCTGCGGGAGAGGGCTGGCAGGAGATGCTCCCGGGGAGACAGAAGTCTGACTGGGGGCGCTCCCAGGGGCCAGAGAAGTCAGGGGCTGCCAAGGCAGGTGTGCGCGTAGGGCTGCTGGGAGATGAGGTTGGGGAGAGGGGTGGCAGGTGGTGGGAGAGCATTGGTGGGGGGAAGCTGCCCTCCTCAGCTCATCTCAGTCCTAGGAGCTGTGAGGACAGCTATGAACAATGGGCCCGGCTCTGCTGGTGGTGCCACAGCGGCCAGGAGGACGGATGGAGGCCCTGCTTGCCTTGAGTTCTGGAAAGTTCTAGGATCTTCCAGGAAGTGAGCATTTCGGGAACACCAAACGCCATCCTTACCTGTAGGACCCTGGGGTGGTGGGATGAGCTTCCTGTAGGTAGGAGCCATTCATTGATTCATTCATTCACTTGTTCTTCTTCATTCCTTGAACGCTAAACTTTGCCTGCTGTGAGGCAGCTCTGGACCATTCTTCCACCCAGATGTTCATTCAAACATGACTCATTCAGATGGAAAGGGTGAGACCTGGGCTCAGCGGGTGTGCTGGTTCCTGGCTTTCTGTGTGACCTCATGACCTCTGGGTTTGGTTCCCTCACCAACAGATAGAGAGACACACGTCTGCCTGGCTCCTTCTGGGTGCGGGACAGGGTGTCCATGTGAGCATGCGTGAGCCATGGCGTGGCTGCCAAGGAAAGATCAGGCTGTGACCCAGGGCTTGCCTTCCCAGAGGAAGTGAAGCTGTTCTCCACACCGCCGCCCAGTGGAATCCCCAGGGGAGCTTTTACAAGGCTGATGTCCTGGAGTCCACCCCAGAGATTCTCTCAGTCGGTCAGAGCTGGGCTGGGTACTGGCCTTTTCATTCCCTGGTGTTTCTAGTATGCTGCCAGGGCCTGTGATCCTCTGAGGTTGAGAAACAGGGGTTTGGGGAGTGGGGGTGATGCCATCCCCGCATCTGGCTCTCTGCCTGGGCCTCTGGCCCTGTGGGGAGATTGGAAGGGCAGCCGCGGCGTGGGGCAGGGAGGTAGGAGGACGGAGAGCTTCTGAGCTGCAGGCTTTCCCTCAGCCATTAAAAGTTTATCGTTGCCATGGACAGTGATTGAAAAAGGCTTTTTGCAGGACTGAAATGTGAGCAATGAAACTTGCCAGTTGATACCGACACAGGGCACTTATCTCATAAAAATATCCTCCGTGTCAAAAGGTTTCAGTAAATGTGCCTGGAAGTATTAGCAGTCATTTCTGCCAGCCTCTGGCTCCCCCGGGGCCTGCATGAGGGGCTGTAAAAGGGGGCTCTTAGTTCCCTCAAAAGAGGAGGGAGGAGGGAAGGAAGGAAGGAGAAAGGGAGGGGGAGCTCAACCCCGGCCTGCTATTACGGGTCCCTTAACGCGGCACCCCACAGTTTAAGCCGGTGGGTGCCTGTCCCCTGTGCATCCTCTCGCTGCCAACGTGGAGGGTGGGAGTGCTGCTTACAGGAGGGGCAGCTGTGTTGACAGCCAGCTCGGGCATGAGGTTACATTCCTGTGAGCTCATGGGCTGCTCCCAGTGACCCTACAAGGGAAGGAAGTTACCTAGGGGACACTGAGGCCCAAAGAGGTCATGTGACTCACTCAGGGTCACACAGCTAGTAAGGGGCAGAGTCGGGATGAGCGCCCAAGGCTGTCCTGTTTCAGGACCCCCCAGAGTCTGGGTGAGTTCTCGCTCTGGGAGCTGGATTGCCATCGGAGGCCCAGGCTGATCTGGCGAGGCCTCGATCTTTGGCACTGTGTCTGCTCCAGCGCCTGGGCTTGGGGCATGGTTGAGGCCAAGGAAAGATTTCATGCCTGTATCTGGAAGCCTCTTTGGTGTGGGAACACAGGTTTTCAAGTCACGCTCAGGCTTCTGTTGCCCCTTTTATTGCACGGGAGACCCAACAGAGAGCTGAACACACAGTAGGTGCTTGTGAATTGGGTGCTGGCTGCCTCCCCGAGGTCCCCGGGGACTGCCGAGGGCGTGGGCTGCACCGCCACATGTACCGCCCCAAGTTTCTACGCAGGCGCTCAGTATACCCAGCTCACCCTGCCTCCTGCCCTTTGCTGGGCTCTGGTGACCTACTGAGCTCCCTCTTGGCCTGAGTGGAGTCATGTCTCCCAGCCTCCAGCTCCCTCTCTCTCTTTACACACTGGTCTTGTACAGCTCATCCTCGCTCAGGGCTCCGCTCCCCAGATCACAGCCCCCCCTTAAGGACTGTCCCCCAGCTCTGGCCTCCTCTGTACTACTAGTCCCTGGATGTGGCCACCTGAAGTTCCACGGCATCTGAGGTCAGAAACCACCCATTTTCAGGTCCTCCCAACAGCCTTTGTCTCCTGGGTCTCGTCTCCTAGTTGTGGACACCATCACCCACTTCAACCCCAAGTGAGCACCCCACCTGGGATGCTCGACCGGACCAGCTTCTCTCCTCATTCATCCCACATCAACTCGGCACCCCGTCCCACGGGCCTCGCAGCCCACATTGGTCATGACCCATTCCCTCTCTGCCACCACTGCCCAGGGAGGCCCCCCGCCCCTTGCCCCACTTCCTTCCCTCTGGCATCACCCACACACCACCCGCTGTGTGCCCTAGTAGTGTAAAATGCAAACCTGAACCTGTTGCTCCCCGGCCTAGAACCTCTTTGTGTGTCCCCATCACCAGCAGGCTAAAGTCTGATATCCTTAATGTGTAAGAAGGGGCACGCTCTGGCCCCGCCCTTCCCCACTGCCCCCACACTGTGCCCTGACAACACAGAGCACTCCCGCTGTTCCTCTTTTTAAATTGAAGTACGGCTGACACACAATATTATATTAGTTTCAGGCATGCAGCTTAGTGATTCGACCGTTACATACATTACAAAACGCTCACCACGGTTAAGTGTCGTCACCAACTATCTCCATACAACGTTAGGATGATATTATTGGCTCTGTCCTCTATGCTGTACTTTTCATCCCTGTGACTTATTTAACTTATAACTAGTGGTTTGTGTCTTTTGATCCCCTTCACTTATCTGGCCTGTCACCCCACCCTCCTCCCCTCTGGCAAGCTTCTGTGCCTTCCTGGTCCTTTCCTCTGCCCACCTGTCACCTGTTGACCTGTATGTCTCCTGCTGCCTGAGAGAGCCTTGAGAGGGGGACAGGGTATTTTCCTTCCTGCATCTCCAGAGCAGAGCCTGGGCCCAGGCCCTGAATGCATAGACTGTAGTCTATGGAGAAGTAGTACGTACTGTAGTACGGAGAAGACAGAACTGGGATCCTGGTGACTCCCAACAACTCTGAGCAGGAATGGCCTCTCCTGGGAAGATCCCATAGCACTGACTTGCACAGAACCATGGGGAGTGCGTTTTCTGCAGCCAGGGACGACGGCTTCTCCACGTTTCCAGCCAGCCACGCTGTAATAAGAAAGCAGTCACCACGGATAGACAGCCTGGGAAGGTGATTAAGCCTCAGGCTCTAGAATCACAGATGAGGGTTCAAATCCTTTCCTGCCGGTTATTCTCTGTATGATCTTGGATAAGTTACATACACTTCGAGACTCGGTGTCCTCAACTGTAGAATGAGGTCGTGATAGGGCCCCCCCCTCTATGGTTGATGTGAAGAGCAAATAAATATGAATATCAAGTGCACAGAATTATGCCTGGCATCAGCACTCAAAAAATGTTTGTCATTTTATGTCATTCTATAGATACTCTTTTTCTTTTCTCTTCCAAAGTTTTATTTAAACTCTAGTTAGTTAATGTATAGTGTAATGTTGGCTTCAGGAATAGAATTTAGTGATTCATCACTTACATATAACACCCGGTGTTCATCCCAACAAGTACCCTCCTTAATACCCATCACCCATCTAGCCCATCCCCCACCCACCTCCTTCCATCACCCCTCAGTTTGTTCTCTATCATTAAGAGTCTCTATGGTTTGCTTCCCTCTCTCTCCTTCTCTTTTTTTCCCCTTCCCACATGTTTATCTGTTTTGTTTCCTAAATTCCATATATGAGTGAGGTCATTTGGTATTTGTCTTTCTCTGCCTGACTTATTTCTCTTAGCATAATACACTCTAGCTCCCGCCACATCTTTGCAAATGGCAAGATTTTATTCTTTTTGATGGCCGAGTAGTTTTCCATTGTGTGTGTGTGTGTGTGTGTGTGTGTGTGTGTGTGTATGACATCTTCTTTATGCATTCATCTGTCAATGGACATTTGGGCTCTCTCCATAGTCTGGAGCTGGTAATGCTGCTACAAACATCGGGGTGCATGTACCCCTTCAAATCTGTATTTTTGTATCCTTTGGGTAAATACCTAGCAGTGAAACTGCTAGATCATAGGGTAGTTCTATTTTTAACTTTTTGAGGAACCTCCATACCATTTTCCAGAGTGGCTGCCCCAGTTTGCATTCCCACCAACAGTGTAAGAGGGTTTCCCATTCAATAGATACTCTTAAGGAGCGCCTGGCTGGCTCAGTTGGAAGAGCATGCGATTCTTGATCTTGGGCTTGTGAGTTCGAGCCCCATGTCAGGTGTAGAGATTACTTAAATAAAAGAAAACAATACTCTTGAGTTTTTACCACTGGGCTGCTGAGCATGGAAAAACAATATTACTAGAGTGAACAATATGCACAAGGAGGCTCAACCCCCTCGCGGGCATTTATTGCTCTTCTTTCATGTTCTTGGGATGGGAGGTAGCTAGATGGCTGGCTCGTATTCAGGTGGGATGCTGCACAGGGCATTAAACCTGCCCCACGGCACAATGAGGTGAGCAGAGACTGATCACAGTGGGACATCATCCAGTGGTGATAAGGGTGGTCCTTCAAGCTCTGGTCTGATGGTCTGTCCACTCAGCTTCAGCTTGACTTCAGCCTGAACAGGGCTGGGCGTGGGAGCAGGGGTGCCCAGGGCCAGCCAGAACATGGAGCATGGACATGGGGTTCCGTGTGACTTGTCCATGTGCAGTTGGGTAGAATAAGGAAGTGACATTCCAGCTTCCTTCTGGTTGGCAGCACTGTGGGAACACCTTTCCAGAGCCCTTGTGTGTCAGGGCCTGTATCTTTGGAGTATATGGTCTACTCCACCCTGCAGGCTTGTGCTCTGTAGATTGTTCACTCAGCGTCCCTCCCAGACCTCAGAAAGAGAAAGGAAGCCAGGGCCCTGGGTTCAGACTCCGCATGTTCCAGAACTGTGGGGCAGGAGGGCCCTGTGGCCCATCTAGAATGTGGAAGAAGGCACTGTTTCTGCTTCCCAGGAGGGAAGGCTCCCCTACGCAGATCTGGCCCACGCTTGGCATCTGCCCTGAAGCTGTGGTTAGGGGGAAACCAATGTTATGGGAACAGTTCCTGGCTCTGGCTAGTGTCACTCCAGCCCAGAGGCCGATTCAGGGTGGGTGGCTTGGTTTGGGAATCTTCTTTTGCCTGGAAAGGAAGGGGGATCAGTTCCTGGGTAGGGCACTGGGGGGGCAGACTGTCTGCAGAAGTGAGGTGCAGGTGGACAAGGGTTTCAGATGTGTGCCAAAGTTCCCCTCCCCCTCTGCCCTTAAGGTGTGTCTCTGACCCATTGTGGGGAGTCGAGGTGCACTGTCGTCCGTGGCTTGTGCTGAAGATCTAACCCCCAAGAGAGTGGCTACAAGAGTCCCCCAGCGCTGGGACCCTGAGTCCCCAGAAGCTAGAGGATTGCGGCATGATCATTATCATTCCTTCTCGAGAGTGAATGCACCCTTCACCTTTTGACCCACAGGGAGATCACCTGGAGGCGCCTCCCAGATTCAGGGAGCCCACCTGATGCTCCCAGCCTGGCTGGGCCCTGGTGGCCTCTTCCCAAATGTGGCCCTACCATCCCCCACTTTAAGCTCTGCTCCCCCTCCCCAGCTGTCCTTCCAGGAGTCACCACCTCTGGCCGGCCTGCCCCAACCACAGGCGGCTCTGTCTGTTTCTGTGACTTGTCTCTTCCAAAGTGCCATCTGGAGGGGAAGAGTATGAACAACTGAAGAGCCCTGGAGAGGGGACATGGGTGTCACGGCCCCAAATCTGGGAACCGAATGCTCAGAGGCATACAAGTACAAACATCCACGTATGGTGGGGCTGCTATTAGGTTGTGCAAGCCACCTCATTTAAACCCACTTTACACATGGGGATCCCCGCTCGTCCCAGGTCACCAGGGGGTCCCACAACCTTATGAGAGGCAGAGCTTTATGAAATAACTCATGACTTTAATGACAGCAGCTTCTCCACGTGGGGCATGAAGAGGGCGTGCATGGGCACCGGTCTAGTCGTATGTGGGTCTGCCCATCCCATTTCCCTCTGGGTCCTCTCAGGACCACTGATGATATATGTGCAGCTTTCCTACACTGGAGTTCTTCCTCCAGCTCCCCTGTCCCAATCTCGACCCCCCACAGAGCATCTGGTCACCCTTGCCGGTGAGCCTCTGCCCATCCCCGAAGTTTGTCATGCTAACATGCAGCTTGGGGTCCCCCAGTGGCCAGGGGCCCAAGGTACGGTGACTATGGGGCCCTCAGCCACCCTGGCCTCCCTCGGCAGGGCTTCCTGGGGCTTCTCATCCTAAACAAGGGCTGCGTTTTAATTTATGCAAATGGGGGAGGGATGGTGGCGGGGAGTCACAGACATCCATCACCCCATTTCCCGGCACCAGTCATTCATCAGTGGGGCCTTAAAGATAATACACTTTTTGTTTAAGGCAATTACTTAATCTTGACAAACTCGTGTGTTAAGCAGGGCTATTAGTGGGGCCCATCATTAATCAGTACAAAAGCAGGTGGGTGCTTTTTCTGAACTGCAATCGCTCTTGGGGACCCAGGGTGGGCCCTTTGCCATCCTGACTGCCCTAATTACACAAGCAGCATGCTAACAATGAGCATGCTGTGTGTGCTGTGGGGGCACCGAGCCACGGGCAGGAAAGGGGCCCATTTTTAACGCCAGTCAGCACGTTTTCCGAGCCAGGCAGAATGATCCATGGGGGTTATTAGCAGGCACCAGGAGCACAGCTGGGGAAAACAGATAAAACCCCTCCCTCGGGTCCCTCCCCGACTTGCCTCCAACTTTACGGATCCCTGGGCAGTATTTAAAAGCCGTGGCGTGAAATAGCCCTTCTGTTTGGGGGTTTGCGTTCGTTTTTGGGAAGGTCGAAAACAAAGTGGAAATACCAAGTCCAGCCGTATGTCTACTGGATTTCGTTGGCTCTGGGACTTCTCCTTACCCCATCCCATGTGCTTCTCCCTCGTCCATCACATACCTGTGGCTCCAGTCTCTCTGAAGCCCTCTCCCAGGCTGCCTTGCAGGGGGCGCTGGGCACCCAGGACAGGAGCCTAGCCTCCTCCTTGGCCTCCCATACTATCTTCATCATCCTAAAGAAGCTCTCACTGCCCTGTCCCACCTGTAGGAATGTGTCTGCAACTCCCATGGATGTCTGGGAGGCCCAGCTCTGACACTGATTAGCCATGTGACTGCCCCCAGCCAGTTCGAAGAACTTCTGTGCCTCAGTTTCCTCATCTGCAAAATGGGGATCATCATCATCATCATCATCATCATCATCATCATACACTCCTCAGCAAGTGCTATGAGGCTTAAATCACATGCCCAGGAAAGCTCCAGCATATGGGAAGGCTGATGACTTTGCTGGGAGAAGCACTTCTGTTTGTAGTCCGAAGAGTGTCCCAGCTGCTGAACTGAGTACTCTTTGTACGTCTATCAGCTTCTACGGCCCTATACTACTCTGTGCACTAGGATTTTCTCTCCTAGTCCTCAGTGAGTTTGTACAGAATGTGGGCCACTCCTACCCACCCCTCATAGCCACAGGGTCTCTTTTCCAGCACTCAAAAAAGATTCACCCACTTACGCATTCACACTCACTCGGCACATATTCCTTGCTCCCGCAGTGCCAAGCACTGGACTCTGGCTTGGAGGAAACAGAGCAGAGGGCACATCTCCTGCCTAATTTGGAGAGGGGGCAGAAGAAAAGTCCAGGAAGCATCACAGATGAGGCCAGCATGATAAGAAGGGGAGGGGCTGGCTGCGGAGGGGCTTTCCAGGCAGGGTGAGCACTGGCAGTGGGCTGGGAGATGTGAAACAGTGGGAGCTTTTGCTGTCCATCTGATCCTGGGGGGCAGTCTGTGGGGCAGGATCAGGAGAGCGCTAGGGCCAGGCTGGGCTTTGCACTCCATTCTGCAGGCTGCGGGAGGAGCCGGGAGGAGCCGGGAGCCGCCCGTTGAACAGTCGGATCCCTCCTCCGGGTCCCCGTTGCTGGGGTGGAACTGGATCCACAGAGCAGGGCCGCTGCCCACGGCACCTTGCATGGGACGAATGGGCCAGGCTGCCCTTGGTTTGTGGAAGGGCAGCTCCGGTTTCTCCGGGCCCGGGACACATTGTGTGTGGGAGTTTGCCCCCAGATTTTAAACCCTGTTTATTTTAAAGGAAGTAGACTCCATCTGCTTTTAATTCACACACTTAGCTCATCAAAATATTGTTTTGCAAGAGGTTTTTTTGATGTCCAGGAAGCCTTTGGAGTTTTTTTTTCCCCCTCTCTCTCCCTCGTCTGTCTTACAATCTTACTCTAGGAAACAAGATTCTGGGCCCTGCTCAGGGCTGGTGGGGTAGGTCATGGGACCGTGTTTTCTGTGCCTCAGTTTCTCCACCAGCATAATAGGGAGAAATGGGAAATGGGTTTTTCCCAGGGGTTCTGTGGACTGACCACTAGTCCCACCAGGTGGATCTCCAGTGTCCCCAGTTAAGGGAACTGCTGTTTCCAGCAGCAGCAGGGCGCAGCCATGGGCTGGAGTGTGGGGAAATGGCTTGGGCTGGGACCACTCTTGAAGAATTGCATGGAGCCCATGCTGCTCAGGGAGCCAGGCTTCTGGGAGTCTTACATGGCTTGGCTTATGTTTCCCCAGGGCCCTGCCCCACCTGACACCCTGCATGCGCTTTGCTTCCTGGGGGACTCTCTTTTTTGTCAGAACGTCTTAGGAGCCCACACACCCACCGCCTTGTTCGAGGACGCCTGCCCAAGCCTGCGGGGAAGGCGATGGGCAGCGATCCAGGGCAGAATTCAGCGCTGCTGCCCTGCTCTCTTCTGCCCTCGTGGGTCAAGGGCGTGGAAGGACAGCCCTGGGAGCCCTTGTCAGTTAGGTGGATGGAAGCGAGGGAAGGGAGGGAGGGAGGGAGGAAGGAAGGCAGGCAGACTGTTAATGGTTATTTAAGTGACCAAATAGAGGTTTTGCAGGGAGATAAGCTTCAGAAGGAAAGAAGGGCTTTTGGAAAGATGCTCTTCGCCGTACTTTAAGTATCAGTAAGACTTTTATTAACCTAGACTAGAATTCTATGTAAAGAGCCAAAGTTTAACTGATAAGACAGCCACTAGCCACATGTGGCTGCTGGGCACTTCAAATGTAGCTGGCTCGAATTGAGATGTGCTGCAAATGTAAACTACACAACCAATTTTGAGGAAGCAATACAAAAGAAAAAAATATCAAACATCTTATGAATGATTTTATGTTGGTTATACGTCAACAGGATAATATTTTTGATATCCTGGGCCAATGAAATTGGATGATTAAAAATATTACCTGTATCTTTTTAGGTTTTTTTTTTTCCATGTGGCTACTGGCAAGTGTAAAATACCATATGTGCCCTGCAACGTTATGTCTACTGGCCCAGCTGCATTTGAAGGGGGGCTACTTAGAGAAGAAACCAGTGGTAGCGATTGTCTTAAAGAAGAGAATCCCCTTGAGTAACATAATCCCTGGGACCAGGCCGACAAGGGGCTCCCGAGAAGTGGTCCTTGAGAGACCTGCTTCGGCGAAGCATTTGTAATTGGCTGTTGAATGCAGAGAAGGAATTAAGTGTAGCCCGTGTGCTCGGAGGTGCTTGACCACTGTGCTCACCGCAGATTCCGCTGCACGGTTTTGAATCTCACGGACTGGCTTTGGCAAGCCCCAGCTCAGAGCACTCAGAAAGGGGTGTCCTAGCTAGCCCGGGAAAGTGTCACCAGGGCAAGGTGGAGACTGAGTGCCGAGGTCCCTTGAGCACCACAGTGGAGTGACCACGGACTCTTGTGGTGCTCTTGGGAGGACAAGAGGCACCGGGCTGGGGAAACCTTTTGCAAGAGCTCTGCAGAAAAGGGACCAGATGCTGGTGAAGGAGGCAGGTGACACCCGGGGGACCCATGTGGAGCAGGAGACACCCTCCTGAAAGTCTAAATGGCCATCCTCCCTGACCCCCATGACAAATGGACTTTTTAGACAATGACGGGACGGCTGCTGGTGCAGGTTTGCAAGTGAGTCTGTGAAGGGTGATGCGACATGGGGGGATGTCCGCGCAGGTAAACCTGAGCAGTGCTGGGTCCACACGGGCGTGTTGACATCCGGCCCGGGACACAGGCACCAGCTTGTGGGTCACTCGCTCCCCAAGCCCCTGGGCTGGATCCGTGCTTTTGGCAGGGTCCCTTTCAGGTCTTCAGGGGACACTTTCAGAGCCACAGTCTCCCAGGCCTCAAAGCTGACATAGATTTTAGGGTCTCGCCAACTACTTTCTTTGGAACAGATCCTGTGGCCAGGACAGTTTTCACACTTAATCAGGCTTGACCTTCTCTGAGGTCTCTTTTGGTTCTAAGATTCTCTAGTGTGAGACCCCACTCATGCACCCCGACAGGTGGGCGATCCGTCCCATTCCGTGCGATGGCAGGACTCTCCCCTTACTGAAGGGGCGGGAGGTCCGTGGAGATGGCCACACGGGCCCTGGCACACACTCTGGATGCATGGTATTTCGTTCCTGCCTCCCAGCCTCCTTCAGATGGGCGTCCTGTCACTACCCTCGTTGTACGGATAAGGGCACCAAGGTGCAGCTGCCGTGTCGGCTGCAGCCTCTGGCTCGTGTGGCCTGTTCCCCCATCTTACTGTCACCATCCCGGGAATCTCAGTCAGGGCAAGCGGCTCTCATAAGAATACCATGCACGGGAGGGCTTCAACCACAGACTTTTAGTTCTCTGGGAAGTCTGAGATCACGGCACCAGCGCATTCGGTGTCTGGTGATGTCCGCCTTCTTCTCTGTGTCCTCACATGGCGGAGGCCTTTTATGAGGGCACAGATCCCATTCACAAGGGCTCCACCCTCTTGACCTAATCACCTCCCACAGGCCCCACCTCCAAACCATCTCATCAGGCATTAGGATTTCAACCTACGAATTTGGGGGAGACATAAACATTCAGTCTGCAGTGGGGGGCAGACCCCAGGACTGCCCCGGCTCCCATGCTGTGAGGGCCACGTGGCATTTGGCCGGGCACCCTGCTAGCCCTTGGAGTGTGCACCCCACCCCAGAGAGCGGCCTCCGGGCACTGCCCTGCATGGAAGGTGGGGGGGCGCGGGCTGGCCCCAGACCCAGCCCAGGGCTTCCCCTCTTTCCAGCAGTGATTTTGTCACATTTTGTCAAGCAACACCTTGTCGGACAGGCCAGCCCGCGGCTCTGGGGTGGGCGGTGTGCCCTGGTGGGTCTGGCCCGGGGCCCTGATCCTGGCGAGCTCCATGTGGGGGCAGGTCTGACTGCATGAACAGCAGTGGGCCTCAGCCTGCCGGACACCAGCCAGCTAGTGGTGTTGGAATTTCCTGTCTCATTTTAACTCCCCCCACCCCGCTCCCCCCAAGTGAGACAGAAACGCTTTTTAATTGCATGCTGCGGAGAGTGCCATTCAGGATATTATTATTCTTATTAAGTGCTTCCTGTGGGGTGGTGCCTGGCCATCAGGAGGGGCCTCTTGGAGGCAGCTTGTCTTGGGGCTTATTATTGGGAATAATAGTGCCATTTGCATAAATCCCGGAAGTGGACTTGCCTGGCTGCTGGGAATGAGGCTTTCCTGGACTCTTCCACAGTTTCACACCCCCTAGCTCTGATGCTTTGGCCGCTCCTTTGTTCCCACTGGGAGAGGGCTTGGCCATCCGAGTCCACACGTCTGAGGGGCTGGCCTTTGAAACTGTCCAAGTTTCCAAGTGAACTGAGGCCACCCCAAGCGAAGGGAGGAACGCACATATACCATCTCCCGTGGCTTCTCCCAGCCCTGGCGTGCACCTCCACTGCATTCCTCATGCTCAGACCCTTTGCCGCCGCCACTGGTAAATGGGCTGGCGTGGTGGTCACCAGGATTTGACCATCACACCCAAGCCTGTCTCAATCATCAGTCATGTTGAGCTTCTCCAGATGCGGACATTCACCAGCTAGTACAATGCAGAACAGGCATGAATATGAGAAATAATTTCCTCCTACTTCCCAGTGCAAGTGGGAACTCTGGAAGTTTAAAAAGTTAAGGTAGGCCAGTGGTTTTTCAAGTGTGGTCCCAGCTAGGCTGTGTGAGCATCACCTGGGCACTTGTTATAAATGTCAATTCCCAGGCCCTGAGCTCTGGGGAGGGAACCTAGCAACAATGTTCGAACAACCCCCCCTACCAGTGGTTCTTGGGTCTGAGAAGCACCGATGTTGGTACCTAGTAGGTGTTCCATAGTGGGCCTCTTGTTATGTGTAACACATCATCTAGGGTCTCCAGGAGGACCCTAGAAAGAGGCGTTCCTAATCCTGTATATACAGGAGAGGTCACACGGCTTGACTAGGAGTCATGTTCTGCACAGCTCTGTGCCCTGAGCACAACTGAGTCCTCTGGACTCCATCCACACTGCCTCTGAGCCTGAAGAATCTGTCATCTTCCCCCTCCTTCCGGCTCCCCCAGTCTTCGCCACTAGGGCCCAGTTCCAAAATCGCCTCTTCCAGGGAGGCTGCCTGGCTCCTCTAGGTGCCCTGACTCTGAGGCCATTCTGGCATTCTGGAGCCTGCTGAATCACAGGGGGTCCAGCCTCCAGCTCTGCGGATGGCCCCTGCGGAGTGCCCTGGTGCACGCCTGACAGGCAGGGATTGTGCTGCTGGACCCTTCTGCATTGGCTTTGTGGGGGAAGCCTTAGGTGGGCTGGTGGGCCGAGAGAGTGCCCTCCATCCTCTGGGCTGTGTAGGCCAGGGATTGAGAGCTTTGCCCGGAATCCTTACAGATTCTGCAGAAGGCTGAAGAGCTGGACCTGCTGGGGCCCGAAGCCTGTGCAGGTCAAGTCCACATCAGAAGGGAGGCATGTGTCAGAGCTGCATGGTGTCCCAAAGCCCTCCCCCCCCCTCCCCCCCGTGCAGCGAGGGGAAGGGTCATGCCATCTCTTCTTAGGAGCTGGTGTTACCATTTCTGGTATTTCCTAGGAAGCCGTTAGCTCCAGAATCCCTGAGAAGTGGGCCCAGGATCTCCACAGGAATGGGAGAGAATGTACTAGTCCTGCCCTGTGGGATTTGTGACGAGCCCAGCTTCAATGGCTAAAACGTAGACTATAGCCGTGCGGGCAGCCAGCTAGCATCCAGCATCTGCTGAAGGGTGGCTAATCACCCGGGGCCAGCTGCACAGAAAATGAGGGTGTCAATCATTGTCCCTTCCCCGCACGATTAACATTTTTCATTTTGTAGAGCATCTTCGCATTTCTGTTCACGGAAGGGTTAAACAGTTCAACTGACCAAGTTAGGTCTTTAGGGTGGAACCAAGAGTAGCATCCTCTCTCTCTCTATTGGGATGGGAGAGGCCTCCCCAAAGGTGCACTTGTCCAGGCCATCAATGCCCCCTTGCTTCCTAGTGGGGGAAAGGTAGGTTTGGTTTAAGGAAATGGGATCATACAAGGGGTCCCATCTTCGGAACCGCCACCCTCCCGTACATGGGAGGCGTCACCTGCCTGGGACGCGATCACACCTGCTCCTGCCTTGGGCTTCCCGGGGGCTGACTTACCGCTGCAGGGCAGGGTGATGGGGCTAAAGGCAGATGAGGAGGGGATGCCTTTTTTTAAAACCCACCTTTAAGACAAATTTCCCAGTGCTGTTCACTGAACTCATCAGGCCACCTGCAGGCCCCCTTGCCTGTTTTTGGTTTTGCCAGCACCAGACAGACACTAGGGACAGAAGGGTGGGAAACAGTGGAGTCGGGAGTAGCAGTCTGAGTCTCAAGCAAATGTACCGTGTGGAAATTGGGGTACAGTCAGCAGGGATCCGTTTGTGGAAGACTTTTTCGGCAATGTTCCTGAGCCCATGACCCATCGTCTCTGCCCATCCCCACTCTGTCATGCAGTGAGTCGGGGAGCATCAGGTCCTATGGGATGCGCATCGAGCAGTGGATGCCACATCTGAGTGCCTGCCTGATGCATCTCGGCGTCCCTTACACCAAGGAGTAGGGCCCTTGCTCGAATTTCCTCTGAGACTCACAGTGGTGAGGGAGGGAAGTGCCACTTACTGATATTTTGCTCTGTGTCACACTACAAACATGCAGTACAACAGCGAGGGTTGGTGTCGTTCCCATTTTATAGATGAAGACACTGAAGCCCAGAGTGCTTGTCACTTGTTAGCAGATGACAAAACTGGGGTTCACACCCAAGTCTGTTGGGACTTATGGCTCACGTGCTTCTTACCCCATCCCAAGCTCCGTAGACCATGGGGACATGTCATCCCCCTTAAGACTGTCGTTTGACTGATGTGCAGCTCAGGAACAATCTGGATTTCAGTCTAACTGTAAAGTACACCGTGCTGGTCTTCAAGCCTGCTCATGTGCCCATTTCTCTTTCCTCCACGTGAGCACCTTCCTTCTCCAAAGATACAGGTGTCTCCAGCTGCCTGGGTCCCTCCATTAAAGGGAAAGCGACCTGGTGAGTCATCTGCACTTTAGTGTGCATTTGTTTCTGTGACTTTCCCAAGGTCTGTTTGCTTTTAAGAAAATGAATGAAACCGCTACACTGGATATTACAGTGCAAGGAATTGTAAGGGAAAGGAATGAAATCCATTAATCTTTAACTGGGAATCCCAAGGAGAGTCCCCCATGGTGCAAGAGAAATTGGAGGCCAAGGAGCCCTTTCCTGGCCCCCCAGAGGCATGCCAAATTGGAATGCCTCCATTTCAGCTTATTAGAGGCGGCCTGGAGCCATCAGGGCGTCTGTGATATAGCCGTGGGACACGGGCCAGCTGCCCAAGAAGGCTATGGGGATCCACACCCTTCCCTGGCCCCTGGCCTCCCTCTCAGGGCCCTGGGGACCGCAATGACATGTGTTTCTGCCTTGCCGTAACTCGGACCTGTGTTGTGCTAGGACCAGGTCTCCTTCCAGAGACACCTCAGTCAGCACCCGCGCGATGCAGCCCTTCGTGCAGAAACCTTTTGCGTCTCTGGTCCCAGGCCCAGAGCATGCTGGCCCATGTATGTGCTCTGAGCTAATTGCCTTCTGTGGTCTTAATGGAAATGACCACAGGAAATGAAGACCATGCTAATCTCTAGGGAGTGGACAGCCCAGAGGGCCGGGTGTCCCTAATGCGTCCAGTCTGTTCTGGAAGATGGCTACTTTCACCTCGCCAGCCCCTTTGGCTCTGGGTCAGCCTCTCCGGCCCTCTCTGAGCTCAGTCCTCAGGGCAGCGACTCTGTGTTGTAGCAACACATGACTTCATCCGAGGAGAATTCCTCAGGCTGCTGACGCAGCTGCCCGGTCATGTTTCGATGACCCAGTTTTCCCGATTCTGTGTCTGAACCCTCTGCTGACCCCTCCCCATCCTCTCTGGCAGAAATTCACCAGAGTCACTATTAATGGGACATTAACTAGACTAACACAGGGGGTCCTCTTCGCCGCCTCCCATTAGACCAAGGACAACGCCAAGGCCAGCGAACCCTCACCCCTGGGACCACCAGGCAAGGAGCATCTGGCTTTTAAACCTTAGCACAGAAAGATTCTGGGTTTAAAAATAAAAGTCCGGGCCCCACCGTCCTCAGCTTCCCAGACTGGTCGTCTTTCTGTGTAGGATCAAAAACAAATGTGCATTTTCTTCAGAGGGGCAGGGGTGATCCATAGAAAATTCCCAGCTTAGGGTTTCTTCCCCAGAAACTTAAAAAGAGAGCCATTTCTTTGAAATGACATATGGGATGTGTGTGTGTGTGTGTGTGTGTATGTGTTTTTCCCCCAAACCCCTTGCCGGAAGGACATGATTTAGTTTGGATTTTTTTTTTAACTTAAAAAAAGAGCCCTCAATGAAAACAATGTGTGGAAGGATTTCATTCAATATGTCACTTGAAGGCAGCTCTTGTTCTTTATGTGTATTTTCGTGTTCCTTGGGTGCTGCTGACGGCCTCCGGACGGGGTGATTTCTTGCCAGAGTCCAAAGGGGAATTTCTCCCCCTGCAGCCAGGCGGAAGGGCTCTGAGCAAAGCGTTCACTTCTGAAAGAGGGGCACGCGGGGACGGTCCATGCTGGTCTGAAAGGGTCCTGAGACCTCAGATGGGCCAGATCAACCTTCACGCCTTGAATGGCCTGGGGTGCACAGTTGGCCCCAGAGACAGCTGGTGGGGACTCAGGGATAATCAGGGGCTGGTGGGCTGCGTGCATCCAGAAGGGTCACTGGTCCCTAGTAGTGAGTTGTATGGATAGAGCCACAGTGATGCAGTCACACCTGTACCCCAGAGTTCTATGCCCTGCTCAGGGATCCCTCCTATGACCTCAACGTGTCACTGGCTGGGACAAGCATGGCTCTTTCTCCGGGGAACAAGTGACCATTCACAAACAGCAGGACTGTCCTAGTAGGAAGGAACTTAAAGCCCATTTAATTCCCATTGTACAGACGGGTAAGGTAACGCCCAGAGAGGAGACACGATTTCCCCAACGTCCCATGGCCTGGCCTGCAGCTCTGAGTTAAGAGAAATCCACTTCCCCTGGTAGTCTCCACAGCCTGCACCCCAGCGATCAGGCAGAAAGGGGGGCGTGGCCTAAGCTGCAGCAGGACTCAGGGTGGCTGTGTGTCTTAATGCCTCTTCCCAGAAGCCCCAGGTTCCTCCTTCCCCATCTCTCTCTTTCTCTCTCTGTCTCTCTCTCTCACACACACGTACGCACATAACACATGCACATGTGCACACCGCACATACACGGCCCCCGGCTTCAGCCTTGGTATCACCTCCATTTCATGCTCGCCTGGTAAACGACCATGAGCATGTCCTTCCTGCAGATTTTATAGCTCTTGAGACCTGGGTGAAGTTGCATTAACCCTGAGAAGAGCACTCCTAGCCGGTGAGGTCGAGGGGAAGGTCTGGGCTCTGCGGGCATTTAGGGGACTGCCTTCCGCTTCTGCAGGGGGCAAGGGGAGGGAAGAAAAGCACACCTGGGTGCTGCGGGACAGCCAGTGGGAGGACTAGGAATTCTGGGGTGAATGCCCCATGGGGTGCTGTGAAGAGCCAGGAACTGATACCTGCAAAATGCTAGGAGTGGGTCCAGTGCTGCATGAGCATTTGTTAAATATAATACATACCCAAGGTGAGACCAGGAGGACCCCAGGGATCACCTTTGCACCCACGGACTGCCTCTGAGGATTCGTTTTGGCTGCGCAGAGGGAAAAGCCCATGACCAGCTCTCCTGGACCTTTGATTCTCCTCCAGGTTCTGGTGTTTTTCAGCTTTGTGACTTTGGGCTGAAATCACCCCTAGCCTCCATTTCCTCATCTGTGAAATAGGCACAGTAACACCTACCCTGGCTGCCTCAGGGGGGGGTTTTGGGTATGCAGGAAAACATTCAGAAACACACAAAGGCAAACTATTTTTATTTTATTAATAATACTATAATCTGGTCTGCCTGGCCACATTAAAAAAAAAAAAATACCCAAAGGCCCTTTCCTAAACACCTGGGGAGCTGGACACGGCTTCCCTGCTGATTCCCCTGGGGGCATCTTGTCACTGCCACCGGAGTCACACCCAGCCTCACCTCTCAGAGGACATGGGCGGACCTAAGGGGATGGGGTGGTCATTCCAGCAATCACCAGCTCCGCAAGTGAGGGCCCAACCAGAGGCACGGGACAACATGGCTGCTATATCGTGTGTCCCCTTGGAGCCCAAGATTTGTGGAATCTGTGTTTGGCAAACTGATTTAATCAGGGTGAGAAGATTCGTTTTTTTGTTGTTGTTCTCAGTACTCATGGAAGGTGCCAGTTTTGTGGAACTATGAAGATAAATTTGAGTATGTGAAAATTAAGGTTAAAATTTCAGGGGGAAAATTTTCTTTTAAGAATTCATGGTGGCTCAGTCAGTGGAGTGTGAGACTCTTGATCTTGGGGTTGTGAGTCTGAGCTCCACGTCGGGTGTCGAGATTAGTTAAAAATAAAAAAAATTTTTTTTCTTTTTAAGAGAGGGAGTATGCACGAGCAGGAGTGGGGAGGGGCAGAGGGAGAGAGAGAATCTTAAGCAGACTCCACATGCACTGTGGAGCCCAATGAGGGCCTCCATCTCACAATCCTGAGATCACAACCTGAGCTGAAATCAAGAGTCGGATGCTTAACCAACTGAGCCACCCAGGTGCCCGCAAAATTTTTTTAAAAATCTTAAAAAGAAAAGAATTCATGGTGTTCAACCCAAGTATCTGTTGACAAGTGGATGGATAACCAGACCAGGAATACATCCATACAGTGGAATGTCATTCAGCCTTAAAAAGGAACTTCTGACACATACTATACCAGGTGAACCTTGGGGACATTATGTTAAGTGACATGAGCTAGACGGAAAAGGACAAATACCGTACGATTCCACTCATATGAGGTATGTAGAATAGTCAGATGCATGGCAACAGAAAGGTGAATGGTGGTTGCGGGGGGGCCAGGAGAGAAGAGGAATGGGGAATTAGTGTTTAATGGGGACAAGTTCTGGAAGATGGAAAAGTTCTGGAAATGGATGGTGGTTGCCCCCCAGTTTGAGTGTAATAATGCCACTGAGCCATACACTTAAAAATGGTTCAAATGGTAAATTTTAGGTTACATATACTTGACCACAATAAAAAAAAAGAATTCATAGTGCTTATAGGACAGTCCCAGGACCAGTTTTCAGGGAAACCGGTAGCAGAATTATGTGTCTGCATCCCTTACCGTAGGCTGGGCAGTCAGCTGACCTGTACGCACGAGAAACAAACCCATCCCCATCTCTTGCGAGGATTCTGCAATTCAGATTCCACACGCACGCCTGCTGGCCCGTGGCCTTCAACCCCAATAAGAGTTGACTGAGAAATCTCCACTTCTTAGCCCTTTTCCCGGTCTAACTACTTTTTAAAGAGGCTTGTTTTCCTAAAGCCTGTAATTATGTTTGCCTCCAGGGGACCCAGGGATTTTTTTTTTTTTTTTTTTTTTTAAATAAGCAAAGAGCATCCTACAATTATCATGATGATTTGTTGAGGGCAGGCCAAGTGCAGACGGGAGGCTGACATGACTCTGGAAGCGAGGCTCACGTGCTGGCGTCTGCATCTTGGAGGCACCCTCCAGCTCACTTGGGGGTCAGTCATTAATACGAAGAGCTGGAGAATTAACAGACCCAATAGAACGGGGTAGGCGCCTCGGCGGGGTTGGGCCTTCCTGAGGCGGGCTGCGCCGGGAGCGGGCTCTGGCTTCACAGATGGTTCTAGGTAAATATTTCCAGCCAGGGTGACTGCAGCATCCGGAGCCACACGTAGCCCCGGCCGAGATGGGCAGCAGTCTGCCGGCTCTGTCAGCCCTGATTTGCGGCTGAGCCTGTAATCTCCCCGAGTTCAAAGAGCACTTAGCTGCTTGTCTTTGTCAAGAGCGCGGTTGGGGATCTTTTATGTGAAAGATGTAGGATCCTCGGGCTGCCTTTGATTATTTATTCATCCCCCTCCGTGGGTGTGTGATAGCCAGGGCACCGCGCGGAGCCCCCTGTCCTGGCTACTCGGGCTCTGAAATTCACTGAGCTTTAAAGCCCTTTGAAAATTGCTTTTGGAGGGAGGGGAAAAGTTTCTGAAGGCCTGTTTCTCTCTCCCACTCCACAGTGCCACAGCACCTTTTGCCACCGCTCCATGCTCCCTTACCGATTGACATGAGACACCAGGAGGGAAGGTACCATTACGAGCCCCACTCTGTCCACGGCATGCACGGGTAAGTTCTGCCCTCCGCCCACCGGCCCGGCGTGTGGTCACCTGCTGCGGGGGAGGCCGGCAGCCTCAGCCACTTGTCCTGCCTCTGTCTGTCTCTCTGGTGTTCCTCGTCTGCACTGTCCTAAGCCAGCAGTCCTCCTTGCCACCAGGAGTGCGCTGGCCCAGGACCCCGGGTGAATGTGTAGGTGGGACGTGAACACCCAGCTCCCTCTGGTTACCTGAGAAGGAAGCCCTGCTCAGCTCGCACATCCCCACTGCCAACGCCGAGGGCTGTCCCTGTGTATTCATAGCACCTTGGGGCTCTGTGTGCACCCATGCAGTGGGAATTTCTTCCAGGCCAAAGGTCCTATACAAGTACGGTGACCTGAGGGGCACCCGGGTGGCTCAGTTGGTTAAGCATCTGCCTTTGGCTCAGGTCATGATCCCGGGGTCCTGGGATCGAGTCCCGCTTCGGGTTCCCTGCTCAGCGGGGAGCCTGCTCCTCTCTCTCCCTCTGCCCTTCTCCCCGCTCGTGCTACCTCTCTCACTCGCTCTATCTCAAATAAATAAATAAAATTAAAAAAAAAAATAAGTATGGTGACCTTAGTTATACATTGTCACGGTATATTATACCGAATTATATTATATATAATTCATAGCGCCCTTTTTACATGTCCCAGTTTAGGCACTATACTATAGAATCACCGTCCTGATAAGGACAAGGTCCATGTTACACTCTGGGGCCTCCTCCCTTGAGGCCCCCACGTAGAAGGATGTGTGCCAGTGCCGTCTCACTAAGCTGAATCTTGTCCCTCTTCGTTCTCACCGAAGGCCTCGAAGCCTGTAGCTAATGTCACTTTTCTTGGTCTTTATGACTTTAAGACCGGGCCCCGTGCTACCCCATCCATTCTGCTTCCATAGGAGAGGCTGAAACTTTTGCCCTACCCCCACATCTTTGCCGCTCCCCACACCAGCTTGGAGGAAACCTACTGCAAAGGATCGACTGGGCCCAGGGCCCCTCTGGACCCAGCCACCTCATCTGTCCATGCCAAGTTGCTGTTCAGGGTTCTAACACACACATTCCAAGAGGAATGCTCCTGTTGGGGCACCGGGGTCCCCCACACTGAGTGGGGCCCCTTCCCCGGAATGATCTGTTTTCCCACCTTCCCCCCAGCAGGCTCTGAGCTTCCCTCCCCTTGCTGCCTTGCCAGTGGCTGACACAGAATAGGTCCATGATCAGTGTTTGCTAAGTGAGAGCGCTCTCCACCTTTTGAAGACAAACCCTACTTCCTGCCTCTCCCAGCTCCTGGCTGAGCACTCCCTATGTTCAAAGCCAGCACTGTGCCTGATGAGGAGGCTGGTGACTGAGGAGGTCCCGGCCTCCAGGCAACCCCTGTTTCTGGGCACCCATTGCTGCCTCCCCAAGGCAGAGAAAATCGGGGACTTTTTTTTTTTAAAAAAGCATCTTTCACTTTGAAATAATTTCAGACATGGAAAACAGTTGCAAAAATAGCACCAAGATTTCCATGATCCCCTCCGCTGGGCTCCCCCAGGGGTCACATCCTACGTGACCGAAGACTGATACAGGGTCATTAAGTGACTTGTAAATTGTATCCACATTTCCTCAGTTGCCCCACTCATGTCTTTTTTTCCCCTGTTCGGGATGCGGCCTTTGCATTTCGTGGTCAAACCTCCTTTAATCCAGGCTCATGGCTGGATTAGTTTCTCTTGTCTTTCATGACCTTGACCTTCTCGAAGAGGACAGGCCAGTACAAAATGTATAGGTGTCCTCGATTGGGGACACTTGCCTGAATTTGCCTCATGATGAAATTCAGAATAAGCATTTTGAGGAATAATGCCATAAAGGTGGCGCTGTGTCCTTCCTAGTGTGTTATGTCAGGAGACACACACAATGACAATAGTTCTCATCACGGGAGAGGTTCATCTTTCTCATCGCTGCAGCTCAGTTAGCTAAGGTGAGGTCTGCAGGGTTTCTCCACTTTAAAGTTGGTCCCTTTGTCACTAATAAGTATCTTAGGGGAGGGGCTGAGACTTCGGCAATATGTAAATATCCTGTGTTTTATCAAATTTTTACCTCCTTTCACATCCATCAGATGGTTCTCGACAGAAACCATATTATTAGTGTTTTCCAAATGGTGATTTTTTTGTTTCCATCATTCCTTCTGCATTTTTTGCCTGGAATTCTCCTGTAAGGAATGGTCCCTTCTCCCCACCCCCATGTCTTCCTTTCTTTGATTATTTATTTATACCAAATAAATGCATGGACAGGCGTATTATTCTGAGTTATACTCTATTGTCGTCACTATTTGTGTGTGGTTGAAATGGTCCCAGATTTGCGCATTGGGAGGCCCCGCAAGTTGTCTCTCGGGGCCTTTCAAATGTTGGAAACTTCTCATCTCATGTCAGTGTGTGTCGCTGGTTCTCCCTTGAAGAGGGTCTGCTGCTGGCACCCTGTGCCCACCTGGTAGGTGATGGGGCCCTTTCAGGCCTCTGCCAGGCTCCCAGACCCTCCAGCTGCAGGGCCTGAGACCACAGTGGGGGGGGGGGTGCACGTGCTTGGAGCTAGTGGATCACCCGAAAATGGCTCAGTTGGCGGCATCTGAGCCCTGAAGGAGAATCAAGGAGCTGAGTCCCAATTTGGGAGGGGATTAGAATTGCTGACTTTCTGCTCCTGAGAAATGCTGGGCTGGTTCAGTGACAGAGATCCTGGGCACAGCACACCCGCAGGGAAGGGCCCCCTGGAAGGGGCCGGGTGCTGGTCAGAGACGCGGCCGGTGCTGATCTCTCCCTGGAGGCACAGTCCACACAGGATGGCATCACTGTGAGGTGACTGTCTCGGCTCACGTGTCCCCACATGCCTAGCGATCACCACAGAGCTAAAGTAGACCCCACCACTGATGACTGCCATTTCTCCTAATCGTTCCCACCTACTGACCAGGCTCTGTTGTACGGACTTCACGTGCCTCATCTCCCTTAACCCTCTCACAGCCCTGTGAGATGGGCATTTTGTATCATTCCATTTTACAGAGGAAGGAACTGAGGCAGCAAGGAGAGGTGAAATATTAACCACCGGGGTTGCCTGCTTACAGAGTGGGAGGGTTAGAAATCTAATTACAACCCCCTGAGCCCAGGCCTCTCCCTTGGGAGCACATGGATGACCACCGGTCCCCTGGGAGCCTGTGAGGGATGCAGATTCTCCAGCCGCAGGCCCAGTTGATGAGTCAGCAACACCGGGGTGGGGCTCATGTTTGGGATGCTGCTGCAGGCAAGGCCCTGGCATTGGGTAGGGGGCCCTCGGTGCTGTCCCCACCTTGGGCTGGTGGAGAGCTAGGAGGCAGTCCCTGAGTCTTCTCCAGGCTGTGCTACTCACCAGCCCTGGGTTGGACACGAGTCATGTCCCCTCTCTGGGCCTGCTTCCTTCCTGGCCAGTGAGGGATGGGGTACAGGCAGAGCACCCGGAGAAATAGAAAGCCTTCATGGCAGACAGCCGGGAAGTCTGGCCAGGCGAGTGGGCCTGTGGAAATGGCCTTGTCACTCACTGGCCCAGATGACTCTTGAACCCGACTTGATGCCTGAAGGGCGGTGTATCAGTCTCCTCTCGCTGCTGTAACAGATTCCCCTGTGGTTTAAAATGATACTTAACTCTCACACGGTTCAGGAGGGCAGAAGTCTGAAATAAGTCAAGGTGTTGGCAGGGTGTTGGTTCCTTCTGGAGACTCTATTTCCTTGACTTCCCTAGTTTCTGGAGGCCACTTGTGTGCCTCAGCCGGGAACCCATGCCTCTGGTCACGTGGGCTTCTTCCCACCGCACCGCCCCCGCCACCGCCTGCTTCTGGGCTCGAATCCTTCTTCCTCTTCCGTAATGCTTTTCTCCCTCTGCCTCTCTTCTAAAGGGCCGGCGATGGCTTTGAGGGTCCACCCAGATAATCCAAGATAATCTTCCTGTCTCAGGATCCTCAACTCCATCACATCTGCAAAGTCCTTTTTCCCCTAGAAGGTTACGGTCCCGGATTCCAGGGATTCGGGCAGGGACAGCTCTGGGGCTTATTCGGGATCACCAAGCCCCAGTGGCCAGCGTGACATCACCCAGTAGAATACAATAAAGGGTGTCAACAGCGTGTGCAGGGCCTGGGGCAGCCGGGCTCTGCTGGGAGGCAGGTGTGCCTTGTTGACGGCCTCGTGAGCGCGCAGGTGCTGGGCTTCAGAGAGGCACACCGACTTGCCCCGTGTCATCCCCGCAAGGCGGGCGTGCAGGCCTCCCCTCCCCAGCCAGGGCCGGCCTGTCTGGGTTAACACCCAAGTGGTGATGGGCCGCAGTGCTGTGTTCCCAGAGCCCCGCGCCCTGCCGGGGTGGGCTCCCAGGGGCTCCCCATTAGCCTCAGGGTGGTCGGTCCCCACCTGGCCACAGGGGGACATGGTGAGTGCTTCGGGACCCTTTCACCCTTCCCCCTCCGTGCCTCAGATGGGAAACAGGACAAGGCCTCTAAGAAAACAACGGCCCCGTGGCTCTGGCTTGTGTGATTAATGCGAGAGGAGCCCAGTGGCGTGCCCAATCCGTCAAGCCCCTGCTGTAGCCCACGCCTCCTCTGCGGCGCCTCATGTGTCTAATTACACAAACGTTGCGCAGCAAATGAGGTGCGGTGTCATCTCTTGTCAGCCCGAGCGGGAGCCTTGGTCTACCGCTCCGCGCCGGGGCCACCGCCCATTGGCTCTCGTGGTCCTCACGGCCCAGGGATTGGGCGCCTTGTGCACAAGGGCTCCGCGTGCGGTGCTCCACCGTGAGCTGGTTGTGCTCGCCACTGGAGCCGTGGGAGTGATCTGTCACCAGCCCTGACCCGCTAGCTGGCCTGGAACCCTGGCTCTGAACTTGGGAGAGCTTACCAACCTGAATGAATAAACCTCAGTTTTTCCATCTGTAATCGGCTGTCGTGACAGTACCTACCCCATCTGTGGAGTCATTTTGAGGATTCAATGGGATCATATAAATAAAGCAGTGAGAATAGTTTGGAAACATTGAGTAGATGTTAACAATGATGATTCTGACGGTTGCTATTTGCTTATGAGGGCGGGGGTCATGGCAGGCCCAGGCACCTTGTGGCAGAGGCAGGCCGTGGCATGACCTTTGAAGAGGATTCTTCCTTGTGGCTGTGACGTAAGAAGGTGGAAAACAGGACAGAAGGAGTACCACTGGGGATAGAGAGAGGAGGGGTCTTTTTTCTCCCAGTTGAAGAATTTGGACTTTATCCTCTCGGCAACCAGGAGTAAGAGGGAGTGGTCAGATTTGGTTCCAGGACACCTGTAGGAGCAGTTTGGGGATGGGTAGGAGACGTGGGGGGGCCACGGCAAAGGTCCCAGGGTCCAGGTGACGGCCCTCCCCTCCCACAGGCAGCCACACAGGGAAGAGTGGGGCATGGGGTGCAGCATGTGGACACTCAGCCAGCACGCAGGGCCGGCTTCTTCATGGATGCCCCCGCCCCCATCCTGACAGCCACCTTCCCGCGTCTCCTAGAAGTACAGACCCACAGCAGGGTTTGCATAGCTCGCTAAGGCTCAGGTGGTTCTGGAAGAGTAGATGGCACTGCCCGTGGACTCCTGGGGCAGCATTTCTTATGTGTAAACCACACATGTTGGGGAGATAAGTGGGTAGAGGTGTTGTTCTTGTTGGTCAGGCGGGGTTCTCTTGTGACCACCCCCAGCCCCATGAGGTTATGATCCTGAGGGTCCAAGAGTCCATTCTCAAGGGCGAGAAGACAAGGCCAGCCAGGGGATGGGGGCAAACACTCCCTGCAGACTTTCCATAGCCTTGCAACTGCTGTGGGAAAGGGGACCTCTTTGGATCCCTTGCTGGCCCCTGCCCCTAGGAAACAGGCTTGCCGGGTGTTGTGGGGACAGAGGCTGAGGCATGGCACTGTGGGGCCCCCAGCTGGAGCTCCCCATTTGCCCCGTGCATGCAGTCACACAAGCAGGAGTATGGGCTGCCCTGAACCAGGATCAACCCATGTCCTGTCGGGGAAGGTAGAAGTTCAGGTTCCTGGTTCAGGAGGCTGGGGTTGCCCTTCGATTCCCCATGTTGCTTATGGGGTCCTTCTCATCCCAGCTTTGCCCTGGGGCTTCAGAGCAGACCAGTTCCAGCTGCTTCCCACCCAGAGGGGTTACCGAGACCGTCTCGTGCTGCAGTTCTCAAACCTGGCTGCCAATCTGAACTCGGCTGTGTCTTAAAGATGCATGTTCTTCGGTCCAGTCCCAGAAGTTCTGGCTCTCTCAGGCTAGGGTGAGGACTGAGTATCTGCTTCTTTACCTACAGGCCAGAGTCTGGGGACCACCGCAGGCCACCCTGCTTATTTTATACCCAAGAAAATAGGCCCGGAGGTGTTTGTTGCCTTGCCAGAGTCATCAAATCAGCAGGCTGTAGGGCTTTTTCTCTCAATGATAACGACTTCGAAGTATGGGGTATTAAAAATCCCCTGGTTCCTTTTTATCACCCATTCACAGATGCAGTGCCCACAAGTTGACCTAAAGCTGTCCATATTCTCAGCTTGTGAAAGGGGACGAGCATATGGAACGAAGACAGCTACAACGTCTCAGCCACAGGAAGGACAGTCCCCCTCTCTCTCTTCTTGCCTGGTTCCATACCTGACCTCTGACCTCTGTGACCCGCACCACCTGCCTAGGCTCTAGAGCTGACCACCACGAGTCGCTCCCCTGCAGATCACTTGATCTTGAGCTGTAGTTGGTGAGCAGGGTTCCAGCGGTCACGGCCCAAGGCCACCCTGAGAGACAAGGAGAGAGGAGGAGGGGGTCCTGCTGGGGACAGATGGCTCTGGGGCTTAGCTATCAATTCATGCAAAATCAACATGCTGGCCCAGGTACTTTAAGAAAAGAGGAAACGCCAGCTGGTGGGTGCGAGGACCTCCGCCTTCCACCATCATCTGCACACTTTGTCGCGCGTGCAAATTACCCAGAGCCCCCTGGGAGAGCCGTTAAGGATGTCTGAAGCCACCCCGTCCTGGTGACTGCATATTAATGGGGATGTTTAGCCCCTCTGTTGGTGCGCTTCACTTAAGAAAGTAGTGCTGTTGCTGGCTGAGCTCCTGAACTTTCTAATCTGGAGGGATTTGAAGATGGCTTTTCCCAAGGTCAGTGTTAAATAAAAACTGCACCTGCTCGTCGTGAGATTAATAAACACACAGCCTGCGTCGTCCTGGGTCCCTGAGAGCCCTGTCCTCAGCCAGTCACCGAGGAGCAGGAAGATAGTAATATTTTCTTCTTTATTCTTGGCACCACACAATTAGGTTCACGGTTCAGAGAGGACTGGCTTTGTGTTTCACAAAGAACATTCTCTTCCCTCAGCAAATATGCGCACTTCTGTTCAGAGATCCATGGAAGAAAGAGCGGGCGGAAGGGCCTCTCTGCCTGGCTTCTGGGCTGAGATGCTGGGTGGGCCCAGGGCTGCCCACCAGAGGCCTTGTTCTCCTCCTCACTGGAGTCCGAGTTGGCCTTTTATCTCCAAGTGAGTGCTCCTTTAAACCTGCTGTAGCCGACCAGTTCTTCAGAGCAGCTAGAGAGCGGGGAGACACGGAGCCCAGAGAACTCTGGGACTAGGGAGTTTGTAGGGCAGCTGGCCTTCCTCCCTTAGCTGTCTGAGGACTGGGTGGCAAATAGGTGTGGAGCCTCGGCTCATGGTGATGTAAGCGTGCCTTTGGGACCCCTGTGGGCAGCCGGATGCTGGGGCCAGGCTAACTGAGGTACAGTCCCAGCAGCCCGGGGCCAGCCCTCTGGATTATACCACGTAACCCTCATCAGCCCCCTATGAGGAAGGCAGCATTGTCACTCCCACTTGCTAAGAGGAGAAACTGAGGCACAGTGCGGTTGCCTGCTTTCGCTAGCGACATCCTCCTAGTAAGTAGCAAAGCTGTGACTGGAACCCGGGCAGTTTAACCCTAGAGGGCCCCTCTCCGCACTGACGCCTCTGCTAAAGACTCTCCCGGCTCCGAGGTCTTCAGATTCCCAGCTCCGGGAACATGCTCTGCGGTGTGGGACAGACAGCTCATTTATAATGGAATCTGGCCTGTAAAAGTTTAATGAGGAGCGTGTCTGATAAGCCGGCCCGCTCTTTGATCCGTGCTGAACGCCAGCCCCTCGCAGAAGAGGAACTGCCTGGCTCTGGGCTTTGGAGAGAGCCCATGTGGTCAGCCCAGGGCAGCAGGGGCCCCGGGAGTGAAGCAAATCTTGATGTGCAGAAATGAGGCGGGTCTGCAGTGGGGGAGGGCATGCAAAGCAGGTGTGGGGAGGGGCTTCCTGGTGGAAAGGTCCTGCAAAGTTGAGAGGTGGTCTTTCTGGTTCTTCTCCCGTCCCGCTGGGCCCCCATCACCTTGGCATAGCCCGTCCCACACCCCCAGGATGTGGGCAGAGTGGGGTAGGGCCAGGGTTCAAATCCTACTTATGCTATTTATACCCTCTATGTTTGGGCTGACAGTTTAACCTCCCATGAGCCTTGGCTTCCCCATCTCTAAAATGGGGATACAAGAGTAACCCATGGGGTGGTTTTGAGGATAAGGTGAGGGAGTATGTATAAAGCACGTAGAACAGCCCCTGCTACGTAGCGAGCACTGGACAGTGATTTGCTCTTTTCACCCTTGTGTTGAGACCAGAAGTAAACCCACATTTCATTCCAGGCACCCTGGTGGGTGCTGGGCAAATGGAGTCATATCCAGTGCCCCCCAACACCCTATGAGGTAGGTGATATTCTCCCCATTTCATACAGCAGAAAACTCGAGGTTCCCAGAATTTAAGAACTTCCCAAGATCACTCAGTAAGTGAGAACTGACCCTTAATCCTGAGCTTTTCTCTGTGCCGTGATTGTCCTTGGAGAGGAAGTGGCATCTCCTTGTAAGTCTTAGGGCTACAGGCGGTTATCCCTGCTGGCAGACAAGGGAACGGAACAATGATCAATCCAAAGGAAATAATCACTAAGAGTAAATTTTCAGTTATGGGATAGATTGGCCTTTGAGGTGGGGTCCTCTCCCAGTGCACATGTCTGGGGTGTCCACTCTGGGTGGAAGCTGATGCCAGGGCCCAGAATGCATTCATTCAGCCCAGTTCCTGACTGCTGGATTTACCGTGTCCCAGGGGCTGTTGCTGGAGGTCACTCCTACCGGCCTTAGTCAACACCTGTTGGGATTCTTGAGCGGTGCCCTGCCCCCGAGGCTTGCTGCAGTTAGCACTGCTGCGTCGCTTACTTGCCCTGGTGCCCACGGAGATGAAGAAATACGTTGGGCACCGTGGGAGCCCCTTCTCCCATTCTCTCCTGCCGGAGCTGCGTTTCTGACACATGAACTTGACCTGCCCTGCCCAAGCAAGTCAAGTTTAGCTGTTGCTTAACTCAGGTGGGGAAGTTCTTAGTGCTTATTCCTCTGACGTCAACCACCCCGTGCCTAGGAGGGGCCAGCCTCGGGCCAGGTGTTGGGGATCCAGGCCCAAGGAGGCCCAGCCTTGCTGCCCACACATATCTTATGGTCTTGGAGGGGAAGGAGGAGAAATGGGGCAGTTACAGAGTGGTGTGCTAGAAAGGGGGGGCGGGGAAGCCCGGGACACTAGGAAGCCAGGAATGGGAAACGTTTACCAGGAGGAAGGCATGGGAGGCCTGTCTCTCCCGATCCCACCCCTAGCCCCAGCCTGCCGTGGGGCTCCATGGTCTTCTTGGGGTTACCCCTGTTCCAATGCGGGGCCTCCACTCCCAGGCCGACACAGATGCCAGTATGAAGAGGAGCCCTTTCCATTGTACCCACTAATGGACTCACAAGTTTGGTAAAACTCAGCCGCACACCCACCTCTAAGAAGACTTTTATCTAAACTATTTGAGATTATCCATCTCGTTTTGACAGGCATCCAGGAAAGGAAATTCCACAACCCCTTTGGCAGGAGAGGCCAGAGTTGAAGAATTCTCACTGTGGAGGAGTTTCCCTGTGTGGAGCCCGCCCCCCCCCCACCCCTGCCCCCGCCTGGACTTTTCTCATGGCTTAAACGCAGACCCCGAGGGCAGTGTAACGAAACCCCTCCTTTTCCTGAAGGCTCCTCCTGCCCCAAGACCACATGTCTCATTCCTTCCATGGCTCCGGGTCCACCCCCTTTGCATTTGCCCTGTGATAGGACAGTCCCCATAGAGCTGTGACTTTCTGGAAGCTTCAGCTCAGCTATGCTCAGCCAAGGTTGGCTGTTCTTACAGACAAAGGCCTCCCATCCCCAGAGGTTAACCCACACCACAGGTCACTTGGAGAGGGCCTAATCTAGGCCTGGTTCCCCCAGGGCCTCTTCCTTGGGGCCAGCTGTGTTCCTGCCTCACCACCCCCCAACACATGGCTCACATCCAAGGTCTCTCCCCCACCCCAGCGCTGTGCAAGTCATCACTTTGCTAGGAAAAAAAAGTCTCCTTGATAACTTCCCTCTTGTCTTTTATGCTTTTTTAGTTTTTATACTTGAAAAAGCCCATAACCTTCCTATCCTTCTGTTCCAAAGGGACAAAAATGTGATAAAGGGTGGGCAATTGAATTAACCCCTCTTGCCTGTGTGGCTAGATCTTAACCAAGTCCATGTGTATGGCCTCCTTTGTAGGCGCAGTTTTATAACCTAATTTCCCTACCAAAACATCAGTGTTTACTTAGTAAGAAATCTGCTCTTTGTCAGCTGAAAACAGTGATTTCTTTATTATGGCTCTGCGTAGGGAGTGACAGCTGAAAGTTGGCGCTCGGCTAGGTCTGCTGGAGTGTGCGGGTCTGTAATGGGAACGGGGTGCGCGGAGGGTCGAATGGACTGCCTGTGTATAAAGACGTGTGTCGGCCGCAGAGCAGGCCTGTCGGACGGGCTGGGGCTGGCCAGCAGGGAGCCTGGGCAGCAGACGGATGGAGAAGCCAAGAGGAGCCCACTGGGTGGCAGGGAGACAACCACTGAGCCCCCAAAGGCTTCCCAGCAGCCCACACAAGTTCACAACCAGACCCACGGTTGCTCTGCTCCCCACCACAGAGCCCCCATCCACTCAGCCAACTTCGAACCAGAAGCCAGCCCTCCTCTTTTAAGCTTTAGGCTCATTTACTATTGAAGACACACAAAAGGAAGAGCGGAAGCATGGTTAAGTTATAGAGAGTAATGATATCATACACTGTCATTCCCTGCCTGGCCTAAGGATTGGGGACATGCCGGCACGTTTGGGGTCTCCACGGTCCTGCCCCAGGGGCTCCCCCTCCTGCCACGCTCTGGGATTTGGAGTTTCTCATCCTCTTGCATTCCATGACAGTTCCACCTTATGTCTGACTCCCCTAACAACACATTGTTTAGTTTTGCTCTGTGGGCTGGGTATAAACAGAATCATTGCAAGCGGATTCATTGGGAAACTACTTTCATGGGTCAAATTATGTTCCAGAGATTCAGCCGTCAATGCCTGAGACTCTTATTCATGAATTCTCACTACTCTGGGGCAGTCTGTATTGACAGGCATCTGGGATGTGCCTGTGTTTTGGCGATTTTTTTGTTTTGTTTTGGCGATTTTGAACATTATTGCAGCGAATGCTCTCGTACCGTCCTCCAGGCCCCCTGGACAGCTGGCTGTTCCTTAGAGTAAATGCGTGTCCAGGAGTGAAATCGCTGAGTCATGGGTTATTCACATTTTACCCCCAGATGTTGGCAGACTTTTGCTTGGCTGGTTTTGCCACCAGCAGGGCTTGAGGGCTCAGCTCACTCCACATCCTTGTTACCAGGGTAATGTCAGCAACGTTTAAATGGTTGCCTCAATTTTGGTATCTCCTGTGATTTGGATTTTCTATTTCCCTGATTACTGATGAGGCTGAGCATCCTTTCCTGTGTTTATTGGCCAGTAATGTTTCCTGCTTGCAAAGTGCCTTTGGAGTTATTTTGCTCCTTTCTGTATGGAGTTGCCTTTTTCATATTGATGTGAACAAGCTTTTTATATATGAAGGCCACTCATTCCATAATTAGTTATCTGTGTTGCAGATATCTTCTCTCAGTTTGTGTTTGTTTTCTTCACCCCCACAGTGAAGTGTCTGGATGAAGAGAAATTCCTTGTATAACCCAGGTCAGGTTATCAACATTTCCTTAAGGTTTTTCCCACACATTCCTCTCCCATCAGCTGTGTGGTCTGCCTTTCAGCTCCTGGACTCTGGTAGCTATTCCCCGGTATGACCTGCTCTTTGTTCAGCTGTCCTCCTGCCTCGGAATACCAGGCCTGCACCACTCACTGCCTCCTTTCCATTTCTCTATAAGAGTTGAGACCCAGTTTCAGATGCCACCTCCTGCAGGAAGCTTTCTCATATTGCCCCAACAGAGTGAATGAATTCTTTCCCTCCCACCCTTCTTTCTGCTCTGGTACCTTGTATACTCTTTGTAGGCTACAGTTAGTGTCCACTCTCCTCCATGACCCCAGAGGTCCCAGACCCATGATTCTGTCAAGGCACTGAGGTGAACCATAGGCTCAGGGGGCTGTGATTTCCTGAACTCATGGCTGGATCTGGGGTGCTCCCCCAGGATCATCACCCTAACAGCTTGTCATCACCACAGCTTTGTGGCAATTGATGCACTCTGCTGGGATCAGTGCGTGTATGGGTTTAAGTGAGCCCTGGGAAAGTCAGAGTTGACCCAGACACACCTGGCGCAGCACTTGTCAGTTGAGTTTTTGAATTCCTAGGTGTGGGGTGCTGGCTGAGTCTTCCTCAGACCCCCAGCTCCCCTCAGGGGCCCTCAGGGGCCACGCTCAGTGAACGTTGGCCGACCAAGGGAATAATGCTTGAACACACAAACAAATCAGTGAATGGCTGGATGCTGTGGTCCCAGGCCCTGTTTACAGTGAGCCTTTTTGCTGATTTACAGAGCCTCCCCACGTGGGCAGAGTGCAGCCCAGATGCATAGGAACATGCCGATGGTCGCAAAAAAAAAGTGAATTGGGCTCTGATTCGAGAGGCGCGGTTCTCCGGTGCTTTCCAAAAGAATTCAGTGTACATCTCTTTCTAGTTGCAAACCCCCTTGGTGCATGTTGAAAGGGGCTTGATTTCTGGAACTTTTAAAATTAATATATGGAAGGCGTGGTGAGCAAGCTTGCCAACGTACAGTTTCACATACCGCAAACCAACCAAACAAACAGAAAACTGAAAAACAAAACCCAAACCAACACAAAACCCTTGCTGAAGAGATTGAACTCCGCCCAGAGGAGATCCTTGGAGCTCTATCCGCTAGTAGGCCTAGGGCAGCGGGCGCTGACCTTGCCCTTCAGGGATGCCCTGGAGAAAACAGACACATGCTTGCCCTGCTCAGCCAGGCCTGGTGCTAAGGAGCCCCAGTTTGAGGAGGACAGTAGCTCAGAGCAGGAAGGCCAGCTTTGGGGTATTTATTTCCCCTCTAGCTGATCAGCGGGCTCAAGGCCAACTGCCTAGTGTTTCTGAGAAAGTGGGTGCCTGGCCCTGAGCAGCTGGGCAACAGCAGAGGGGTCACCGCCTCCCCACTCTGAGCCCTCTGACTCCACCCATGGCCCTGTGATCCTGGTGGGTGGTAGCCTCTCAGCCCAAAGGCAGGATGAGGGCATGTGAGCCAGCGGTCCCTGGGGCGGGAGGGGTTGGCGTGTCAGGGCCGTGTGCAGGGCGCGTTCAGCTATGGGGAGCCAATGACCGTGTAATCCGGGCAGCAGGGGGGAAGGCACGCTCCAGAGCCCTGCGAGCATGCTCAGAAGCCCTCCCAGCATGGAGGGGACTCCCCCCTTCCCTGCCAGCTTGCCACTGGTGGAGCACCTCCCGGGGGCTAGACCACTCCAAGGAATGACACACAGACCCTGCTCCCTAAGAGTTGACCATCTCAGAAGAAAGGCAACTGTAATAATGATGGTGATGTCAGTCCCTCCCAAGGGCCTCCTCCACACCAGCACAATATGCTGTGCATACTGGATTAGCTCCCAGCAAGTTGCCACGAGCTCAGTGGCTCAAAACAACAGGAATATATTCCCTCACAGTTCTGGAGATCAGGAGTCTAAAATCAGTATTGTTGGGTCAATACTGCAGAGGTTGCTTCCTCTGCAGGGTCTAGGGGGGAAGCCATCGCTTGCCCCTGCCAGCATTCCTTGGCTTGTGGCCACATCCCTCCAGCCTGCGTCCCCATGGTTACACAGCCTCCTCCTCTTCTGTGTCCCTCTGCCTCTCTTTTGTAAGGACACTTGCTCTGGCGTTTAGGACCCCCCCGATAATCCATAATCTCCTCATTTCAGCATTCTTACCTTAATCACATCTGCCAAGTATTTTCTTTTTTCCTAATATAGTAGAATTAACAAGGGATCAGGGAGGACATGGATGCATCTTTGAGAGGTCAAGGTCAGCCTGCCAGACTTGCCTCCCCTCTGCTTCCCACTATAAGAGCACCATTGCCATTGCTTTTTGTAGCTAAGCTCACAGGTTCAGAGAGGCGTGTGAATTGCTCCAAGCCACAGAGCTAGGAGTGAGCTGAGCTGGAACCCAGGCATTCTGCTGCAGTGCCTGCCTGCTGGACATACTCACTGCTTCATTCGTTCATTCTTTCAGTCATTCGTGCAGTGGCGGCACGTGGAACATGCTCTCTGAGCACCTGGTGGGCACGGGAGCAGGTGCGGGGAGAGCAAGTGAGCAGGAGCTGTGGACCCGGAGCTTGCTCCCTGGCTGTCCGTTCAAGGGGGAGACAGGCCCCGAGTGAGCTCCTCATGGCAGGTGCCCCGTGCTCGGCCAGGATGGATGGGCTCAGGGTCCAAGGAAGGAGCCGTCCTCCTTAGGCGTGTCTCACGGGAGCCCCGACCTCCATGTGGGGTTGGGAGGCTTCTGGAGCAACCCTCTGAGGGAGATGTTGAGGGTTAGCTGGGGACAGGGACAGAACCTGACCGGAGGAGCGGGTGTGGCACCTGCCCAGAACCAGAGCGGAGGCCATGAGGTGGCATACAGTGTGTGAGAGAGGCAGGTGCATGACTACACAGGATCTCTCCTAGTGCCACTGAGGCCTTCGGTCACCCCAAGAAGCAGGTCTGAGCTGGAGTTTGTAGGCCTGCAGCCCTGAGTGACTGGAGCCCCCTTTCTCATCCTCAGCAAAGGCCCCTAGAGCAGGCCATGATAACACGGGGTCCCAGGCTCAGTCCAGCTGTGCCACCGAGCTCACCATCGCTGTGCCCTTGCTGCTTTGGGTCTCAGTAGTGCTGTCTGTGAAATGGGATGCAAAGTGTCCATTCCTGCCCGTTTCCGGCCCGACTGACCTGCACAGAAGGTCTTGGAACAAAGCCCTCAGGAGCCTCTCTGGGTTGCCAAGGGTCCTTCCTTCTGGCTCCTGGCCCCCGAGGTGGGAGAGTCTGCCCCAGTGGCTCATGCTGAGTTTGGATGAGTCAGCACCCCTCAGCTCTGCATTGTTCTGCCTCTACAAACAGCACCATGGGTGGGGTACCGGGGCCCCATTTCTGCACTTCCTCCCCGCCTCTCGCCACAGTAAGGAGCGCGTTGGCTCCTGCCCCTGCGCCCTGGCTCAGGCTGCACTGGGGGTCAGATGCCCTCCCTGCTCCTCCTGTCAAGCAGAGTCTTACCTTTCCAGCCCTGCGGGAGCCATACACCCTCGAAGGCCACATCCCCATCCTACCAGCTCCCCGGGATGGCGCCCATAGCTGAGGGTGCAGGCATGCTGGCTCGGGCCCAGCCATTTTGGTGCTGAGCCACATGTGGCCGTGTGAGGTTCTCATGGCCATGGCTTTGCCTTTCATCTGCGTCCAGAAATCTTGAGCCAGCACGTGAGGAAGGGGCCAGGACCTGATGTTGAAAGATTGGGCTGGGTCCACTCCACACTCTGCAAGTCTTCCCTTTGCTTATCCATTAAATCTGAGAAAGGACATGGGGAGCACCAGGTGGGCATCTACCGGGCACCCGGGGCTGCACTCCGCACGGAGCCCATGCCGTCCCACCACCACCCTCAGGCAGGCTCCACCGCCCCATCCCGCAGGCCAGGATGCAGAGGCTCCAAGCAGAGAGCACCGCCGTAAGTGACAGAGCCATCATTCAGACCCAGGAAGCCCAGGCTCCGGCTGCAGGTGTGAGCGTCTCCCTTCGGCCTGTACCCCAGCTAGGGTGGGCAGGAGGGCCAGCGGAGGGGATGTCCGCAAAGGACACCGAGCTGACCCTGTCGAGGGCAGAGACAGCGGAGGCGGAAGCTTGCCTTTGGGTGAAACGCGGGCGATGTCCAAGCGCCGTGCCTGCCCTGGTTGGGGCAGAAAGGCCAGCTTCCGTTCCTTGCTGCCACTTAGAGCTCTGCAGCCTTGGGCAAGTCTCGCTTACAGCCTTGCACCGCCGTTTCCCTCTGCACTGAAACCTGCCTTGCAGAGTTGCGTGTGCTGCATGCCGTCAGCGTCCAGTGGAGGCTGACCACCCCGGGGGCCGCAGCTTCCCCACCGAAGCGGCGCGTGAACCCGGAACAGCCACCGGCCAGTGAGGTCGCCGCTGGCTCGGCCCATTCTCTCTGTCCTCTCTCCCCCTGCCTACCATCCTGGTCTTTGGGCCTGGCCCTGAAATCTTGCCCAGGGGCTGGGCCAGGCCCCCCTCCCGATAGGGAAGCGAGGGGAAAAGGGTCGAGGAAAGACGCTGCTCTGGAGAGGCCCTTTCGTGGCCCTGCCTGCAGCCTTCGGGGAGGAGGACGCTGGCCCGGCCATGCGACAGCGCCCGTATTGGGAGGAAGCGCGGGAGCCCTCGACTGCCCAGGAAGCTGGGCCCCGCCACAGGCCACTGCTGTTCGTCCCCAACGTGTGTGCGCGTGCACACACGCGCACACACCTGCACACGTGGAGACAGGTGGCCATTCCTCTTACCCAGAGCCCCCTGCTTCTGCCTCACGCCCACACGTGGAAGGGCCCCCACAGCTGCCCTCAGCAGCCCCAGCGGCCCCGGGCAGGTCATCTGGACCCTCTCCTTCAGTCCTGTGGGCGGGGACATGGGCAGGCCCTGGGAACGATGGCTCCGATCTGCCTTGCAGAATGCTGGGCCCTGGATCGCTCTGGGCAGGGAGGGGCTGTGTTCGTTAAGGCTTGCCTTGGCAGTTGCCTATGATAGAAAAACTCAGCTCAAACAAACAAGTGTATTGGCTCAGATGACTGAAAAGGCCAACGCAACTAGCTTCTGGTGAAGCTGGGTCTGTACTAGGGGCTCAATTCAAGAACTGGAGCCCACATCTTCCAGCTCTGACACTCTGTGTATCATCTTCAGTCTTGGCCTCTTCCCTTATGGTCCCCGGAAGCTCCAGGCTTGCATCCTACCTGCGTAGCAACTTGTGTGGACAGAGAACCCTTCTTCCCCAAAGAGTCCAGCCAAAGCTTCTGTCTCAGGCATATACCCATCTATGAAATGATCACAGTACCCGGGAACATGGAATGCGCTGATCAGCTGGGCTCAGGTCACATGGTCCCTAGCCCCTGGAGAAGAAGAAGTGAAGTGGGTCCAATATAGACCCAGCCCCAAGTGCTCTGCTCCCCCATCCAGGCATAGCCTTTGCACACATATATCCTTATATAGCAGCCTTTCTTTGTGCATGCTGCTTTCCTTTCTTAGTGTCATGCAGTTTCGCACAAACTCCTTGATTCATTGTTTGTTCATAACACCCAGTGCTCCATGCAGAACTTGCACAAACTCCTATTGATCCTTCAGAACCCAGCCCAAATGTCACCTCCTCTGAGAAGCCTTCCTTTATGCTTACATGCAGAGTTAGATCATTTTTTTTCCTCTGCTGGGGCCTTTATCAAACTGTCCGATGCTTACCTGACCTGTGGGTCTGCCTCTTACTTCTGGGCTCTGAGCTCCATATAGGTCCTGGGCCCAGAGCAAGTGCCCAGGACGACTTTGTCAGGAATATGAACCAACAGACCAAGGATGGTAGAATCAGGCTCAGATGAGCTCAGAGTCGGACCTCAGGGGAGAAAGCAATGCATAAGTGTAACGAACAAGGGAAGCTGTCGGTAGCAAGGCTGGCTTGGCCAGTCCAGTTGATGGCAGCCGGCAGGTGTGTGAGTGTGCATGCGTGATACGCCAGAGGAGAACGTGAGCATCTATTAAAATGAACTTACGCAGTTGTCCCCTCCTCTCACCCTCAAGGCTACCTCCTCGAGTCTCTGCCCAGTTGCCAGAATTCAAGGCCAGGACAGGCCACGGCCGAGACCTGGGTTGGGCACCCACGGCCAATGCTGTGGACATGCAAGAAGAACGGGAAGGGGTACCTGGGGATCAGCCTGAAGTGCTGGCTCAGATTTCAGCAGCAGACATCTTTCCTGGGGTCAGCTGACCAGCACCGGCAGCACCCAGCATGCATGGAACTTTCAGCTGGGCCCTAGGATGGGCCCAAGAGGAGCCCTGTTCCCGGAAGGACCTGTCTTGAACGTTGGCAGAGTTGGTGTGATGGTCGGGGCTCCTGGGGAGCTCCCTGCTCCCCCGCGTGCATTAACGATGCTTGGAATTCTGCCATTTTAGATTCATTCCTTTTGCTTGGTTTGGTCTGTCAAAGTGATAACCTCTTGGAACATTTGTGCCCCCTGGATCCTTATCAGTCATTGACAACACAGTGGGAGGGAGAGGTTCCAACTCCCTCCTGAGGGCTGGATTGGCTTATGTGTGCTGATGGAGCAGGAGTGGAAAGGAAGACAGAAAAGGAAGCTGAAACAGAGTGGGGAGAAAGCTGTTCTGCTCTCAGGTGTTGCCCTTGCCTGACCCTGCACCCCCGCCGAGCCCTGCTCATAGGAAACCACAGTCATCAGGAGCACCCATTTCTCTGCCCGGGGGCATGGGGGCAGGCACAGCATAGGCTGGGGCCCAGACCCACCTGGGTCGGTGGTGGTCCCACTACCTGCTAAGTGCCCTTGGGGCAAAGAGGGACCTAGCCTCACAGGCTGTGTCCTCATCTGTAAAATGGGCATGAAGCACCTTCTTGGTGACTTTTTTATTGAGATTAGCCTTCCCGGAGGAGGTGTCTGGATAGTCATCCACGGCTGTGTTGGCTGAAGCTCCTCTTGTCCTGGGTACTCGGTGTCCAGGTCAGTAGATACTCCACCCCCGAGTTGACTTGTTGCAGAGAAGGGAAGGGAAGGGGGTTAATGCTCGCTAACTCCCTGCATGTGCCCCACCCCGGGAGGCACCAGAGAGGGGCAGCATGCTGACCGAGGCCACCCAGCTTAGGTGGGAAAGATCAGGGTTCGCGGGAGAACCGGTGCTTTCGAAGGCACAGGCGGTGCCCAGATGCCAGCCCCGCCCCACTGCTTCTGGGCCCTGGGTCCCCCCCATATGGCCTCCAGCATCCAGGCCTGCTCTGCTTGTGGAAGAAGAGCATTTGGTTGTGCCTCCATGATAGACTCTGCCGGCCTCGCTCCCACAGCTCCCAGGCCTAGCAGTGACAGCATTCGTGGCACTGGGAAGAGCAAGGGGCTGTTCTGTGTACTCTTAATCAACCCTGGGAGCTGGCCTGTCTCACCAGCGAACCCTATCGAACCTGCTTTGGTCAGGAGGCAGTGGCCTTTCCCAGCTCCGTGCCCAGGGAAGCAGGGAGGCTTTCGCACTGTTCTCTGTGGGGGTGGGGCAGCCCCTGGGATGAGGGGAGCACCAGCCGGGGAATGAGGCAGACTCCGGTTGAGTCTTGGCCTGTGTCTCTCTCTGGCCACACAGCCTGGAGGGGCGACTTCCTTCTCTGGACCCTGAGTCCTCCTGGGAGATTGTTGGTGTCAGAGTTTTCACAAATCTTCCAGATGGACACACAGCCCATGCTTCCTTGGAGGCCGGCTGGGCGCCCCTGCCGGGAGCTCCGGAGGCTCCCCTCTGAGCCCAGGGTCTGAGACGGGGCCCGGGGTGCGCTGGAAGAATGAGCTCCCTGTTCCCCTGGTGACCTGTGTTGGGAAGAGAGCCGCAGAGTTCACTGTCCCCTGAAGGGTGATAACTGAGGTATGAAGACAAACGTCCCAGTTCCTCCATGTGGGGACCTCCAGGCCCAACTGCTAGGTTGGGTTGGAGTCCAGCCCCGGCCAGGGCAGCCCCCGTGGTGGTGTGCTTGTTGCCATGACAACACGTCTCCAGCCTCCTGCTTTGGACACTCATCTGGCCAGTGGAAAGGGTATGTCCCCTTGGACATACCAGGGCTTCTGTGTGCCCTAAATATGTTCCTTTAACTCCCCATGTAGTCACTGGTTTGTCTCAGGAGGCTCAGCTGTTATCAGTGTGCCCTACAGGGAGACCCTGGTGCCAGACAAGCTTGGGCAGGCCGCTTAGGGCCCCTGGCTTCAGTGACCACAACCCTGGCCAGTGTCCTGTAGGCCCTGGGAACCCACCCTGCCTCAAGGGTTCAGGGGACGACTAAGGGGTCTGAGGACAAGAGGTGCCTCATGCTGTTCTCCAGAACAATCTGTGTTACAGAAGTATGCTCAACCTTCTGGAAGTTTTACCTTCAACCCCAGATCTGTGCCCAGGAGTCAGACAGACTCCCTGCCCCACAGGCCCAGCCCATGGGTGTTATTCTCCGAGTATTGTCTTCATAGAACACCTGTCCTGTTGCAGGAACACGAGTGTCCATCCTGCCCCGGTCAGCATGCCCGAGGCAGCGAGACAGACCCTTGGTGAGTAGGTGAATTAGTCTGGTTCTGTTCCCCCTCACCTACCCTGAGACACATAGCGCCCCTGCCTAGAGCGAAGCCGTCCCTGAAGCCCCTTGCCCTGAATGCAGTTCCCTCTCAGGTGGGCTGGCCTTGGAAGGCAGCCTGTGAGTGAGAGCAGCTTGGGGCTATGATGCATGACTTATCCCAAAGACTCCCTTCTGCCAAGCTCAGTGGCTGGAAACAGACGTGTGCCCATCACTGCTTTTGAAAATCCCTCTGAGGGATGCTAGTTCACTGCCTGCCAGGTGGTAGCGTGTAGAGGTACCTCAGACAGAACCCAGTTACCTGGGAGATGGACCCGTCAACCTCAGACCAGAAGCAGGCACCTCCCAGAGGTAGCAGGGAGGAAGGCGCCGAGAGCTCGTGCCAGGACAAGGGGCTTCAGGGAAGGTGTCACCGAAGCCGCTCCCTCCCCTGGGCTTACAGGGTGGAGAAGGGGTTTGCCTGACAAGGTAGAGGACGCGGGAAGGCCCTCGAGCCCAAGACTCCGCGTGCGCAAAAGCACAGCAGTGTGGAAGAGCGGCCTGGCTGGCTTGTTGGATCTGCAAGCCCATTGCAATCACATCTGCAAAAGCGAGAAAGAAATGTAGCAGAATGCTCACATCCTCCGAGCGGAGAGTTTGTGAAACCCAGATGTAGAGACATCTGGATGTCACCTGTTTGGGTCCTGGCATGCCCCGTGTGGCGGGCACGTGTTTCGAGCACTCTCCCACATAAGCAGTAATGCTCTCTGGTTCGCTCCAGCTGGTGGACAAACCATCCCCGCTCTGAAGTAGTCTAACGCTGCCCTTGCCCACATCCAAGGTCACTCCCGTGGGGCGGTGTGGAGGGCCTCCCGGGCACATCTGGGTTTTGCCCACCAAGTATGTCGCTAATGCTGTAATAAGAGCTTTGGGCTATTAACGGACCGCTGTGTCTCACGCACCATTTGGGGGACTTTCCTCCTCAAGGCAGCCCCAGGAAAAAGGCACTATTATCTCCGTTTTACAGTTGAAGAAACTGAGACTCGCAGAGGCTAAATGGCTTGCTCAGCGTGACTGAGCTGGTAATGGCTGAGATCCTAATGCAGGTTTGTCTGAAACTCCTTTCTTGGCACTACATCGGATCACAGAGAGACCCCGTTTTCTGAAAAATGAAAATTATATCTTGGTGAATCTGGTCCCCAGTGACTTAGCTGTGGTTTCGTAGCTACGTCTCCTCTAAAGCCTGATTTTTCTCTGATGGGCAGGTTTGGGGGTAGATGACCTCAGAATACCCCGGCGCTAACGTGCTAACAGCTGCTTGGAGACTCCGAGTGGGCAGGCCTGGTGTAAAGGCCCCGTCGTTGTGCTGGCTGGAGCCGGTGCCCCCTTGAAGGCTGAGCAGGGCACATGGGGGTGGGCCGCAGCCGTGCCGGCTCGGGCCACAGGGACCAGGCCAGGTGCACGCCTGACCACTGGTGGGCATCTGAGAAGGCAGGCTCTGTTAGCATCCAAAGGAATTCCATGTAAGGAGAGCTAAAGGGATATTCTAGAATTTTAGTTACAGCTCATCATTTGAGAGCTCTTCTTGAATCCTGCTCTGTTCCTTCCCAGCCGGTCCACAGCGGCGACTGTCCCACTAAACCCCCAGGTCTCTACTTTCGAGGCCTCTCCCGACCCCTCTCGTTCTCTCCATTCTGTTAGCAGTACGAGCTCTTTGCATCTTGCCCTGGTACTAGTGTTTTCTGTTTTTCATTCATGTAGAAGGCATGCCTCTGTTCATTTAACAAAGATTTGTGTCGCTGCCATTTGTCCAGCTTGCGCCGACCCTGGGAAAGCTCGGCACGTGCATGTGGCCCCCTGAGCCCGTGGTCCCGCAAGTCCGACCGTGTGTGCCGAACACTTCATCGCCAACACCAGACCAGCGGGCGGCCCCAGCAGCCTGTAGGCGCCTTCAGCCTGCGTGCACTGGCTAACGTATGAGAATTCAGACGCATGAAGGGTGCCCGCGTCCACTGCTCAGCAGGGCTCCCCGAACGCACGTCCTTCTGCAACAGGCCATGCCTTCTGACCCCGCTCCTTTGTCTCTGCAGGCCTCCTGCCCTGAGTGGCAGCCCTGTTATCTCCGACATCTCATTGATCCGGCTTTCCCCACACCCCGCCGGCCCTGGGGAGTCCCCCTTCAACGCCCCCCACCCATACGTGAGCCCCCACATGGAGCATTACCTCCGTGCCATGCACAGCAGCCCCACGCTCCCCGCGATCTCTGCAGCCCGGGGTCTCAGCCCCGCTGATGGTGAGTAGAGCTTGGGGTGCTGGGGGAACCGTGCCGCTAACTTTAACACTGTTGACTCCCCAGCCCCCCGTCCCCCGGGATAGTGAGCAAGTTGACATTCATCCCCACCACCCTGAACAACGGGTTTTTCCATAAATGAATGGGGAGAGCCAAGAGGATCCGCAGAACATTGGTTTTTGTGCTCATTAAAGAACTGTTCGGAAGCACCCTTTTGCATGCAAATTATATATAATAATAACGATAAGGTATGTTTATTCATGTAGGCCTTAGCTTAGGTGAGAATTCTTTGGTCGCAATAAACCCAAATCTGCTTCTGGTTAAGTAAAGGGGGTGTTGGATCGAGGTGTCGCCTGGGCCCCCAGAGCAGCGGGAAGGCAGAGCCGGGCTGGTTTCTGCCTGCATCTGCTTTATGTGCCCCTTGTAGGTCAATATGTGGCCTCCAAATGGCACCCCAAGGCTCCACGGATGAGCACCGGGGGCTCACTTGTGTCTCTCAGCTCAGATGCTTGAGAGAGAATTGATCGGCCCAGCTCAAAGATCAGATGGTCACCCCAATCCAGTTAATTTGCGACAAGAAAGGGCAGGTCACTTAATACAAATAGGGTTTTCAGGTCTAAAATTTAATACGTCAAAAAAAATTTAATACTTCCAGCCCCATCCCCACTCACTGATACACACATACGAACATACTCGCACTGGACGGTAGTGAGTGCATTCGGGAGCTGGCCGTGCCCATCCTGTCTTCCCGGGAAATGCTCCCACCCCACCGTCCCATGCCACCCCCCACGGTGCCCTATAGCCACTTTCTAGTGCAATGTTCAAAAGCAACCAGGGGGCACCTTCTCAATCTGTCCACTGAAATTGTGCCTCTTGGTCCAGGCACTTCTAGAAGACATTTGCACTCCTGAGCCCATGGGCAGAGGCTCCAGGAAACATGATCCCAGTGGGTCCCTTGTCACCACCTCCGGTCCTCACCAGGGGGAATGTGCCCTCCCCCACTTCGTGGCTATGACCAGGAGCTGGAGCCGAATCCTGGACCTGAGAGGCTCAGGTTAAAGTTTCACAAGGAAAAGGACTCTGGCCTCCGAATGGACAGAAAATCTCCCTGAGGCATCGGGCTCGTCGTCCTGAAATCTGTGTGGGTTTTCTGAGTGGCCTTGGCTGAGTGAGGGTGCCCTGAAGGGTCACGCCGCCTCCACACTGAGCCACCGACTCCGGAAAGTGGGCCTGGGCTTCTGCACGTCATCTCCTGATGACCCAGCCAGCGTCGGACTGGCCCAAAGTGTGTGGATGCAGGCCAGGATCCACATACTGTCCTGACCTTGAAGCTCGCACGTGGTGTCGTGGGCTGGAGGCTGCCTGCCCCCGGGAAAGATGTGTCCACGCCCTAATCCCCCGAACCTGAGAATGTGGCCTCGTTTGAAAAAAGAAGGCCTTTGCAGATGTGATTTAGTTGGGGATTTTGAAGTGAGGAGATCGTCCGGAAATGTCCGCATGGGCCTTAAATACAACAATAAGTGTCCTCACAAGAGACATAGATGAGAGAACTGTGCAAAGATAAGAGTGATGTGGCCATAGGCCGAGGAAGCTGGCAACCCCCAGCCGGTGGAAGGAGCACAGGACCGATGATCCCCTAGAGCCTCTGGAGGGAGCTTGGCCCTGTGATACCTTGATGCCGTATGTCTGGCCCCCAGACTGTGAGAGAATGAAATTCTGTTGTTTGAACAGCAGCTGGCTCCACGTCTGTCCTCACTCGTCATAGCAGCCCAAGGAAACTGATACGCACGATGACGGGGTTCCTACGTGGGACGTGGCAGTCCTCCCGAGGCGGGGGTCAAGGGCCCTGAGAGATGTCTCTAGAAAAGACAAGGACACTGTAGTTTGAGCTGACAGCGGCGTAGCCCGTGAAGAGCTAAGCGGTGAGACCGGGCTGCCCTTGAAGAAGAGACTTCCATTCGTGGAGCACTGATTCTATGCCTGGTTTCCACAGAAACATCGCTGGGGCTCCTCTCTCCACCACATATCCTAGCCCCAGCCCCTTGACATAGCGGACACGGGTTCAGCACCAGAGGGCACTTGGCTAATTTGCAAGGCCCTGACCTTTGCAGGGGATGGACCTGATACCTGATACCCGGAGTCCTCGCTGGCCCCGAACCAAGCCCCCAAGTGGCTAGAGACGGCATGTCAGGCTCAGGCCACAGCTGTGCCAGCCCCAGCTCCCTGCCCACATGAGGCCCAGAAAGTTCCTCAGCCATCAGAGGCCGAGTCTGCCAGACCGTTGTGTACTCTGAGGACAAACGGGCCCTCCAGGGAAGGCTTCAGGGAGCAGGGGGACAGGAGGGCATTTCAGGCATGGACAGGGCAGGCAGGGTGGGGCATCACCCTGGCTGCAGGCCAGGCCTCTCCTAGCGGATGCGGCAGGAGAAGGGGAAGGGCAAGGGGAGGAGAAGGAGAGGGGTGGCTGCTCGCATTGACTGGCTTCTCTCTGCCCAGCGCGTGTGAGATCTTTGCTATTTGCCAAGACTAATAGCAGAGAGCGCCAGGGTCCTCATCTGCCAGTGGAGGATGGTAATGGTGGCCCTCTGCTCACAGTGTGTGGGGATAGTGACCCTGAGAATGAATGTGAGTCCCTCGCCCAGCAAGTGCTCAGCATGATGCTGGCTGTCACTCTCATTTCTCATAGAAACTTGAGTAGTGAGTATTATTCCCCCCATTTTATGGATGGAAAACTGAGCCCCTTCCCAATTTTGCACCACTGGTAAAAGCCAGGCCTCTGATGGGTTTGCTGGGTTCCAAGCCCCACCCCCGAGTGCCAGGCCCCCTCCAGGGGCCCCGGAGTTCATCCTCCCTGCCTCCTGGCCGAGCCTGGGCAGGGGCAGGGCCGGGTGCAGGGTTGGAGGCGGACAGCCCCGGCGTCTGCAGCTGCAGGCCAGGCCGGGAGCTTTATCTGGCCAGGTCCCCACGATCTCGCCTTGAATGTTCAGGCCAAACTGACCTGGCCCAACTGTCGACCACCACCCCGCCTTTGTTTGCGTCCTCTTTTCCTTTGAAGACTCTGCTGGCCTGTGGACCCTGTCGGCCTGCAGCTCTGGGCTCCTGCGTGCAGCTCTGGGCTCCTGCGGGGCCTGGAGGAGGAGGAGGGAGCGCTTGTTTACAGCTTTGAGGAAACGGAGGCCTGTGGGCTCTGGCTCCCCGTCAGCAGGAGCACCCCCCCTCCAACGTTGTCTGCTCAGTGGGGGGAGGGGACCCAGGGGCAGAGGACCGACCAGCAGGCACTGGGGGCGGGGGTAGAGGGAGGACACAGCTCAGGCCATGTGCGTGTTTCTCTCTTTTTTTTGGCCACATCCTGACGGCTTCTCTCTCTCTCCCTCCCTCCTGCGCACAGTGGCCCACGAGCACCTCAAGGAGAGGGGACTGTTTGGCCTCCCCCCTCCAGGCACCAACCCCTCAGACTATTACCACCAGATGACCCTTATGGCGGGCCACCCTGCACCCTACGGGGACCTGCTGATGCAGAGTGGGGGTGCCGCCAGTGCACCCCATCTCCACGACTACCTCAATCCAGTGGATGGTGAGTGCTGGGCCCGGGTGGGGCCAGGGAGCGGGACGGGAGACGGGGGCTGAGGAGGGAGCTTGCTGCTCCTTTCGGGGGTGAGGAGCCCGAAGGGGGGATCTGGGATCCCTGCCATGACTGCTGTCCACAGGGGACCGAGTCTGAGCAACTCCCACAAATACTTAGTGAGTCATCACAGGCCAGGACGCGTTTTAGCAATTGCAGATTAGGGAACAAAACACGCTCATCTCTGCCTTCATGGAACTTACAGCGCAATAGGGAGAGATAAACAAAGCCAAGAATGGGGTAGGAAACCCCGGGTGGAGTGGGGGTGCAGTCGTGAATGAAGAAATTGAGAAATCCTCCCTGGGAAAATGATATTCAAGCAAAGAATTGAAGGAGGTGAGCAGTACAGAAATATGCGGGAAGAAGGGTCCAGGCAGGGGAAATAGCAAGTGCAAAGGGCCTGAGGCAGCAGTGTGCCCTCTGAGCTCCAGAAAAACCGAGGAGGCCAGCGTGCCCGGCACGTAGTGAGTGAGGGACAGGAGTAGGGTGTGGCCAGAATTCCAGGGCTGGTCGTGCAGGCTGGTCGGGGCTTGGTAGGACTTTGTTTGGCTCGAGCATGATGGGGGCCCTGGAGGGGGTTGGACAGAGGAGTAATGAGGTCTGACTTATTGTTAAAAGGAATCCCACCATGTCTGCTGATCTGAGAGTAGGTTTAGGGGCAAGGCGGAAGCAGGAGGTCCAGTTAGTAGAGGTGGGGAGAAGTGATCACGTTTTAGATAGAGCCACAAGATTTGTTCCCAGACCGGATGAAGAGCTAGGAAGAAAGAAAGGCATCAGGGACAACACCAGGGGCTTGGGCCTGAGCCAGCAGAGGACGGTTGTCAGTGATGGAGCTGGAGGCTGCAGGCAGGGCCCGGGGGCAGGCGGGAGATCCAGTGTTCTGGGTAGATAAAGTTCTTGTTGCCCATAATATACCAAGGCTTCCCCTCCCACCAGATACTATCCTTATTTCACAGGGGTGCCTGTGGCCCCCTGACCATGAGCCCCTGGGGACAGCATGGAGCCCCCCCCCACCTTGGAGGAGGGAGGAGGGGAGGAAAGGTTAAGTGCCCGCCTCCCCCAGTTAGCGCCACTCCACCTGCTGTTGCTGGAGCCCGGCCCAGAGATACCCAGGGATCCAGGCCAGGCGGTGGAGCTAGGACCCCAGCAAGGAGCGGGCAGGAGGCTTCGGCAGATTTATCCTCCATCCCTGCCTGGGAGGACTTTCCCACTCCCTGGGGGGGGGGAGCCCTGGGGCCTGGGGGGGGGGGGGGGGGGGGGGGGGGGGGGGGGCGACGGGCTCCAGAGGGAAGTCCCGATGCCTGCCAGGCGACGTGGCTCAGGGTGGGCCCCTGCGCCCCTCAGCCTCCTTCCGTGTCCCCCAGGACTTCCTGTCCACCTCAGCCCCGGCAGCTCCACCTTACTGGCTAGAGCAGAGCCAAGCCCTTCCCTTCCTCGGGCCTGGCTGAGATTTTCTCCTCTGGGACATCTCCCCAGAAGCCTTCTCCCTCCTCTCCCCTCCTCTGGATCCTTCTTGTCTGTCCGCCCTACTCACCTCGCACGTCCAAGAGCCACCTCGCGTGGTTCCTGAACCCCGCTGAGACTTCTCTTCCTCTCCCCCACGGGGGAAGAGCACTGGGGTCCTCCCAACACCGGCTCTCATCCCATGTCACCCTCGTCATGCCCCGAGGGCTGCCGTCGGAATCTGATTCCCTGGTCTGTCCCGCCCCTGTGCCTTCCCCAGGATGGAGTTCAGTCCAGGGCCACACACAAGTGTGGGGTGTGAGAGAAGGCCTGGCCCCCTGAGCACATGCCCTCCTCCTCTCAACAGCCCCCTGCTGCTCCCCATAGGGAGTGGGGTGAGGTGTCAGCGGCTGGTGAAGCTGTGTGTATATGCCACTCGTCAAATTAGAAACGAGACAACGAGTACCATATAGTGCTCAAATAGCCACGTCCGAATGTTGCACCCTCCCACGCAGGGCCTGCCCCCCAAGGCCTCCGGGTGGCCGGCACCAGGCCGGCGGGACAGTGGGCAGACACAGAGAAACCACAGTCCAGGGGTCTGGTCAGGCAGGTGTCTCCCGAAGGCAGGAGAGGCCGAGTGAGCAGACGTGAGCCCCTGCTGTGTGCATGTGTCAGAACCATCTCTGTCTTGTGCCTTTCCATACATTCTCTTCCGTGACTCCCCTCAGCCACTGTCTGAGGCTGGAATTCCTATCTCTTCTCTCAGAGGAGCAAACGGGGGGCACGTGAGTTGCCCAGACTGTGAGTTGGGGCTTCAAGCCCCGCAGCACAACACGTCTGACGCCCCGAGAGCCGTGACCTCAGGGGAGGGCCTGCAGGACCAGTTGCGTTCCAGCTCAGCCCAGAGCAGCCGCGCCGGAGCGGGGGTGCCCCGAGGCGTGGCCGTGGGAAGGGAGTTTGGGTAGTGAGCCTCAGGCACGTCTAGGCCAGTGTCACCTCTGCACGCGTCCCCACTGTGGGAGCTGGCTCAAGGTGGTGGGGACACTGGATGGGGTCCGGACAGCGATTCCCAGCCCCGCGTGCCGGTTGAACTAGACACACTGTTGAGTAAGATCAATGCCTGGCGCGCAGTAGCCACTCATCAGTACTCGTTCCATTCTCTTTCCTCGAGTAGTCTTTTCCTTCTTCCGCATCTTCCCATCCAGCAGGACTTTTGTCTCTGTCCACCCTGTGCTTAACCCAGCGCCACGACTCCTCCTGGCCACCGCCCCATGCCTCCCATTGGTCCCAGCCCCAGGTCTGCCACATCTGACTTGTCAACCCGCCACCCCCCCAGGCTTCCTGTGATTTGCCGCCCTCCCCGCACTGCCGTTCAGCTCAGGCTCCCTCAGCCTCCAAGCTGCCTAGCAGGGATCCTGCATCCCCTCCACCATTCTGCGCCCCCATGGCTTCCAACACCCTCAGGGCAAGATTCAGGCTTTATAACATGGCTTAAGTGGCCTTCCCCTCCAGCCTCATCTCCCCCGCCTTGCACACCACCTCCCACCACCCCGCTCCATCTGCAGCAACCTGGACAATGGCTTGGCACCTTCTGCCTGCAATGCCGCTCCCTCCAGCCTTGCCCAGCTCGGCCCTGCACCCAAATCCAGCCCCAGCTCAACCACATCCACTCTTGAGTGCTCATGCTCCGGTCCTTTCCTCCCGCTGGGTGCTGCTTCCTTGTTAACAAACGGGAGAGCCCTCCACGTCCTGGAGCTTGGCTGCCGAGGAGCAGGCCTCCGTGTTTGCAGAGTGACTGAGTGAGTGAGTGGTACTTATTAAAAACCTTAGGATGGAAAGGTGCAAACTGATTGGGGAAGATACTGTGCTGGGGCAAGCAGCTGCTGGCTTGCAGGGAGCCCGGGAGGTGGCTGGGAACACGGCCGCTTTGTTCTCAGGGGTGCTCAGCATTTGGCACCATCTGGGGCTGAGCCGGAGCAACGGGAGATGAGCTCACCAGTGGGCGTGAGAGCGTCCAGCTCACGTTGGACTCATCACACCCACCCACGATCTTTTCTCCACCTCTCCTCTCGGGAACGTGATTGGCTCCAGGGTGCAGAGGGAAGCGTCCATCGTAGGCCCGAGCAAGCAGATCAGTTTCGAAGGCTGAGGCATGGGGTGGGGCTAGGGGATTTTTCTGAACCCTGAAGGATTTCAGGGAGAGATGATTCTTTTCTTTTGGTCCCAGTCACTTACGATCCAAGCAAATCAAGAGTAGTCCAACATGATATCCTGTATGTGTCATTAGTTAATACAGTTTTTCTTTTCAAACCGGTTTGAACTACAACCAGAAGGTTTGCTTCTGCTTTTACAAATGTTTTAGGCATTTCTGTTCGGCTCTGATGCCCACGTGGATGTGCGGTTCACGTGCATCCCTAAGAGACTCCAGTACTCATAGCCCAGGCCTGCCTCTGGGCTGTCCCCAGCCTCTCCCCTCCTGTAAACTAGGGAGCAGGGAGAACCCACCAGCTCTGGTGCTTTCTGCTCGTCCCATCTGCTTGGGTCTGGGGAGAGACCTTCCCATCGAGTTTCTTTTTGCTCAGACTCTCCCAGAGAGACTTGTGCAAGCTCAGAGCCCACCTGTGGAAGGGTCCTGAGACTCTCTGAGGACAAGTGTGTTCATGTTAGGAAGCCTCCCATAAATATGGCTATGACATGTAAGCTCTGTGCAGGTGTAGGGGCCCTCAGCGTGTGGGAAGTTGAGGAGACTAGCCCTTCCTTCTCTGTGTGTTTCTCTCTCTTCCTCCCTCTCTCATTCATTCTGAAGGTATTTCTTGAGCACATCCTATGTGCCAGGCATGGTTCTAGGTGCTAGGGATGCAACGATGCATAGCATGCCAAGTCATGCGCTCAGGGTGCTCCTTGGCAGGACAAAGAATATCGATCCCCAGGCCACCCCAGCCTCCTTTCTCAGCTCCTTCCCTTCACGTTCCAAGAGGGAAGAACTTTCCAGAGGCTTTGAATGTCAAGCTGGGGTGTGGAGGCCAGGTCTGCCGGACTGTGTGAGCGACCTGCAGAGAAGGTGCAGGAAGGCCACCTGGGTCCACACCCACCAGGGCAGGTGTCCCCTGCCTGCTCGCTGACAAACCACCACCACCGTTTTTACCTGAGCCAAGTGCCATTGGCACGGTTCTTTATTTAATAATACATTTTTAATACGCTCACGTTTGGGGGTTAAATAAATAGATCTTAAAATAGAACTGGTACTTTTTTTTCTCATATGGGAAACCTGATCATATATGAGGAAGACATCCACGTCCCTGTCTCCATCAGGCCTAAAATAACCTCGTCTGGGTTGAGTACACATCCTACGTTGAGGAAAACCCCCACGGGGGTGGGGGAGAGTCAGGGGGAGAGAGAGGACTCTGATGGGGCTCTAGCTGGAGTGCAGATGCAAGCCCTGCCCTCCTCCCAGGGCACGGGGCCGGGCCGTGGGCGGGACCCAGGGCATCTCCCGTGTCCCTCCCTTGCCGCGGGCTTCCCAGCCTCCCGGTGGTCGATGAAGGCCCGCTGCCTCCTGTTTTTAAAGGAGGCTGATTGATAACAGGAAGAGTAGGAAGTGAGGCTGCTCGGGGAGGTAATGGATAACCGGTCAGGGAGTCCAAGGCCATCACTCTGCCTCCCGGTTCTCTGGAGGGCGGGGGATTCGCTGGCTGTCACCAGGGCCTTAAAATGGAATCTTCCTGTTTTATGTGGTTGAATATTGGTGATTTAACAGCAGAATCGTAGCTGCCACAGCCTCACCCCCCCTTCCTCCCACCACATTGAGAAGATTGAAATGTTTCCGATTGAAATGTTGTCTGTTTACAGCCCATATTTCCTCCGAGCTGTATATTTTATTGTCATATTGACACTAATTTGACTTGGATGTCACCTCCGTTCTGACGCCCGTTCTTTATGCCGCCTGTGGGTCCAAGGGGGTTTTCAGAAACCAATTACATTGATCACACCACATAGAGGCAGCAGGAGCTGCTGGAGGGACTGTCGAAGGCCTCAGTCGGGCAGGGAGGCCGTGCCCAGCCTGCAGATGGGAGGGAGGCCGAGGCAGAGGAGACCAGGCCGCAGGGCCCAGAGGGGTAGGACCGCCGTGTGGGTGCAGGCCCAGGCTGAACGGTGTACATGGCCCGTCTGGTGAGCCTGCACACACAGTCCTGAGAGACCAGCATTATGAAGTCACTCTACAGGCCTGGAACCTGTGGCCCTGCGCCCAAAGTTTCTCTGTCTGCATCACAGAACTAGGAAATGGTCAGCCTCTGGACTCCAAAGCCTAGGTGTTCTCACTTACCCCGTAAGAGGGGGTGAGGGGGCTGTGGACAGCTCAGTGTAAGGCAGGTTAAGGTCCTCTAGCTGGGTTTCCTTAGAGCATTTCCTCAGCTGAGTCCAGAAGATAGTGGTTGGGGCAGGGACATGCAGGAATGCTCCGGAACCAGTGAGGATTCAGAGCCCACGAGCCAGGCCACAGGGCTGGGTCCTGCTGTCCCCAGGGGAGGTGTGTCCCAGCCCCATGCTCAGGACAGCATCTGGCCCAGAAAAGTCTCCTGGGGTGTAGGGCTGGGGCTCAGCTCTCTCCATTGCTGGTGCCACACCTGCGCTGACCAGGCCCTGTGGAGACTGGTCCCTGCATCTCTCCTGCTGCCCTCAGCCCTGGTTCCTGGGTCCTCGGGATGTCCACCTGGAGTTTGGGTGGTATGCTGCTCACTAGCCGTAGCAGTAGCCAAAGGACCTGAGGCAGGTCCTTTGGGCCCATCTTCCAGGTGAGGAACCGGCTCAGGGAGGTCCAGTGACTCGCCCAAGGCCACCTAGTTCGGAGCAGTCAGGCACGGTCAGAACGTGGTCTGCCAGCCCAGGGCCTGTTCTCAAATCTCCCGCCTTTCCCGGCTTCCCCCGGGAAAGCAGCAATGTCCCTGGGCACTCTGGACTTAGCTAAGGCAACCCCAGGCACCTAGCGAACACGGCCTAGTACTGTGACTACTACTTTTATCACTCCCCTGGACAGTGAGCTTCACAGAAGACCAGGGCTGAGGGTCCTTCCTGCTTGCAGCCTCCGTAGTGACCAGCCCTACTCCTGGCACGCTTTCAACACTGACAGGGGCCTGATGGGGGAATGAACTAACACACGAACGAGCAAAAGAAAGACCTAGTGGATGAAACAGGGTCCAGATGCCAACGGCAACAGGAGTGGGTCGTATCGGGTGGCGTCTGCCCAGGTGAAGGCCGGCTGGTGTCCGGTCACTTGGCGGCTGACAGAAATCAGCACAGATTCATCCACAGATGAATGGATGCCATGACTCTGCCTTTCTCCAGTCATAAATCACCGGAGAAGCCACAGGAAACGAGTGCCAGGATTTTCTTTCTGTTTAGTAATTTATCAAGGGAAGAGGCACATTAATAAACATATTTCCCTTGAGGGGTGGGTATAACAGAGATGAATATCACTGTCAGATTTGGCCTGTTTCCTCTTGTTAGGGGCACAGGAGAGGGTGGGTATCCAAATATTAGCCGCAAAATCTTTTTTAAAAAATGTCTTACACAGACAAGTGTATTTCTTCTTTTATATGATGTTAGATTTTCCCCCACCTCATATTTCTCCATTTGCCACTCAGTCTGTAAGTAATTGGAATCTTTGGGAAGATTCACTTTTGCATCTTTGATTTTCCTTCGAAGTGAGGATTGACAAGGGAGTGAACTCAATAAATAAGAACAGAGAAGCCTAAAGGAGTCCGAGTAAATGGACAGATGACTGAATGCTTTAGTCGTGGGTGTGCTGCTGTGTGGCCCAATCGTGTTTTCTAGACGTGCTGTCCTTTACTGCAGTATTAGCATTAGGCTAACCCTGCCCATCGAAACCATCCTCCTAGCCCCTAAAGAAGCTACGTGAACTCTCAGTTTCATTTTAGAAGGTCCGCTGGGTTTTAGGCACTTCCGTGGTCTCCGGGTGGTCCTCACAATAACCCAGCAAGCCAAGCTGCACTGCCCCCACTGTACGGATGGGCAAAGAGAGGCTCAGGGGGCTGAGTCCTGGGCTCCAATGCAATCACTAAGTGTCGGGTTCGGTGTGGCTGGCTAGCGCAGCTGTACGTCCCCACATGGTGTGTATGTGTGTCTATCCAGCCCAGCCCCCAACCCTCCAGGACATCCTTCCCCAAAAGATGCCTCACCTCCCCACCCTGGGCAGAGGCGGTGTGCTGAGTGGTCTGGCGGCCAACTACCTGACCTCCAGTCCATTTTTGTACTTCCCCTGGCTGCACGACCTTGGGCAAGCCACTTGTTTTGTCATTCATAAAATGAGAGTAATAACAGCCCCTTCCTTCTAGGGCAATTTTACACGATTTAATACTTCAGAGATTAAACAAGTTAGTACACTTGAGTGCTTAGAACAGTATCTAGCACCTTCCAGGCGGTCCATAAATATTGACTCTCTGTGGCTGTGATTCTGCTCTCCCTCACCACAGCATGCCTGTGCGGGTGGCTCAGCTGTTACCATCTCGCACGTGGGCTCACCGCTGAGCCCGCTGTCTGTGCGTGCATGCATGTGGAGTGAGGGGGGAAGGACGCCAGGCCCTCGTGCCTGAAGGCCGGAGAGCCAGAAGCCATCAGAAAACCACACCAGCAGATGCGGGCTTGCCGATGGGACACCTGTTTGGATTGGGCCGGGGGAACCTTCCCAACAGAGGATGTCAGGATGCTTTCCCTGGGAAGGTGGTAACCCGCTGAGGTCTGAGCACAGAGAGGAGGGAAGAGCACTTCAGGCAGAGGAATCTGCATGTGCAAAAGCCCTATGTGGAAAGGCAGGTGACCTGAGGGGGAAGCTGGAATGTGGCTGGAGCAGAGCCTGGGACGTGGGCAGGATGAAGCTGAAGAGGCAGGGGCAGGGGACACCCACAGAGCTGCCAAGAAGCCACCCTGAGGATTTGGGCTTTTCCTAATAGCGCTGGGGAGCTCTGGAGAAGGGGGCACAGGGACACGATTCGATTCCCACATTAAAGAGCTCTCTCAGGCTGCAGTGAGGAATGTGCCATCCACATAGCAATTAGCTAAGGGCTCAAGGAGGACCAGGGTTAGTGGTGGGCTGGAGGGAGTTGGGAAAGGGTGGGAGGAAGGGAACCTGTCGGCAGCTTTGGGGGCAGACTCAGTCGGGAAGGAGGGGAGGATGCGGAGGCATCAGGCCAACTCCCGCGTTCCCCGGTTCCCGCTCTGCTGCTGTGTGGGTGGTGGGTACCCCCTGAGCTCAGCCCTGCAGGATACCCCTAGTGAGCTGGAGCTACCTTTCAGACAGATTCTGGGGCCTCATCTGTCCTCTGCACAGCCTTGGAGGGTGTTTATCCCAGTGGCCCAGGAGGAAAGGGGCTTCCCGGGCTTGCCAGCCAAGGGTGAACGGCTGGGTGGGCGCCAGGCATGGGTGTCCCCAGGGCCCAGCAGTGGAGGGGTTGGGGTGGTGGGGGAGTGCCAGGGCGTGAGGTGGTGGGGCTGGAGCTCTGCTAAAGCTTCTGCAGGTGGTAGTCACAGGCTGTGCCCTCACACAGGCTGAACATGCCCTGAGCCTTCTCAGGGGCGGGTCAGCACTGGGGATGGGGGCTCAGAGATCCACAGGCCATCAGCCCTGCCCTTGGTGCCCCCACAGCTGTGGGGACAAGGCACCAACACACCAACCCTGCAGCCAGGGTAGCCTGCTGCCTTCCTGGAGGAGGGGGACCTGTGAGGTCCAAGTAGGTCTGAGCAGACAGAAGGGAAGAAGGACCGCATAAGCCTAGGAACAGCCAAGCACTGGATACTAGAGCTGTATCCAGACAACCCCTCCAGCTCAAAGGGAACCAGGAGGCCCCTGAAGGGGCACAGAAAGAGGTGTCAGTACCAGGTATCCAGAAACACAGGACCATGGCCGTGCATTTGGGCGCCCCTGCCATGGGGCAGGTGCTGCTCACACACATCACCTACTCTCCTCCTCACCACAGCCGGAGGTTGGAACCAGGAGACCCCTTCACGGAAAAGAAACCAGGACTCAGGGAGGGTCTGGACAGAGCAGAAACCAGCATGTGGGACTTGCCCCGTTATGCTGTCAGACCATTTCTAGGCCACTGTTTGTCCAGAGGAAAGACCCAGAACCCTGACTGGGGGCGGGGACTGTGTGAAGGAGCAGTCTGGAACCATGGAGTGTGACCCCAGGATGAAGGCAGCCCCATCCAGGGCAGGCTGTCCCCCCTTCTCGCAGTTCTGTATGGGTGAGGGGTGAGAGCTTCCGCAAGGGGGTGGTATGCCTGCACATCATGAGTGCTGAAGGTGACAGGTTTCCGAAGCCTCGGGCGACTCCTGGAGCCCAGCATAGGGGCTGCCCTCGGGGTGGGTCTGGAAAGGTGCCGGCCACGCCGTTTCTTGACTTGGTGCTAGTGTCACAAGTGGATTCGCTTCGTGAGAGGCCACCAAGCTGTTCGACGCTTATGGTTTGTGTACTTTGCTGCCATGCCTTGGGCGTTGCAGAGTCCAGCCCTTCTCTCTGCAAAACTGATAGTAAAGGCGCTAATTTATGTTCAGTGAGCATATTCCCTCACCCAAGCACTGACCTGCGTTTCTCCCAACCAATCCATTGGATCCAATCCATTCTGCAGAGAAGCCAACTGAGTTTGAGACAGGCTAGGTCCCTTGCCCAAGAGCCCCCGGCAGTTCTCATTAGACCATCCTCAAAGGCTCTCCCCGCCGTCCCCCACCACCCAATGCCGCTCCCCTGATTCTATGCCCCTACAAGCACAGTGACGCCTGGGGTTGGCTGTCCCCACAGTGTCGCGTTTCTCCAGCCCACGGGTGACACCCCGCCTGAGCCGCAAGCGGGCACTGTCTATCTCCCCGCTCTCGGATGCCAGCCTGGACCTGCAGCGGATGATCCGGACGTCCCCCAACTCGCTGGTGGCCTACATCAACAACTCCCGGAGCAGCTCAGCGGCCAGTGGCTCCTACGGGCACCTGTCGGCAGGCACCCTCAGGTGAGCCCCGGCCGCCAGCGGGAGGCAGGCTGGGGGCCCCGTGGGGAGGGGCCATGCTTTCATCCCAAGGAGAAAGACAGGACCTGTTGCTGCATTTGTGAATCAGTGCGCTTGCAACTGGTTCAGGAATTCAAAACCGATAACAAGGACTTTGAAATGCGCTGACGTTTGAGTCTGGCTCCATGTGCTCCTTCAGCCCCCCGACACACTTTCTGGTGTGAAAAGTGACGCTTAGCAGCCTTGGCATGAAAGATTCCATCATGGAACCAAAGGTGGCTTTCTTAGTATTTCAGCAGGTGTTGTGGAGCAGCCACGGCTGTTGGCCGGCACTGGGGACCGCGCGAGGCCTGACACTGACCTGGGTCCCTCCAGGTCTTGGGCTGGCCGCAGGCCTCCCTCTGTGGTCACGGCATGGCACACCCAAACCTCATGGACACCATTCACCCTTGTGTCCATCCCCCCCACCCCCACCATGCAGCCCAAGGCTGCTTTAGGACTCAGACCCAACCACCTTGACTGAATTCATGTCAAGGTGGCTCGCTCACAAGGCCATCGGCAGGAGCCTTATTTCTCGTGACGGGGGCCTCTCTGTAAGGCTGCTTGAGCGTCCTCCCGCCATGGCAGCTGGCTCCCCTCCCCCGCCCCCAGAGTGAGTGATGCAGGAGAAAGCAAGGAGGAAGCTACAAGCCACCCGTGTATGGCTTAGGGTCAGAGGTCACCCTTATTCCTTAGTATCCTGTTCTGGAAAGAGTGGCCCATATGCCGACGATAGGAAGGGGCCTAGAACCCCAGTGGAAGTGAAAGAAGAGAAGGGACCATGTGAGCCCGAGGGCCCAGGACACCTTTCCTGGACAAGGGGGCATCAGGACCGGCCTCAGGGGCCCAGTGGGCTTCAGATAGTCCAGGAGTGATGATGCAGGGGTGCCTCTCAGGCGTCAGAGTGGTGAAGGGCCAGGGTGTGAGGATGAGAGGCCTGGCTCCTCCTGGGGCCAGCCTGCTGGAGTGAAGGCTGCATCATGGGGCAGGGCCCGGGGGTGAGCACAGAAGGGGAGGCCTGAGGTGGCAGGCAGTGGGGAACCACTGCTGGCTCTTGAGCAAGGTAAAGCCCTGCTGGCAGTGAGATGAGCCACACTCCCCTCCCAGGCCCTGGCAGGGTGCTCTCTGCCCCCCACCCCCGTCCCTGATTTGTCTGCTCTTCTTTGCAGCCCCGCCTTCACCTTCCCCCACCCCATCAACCCGGTGGCCTACCAGCAGATCCTGAGCCAGCAGAGGGGCCTGGGCTCGGCCTTCGGACACACTCCACCCTTGATCCAGCCCTCACCCACCTTCCTGACCCAGCAGCCCATGCCCCTCGCCTCTATCAATGCCACGCCCACCCAGCTCAGCAGCAGCAGCAACTGTCCGAGCGACAACACCCAGGTAGATGGGTGCAGGGTGCACAGGGTGGGTCACCGGGCTCTTGGGACCCCACGAGGGCTGATCGTTGCCCTCTCCCGCCAGGAACTTGTGGAAGGACTCTGGGCATAGGTCTGGCTGGTGGGATGTCTGCTGGGCAGAGGCCATGGGATCAAAAGGGCTGGATGCTGGGTCAGGAGACCGGGGCTGGGTCCTGACACCCTCACCTTTCCTTGGCAAGTAGCCAGCCAGTAAGTTCCGCAGGCACCTGTCTAATCAACATAATGAGTAGACCACAGAAAGTCTAGAAGTCAGAGCCTGGCAGACAGAGTACTCTATACAGTTTAGTCTTAAAGCTCAAGTTTACAAAAGACCATCCTGTTTGACCTTTCCAGCAGGCCTTTGGTGTGGCGGGGCATGCTGGTATGGTGCCTGTACACAGTAGATGCCATTAGTATTTGGTGAGGGGAGCCCCATTTTGCAGATGAGGAAATGGAATTATAGAGACAGTATTGGAGAATGGAGAGGCATAGTCTTTGGAATCAGTCCTACTGTGTTTTGGACCCTGACTCGCCGAAAGCTCTTCCAGCCTGGGCTAATGCATGTGCCAAGTGGGGCCTGCCGCCTAATTGGCTCATTGTGCGCATACATGAGCTCATGTGCACAGAGCCCCGTGTAGACCCGGATCCTGGTTAGCATTCACGATGACAGTTCTTGAGGTAGAGGGATTGTCCAGGCCAGCCACCTGGCAGGGCACAGCCCAGATGTGACCACGTGCTGGGAGGAAGGCAGGACTCCCCCCATGTCCAGAAAAGCCCCTCTTCCAGGACGCCCTCTCTCTCCACCCCAGGACTCCAGGCGGCCACCTAGGGCCTGCCCCCAGACAGCGGCTGTCAGCTCTTGTCACCACCTGACACTGTGGCTCTAGCCCCTTTCTCCCGAGGAACTAGGCCCTTCTTTCCCGCTCCCTGGGCTGGCCAGGCCCTGTTCTCCACAGACCCTGAGCTGCCCCTGCTCTCATGCTTCAGAGGGCTGAGTAGTTGAGGCTGTTGGAACAGGAGTGATGGTGCCCAGCATCTCCCAGAGAGAGAGTTTCTTTTCCATTCCCATGGAGGTGGGGGGTTGGAAGGCCAAGCTCTGGGCTCTCTCTGGCTGTGCCCCTGGCCAGAGGACCAGGTACGGGGAGCCAGCTTCTGAAACTTCAAACACCAGTGTTGGCCGAGTCTTTGTGGGTTGGATCCCAGAGGTAAAGCCCAAACAGAACTTGGCATGTCCTCGCCCTGCCCCTGTGTGATGGGCTCTCCTACACTCCTCCTCCAGAACAAGCCGAGCAGCGAGTCGGCTGTGAGCAGCACCGTCAACCCCATCGTCATTCATAAGCGCAGCAAGGTCAAGACAGAGGCCGAGGGCTTGCGGCCAGCCTCCCCATTGACCCTGACGCAGGTAACCTGCTGGCTGTCCTGGCCACCCTCCAGCTGGGTCAGCGGACCTGGGACCTCAGCCCTGGTGGCAAATGGATGAATGGACAGCTGCCTGCATGAATGAGTGAACCAGAGTGGGTGGGTACACCGTGAGCTCAGGGAGGACCAGAGCTGTGTCCCTGGCACCCCACATATCACATGCTCATCAAACATGGGTTGCGTGAAAGAATGGATGGATGAATGGATTGGATGGATGGATGGATTGGATGGGTGAGTGGATGGATGG
>NW_027397064.1:101000502-101036656 GCF_003265705.2 Callorhinus ursinus
TGGATGGATGGATGGATTGGATGGGTGAGTGGATGGATAGTTGGATGGATGGATGTCTGGGGCTGCAGCCATCTCCACCCAGCAACTCACACAAGCCCCGGTCACACTTCCTTGCTTGTGGCCCCTGTCCCGTTGCTCCCTCTTCCCGGAATTCCACCCCCCACCCGATCCCCCTCACTGCCACTGCACCCTTTCCTGATCCTCCTGGGCTCCTGCTCAGAGCCCACCCTAGCGCCTGCACTGCACTCTAAGCTTTGGGCAGCCCTTGGGAGAAGTGCCTGATTTGGCTCCACATCACCAGGGTTTGCACAGGGATTGGTGCCAAGTCGTTATGAAATTATATTTTCTTTCTTTATTAAGATTTTATTTATTTATTTGAGAGAGAGAATGCACATGCATCCGGGGGGGGGCGGCGGGTAGGGAGGGAGAGGGAGAGAATCTCAGGCAGACCCCACGCAGAGCACAGAGGCTGATGCAGGACTCAATCCCCTGACCCAGAGATCATGACCTGATCGACTGAGCCACCCAGGTGCCCCAAAATAATATTTCCTAATGACTCAATGCACATTTGAGGGAGTGAGTGGCGTGGTGAAGAGGGAAGGAAAGGAGGATGATTCTTGGCAGAAAGGTGAGGAATGGAGCAACCCAGAGCCCCGGACTGGTCTGTTGTGGGGCAGAAACCCCTGTGTAGGTCCCTTTGGAGATCCTGCCCCTTACTCCGACACTCTGAGACAGCAGAGAGACACAGGCCCTGTTCTTGGAGCAAAGGCCTGTCATGGGAAGGGCTTGGTGTAAGTGCTGAACCCACCGGTGAGCCTCCCGCCCCCTGGCCTCTTACCGTGGCATGGTCTCCATCTGTTACTCCAGAATCACCAGCTTTGACACCAAGGATGCAGGGGACCTCCTGTCCCCATCTCCCTGACATCTGCCAGACCATCCTTTATCAAACCTGTAAACCATCGGGCATGCTCTGGGCACTTAATTTTTATGAAATATTGGGTCCTGTTATTGTCAGGCAAACAGAGAAGCTGGTGACAAATTCTTATCCCCTCGCTGACGCCAGAGCATCTCGGCATGATGCATGGTTTCCATGAGGTCGGCCATCATCGGGGGCCGTTGAAATTGATGAGGACGGCACATATCCAGGGGAGATAAACGTGCTGTAGCAGCGAGGACAGGCGCTGAGCCCCCGGGAACCCCTGCCTTACCCCTCTAACTCAGAAAGGCAGCACAAAGCCCTCCTTCCTGCCCGCCCTGGCTCCTCAAACATGTCAGTGGAAAGAAAGCCCTTTATCACGAGAGGTTGTCACCATGTCGCTCAGTGTCCTGATTCAGTGACCTGGCTCATTTGCAAGGTGGACGCTTCCCCTTGGCAGGCAGTGCAGCATAATGAATCTCCACTCTGCTTAAGCCCTCCAAACTGTGGGCGAGGATGATGCCCAGCTCCATCTGGAGGCCTGAGTGTACCCATGGCCCCTGCACCGTCTTGCGCTCACATGTCCATCTGGCAGCTCATTCGAGAGTCTTCTTGGAAAAGGGTGGGACATGCGGCTTATGAAATAAGAAGTCTGTTTGCAGTTTTTCTGACCATGCAGAGCAGGTGTAGGAGGGCCACGACCCTGCAGACCTCCCATAGCTAAAGGTCCCGGGCAGGGGCGCTCCTGCAACTTCCTTGTAACGTGGACCCCGCGCCGGCCCATGAACTTAGGAAACCACACGTCATCGTTTGCCTTTTCAAGGCAAGTGCATTAATTGAATAGCACTCTGAGAAGCAATCAGAAGCTCTTCTGAGAGGAGCCCTTTGCAGCTCCAGTGGACAGTTAGTTAGGGGCCTGAGTCTGTGGCCAGCCAGGGGAGCCGTGAGGCCGATTTCCCCATGCCCAGAAATGGACTCAGCAGTAGTAATGAGGCTAATGGGCGAGCTGCAGCCTCCGCTTCGCGGTCTCTGGAGCAGGTGGGGGCTGGGGCTCCTGATTGTGGGGGAGGTTCCCCCCTTAGTCTGAGCTGTAAACGTTTTCCCCAGGGGCTCTTCTGAAAGGCAGACTATTCCTGCTGTTTGGTAGATAGTGTGAAATGGAAAGCAACTAACATCTGCCTCTTTGCCTGGCTTTGCTCTGAGCCTGCCTAGCGAGCCAGCGGAACACTGGGGAGGTCCTCACTGGGCCTTCGTCCCAGCCTGGCACATCTGTGCCTCCCCTTCTCCCCCCAACTCTCAGCCTGCCCCCTGTGTCCCTTGCCAAGAGGCTGCCCCTGACCAGCTCCGCATCAGCATCAGCTGGGGTGGGGCTCCCTGTGGGACAGATGCTCAGTCTCTGGCTCTTCTGACAGTGACAGGCTTTGTGCTCTCTGAAAGGAATTCCAGGCACCTGTGATCGGGGGAAAGCCTATCTTGTGGGCCTTTCCTCTGCCGCCTTGAATGGGGCACACGTGGGCCCCATCCTGATGGGGCGACTAGAGTGCAGATCTAGGCTGTCACGAAGTCACTCTGCTCTGCAGAGAGCAAGGTGGCCTCTCCCTGAACCCGTTTTCCTGGCTGTGGTGCACGAATACAAACGCCCACGCATCTTAGGCTGTCGCGGGAGAATTTGCCGCAGGACGTTCACTCCACCCTGAGCCTGACTCGGGGCGTGCTGTGTGTCCCTGGGAGGAGGGGGCCACGTGAGAGTCAGTGGTCTGAAGCGCCAAGCCAGACGCATGTTGGCTGTTCTCGTGCCTCCGTGCAGGACCCGACCTCGTACACACTCGAAATAAAAACGCCCCCACCTTGATCCCCTGGGGCCCACCCCGGCTTCCCCCCGGAGGAAGCCAAACCCAAGAAGCAAAAGTCCCTGCCCTCTTTTCTCCTGTTCTTGCCAAGTCAGCTGACCCAGGATATGATGGGACACTTTGGTGATGACAAGCCAGCAGGAGAGAGGAAGGAGGGGCCCCAGGACAGCTGTGCGGAAGGAGAGGGCTGGGTGGGAGGCAGCTGAGGAAAGCGGCTGAGTGCATACATGTACATATGCGTGCACGCATGTACGTGTCCTTACGTGTGTGCACATGTACGTGCATGCATGCGTGTGGCCCTTGGCACAGACTGCCTGGGGCCAATAGTGACCTTTGGTCAGGGGCAGGTGGCTGAAGATGGCTCACCTTGGGTGTGCTCTGCTCCGCCCCCCCCCCCCCCCCCCCCCCCCCGCTGAGCCCAAGGAAGACCTGGACAGGGATGACTGTAAGCAGGAGGCCGAGGTGATCATCTACGAGACCAACTGCCACTGGGAAGACTGCACCAAGGAGTACGACACGCAGGAACAGCTAGTGCACGTAAGCTTCCGAGCCCCAGCAGCCTGCCCCGGCGGGCAGAGCTTCCAGGCCCTCTGCTGGAGAGAAGGGCCTGGACGAGGCAGCTCCTGGAGATGCCTGGGCCACAGCCTCTGCAAGTGGGAGGTGTAATTATTTATGTGGGCCCCACCTGCTTCTAAAAGGGTCCTTACAAATGCATATGTCCTAAAAGAGATTAACACAAAAATAAGTGAATGAGAAAATTCAGAAGAAAGGAACAGTAAGATGAAGCCAGGAGTAGAATATATTTTAAAAAATAAAGTGCTCTGGACTGTAAGTCATATAAACATCCTTTTTTCGAGCTTCCTAGCAGCCAGTGCAAAGAGGGAAATAAGACCAGTTAAACCAGCCAGCATCTGCAAGATCATAACAAGCCTGACCCTGAGACCCTGAAGAAGTTCCTCCCATGGAGGGAGGAATTAGTAGTTTCCTCTGGGAGACCATTCCCAGAGACCCAGTACACACAAGGGCCGATGGGGTGTTGGTACCATATCAGGAGGGGGGCTGCTTAAATGTGCCTGGATGCTGACAGGCCATGGGACTGGGTGCGCCTTTCATGTCATGTCCCTTGGTCCCCACTCTGAAGTCTTCTATAACAGCACTCACATGACGGCAGGGAGGGGGTAACCCGCAGTGGGAAGAGCAGAGGCTTCAAAGCTGGCTACATCACAGCTAGCCAGGTGGTTCCGAACAAGTCACTTAACCCCCACGAGCCTCAGTTCTTTTTTTCTCCTGTAATGGCAGGTGAAACCTACCTCGCGAGTGTGTGAAGGTTATAGATGGAATGCCCACGTAAGTGTGTAGCAGGTGGCATTTCATACGTGGTGGTTCCCTCCCACCTCTTCCTCCCTGTTCCCCACACCAGCCTGAGCGAATCTCTCTTCTGCATCCAGAAGAGAAATTGACTTCAAGAATAACCCTCCCAGCCACCCCCACCCCTGCACACAAACACACACACAATTCTTGGGGACTGAGAGTCTGTAAAGATGAGCCCCACACCAGACTAGCAGCTTGATCGCTGGGTAGGGTAGATACACACACTGTTCCCATCCAGAAGCCACCCCAAAGGAGCTTGCTTCTCCCCAGCCCTGTGCACTCAGCAGTTAGGACACCACCCACTCCCTCCGGTCATGAGAGTTACTCTCAAATATTGGAGGTTTCTTTTGCTCTGGGGATCTGCCCCCCCCGCCCCGATTCTCACGTAGGAGACCGGGATTTCCCAGCAAACCTGTTGCCGCTGACATAGCACTGGTGGAGCAGCACTGCTGTAATCCCTCCTGGAAATTGAGCATAATTTTTCAACCTGTACCACGTCTTTGGGTGGAGGAGTCCAAGATGGAGAAGGGGCCACGGGGGCTTGTGAGTTGTAGGACGGATCAGATGAGATGAAAGGTGAGAGAGGACGGCACGCGGGGCCGGGAGGGGGCCGGCCAGAGAGTGGAGATGCAGACATGAGAGGTGTGCTCGGTGATGAGCGAGCCGGGCCGCCAAGAGCAGGGAGGGAACTCCTCCAGTAAAGGCATCAGGGGCAGGAGGCTTTAGCTGCAGGCTTCTGCCTGTGCCCAGGACTGTCCCTGCAGGGTGCAGGGGAGCGCTGCTGCCTGGCCCCGGAAAGAGAAGGCCCCTATGAGAACAGAGCCAGCCCCTCGGCCCAGCTGTGTCTTTCTCTCCGCTCCCTGGGAAGATGGATGGTGGCAGGCACACAGGCGAGCCGGAGCCCCCAGTCGATTATTAACAATTTGTTGCTAAGTAAACCAATAAGAAAAAAATGAAAGGCATTGTCAGGAAGCATTTTTATCATTTGAAAGGCTTTAAAAATGGAAAGTGAGGCTAATATGATAAGATTTCCCTGGAAGTTCAAAGCGCTGTAGATTTTACTCGCTCCAACACTGGCATTTGTATGCACGACAGCTGGGCCCGTTTCTCAGGGCGTGTGGGCCTGGCGGCTTGCTGTCCCTCTGGGTCGGGCTCTCCGACAGCCCTGCAGCTTACAAAGATCAACAGCGGAACCGTCCAGTAGAAAGACACCGCCAGCCACAAAGGCCCACCACGCATGTAACTTGACATTAACCTGGGAGCACGTTTTAAAAAAAGAGTAAAAGGAAACAGGTGAAATTCATTTGAAAAATAGATTTTATTTCACCCAATATATCTGAAAGGTGATCGTTTTGATGTGTAATCAATATAAAGCAGAATTATTGGGATATTTGACATCCTTTTTTTTTTTTTTTTTTTTTTTTTGTCCCTCTTGGAAACAGCCCATCCCAGTTGGGACCAGCCACATTTCAAGGGCTCAAATCCACAAGGGGCGAATGGCTACTGCGTTGGAGGTGGTGGTGGGTGGGAGGCGGGAAAGCAGGAAGACGAGCGGAGAACAGAGAGAAGAGAGGCGGTGGGGCTGGAGAGAACAGGCAGCCAAGACCTGAGTGTCCCACCCTCCCGTCCCCCTTGGGGGAAGCAAGCCCAGCCTGATCCGCACACAGGACACGACCTTGAACCAAGAGGGAGGTGGAAGGGGAAGGATGGGACCTTGATGGGGCACAGGGAGGCTCCCCGGTGGCCTTTAGAGAGAAGCCCGAGAGGGAGAGGAAACACCCAAGGTCCAGTATACTTTTTCAGTCCACTGTGTGAGTGACTAATACCACCTGTTTTCACTCCTCCAGATAGATAAGCAACCTCAAAGCCTAAGGACATAAAAGTCTGGAGGCCCCACACATATCCACACATCCTAAGCTCAGAGCTAGTAATACCCCTGCTCCAGTGAGTGTTGCAGCCTTCAGTGAAATAATCAAAGCAAGTGACTAAAATCCAAAGGGTCTACCCAGGGCAGCTTGCTCTGTTCCCTTTCTGTCAAAGGGCCTGTTGCTCCATATCAAGGGAGAAACTACTCAAGGCGACACACATGTGATGAGCCTGAGGCAGAAGCTGGAAGGTATGAGGGCAGGGACCGGGGGAAAGAAGAAAGTCAGTGTCCCATTCCCAGGCCAGGGCAGTGCTGCCTGGGATGCATCCTGAGGACCCCTCCTCCATGAAAGGCTTCTTGTCCTTGCCCTTCCCAGCTTCGCCTGAGGTGGCCCCGCTGGCCCTGGGATGCAGGGCTCCCCGGGCCATGCCTCGAGATCAGTCGTGCTGTCTTTGGCTGACCTGCTTTCCCTTCCTGGGCCATTGTGTGCCAGGGGACAGCCTCAAACAGTGCCCAGAGCCCAGCATCAAGGTCAGAATCGAGCTCCGCCTACCCTTGCTGCCTGGGCCCTGCCCAGGCCACCTATCGATCTGGGTCTCGGTGAAAAGGGGTGGAGCCATCACCTCATAGGCTGCTGTCAAAAGTAGAGATGAGGATGCTTTTATGTTTCCATTATGGTAAAAAGTGTTATTCAGGAATTCCTGGGACAATAGGGGCAAGCTTGGGAGAAGCGTCCCATGCACCAACCATGTGCATGTCAGCCTCGCTACAGTTCATTAGTGCCTACTCTTTGCAGCCCAGGAGCATCATCATCCTGACCAGAGCCCGGAGCCCAGCCTGGGGTGAGCGGGATGCCCTTGCCCATCACGGATGGTCACTTTGATCATTGTCTAATTGGGGAATGCTGCTGAGACGAGTAGCACACAGTAGATCTGCAGTTAGTGGCAGCTAATGAGAGCTGTTGAGGTGTGGCCTGGCACACAGGCGGTGGTCTTGTCGGGCGAGGGGGGGTCTGCACGTCGGAGGAGGGGTCGTCAGGGGCGAGTGGCCGGGCTCACGGCCGTCCATGTGCTTCTTCCCGGCAGCACATCAACAATGAGCACATCCACGGGGAGAAGAAGGAGTTTGTGTGCCGTTGGCAGGCCTGCACGCGCGAGCAGAAGCCTTTCAAGGCGCAGTACATGCTGGTGGTGCACATGCGCCGGCACACGGGCGAGAAGCCGCACAAGTGCACGGTGAGTGGAGCTTCCCGCGCCCCACACTGCCCCCGTGTTGTCCTGAGCTTCCGGTGCGGCCCTTTCCCCCTCCTGGGTCTCCGGAGGACAGCCGCGCCCGTGGCTGATGTGGGCTGTGCTGGGCGTGGCTGGCCATGGGGAAATGTGGGTTGAACAGGCCACAGCAGCATCTTGGGGACCCACCTCCGAAATGTGTTGTCGTCTGTGCTCCTGCCCTGGGCCTTCTGTCCCATGGGGGATTCTTGAGTCCCCCCATCTGTCTGTTCCCCAGAGCTCTGATGGACTCGGGGGGTGCGTGCATCTCGGTAACTGCAGTGGGGATGTGCTGGTGGCTCTGTAGTTGTGTCTGTGTGTCCATGAGCCCCACGGTACAGCTATACCCCTGCAGTTCCCTCGGCTGGCAGACCCCAGACACAGGTGCCAGCCCAGTAGCACCCCCTAGCCTGCCCCTCCCAGCCCCCCTACACACAGAGAGAAAAGCTTCGCTGACCAGTCAGAGCTGGAGCAACATCCCTTTGGTTGAATTTCTTTATTTTTTGTATTTCTTTTTTAATTTTTATTTTATTTAAGATTCTATTTATTGCAGAGAGAGAGAGAATGGGCAGGGAGAAGGGGCAGAGGGAGAAGCCTACTCTCTGCAGAGCAGGGAGCCCGATACAGGGCTCCACCCCAGGACCCTGGCATCATGACCCGAGCCGAAGGCAGACGCTTAACCAACTGAGCCACCCAGGTGGCCTGAATTTCTTTTTTTAACGTAGACACAAAAATAAGACCTTTTAGACAGTTTCCCTTGAGATGTCAACAGAATCTGTGGCTGTGATTGGCAAGACCTTTTTTTAACACACAACTGCTCCCTCTTTAAAAGGGCCACTGCTGGACCAGTGATGCACTGATGTGGTTGCAGCTAAAGCCTCTGGGAACTCTCCGTGAATTACCTTATTTTATAATTCTGAGATAGACATTTTGTTCTCATTTTAGTATCTCTCAAATCAGGCTGTCTTAAAATTGGTGTGACCGGGATTCAACGAAATATGCTACCTTTGTCGGCAAGTTTTTTTTAATTGAGATAAAATTCACATGCTGTAAAGTTCACCGTTTAAAAAATGGACAAGTCAGTGATTTTCAGTATGTTCACTAAATTGTGCAACCATCACCAATAGCTAATTTCAGAACATTGTCATCACCCCCAAAAGAAACCCCAGACCTGTTTGCAATCACTCCCTGCCCTCTTCCCCCCTACTCCCTAACACTAACTCCCTAACTAATCTGCTTCCCTGTCTCTATGAATTCCAGATAATTCGTTCAAACAGAATCACGTGATGGACAGCGTTTGTGTTTGGCTTTGTTCACTCAGCATGTTTTCAAGGTTCATCCATGTCATAGCATCTATCAATACCTTGTTTCTGCTTGTGGCTAAGCAACAGTCCATTGTATGGATAGATCTTAATATTTTTATCCATTTACCCAGTTGATGGATATTTGCATTGCTTTCGCTTTTTGGCTATTATGAAAAATGCTGCTCTGGACATTAGTGTACAAGTTTTCAATTCTCTTGTGTTTGTACCTAGAGTAGAATTGCTGGGTCCTATGGTAACTCTGTGTTCAACTTTTTGAGGACCAGCCAGACTGCTTTCCAAAAAGGCTGCACCATTTTACATTCCCACCAGCAATATGTGAGGGTTCTGATTTCTCCACGTCCTTGCTAACACTTGCTAACTTGTCTTTTGATGACAGTCATCTTAGGGGATGTGAAGTCACATCTCATTGTGGTTTTGATTAGCGATTCCTTAATGACTGATGATGTTGAACATCTTTTCATGAGTTTAGTAATCATTTGTATACCATCTTTGGAGAAAGGTCTACTCAAGTATTTTGCCCATTTTTTAAATTGAGTTACTTGTCTCTACTGTTGGGTTGTAGTAATTCTAAACTCTTATCAGATATATGACTTCCCAGTAGTTTCTCCCATTCTGTGGGTTTCTTTTCATTTTCTTGATAGTTTCCTTTGAAGCATCAAAGTCTTTAATTTTGATGAAGTCCAACTTTTTAACTGCTGGTGCTTTTGGTATCATATCTAAGAAACCATTGCTTAATCCATGGTCGCAAAAATTTACCCCTATGTTTTCTTCTGTGAGTTTTATAGTTTATAAATATATAGTCTTATACACACACACACACACACACACACACACACACACACACATATGGTTTTATAGGGTAGCTCTACCATTTAGGTCTTGAATCCATTTTGAGTCCATTGGGTATACAGTGTGAGGTAGGGGTCCAGCTTCATTCTTTTTGCATGTCGCTGTCCTAGTTGTTCTGATGCATTTGTTGAAGAGACTGTTCTTTCCCCATCGAATGGCCTTAACACCGTTATTGAAAATCACCTGACCCTAATATATGAGTTTATTTCTAAACTCTCACTTCTAGTCCATTGATCTCTATGTCTGTCGTTATGGTAGCACCACACACAGTCTTGATTCCTGTAGTTTTATAGTAAATTTTGAAATTGGGAGTGTCAGTTCTTCAAATTTGTCCTCCTCTTGCAAGATTATCTTGGCTCTTCTGGGTCCTTTGCAGCAAGTTATTTTTGTAACATTCTGAGTTATAGCAAACCATAGCCCTATGGTACGAGCTGTGAGTTAAAGAAACAGATCAATGTACCAAATATACTCAGTCAGACTGGTCAGGAAAAAAGGGGAGGATGCAAACAGTGTGCCAGTTTCTACTGGGGTCACTCTGAGGGCAATTTTCACAGGAACATTAGATGCTATTGCAGTATCTTGGGAATAGGTTTAGATCCTCCTACAGTGATCCATCCTTCCTTCCTCTCTCCCTCCTTCTCTGCCACTCTTTCTTGCTCCCTCCTTCCTTCCTTTCCAAAAATGCTTCTTGAGTGCCAAAAAAATTTTTTCATCTGATATTAAATACTAGGAACACAAAAATGAACATGATCCAGAAGGTACCTGTTCTCTTGGAGCTTGTTTCCTATGGGAAGGCCAGATAATAAAATGATGAAGATTATGAAGTGTGGTAGGAAGTATAAAGCAAAAAAGTAGTCTTATGATTAAGAAGATCAGAGAAATTCTTTTAGAGGAACTACCTTAAGACATTGAGAGGGAATGAGCCAGGCCAGAATCCGGCTAGGGTTCTAGCCAGAGAGTACTATGTGTGCAAAGGCTCCATGCGGGGAAGAACTTAGTGGGGCCATGGAACTGAAAGGGGACCAGCATGACCAGAGCGAGGGTGAGGCCAGTTCACTCAAGGATTTGGAGAACACTGGATTGGATTGGATTGGATTGGATTGGATTGGATTGGATTGGATTGGATTAAAGTAGGCTCCATGTCCAGCATGGAGCCCAATATGGGGCTTGAACTCACAACCCTGAGATCAAGACCTGACTGAGATCAAGAGTTGGCCATTTAACCAACTGAGCCACCCAGATGCCCCTGGATTTTATTCTCAGCACGTTTTAATGCACACAAACATTCTAATCAAGGAGTGGCCCTGGAAACAGTTAAAAGAGTATTTTCAAAAAGTTTTTAATGATACGGGAAGATTCTCACCATGTACCATTGATTTTAACAAACAGAATATGTAACTAAATACATGATATATTCCCAGTTTGGGTTTTTAAACATTTGGGATGAACTACAAAGTCCCCAGAGAGAGACTTACCTGGATGTCGGCAGAGGCTGTCCCTGGGCAGCTGATGGTTTTCATTTCTTTTTTTGCACTTTTCCATCCTTTCCAAGTTTTTTAGAGTGGTCTTATGTTGTTTTATAGTCAGAAAGCAAGGTGGACATTATTGTTGAAACACACACTCCTGGGTGCACCTGCGGGGTGCAGCGGACGGGGGTTCTGGGGAGGAGGCAGTCGGGGCAGCCCCTGAGTTCGGGTTCCCCGTGTTGGATCTGGGGCACTCTCACTGACCGAACCCACCTTTTCCCAGTTCGAGGGCTGCTCGAAGGCCTACTCTCGCCTGGAGAACCTGAAGACGCACCTGCGGTCCCACACTGGGGAGAAACCATACGTGTGTGAGCATGAGGGTTGCAACAAGGCCTTCTCCAATGCCTCAGACCGCGCCAAGCATCAGAACCGCACCCACTCCAACGAGGTACCCGGCCAGGGTGTGCACAGCGCATGCACGTGGGGCCCCATCGACATGTGCATAAATGCATCACCCCATGGCTTCTAGTAGGCCGTCAGGTACCTAGGTGCCTGATGCCCTTCGCCCCCTCCGCAGCCTACTATCTGAGCTCAGCACGCATCGGCAGGCCCCTGCCCCTCCACCCCGCGCAGCTGGCAACGACATGCTGTAACCGCTACTGCTGTCTGAGTGACCGGAGCTGTCAGCCCCCCACTGATAGGGCACAGAGCAGCCTTTGTCTCCCTAGGTAGCCAGAGCCCCTGGCAGGGCTGACAGAGCCCAGGGAGAGAAGTCTGCTGTATCTGCCTCCCAGTCCAGGCCCAGACATTCAACTGCTTTTGCTCGGGTAGACTCAGGAAGGAACGTTTCTAAAAGCTTAGCTACATTTTAGATCCCAAGAGGATTTCCTGGTAGGAAATCAGAGGAATTCCCAAAGGAATCTAAGTCCTTCAGGGTCTCTACAGACAAGAGCTAGCCTTGGAGAGGGGTATGTTTATGTATGTGTGTGGATGTTTCCGTGTATGTGGATGTATGTGTGTATGTATTTTTTTTTCAGCTTGGTGGTTTCCTCTTTATTGATGTGCCTCCTACCCTCCGCCCCCCACAATTTCAGTCCCTTCCATCTACCCCCAAAAAAGAAGGTAGTGAAAGGAAGGGAATGTTGGCGTTCTGAGCCCCTTGGGCAGTTAGAAAGGGAACAGAAACCAAAACAATCACTGGATGTGACAGAGATTGACAATTGAGAAGTCTAAAGCAGAGTGGGAAAGGTGGTAAGAGCAAGGGGAGAAAGGAGAGGTCCAAGAGGCCACCTCCCCCATGAGCCCTCCTGCTTAGAGGGGCTGGAGGAGAGCCTCAAACATTAGGAAGTGCAGGTCCTATAGAAGGGATGTGGTGGTTGAGCCCCGAGGAGGAGTAGGTCAAGGAAGGGGGGGGCCACCTCTCTCTTTGTAGAACAGGAGCCCCCACCTCAGGGGGAGCAGCTTCACAGACCGTAGACACTTTCCTCACTGTAGGTGATGCATAGAAAGAAGTCCTCTATATGGTGTTCCTGGTAGAGCTGACCCACTGTGGCACTGGTGGGTGGAATGACATTGTTGACAAAGAAAAACAAGGCATCCTCAGCTTGGAGATGAATGCGTTTCCGGATCAAGAAGTAGAACTGACCAACTGTGAGATCAGAAGGCACCAGATCTTTCTTTTTGTCCAGGTCGCCTATCCGAGCTTTGGGAGCCTTTTCTACTGTCACCGGAACCCGGCCCGGGTATTTCTTTCAGATCTTCTCGCCCTCAGAGCGGCATTTCTCAAACGGATGCCCCTCTTTATACATGAACTTCATCCTCCCGGGAACCAGGCTGGACCGGGGCTGGGCTGAGGGAACCTGGGGTGGGGAACCAGGAGAGGCGGCGGCGACGGTGCTAACGTGTGGGTGGACTCAGCGGAGTGATCCCGGGACTTGCGCCCAGTATGTGCGGTTGTATTATGTGGGTCTGTGTGGATGCGTATTTGTAGGATGTGTGTTATGCACTTGTGCACATGTACATGTGTATATGCATGTGTGCGTGTATGGTGTGTCTGCGTGGACATGTGTTATGTGTGAACATGTGTGGAGGGGTACAGGGGAGTGTGTCTACATGTAGATGTGGGGTATGTGTGTGTGTGTGTGTGAACTCAGGACTGAGGTTCAGAAACCCTGGGTTTTCGTCCCATTCCTAAGTGGCTTTGAACCAGTTTCTTTGCCTCTGTGAACCTGTTTTTCCTCATCAGAGAGATCAGGGCGTTAATGCTGTCTCATGGGTATTACAAAGTAATACACTCCTACTGATATCAAAAATCCCAGTGCCCTGGTCCCTGCGGAGGCGGCATTACAATCACACCAAGCTCTGGGTCCCTACCACCTCCAGAGTCTCTGATCTATGTCCCCAGCTTGTGATGAGGGCTTCCTCAGCCATGTGCTCACCCACATGAAGAGATGGCAGATCAGACCAGTGGGGCTGAGCTCCTGCAGGCCCTGGAGCTGGCATGCCTCCATCCAGGGTGCCCTGAGGTCCAGCACCTTCTGACTATGCCAGCCAAAGGACGTGGCATGGCTTTGGGAGAATGTGGAGTGCCCCCACTCAGAGTCTCCTAACATAGGCTTGCTCCTCTCCCCAGAAACCCTATATCTGCAAGATCCCAGGCTGCACCAAGCGATACACGGACCCCAGCTCTCTCCGGAAGCACGTGAAAACAGTACACGGCCCGGATGCTCACGTCACCAAGAAGCAGCGCAATGACGTGCACCTCCGCGCCGCCCTGCTCAAGGAGAACGGGGACAATGAAGCCAGCGCCGAGCCCGGCGGCCGGGGCTCCGAGGAGAGTGCCGAGGCCAGCAGCACCAGCCAGGCCATGGAGGACTGCCTACACGTCAAAGCCATCAAGACCGAGAGCTCCGGGGTAAGCAGAGCTGGGCAGTGGAGGCCCCAGTGCATGCCTCCCAACCCCCAGGAGATCAAGCCCAGCAGCATGAGGGCCCAGAGCCCCAACTGCAGCTGGGGGCTCTGCCTCGGTCTCCCCCCGCAAGGGCACGATGATGTCTTCCTCTCTCCAGCTCGACTTCCCTCCCTTCACGACCTTGGGCCTCTCATAGAACCTGTCTTGTGCCAGGTCCCATTCTTCTGGGCAGGGCCATGGGCCGCGGGGATGCCTGCCCCCACGCGGTCAGTCTGTGGGTGGTTCCTGGGGTCTGCCTTTCCAACCAGCACACGAGCGCTAGTGTTGCTCCCCTCCCCTCTGTCCTGTCTCTGCGTCCTTGCCCCTTGGCCTCCACTCCTTTTGTTCTAACCACCTGTTCTTTGTCTCCGCCTCTTTTTCTCGACTGTACCTCCCCTAAGGATAGACGGTACTGAGGTGAGCAGAGAAGCCCGGCCGGGGTGTGGGCGGGCTGGCGCGCTGAGGGCGGGCTGGGGTGCTGGTCCAGGCCTGCTGCCTGGGTGCAGACTGACGTGTCAGTCCAGACCCCTTGGGAGCCCGGTAAAGTGGGTTTGGATCAGTAGGCACCAGGCACTGCAGGCGGAACCCCTGGGACAGATACAGGCTGGTGGGGCAGGAGTGAAGCTGGCAGATACAGGAGCGAACTGTGGGGACCAAGCCTCCACGAGGGACAGGGCTGAGTGGAGGCGTGAGTTCAGGGCACAGAGGAGGGAAGGACCAGCCGACGGAGGGTCGGTGCCAACGTGAGAAATGCAGGTCATGCCACGGGCAGAAGGAAGCATTGGCACTGAAAATTCCAGAAAAGTCTAGAATTTGGGGGCATGTGGCCTGGGAAGGAGCCCACAGGGGCTGTATCTGAAGTGAGCCTCAGCCACGCTCAGATCCCAGGTCCCAGTCGAGGCAGCCCAGGTTGTGTGGAGTCCTGCATTGTACACACGAGCCATGAACTCTCTGCCTCCCTCCGTTTCGACCCAGAATGGGGACGGGTTTGGGGTGGCCCTTCAGGCAAGGGCTTGCATCCAGCAGGTCCACCCTCCCTGGTCTTCCTGGCCTTTCTGACAACCTGCCTCTGGCCTGTTGAGAGGGCACCAGGTCAGCAGATCTCCACTGTGTCTTGCTTCATTACATGGCACGTCCCTGTTGTTGGGAACGTTGAGCCGCCCTCTTTGATGTCAACTTCATGCAGCCGTGGCTGCCTCTGTGGGGCACAGACTCAAAGTGTCCCCGCACGCTGAAAGGGAGCTCTGGCCCAGACGCTGGCTGGGGGAACTGAGTGGCAGGAAGCAGCGTAATGTGGGGCTGTCCGTTCCCCGGGCACCTTCTGCCTTACCGGAGGCTTTCCATCTAGCCACTGACACTGTCCCAGAGGCAGCTCAGGTGCATCTTCTAGTTGGGGAAACTGAGGTTCAGAGAAGTGAGGTGACTGGGCCACCTGCTGTAGATAGTGATGCTCAGAAGCTCCTCTGCATGGCAGCCTCCTTCCCGAGTGTGCAAGGGCATAGCGTGTGTGCGGGCAGGGGCACAGGCCCAGGGGGTTTCTCGCACCCTCTGACCCTGTGCCTTCTCACCACACCCCCCTGTAGCTGTGTCAGTCCAGCCCCGGGGCCCAGTCGTCCTGCAGCAGTGAGCCCTCTCCCCTGGGCAGTGCCCCCAACAATGACAGTGGCGTGGAGATGCCGGGGACAGGGCCCGGGAGCCTGGGAGACCTGACGGCTCTGGATGACACGCCCCCGGGGGCCGACGCCTCAGCCCTGGCCGCTCCCTCTGCTGGTGGCCTGCAGCTGCGCAAACATATGACCGCCATGCACCGGTTGGAGCAGCTCAAGAAGGAGAAGCTCAAGTCACTCAAGGATTCCTGCTCTTGGGCCGGGCCGGCTCCGCACACCCGGAGCACCAAGCTGCCTCCCCTCCCGGGAAGTGGTGAGTGGAGAGCCCGGGCGTGCACGCAGGGGCGGGACAGGGCCTGGGGCAAGCACCCACTAGGTTCACCTCTATTGAGCGCCATGTGCCGTCTCACCGGTTGCCCACAATAGGATAGATCTTCCCAGCCCATTGCATAGATAAGGAAAATGAGGCTTAGAGTGGTCAAAGTGCCCCACTCAGCTCAGTGGCAGAGCTGAGTGAGACTCCGCCCAGGCCCAGGTGGCTCCAAGTCCGTGCTTTTTCAGCTACACCATGCTTCAGCTCTGGGCGCTGTGGCAAAGGCCCTAGGGAGGAGAGCACTATAATCCCAGTCCCTGTGGTTAGAAGGCCATGCCAAGAGATGCACACTGGCCCGGGGGAGGAGCCGGGGAGCGAGGACAGAGCTCGGGCTGGAGCTGGGCAGAGGAGGGAGACAGCACATCAGCTGGGGAAGAACAGGGAGGACTTTATGCACGAGACAGCCTCGGGACGTGCTGGCCAGGCCTTGAGCTGCATGGTGTCCTCAGGAGCATTTCCTGAGTGCCGACTCGGGGCCGGGCAGTGAGCTGGGCCCACAGCCCTTGTGGTGGACACTGAGATGCACCACCCAGGTCTCCCTCGAAGGGAGGCTTTGTTGCCCCAGCTGTTGCGGGAATTGCAGGCAAATGGCCTTCCACTCTCCGCCTCATACAGAAATCGCCTGGGTTGCAGACAGCTGCCTTACCCGAGGTCACCCCTTCCCAGGGTGGCCCCCATCCGGTGACTGATCACGGCAGGAGTGTAAGGCCGTTCAAGGCCCAGAGCTCCCTGTGACATCAGCTGTCGTGGGGTCTGCGTGGCCGCACACTTCTCTGCCCGCCCCTCCCCGCATTCTGGCGCCTACACTCCCTTCCATGCGTGTGCATCTCAGGGGGCTGCCTATAAACCCAGCCCCTGGGGAGCCAGCCTGGCCACAGCCAGGCCCAGATGGTGAAGGTGCAGGGAGGCAGTGGCCAGGGCCCTCCCGGGCTCTCAATAACCGCCTCTTGTGGAGAGGCACGTTTTATCTACAGCTGGAGAAACTAAGGCTCCGACAGAATGAGAATTCAAGGCCGGCCAAGCAATGGCAGCTAAAATTGGAATCAGGCCTCCCGACTCCCACTGGGCCATCATTTATTCACTTGCTGCCCCCCCTTCCCTCCTTTCATTTAGAAGTCACTAGTTGAGCGCCTGCTGTGTGCCGGGCCTGGTAGGAGGGTCCAGCAGCCGCAGGCTCAGCTCGGTCAAAGGCAGAGCAGCCGCGCCCTGTCCGCGGCCGCTGACCCCTCTCCTTTCCCGCAGGCTCCATCCTGGAAAACCTCGGCGGCGGCGGCTGCGGTGGGGGCGGCGGGCCGGCGGGGCTACTGCCCAACCCGCGGCTGTCCGAGCTGTCTGCGAGCGAGGTCACCATGCTGAGCCACCTGCAGGAGCGCCGCGACAGCTCCACCAGCACGGTCAGCTCCGCCTACACCGTGAGCCGCCGCTCCTCCGGCATCTCCCCCTACTTCTCCAGCCGCCGCTCCAGCGAGGCGTCGCCCCTGGGCGCCGGCCGCCCCCACAACGCCAGCTCGGCCGACTCCTACGACCCGATCTCCACCGACGCGTCGCGGCGCTCGAGCGAGGCCAGCCAGTGCAGCGGCGGTGGCGGCGCCGGCGGCGGCGGCGGCGCGGGGCCCCTCAGCCTCACGCCGGCGCAGCAGTACAGCCTGCGGGCCAAGTACGCCGCGGCCACCGGCGGGCCGCCCCCGACCCCGCTGCCCGGCTTGGAGCGCGCGAGCCTGCGGACCAGGCTGGCGCCGCCCGTCCCCTGCCCGCGCCCGCTGGGGCCGCGGCGGGGCAGCGACGGGCCGGCCCACGGCCACGCGGGGCCAGCGCCCGCCTTCCCCCACGAGGCGCCTGGCGGCGGGGCGCGGCGGGCCAGCGACCCGGTGAGGCGGCCCGACGCCCTGGCCGCCCCGCGGGTGCAGCGCTTCCACAGCGCCCACGACGTGAACCCGACCCCGCTGCCGCCCTGCGCCGACAGGCGAGGCCTCCGCCTGCCCGGCCTCGCGAGCGCCGACGGCGGCCTGGCCCGCGGCGCCTACTCGCCCCGGCCTGCCAGCATCAGCGAACACGTGGCCATGGAGGCCTTGGCGGCGGGGGCAGACGGCGCGGGGCCCGAGATCGGCCTCGTGCTGCCCGACGACGACCTCGTGCTGCCCGACGACGTGGTGCAGTACATCAAGGCTCACGCCGGCGGGACCCTGGACGACAGCCCCCCGCAGGCCTATCCCCCGGAAAGCACCTGCTTCTCTGAGAACCCCAAACTGCCCAGCCCGGGGCTGCACGGCCAGCGCAGGATGGTGGCTGCGGACTCCAACGTGGGCCCTGCCGCCCCGGTGCTGGGAGGCTGCCCGCTGGGCTACGCGGCTCCCCCCAGCCTGAACAAAAACAGCATGCCGGTGCAGTGGAATGAGGTGAGCTCCGGCACCATGGACACCCTGGCCAGCCAGGGGAAGCCTTTGCCCTTTCCGCAGGGCAACCTGGCTGTGGCACAGCAGAAGCCGGCCTTCGGCCAGTACCCAGGCTATAGTCCGCAAGGTCTGCCGCTGAGCCCCGGGGCCCTGGACACCGCCCAGCAGGCACACTTTCAGCCCTGCGGGGGCGGCCCCTCCATGCCTCGGATAAATTATATGCAGCAGCTGCGGCAGCCCGGGACAGGTGGGCAGTGTCCCAATATGACGACCACCGGGAGCCCCCACACCAACTATGGGCAAGCCCACCCCCAGCTGAGCCCCAGTACCATGGGTGGGGCCCTGAACCAGTACCCCCCATCCTGCAGCAACATGGCAGCCAAGCCAGTCCACCTGGGGCTCCCCCAGCAAATGGAAGTTGCTCCCGAAGCCACCATGATGGGAGGCAACCGCAGGGAACTCGGAATCCCCAATTCCGCGGTGGCTGGGATGCCACCCCTTCACTCTACCCAGAGCTACCCACAACAGAGCCATCACCTGGTGACCCCCATGAGCCAGGAGGGCTACCGCCAGGGCCCCAACCTTCTGCCTTCCCAGCCACCCGGCTTCATGGAGCCCCAGCAGGGCGCCATGGGGGTGGCTGGATCCAGCTTTGGCCTAGTGCAACCCCGGCCACCCGCTGAGCCCAGTCCTGCTGGCTGCCACCGAGGGGTGCGGGCTGGGCTGCAGCTGGCCTATGCCAGGGCCACCAGCCACGCCATGGCTGCTGTGTCGGCCAACCAGGAGATGGCAGATGGGCCCAAAGGAGCGATGGGCAACATGGTGTCCCGGCCTCCTCAGCCACCCCCACAGGACACGGCCGGGGCCCAGGACCACAGCATGCTCTACTACTACGGCCAGATCCACATGTACGAACAGAACGGAGGCCTGGAGAACCACGTGGGCTGCCAGGTCATGCGGCCCCAGCCACCGCAGCCACAGGCCTGCCCAGACAGCATCCAGCCCCAGCCCTTGCCCTCGCCCGGGGTCAACCAGGTGTCCAGCACTGTGGACTCCCAGCTCCTGGAGGCCCCCCAGATAGATTTCGATGCCATCATGGATGATGGTGATCACTCAAGCCTGCTCTCGGGTGCCCTAAGTCCCAGCCTCCTCCACAGCCTCTCCCAGAGCTCTTCCTGCCTCACCACCCCCCGGAACTCCCTGACTCTGCCCTCCATCCCCACGGGCATCAGCAACATGGCTGTTGGGGACATGAGCTCCATGCTCACCAGCCTGGCCGAGGAGAGCAAGTTCCTGAACATGATGACCTAAGGCCCCAGCTCCTGGCCCTCAGTGGACTCGGAGGAAGCATCATTTCCCAGAGCGTGGGGCTTCCGTCAATTTTGTCTTTTTCCAAAAAAGTATTAACTAGGTCTGAGGGAGTGTTGCCAGTGGTCAGTTCAGACTACAAATGCTTTAAGGGCAGGTTTGTGTGCATCCTGTCTGGTCTTCTTTTGGGTTATTTTTCAGAACACTGAAAAAAGTCTCAATGGGAAAGGCAAGGTAGAAATGAAAAACTCGTTTGCACAGTGCTTCCCAGGCTTTGGTGTTTATAGGACCAAGTTGTTCTAGCGTCTTCGCCTCTGTCATTTGGCTAATGAGGGATCCCGTTGGCCAAGGGCTTTCCAAGTACACGAGGAAAGAAGGTAGAGGGAACCACATTTGGGTTTGAATCTGAAAGCCATACTGGATATTCTAATCCAGGAAAATAAGCTTCTCATTCCCGTACCTGCGAGGTAAAAGAATTCTTCTATGAAGCTTACTTCTTGAGGCCTCTAACATCCCCCGTGCCGCAGAGGAAGAAAAAAGATTTTTACCTGGGTGATTTGGAAGCACATCCTGATTCCAGGTTTGGTAGCGCCGGCACGTCTGCCCCCACAAAGCCGAGTTTGCCACTGGCAGGCTGTCCAAATGCATATGAATGGATAAAGTATGGAAGGATTGCCAGAGAAGAAAAGAAAAATTGTAGTCCTTGGGGCAAGCCCAGAAGCTGCCCTGACTTCTCCAGACCGTGTTTACAGTGCTCATGCATGTCGAATGTAGCCTTTCCTGGAAAGAACACTTAACTTCTAAATACCTCGGGGCTGCTAGAGCTGCTGTGGGTTAGGGATGGACCCAGGTGAGCCAAAGCCTGGCACGGGGCCTCGAGAAATTGGGAGAGCACCAGGGACCCAGCTTCAGGCCCCCCTGGAGACCACCCGTAAGAAGAGGAAGTCGTATGTTTACCCAATCCTGTTTCTCCAGTGCACTGTCCACCCACTTTACCATGGAAAAGCCCAGGACTTGACAGCAGCCTCTGCCCGGGCTACCCCCGGGCTGTGTTGTCTGCTCACCCGCAGTCCAGTGGTCTGGGCCGAGACACAGCATGCAGTCCCGGGACCTTCTGGATTCCCTTCCCTTGGTCCTCCTGCTCATTCTGCAAAGTACGATGACCTGCATGGTGTTTTTGGTGGGGGTGGGAGGGTGACGGGGTTGATTCTTGGGACTCTTGAGGGACCATCACTGAATTTTCCTGTTCGGTGTGACCCAGCTCCACCCGGAAATGGAATTTGGAACCGGCATCAGAAGACATCGCTCCTGAACGTACTGTCGGGTGACTTGATGCCTCCTCCCCACCACACACACGTACACACACCGCACACATTCCCAGCGTTGAATTTGTGGCGACCTTGCCAAAACCAACCGCACCACGAGCCTGATACTGTGACCCTGGCCTCAACCAGGACAGGGCCAAAACCTTACCTGGGCCCTCCGCATCCCAGAACATCAGATGCTTTGTTAGGGTCCAAAGACAAAGCCAATGCCAGATAACAGCCCTGGGACGCCTCCGAGGGTCTGGGCTCTGTGGTGGTTTTCATTCGTTCCCTGCGCTAGGATTTCGCCAGCCATTCCCAGCCTTTGTATAGTCTGTACAGAAGGCGTCATCCCTGGAAATACTGTAGGTGAATCAGCCAGCCAAATTTATATCTCCAAAATATTTAGCTTTTTCTACATGCTATGAATTGAGATGACACGCTCAACTTGTAAATAAGTCTTTTTGTACATTAAAAAAGTAATTTTTTCATAATTTATTTTGTCTATCTGCTTCAATCCTTGACAGTAGTTAATGAGAACCCGAGCAGTAAATTTGGTGCATTTGAACAGAAACTAGGCTGTATTTTTTCACAACAGTGTCAAAATTGACTGTCCCGCCTTCGCCGAGAAATGTTTAATGCTGAGGCATTTACTGGCTGTTTTGTTTGTTGTCTCTGGGGGCAAGGGGCAGGCAGAGTTTGACGATTTACGGTGAATATCCGGTGGTTGTTCCCGGCGAGCTGATCTGAACATCTAAGTTGGTTTGTCGAGAACCTTGTGTACCAGACCCAGGTATATCCCCAAGCACTCCTCGGGTCAGGATCCCCTCTCTGATGGGTAATTTGATGAGCACTCTTAAGTCAGGGTGGAGGTCAGGGGAGAAGATGGACCCCTGTGTTCTGGTGCTGGCAAAAGGAGAAAGGACAGCCAGATGGAGCTGCCTGATCCCCAGCAGCCAGCCTGGGGCGGAGGGGCCCATGGGGAGCGGCCACGAGCTGTAACTCTGAGCCCTAGGAGGTGGCCCTGGCAAGTACACAGGGAGCGCCTAGGTCTAACAAGCCAGCAGTCAGCCATTAGCAGTGATGAGGCCACTACACAGAACCTCAGTGGGCCAGTGAGTAGGACACACAGACTGAGATGGTTTCTGGCACAGGAGAACAGAGGGGAGGGCCTGAGACTGTGTTGGAGGGGCTAGAAGTCCCTTTCTGTAGGGCCAGGCACCCTGGGCCCCTGAACCCCCTCCTCTCCATGAGAAAAACCTTGGCACCTTCCTCAGAGTGTCTGGGGCCAAAGCCATGGAGAAGGCATTCGGCTCTGCAGTGGGTGACCAAGTGGACTGAGGCACGTAAGAAACCCCCAGGGAAAACGGAACTTAGCAGCAGGTTTCCTTTCCGCAGGGCACCCCAAAAGTCTTCCCTGTGTGGAAGTTTCCTGCTGGAAAGACTTACAGCTGGAGTCACACTTCGGGGCCTCACTCCTCAGTGAGGAAGACTCACTTAGCTGATGGCACCCTCAGGAGGAGGAACCGAGCCTAGCTGCCGGCGCCCTATGTCTGCCGCCTTCAAAGCTTATCTTCAGGCGTTGTTCCTCCTCTGCCTCACCACATGGTAAGTCTCTGGAAGCAGCTCTGCCCTGCTTTGGGGGCAGAGGGAGGCCACAAATTTTTCAGTGCTCCCTGAGACTTGATGAGTCACGGTATTAAGAAGCCCATCCTGGCCCCATGCCCCCATCAGCTAACCACGGCCACAGTCATGCTGCGTACCAATATCCACGAAGCTTCAGCACGATAAACCTCTACTGAACTTCTGAATCTGGGCCAACTGAGGGTTGGCTGATCCAGGTTGGGCTGGGCGGGGCATCTCTGGGGGCCGCTAATCCGGTCAGCTGGGCTGGAGCAGTGACTCTCCTCTTGCTCCCACGGCCAGGATGCTGGCCTGGCCATTGCCTTCTCATGGTGACAGCTCAAGCACAAGAGAAAAAAGCAGAAAAATGAGGTCCTCTTTAGGTGTCCACTCAAAACCATGGAACACCTCATTCTTCTGGCCAAAGCAAATCACGTGGCCAAACCCATCATCGGTGATGTTGGAAAGTGCTTTCCTCCTATGGAAGGGAGAGGGAGAGAGTAAATATTTCTCAACAATCTATAATCCACCACAGTCTGTCCTCATAAAGACTGCGATGCATGTCCCTCCCACGTGTAGAATATACTCACCCCAGACCCCCAGAAGTCTGTGCACTCGATTGTCAGGCTCAAAGCCAAGGATCTTGTGATCAACACCTGTTGTGGATGGGGCTTTTCTTGACCCAGAGACTTAGGAACTAGAAAGAAGCTCTCAGCCCACCATGCGTATGTGCATCACAACATACAGCGGTGGCAGAGTTAGATTCGCTGCGGTTACCACTCCCATCTGGGTCATTGGGCCACTGTATCTGAAACCCTGCTGAGCAAGTGGAATTTCCTTGAATGGCTCCCCAGTCCATTGTGCTCCATGGCCCTGGCTTCCTCCACTGGGGCGATCTTCCCTTTGACTCAACCCTTCAGCTTCTGGAGAGGGCATTGAGAAGCATGCCCTCCGTGAAAGCGCAGTAACTCTTCAACCTCTTTCTGCCTGCAGGAAGTTAGGAGCCTGCGGTCCTTTACGTTTCCAGCCCCTTCCATCTCCTTTAGGCCATGCATTTGCCCACTCAGCTCACTCAAACGTTGTGGGTTTTCTGCATATTTGATTCCAGTCCACTCTGTGCCAAAAGCCTCACCCATGTCCCTTCAGTGACACGCCTCGTCCTATGTTTGGTGACTGGGACCTCACACCATACTACGTGGGGCCATGCCCTGACTGAAAGACTATTCTAGAACCACCTTATTCCTTTCCAGGACTGTAAAAACAAAGAGCATTAGAATTAAGGGCACATCCTTGACTTTGTCTTTACTCTGAGGCTGTCCTTCACTGGAACTGCCAGGATTCTGTATCTGCCCCCACCCCCAAGCCAAATCTGAAGCTGAAGGTCTCTTAGTAGCTGGAGAGACTAGATGAAAAATAACTTCATTTTTCAAATCCTGCTTTAAACTGGCCAGTGCCGTTCTGAACCCATCTTTCACTTGTAGTACCTTATCCTTTACAGCTCAAAAAAGCTCATGTTTACAGTCTTCTGCCTGGAAACCAGCCTGCCAAATTCCACAAATTCATAGGAACGTTTTCTCCCTCCCAAACTAGCATAGGCAATAATCTTACCAAATATCTCTTCACCACATGGCACCCAGGTCACCATTTTTCTGGCCATTTTTCCAACCTCTTCTAAATTTCCACACTGTCCAGTTCCAAACCTACACTACATATTTTTGGACTTGGTTACAGCAGTCTCCCATTTATGTACCAATTTCTGAATAAGCTAACCATGGCCCAAAAATCCTGTCTAACAAAACCCACAAAAGCCCCGAAGCATAAAACAAGCAGTCACTTAGCTAAGAAGTCTGCGCATCAGCCCAGGGGGACTTACCTCGGCTGGGCTCACCGACGCAGCTCAGCTCCGCTCCTGGGCCCCCTCCCCTGGAGCCAGAGCCTTGCTTGGACATCTACTGGCGAAGGCACAAGTACCCAAGGGCAAACAAAAATGTAGGAGGCCTCTTAAGGTCTTGGCTTGGAACAGGAAGCAAGTCACATGACTGAGCCCTGAATCAGTGGAAGAGGGAAGAATATGCCTCCTGTAGAATAACAGCAGGCAGGTATCCTAACAATAACCCAACCTATCCTGTCTCACTAGCTCTGATCATAACAAGATTTAACACCGTAGCCTCCATCTGTCTCCTGAGTCTGTATCTCAGTTGGTTCTAAACTCAAAAAGGGAAGACGGTGGGGTCATCAGCTGGAACTTTGTAACCAATGATGTGCCAAAGCCAGCTCTGGAGCCTCTTAAGTGCATCTCTCCCCAGCTCTGCCGCTGACTTCATATTGATAACTTAAAGTTGGCTGTGTTGGGAGAATTTACGCCATGGAGATCAGCAAACACTACAACTTTGGGCTTCCCCATCCTGTCCCCCAAAGAGACATTATTAAACATTTGCCAGTGTATCTGTTAGCATACTCAAGTACTGTGAGTTGTCAATAGCCTGATAAGTCCCGGGGTCTTTTCTAAGTATATACGGCAACAAAACCCATTTCGTGGAGACTGTATGAGTCCACAGTGCCATGAGCATGGTTACCTTGGTCATCTCGTTTAGTGGCTTTCAAACCTTAAAAGTCATGCAAACACTGGGGCACCTGGGTGGGGCTCAGTTGGTTAAGTGTCCGCCTTGGGCTCAGGTCCTGATCTCCGGGTCCTGGGATGGAGCCCCGCGTCGGGCTCCCTGCTCAGAGGGGGTCTGCTTCTCCCTCTCCCTCCTCCTCCACCCCTGCTTGTGCTCTCTCGCTCTCTTTCTCCAACTCAAATAAATAAAATCTTTAAAAAAAAAGTCAAGCAAACATTGTTCACTTGAAATTGGCTGTGTAAAGCAAAGGACACAGTTAAAAGTGGAGTTCATCCGGCCGAAGTTGGGAACAGGAGATCCAGAACCCACACACATTCCACATCTCCCCTCCCAGCATCCCCTGCACCCAACCAGCAGCAGCATAGCTGTGGGTCCACAGAGTAGAGTTTGGAAACCAAATATCGAGCTCGGGACCAAATTAGCTGAGGCCCAGAAAAGTTGTGAGCAAGTTATAAAAGAATTTAAACCCCTGTTTCTAGAATCCCAGAAGCCAGTTGGGTGCCCCTGCCGTCTGTGAGCTCTTCGAGGGCAGGCGGTATGCCCAATCTACCTGGTCTCCTGTGTCCAGCACATGGAAACCCATTCTGCTGAGTTTGTTTCCAAATTAGGTGGTTCTAGAAAGCTTCATGGAGGAGGGGGAAGTGAGAAAAGCTTTGAGAGGTGGGAGGAGTTGGATCTTGAGTGGCCCTTTCAGAACTTATTTATTTATTTATTTTAAAGAGCATTTTTAAAAAAAAAATATTTATCTATTTGAGAGAGAGAGACAGAGAGAGAGGGCGGGAGGGGCAGAGGGAGAGGGGAGAGGGAATCCCAAGCAGACTCCACACTGCATGTGGAGCTAGATGCAGGGCTCGATCCCAGGACGCTGAGATCAACCTGAGCCAAAACCAAGAGTCGGACGCTTAACCAGCTGAGTCACCCCAGCGCCCCCAGAATGTTTTTAAGCATAAGGCCACATCCACAGAAGTCTACAAGAGAATTCTGAACACAGAGATGAAGCTATGGAAACAAAGGCTGTCCTTAAGAGGTTTTAGGTTTTGTTTTTTATTTTCTGGGTGGGGGTGGTGGGGAGAGGCAAGAAGAGACAGAAAAGGGAGAGGAAGAAGGCTGCAATCTGGCAGGCTGGAGGCTAAGCCTGTACCAAAGATCTGGGGGCAGAGTCTCATGGTAGAACCAATATCTGCCCTGTTACTGTGAGCTGAGGGTCTCTGAAGGGCCCTTCCAGCTCCAAAATGCACTCCACTAGCCTTCCAGAAAATGTATCAATCACTAAAGCGTGTTTCCTTTGGGTGCAAGCATTGAGGTCCACTGAAAAAGATGCTAAAGTTGAGCAGGACCTTCAAACCTAATGAATAAAGGAATGAGCCCACAGGAACATCCTAAGCCCTTTCCCAACTCTTTCTGGAACCACCTGGCAATTTCCTGCAACTGGGTGGCCGTGGAAGACCCACCTGTGTGGTTGCACACTGGCTTTCTTCCATACCTAAGACCCTTGTTTCTTAACTAGTTCATTTCCAGAAATAGTCTCTGACTCAGGGGTCAGAGGTGAGGTTCCTGAAAGGTCTTCAGCTTCTTCTTCTTCATCTTCTTCTCCTCCTCCCCGCCCTCCTCTTGCTCTTTCTCCCCCTCCTTTTTTCTTCTTTTTCTCTTTCCTTCTCTCTCTCTCTCTGTGTCTGTCTCTAGCTCTCTCTCAGCTGGTGGACCTGACAGAACAAGTGGGTGAGCCTGATGTGAGCTTGGATCTATCACCGCTGCATGGAGCGTCTGTGCAGTGATGTCACGCAGAGGAAAGAGTGACCAGCTTCCGGAGGGGGGCAGGCGGGGGCAAAGAAAATCCACATGGTTTAAATGGAAAATAGGACCTGATCCAGGTGTTGAAGATGAACAGGGGGTTGTCTGAGGGGATCGGAGATTTCTCAACAGAAACCACGGAGACCAGAAGTAAATGGAATATTTTTTAAATGTGGAGAAAAAAGAACTGTCAACCCAGAACTCTGTATCCATGAAAACCTCCTTCAGGGATGAAGGTAGACTGGATACTTTCAGATAAATAGACACTCTCAAATGGAGAAAAATGACGAGAATTCGCTGCCAGCACATCTGTTCTAAAGGCAGAAAGGAAACGATACCAGAAGAAAATTTGGAGCATCGGGAATGAAGGAAGAGCAACAGAAATGGTAAGTATCTGGGTAAATATAGTAGACTATTCTTCCCTCTGGAGTTCTTTAAACGTGTTTAATAGTTGAAAGCAGAGAGCGCAGCACTGTTTGACGGGGCTTCCAATGTATGTAGCCGTCATAAGACAAATGTGTCACAAAGGTGGGGGGGATGGCTAAGGGATCTGTATGGAGGTAAAGAACATTCCACTTGAAGTGCTGAAGTACTGAGTCTAAACAGACTGGGGAAAGTTCAGCATGTATGGTGTGATTCTTTGTGTGATCAGTAAACAGAACTCTACAAAGGGAGGTCTGTCAAACCATAATAGAGAAATTGAAATGGAATGCTAAAAAGAATGTTCAAATAGCCCAGAGGAAGTCAGGAAAGGGAAAACAGGAACAATAACACACACACACACACACACACACACACACACACACACACACACAGAGAGAGAGAGAACAGAATAAAATGGTAGAACTAAGTCCAAACATATCAATAATTACATAAAATGAAAATGGCCTAAAGGCATCCCTTAAAAGACAGAATACAGTTAGAGCACTTCCTCTACTTGATTTTAAGACTTACTATAAAGCTGCCATAATCAAGACAGTGCGGTGTTGGTGACAGGGAAGACACAGATCAATGGAATGGAACGGAGAGGGGGTCGGCAAACAAGGGCCCAAAGGCCAAATCTGGCCCGTGGTCTATTTTTGTAAGACCCTGCAAGCTAACAATAGTTCTTACATCTTGAAAGAGTTATTTTTTTAGAAAGGGATATGAGACAGAGACGATATAGCCCACAAATCCTAAAACATTTACTATGTGGCCCTTGGCAGAAAAGGTGTGCCAATCCCTGGCACAGAGAATCCAGAAGTAAACCCACAGAAATATGACCAATTGATTTTTGACAAAAGAGCAAAGGCATTCCAATGGAGAAAGAATAGCCTTTTCAATCAATGGTGTTGAAACAATCGGATACCTACAGACAAAAACAACCTAAAAGCACCGCGACCAAAACCTCACACCTCATGCAAAAATTACTTCAAAATAGACCATATATCTAATATATAATATAAAACCATAAAGGATAAAATCTTGTGATTTTGAGCTTAGTCAATGAGTACTTATGGGGGCACCTGGGTGGCTCAGTTGGTTAAGCGTCTGCCTTCAGCTCAGGTCAGGATCCCAGGGTCCTAGGACCCAGGCCCACATCAGGCTCCCTGCTCAGTGGGGAGCCTGCTTCTCCCCCTGCCCCTCACCCCGCTCATGCTCTCTCTCGGACAAATAAATAAATAAACAAATAAATAAATAAAATCTTTATTTAAAAAAAGAGTACAAATGCACACCATTAAAACCATGACCCATAAAAGAAAAAACTGAGAAATTATACTTCATCAAAATGAAAACTGTGTTCTCTGCAAAAGACCCTGTTAAGAAAATGAAAAGACTAACCACAGACTGGAAGAAATAATTTTTCATCACATATCCAACAAAGGGCTTTTAGCCAGAATATATAAAGCATGCTCAAAACTCAACAATAAGAAAACAAACAACCCAATTTAAAAATGGGCCAAAGACTTGAACAGAGATTTCACGAAAAAGATACATGGAGGGCAAATAGGCATATGAAAACTCCATTCAACATCATTATCCATCCATTAGGGCAGTACAAATTTATTTTTTTTAAGATTTTATTTATTTATTTGATAGACACGGACAAGCAGGGGGGAGCAGCAGAGGGAGAGGGAAAAGCAGACTCCCTCCTGAGTGGAGGGCCTGATGAGGACTCAATCCCAGTTCCCTGAGGTCATGACCCGAGCCAAAGGCAGCCGCTTAACCGATTGAGCCACCCAGGTGCACCAGGGCAGTACAAATTTAAATGCAACTAGATACAACCACTCGATGATTAGAATGGCTAAAATGTTAAAATACCAAGTTCTGGCAAAGATACCATGCAACTTGGAACTCATGCACTGCTAGTGGGAACACAGAATGGTCCAGGCTCTCTAAAAGAACAGACTGGTCGTCTCTTACAAAGTTAAGCATGGAGTTACCAGCAAGCCTTCTCCTGGATAAATTACCCTCGAGAAATGAAAATATATGTTCACCCAAAACCCTACACACAAATATTTATGGAAGTTCTATTCATAATCATCAAAAGCTGCAAACCCAAATGTTCGTAAGCGGATGAACGGATAAACAAACTGTGGTACATCCATCCTCTGGAATCCGTGACACAAAGGTAGGAACGAGTGATACATGCAACACCTTGAGTGAGTCTCAAGGGCATTCTGCTGAGTCTCCAAAGGTTCCATACTGAATAATCCGTTTTGTATGAAAAGCTATCGTGCTGCAGAGCAGACCAGTGACTGCCAGGGGTTGGGGTAGTGAAAAGATGTCATTACAAAGGATAGTGCAAGGATTTTTTTTTTTTATTTTGGAATCAGGAAGCTCTTTTGATTGTGGTGGTGATGACACAAGTATATACAGGTGTTAAAACTCATATAACTGTATACCAGAAAGAAACAGGGGGAGCAGAAATAGAGAGGGAGGGAGGGAAAGGGGGAAGGAGGGAGGGAGGGAGAGCAGGAGGGATGGACGGAGGGATGGAGGGAGGTAACCTGGCTCTTCAAAAAGTTGGGAGCTACTACTTTATATTTCATTCCCAGACTAGATCTGAAGGGGCTGTTTGGACCAAAGTCAGAGAGGCCAACTGGGAGGCTATCACCTTGGAGACAGAATAGGAAAGGTGGGACAGAGGGTAGGAAATAGAGGTAGGACAGAGATGCTGCCCTCAAAAAGTTGGTGAGCTTGCAGTGGAGATCCATCCAGTTGGGTGATGACTAAGACAACCATTCTGGCTGCCCGTCTGGGTGCCAAACAGGAGCCAGAGATATTAAGTGCAACGAGAACCTCTAGGGCTGGGAGACACACACATCCATCCTTATGGGGATGGACGAAGGCCAGTCTCCCTCTGGTTCCTCCTCTGGAGGCTTCTAGCCCCATCTATCCATGTGATACTAACCATGTGGCCTGTTCTGGGCAGCATGCTCAAGGCACATAGGCAAGGATTGTTCCAAAGGACCCCAGACTCCAGCTGGAGCTCCACAGCTACCTGCCCCTTTGCCCAGCCTCTGTGTCTGTGGCTGTCAGTGTTTACAGTGCTCACAGATGCCTTCCAGAAACTGAAGCCTCTAGATCTTCTCTATTAGCAGCTCAATGGGAAAAAAACACTAAAACGCCTTGGCCCTTACTCCCCACCCAAGCGGGTGGCACACACCACTGGCTCTCTTTCCCTTCTAGCAGAACCCTGATTTTGTTGGGGCCACAGTGTGCCTACTGGATCCTCACACTGCAGCCCTCTCCTCCCTGCTCTAAGGGTGTCCTATTACTTACCTTTTGTGGGGCCTCCTTCCAGACCCAGAGCCAGCCTTCTGCTCTTCTCCAATATACAGTGAAGATTTATCTTCACTCCCCTTTGGACCTCCAGACTGCCTATGGGAAGACATAAGAGGCCATGAACCCCAATTTCCTCATCCATTAGATAGGTTTGATAAATTTCCCATCTCCAAAATTGTTTTGAGGATTAAATGAGACACACGTTGAAAACACCTGGCCCTTGGTGGGTGTTCAACAAGCATCACCTCCTCCACCACACCCCAGGGATGTCACCATCACGGAAATAGTCCTTTGGCTAATAGGCTTGCCGCAAAACCCCCCTGGAAAAGAATACACTCACCATTGTGAGAACTCATTTAATCAGTGACTTCTGTGCTAAGAATAAGTCTGAGGGGTACTTATGAGGTGTGGTGGTTTTGAGGTCCCAACTAAGCGAAGCTTCACTACACTTCCCAGCATTCCTTGTCCTGGGGGGTCTCTGGTTAGGATGGGTCACAAGAGAGATCGGTGTGGGAGGTCCGACAGGTGGAAGGGTAGGGAAGCGGTAGGCTTTTCATGGTACATTAGCGGCGTCGGCCACCCGCCCCTGCCCCTGCAACCACTCACCGCCCCGGGGACCGTCTCTAACCTCCCCCACACCAGGGCCAGGCCTGTGACATTCCTGAGCTATGCAGCCTGGGCTAGGTGAGCCTGCTCCACATGTGGGGGGCCTGGGCTGAAGGGGCAGCAGTGACCCAGGGGAGACTCTTTTTGGGGCAATGGCCAAAGCTCAGGAGGACAAATGGGAGTTGGCAAGGTCTCTGAAGGCCTGGACTCGGAATGGGCATACTGTCACTTGTGCCCCATTATTCCATGGGCCAAAGCAAGTTCCATGGCCAGACCCAACATCAAAAGGGCAAGGAAATTCACTTTGCCCCCAAGGAGGCCAAATCAGGGCATGGAGGCCAGGCTGGATGAAGAATTGGGGCCAGCGAAAGAGATTCTGTCAGCTACCCACAGTGTTTTCCTCAAGCACTGTGACAGGCACTTCCAGTTGGCTGAGCCCTGTAATCCTCACGACGACCCTACAAGATAGGTTTACTATCATCGCTAGTGAAGTGAAATCACTTAGCCAAGAGTGCACAGCCACTGAGTGGCCAAAAGAGATTCAAATGCAGACAGCATGACCCCAGGCCCTCACTTCACTGTGACGAGACAGTGGTTCGCAAAATGGGGCTCCACAGCGTGTGGGGGAACCGGCACGATCGAAGAATTGTTCAAAGAGAAGGACAATGGCAGCTGTCAGCGTCGTGAAGAAGGGGAACACACCCTGGGAGACGACACAGTGGGCAGACCTGGCCAGAGAGGTCGGGGAAGACCTGTCCAAGAAAGCAGCGACTGAGCCTCCTCAAGGGGCAAGAAAAAGTATTCCAGGCAAAAGGGAGAGCATGTGTAAAGGCCCTGAGGTAGGAGGGAGGGAGCGTGGCTCAGAGCGGGACTGGAGAAAGGCTGGTGTGGCTGGACGAGGGTAAGCTGTGACAAGCCTGAAGGGGTCAGGAGGGAGGTCCACCGCGCCAGGCCCTCACAGGTAAGGGTGAGACTTCACCTTTCTCCTGAGATCTCAGACAGCATGAGCGAGGTTTTTGCAAGGGCATGTCACGTGTGGGATGCCTTGTCGAGCTGCAGGATGGAAAAGGCCGGCAGCATGTACAAGGGAACACCAGGAGCCCAGGCCCAGGCCGCTGGAGGTGACCAGGGAGGGATGGTGGCAGAAATGGACAGTGGCAGGTGCATTCAAGAGTGACCTAGGAGGTGAAACCAGTAGGACTTAGCAAAGGTTTCCATGTGAGCAGTGAGAGAAAGGGAGATGGTAGGAAGTGGTCCCTGACCCCAACGTGGAGAGATTCAGGTGAGGGCCGGTGTGACGGGGTGGGGACAGGGTGGGCAGGGTGGGGTGAGCTCATTGTGAGCTCAGATTTGCACAAGTTGAGTTTGATGTGTTTTGAGGCATCCAGGAAGAGAGACATGGGGAGCCCAGAACAAGCTGGGGCCATGACATTGGTTTGTGGGCCCGCTGCGAGGAGATATGGGAGCCAAGGAGCAGGTCACCTGGGGCATGGTGGGGCCCCAGAAAGAAGGGGAGAAGCCCAGGAATCAAAGGCCAGAGCCAGGAGGGTGAGGCTGCCGGGGACTCCCGAAAGAACAGCAAGACGCAGAGGAGAAAAAACAGATTGTGGAGTGCCCCCGAATCCCAGGAAAGGGCATTTCCAGGAGTGGGGGCCCCCCACAGTGAATGCTCCTGCTTGTCTGGACTGGACCTCCTGCTGTCATCCTGGGCCCCTGCCTTTCTCTAGAATTCCACATCCAGCCTGGTCAGGAAATCCTTCTGACTGTAACTTCAGAGAATATCCAGAATGTGTTCACTTTTCACCAGAAACCCGCTGTGCTGTGCTGGAGGCCACTGGCACCAGCTTGCAAGGAATCTGCCAGCCTGTTGTCAGACCACCGGCGGTGTGACTCTACCACGAAGGGAGTGTTTCTCGATGAAACGATCTGACCCGGGCTTTCTGTGCTCCCTGCTGGAGAGCTGGGTTCCCAGGACTCAGTGCCACTGCCATATTCCGGTCTTATCCCAAGCCTTTCTGCTGGCCCACCTGCTCCCACCCTTGTCTCCTATAACCTATTCTCACTCCCTAGTTGGAACAAACTTTCAGATCATGTTGCTTCTCCACTTAGCACTGACCCTGTGCCCCTCCTAGCCAGCCAAGTCTTGTGGCCCCCAAAGCTCCTTTGGGTCTCATTGTCTTTCCTCCCCCATCACCCCATCTACCCTGACTTCCTTGCCGTTCCACATATACAACCAATACACTCTGCCTCAGGGCCTTTGCACTGGCCATTCCCACTGCCTGAATGCTCTTCCTGAGATAGAAACGCAATTCACGCCTTATGGAGATAAGGCCTTTGCTGTCCTCACTTCCCTATTTAAAATGAAAAACCCACCTCCTTACCTGCTTTGTTCTTTCCTCTAGGGCACAAGTGAGCTTGCACTCGCTGTGTAGTTTATACTTGCTGAACAAGCTCATGGGTGACAGGAGCAGAAGCTGGATTGGGGATGAGCAAGGAGAGTGGGAGGTGGGAAATGAAGAAAGCAGTTAGAGACAACTCTTTCCAGAAGTTTGCCAGTGGAAGGAAAGGGAACGAGAGAACAATAGCTGGAGAGGGTTGGTTTGGGATATATGATATATATTTTTTAATGGATAAGACAACTATGTTGGAAGGTTGAGAGGATCCAGTTGAGAGGAGGAAACCAAATAAACAAAGTGGGAGGACCTGAGTGTATGGTGGGAGCCCAAGTGGGGGGTGGGCAGCAGGGCAGGGAGGTCTGGCCTGAGACAGCAGAATGGACAACGTCCCTGTTGGGACAAAGGAAGGACACAGGAGAGCAGCAGATGGAGCTAGGCTTGTGGATTTGGCAGTGGGCAGAATAAAGACCTGTCCTTTCCCTCGTCCTAGGAGTGGAGGCCGTCTACTCGGAGAAGCATGATCAGAGGCTCAAGAAAAGGGCAGAAGGGTTGGGACATTCGTCACGAGGGAGGGAGTTGTCCCTGAGGACCCTCTGCGGGCGATCCCCGGTTACTGGGGAACCATCGGCCTTGGGAGTCTTGTTCCAGCAGGGCTGCGCTGCTCGGGGGTCCGGACAGAAAAAATCGAGTGGGAGTCATCCACCTTGGCAGTGGCCAAGATGGTCTGACGATGGGCCGAGCAGCAGGGCGTTCGTGGCAGCAGCGAGTCTTACAGAAATGAGCCCCAGCTACACATTGTAGGGGGGATGCCGAAGACCCCAAGATGTCACTTTCCTCTGACTTGGGCATTTTGGATTCCCGCTCCAGCTTGGGATCTGGGGACAGTGCCTCTTTCAAGGGGCTGCTTCTCTCCCTGAAAGCCATGGCTCCAGGGGCAGGAGGAATGATGTCTAACTGCAGTGCTTTACAAGGGGGCGGCGGGGGGGGTACCCATTAGGCCTGCTGCCTTGGTCCCCGCAGGGCGGCCAACTGCTGGAGCGCGAGGTAATTCCCCCGCGCCCTTTATTGCCTCCGCTCTGTGGGAGTGACACCGGGCCCCGCTTTACGAGCTGGCAGCCCGGCTTCTACGAGTAGACCTGCTGTCAATAAGAGCTGTGTTTTATATCACGGGTGGGACGATTTATGGGCTGCCCCAGCACTCGGCAGACAGCCATTTGGCCGGGGAGGAAAATGACCTAACCCTTAAGAAATTTGGAAGCCAGAAAACAGTGGGGGGGGGGGGGGGGGGGGGGGTAGTACCCGTGTGTGTGTTTGTGCGTCTGCATGGTGTGTGTTCACACACACATGTGTAGCCATATTTGCTCATATCTGCTCAACGTCAGCAGCCTGACTTACTGGGTATTGAAACACAGGAACAATTCTGTTCAATACGTTGGTTATAAAAATGAAATGAAATAAAATGACTCATTTCCTTCTGGATGGGCCCTTTGCATCACACATTGACAAGGAGGTTTGGGGGAGAGAGAGAGGCAGGTCACCAGGAGGTGGTTGGCTCCCTCAAAGCAACCTTTCTCCCTAGGTAGGTCTAGCTTTCAGTAGAGAGCATATGGTAAATCTCCCATGAAAGAATTTGCCATATTAGGTCTGTCTTCCCGCTAGACTATAAGGTCTTAGAAAGCAGGCCATGCATGTCTCCTTTGGCTTTGCATTCTTAACTCCTTTCATTGTACCTGACACCATAGTTTAATCAATGGCGATTGAATTCCTGCTTGAATAAGTGAGGGTTACCTACCCGGGCACTGAAGTGGTCTGCCAACAGTCGACCTTCTCATTTGACTGTGAGCCTCTTGCTGGTAAGTGCCCTGTCTTTAACACATTGGAGGCACTCAACAAAGTGTATTGGACTGGGATGGACGAAGCAAACCACAGAACCGGGGCGGGGGGTTGCTGGGGGTGTGGAGAGGGTGGGGGTGGATTAGATGCCTATCCAGTTAAATGGATCCCCCCATCTCAGACAGTGTTGAAAACAGGAATGGGTGATAGCCTCAGGGCCATTCCTTCATGATCTTGTTGTTTGTTTTTCATCCCACTGAGCTTTGAATGGTAGAGGGTCCCAGGCTCATTGCCCAGCCTTTTCCTTTGCTTCTCTCCCTTGGTGTGCCCCAGCCACCTCCAGGCTTTAAATACCATCTATGCACCAGTGACTCTAAATGTATACATTACTCATGAACTCTGGATTCCTTTTTTTTTATAATGTTATGTTAATCACCATACATTACATCATTAGTTTTTGATGTAGTGTTCCATGATTCATTGTTTGCGTATAACACCCAGTGCTCCATGCAGAACGTGCCTTCTTTAATACCCATCACCAGGCTAACCCATCCCCTCTAGAAACCTCAGTTTGTTTTTCAGAGTCCATCATCTCTCATGGGTCTTCTCCCCCTCCAATTTCCCCCCTTCATTCTTCCCCTCCTGCTATCTTTTTTTTTTTAACATATA
>NW_027397064.1:101041656-101050079 GCF_003265705.2 Callorhinus ursinus
ATCTTGGCTCTTTCCACAGTTTGAACTCTGTATTCTTATGTTCAACTGCCGGCCTGGCATTCCCTTGAAAGTCTCATAGGTACCTGGAATGTAATATTCATCTCCAAACTTCCTTCTCCCCCAGTGTTCCTCATCTCAGTAAGTGGCACCACCAGTTACCAGCTGCCTAAGGTGAGAACCCAAGAGCCATCTAAGATGGTTAATTTTATCTGTCAACATGACTGGGACACAAGATGCCCAGATATTTGTTTAAACATTGTCTTAGTGTGTCCGTGAGGGTATTCCTGGATTAGATTAACATTTGAATCAATAGATTAAGTAGAGCAGATTGTAGTCCCCACTGTGGTGGGCCTCATCTAATCAGTTGAAAGATTCAATAGAACAAAAAGGTGCTATAAGGGAAATTTTGCTCTCTCTACCTGCCTGCCTATCTCTGAGCTGGGAAAATGGTTGGCTCTGCCTTCAAACTCAGACTCAGACTCTACCTACACCACTGTTTCCAGTGGGTCTCTGGCTTGCTGACTGCAGATATTGGAACTTCATATATACATGAAAATATATATTTCTCTCTTTTTGCCTACATTTATTAATGGAATTCATTGTAAAGGAGAGCTGCCTCTTTTTCTTACCTATTTATTTATTTGTTTGTTTGTTTGTTTGTTTATTTTTATATATCAGTATGGGCATGTTTCTATTTTATTTTATTCTTTGGGTTAAAATCTAGTACCATAATTTATTTTCTTGCTCAAATTTTTCTGGCTTTGATCACTGTGGGCTCCTGGATGTTGGCTCTTATGGATTTTTTTTCCAGTTTTACTGAGCTAAAATTGACATATAGCATTGTATCAGTTTTATGTGTACAACATGATGATTTGATATGTGTATATATTATTAAATGATTATAATAATAAGTTTAGCTAGCTAGCAGCTATCATCTCACAATTTTTTCTTATGATGAGAATTTTAAGATCTACTTTCTTAGCAACTTTCAAATATACAATACAATATTGTTTTTTGAGTTTCTTTTAAAGATTTATTAATTTATTAATTTATTTTAGAGAGAGAGAGGGTGAGCACGTGCACATGCATGAGTAGAGGGAGGAGCAGAGATAGAATATCTTCAAGCAGATTCCCTGCTGAGTGGTAAGCCAGCACAGGGCTCAACACGGGGCTTGATCTCATGACCTGTGAGATCATGACCTGAGCTGAAACCAAGAGCCTGATGCTCAAATGACTGAGCCACCCAGGAGCCCCTCAAATATATAATACGGTATTGTTAACTTTAGACACCATGCTGTGTGTGTGTGTATCAGTGTGTGTGCACGCGTGTGTGTGTGTATATATATATATATATCAGTTTCTTTATCCATTGATGGACTCTTAAGGGTTTTTTTCATGTCTTGACTATTGTGAATAATGCTGCAATTAAGATGGGGGTACACAGATCTTTTTGAGACAGTGATTTCATTTCCTTTGGATAAATATCCAGAAGTGAAATTGCTGGATCATATGATAGTTCTATTTTTTAATTTTTTGTAGAACTGTCATGCTATTTTTCATAGTAGCTGCACCAATTTACATTCCCACCAACACTGCACAAGAGTTCCCTTTTCTCCACATCCTCACCAACACTTGTTATTTCTTCTCTTTTTAATTACGGGCTCTATTTGCATTTCCCTGATGATGAGTGATGTTGTATACCTTTTCATGTATCTGTTGGCCATCTGTATGTCCTTTTTTGGGAAAAGTGTCTATTGAGTTCCTCTGCCCATTTTTATTGGATTTTTTGTTTTTTTGCTATTGAGTTGTATGAGTTCTTTTTATGTTTTGTAGCTTAACTTCTTATCGGATATATGGTTTGCAAATAATTTCTCCCATTCTGCCAGCTGTCTTTTCATTCTGTTTATGGTTTTTCTAAAACTAAAAGCAGAGGCTTTTTAGTTTGGTATAATCCCACTTGTTGATTTTTGTTTTTGTTAATTTTGCTTTTGATATCATTTCAAAAAATCATTGCTAAGACCAATGTCAACGAGCTTACCACCTATGTTTTCTCCTAGGAGTTTTACAATCTCAGGTCTTATATTCAAGTCTTCCATCCATTTTGAGTTGATTTTTGTTTAGGGTGTGAAATAAGGATCCAGTTTCACATTTTGCCTGTGGCTGTCCAGTTTTCCCAGCACCATTTATTGAAGAGACTATTCCTTCCCTCTTGTATATTCTTGGTAACTTTATTGTAAATTGATTGACCGCAAATGTGTGGGTTGATTTCTGGGCTCTTATTCTGTTCCATTTATCCATGTGTCTGTTTTTATGCCAATACCATACTGTTTTGATTACTAGAGCCTAGTGATACAGTTTGAAATGAGGAAGCACGATACCTCCAGCTTTGTCCTTTCTCAAGATTGGTTCATATATTTAGGGTATTTTGTAGTTCCATAAAAATTAAGATTGTTTTTTCTATTTTTGTGAAAAATGCCATTAGAATTTTGATAGGTATTACATTAGATCTATAGATCGCTTCGGGTAGTCTGGACATTTTAGCAATACTAATTCTTCCAATCCATGAGTAAGAAATATCTTTCCATTTATTTGTATCTTCTTCAATTTTTTTCATCAATGTCTCACAGTTTTCAGTGAGTGTGTAGATCTTTCACCTCCTCGGTTAAATTTATTTCTAGGTATCTTATTCTTTTTGATACAATTTTAAATGTGATTATTTTCTTTATTTCTCCTTTTTATAGCTCATTATGATGTATAAAATTGATTTTTGTATATTGATTTTGTATCCTGAAACTTTACTGAGTTTATTTATTAGTTCCAATGCTTTTTTTGGTGGAGTCTTTAGGGTTTTCTATAAATAATGTCATGTCATCTGCAAATAGAGACAGTTTTACTTGTTCCTCTCCAATTTAAATGCCTTTTATTTCCTTTTCTTGCCTAATTGTTCTGGCCATGAGTTACAGTACTATGTTGAATGAAAGTGGTGAGAGTGGACATCCTTGTTTTTTTTCCTGATCTTAGAGGAAAAGCTCTCAGCTTTTCACCACTGAGTATGATGTTAGCTGTGGGCTTGTCATATATGGTCTTTATCATACTGAGGCACAACCCTCTATAACAGGTTTGTTGAGAGTTTTTATCATGAATGAATGTTGAATTTTATCAATACTTTTTCTGCAGCCATTGAGACCATAATATGATTTTTATCCTCCATTTTGTTAATGTGGTATATCATATTGATTGATTTGCAGATGTTGAACCATCCTTGCATTCCTGGAATAAATTCCACTTGTCCATGCTGTATGATCCTTTTAGTGTATTGTTGAATTTGGTTTGCTAGTATTTTGTTAAGGATTTTTGCATCTATGTTCATCAGGAATATTGGCTCATAATTTTCTTTTCTTGTAGTTTCTTTGTCTGGTTTTGATATCAGGGTAATGCTGGCCTTGCGAAATGAGTTTTAAAGTGTTACTTCCTCTTTTTTGGGGGGGAAGAATGAGAGAAGGATAGATATTAATTCTTCTTTAAATAGTTGGTGGAATTCACCATTGAAACCATCTGGTCCTGGGATTTTCTTTGGTGGGATGTTGTTGATTTCTGGTTCAATTTCCTTGCTAGTAATTGGTCTGTTCATATTTTCTATTTCTTCATTATCAGTCTTCATAGGTTGTATGTTTCTAGTAATTTATGTTTCTTCTAGGTTGTCCAATCTGTTGGCTGGTAATTGTTCATAGTAGTCTCATAATCCTCTGTAATTTTTTAAAGATTTATATTTATTTGAGAGAGAGAGAGTCCATGCTCACACATACGTGTGGGGAGGGGAGAGGGAGAAAATCCCCAAACAGACTCCCCACTGAGCACAGAGCCTGATATGGGGCTTGATCCCACGACCAGTGAGATTATAACCTGAGCCAAAACCAAGAGTTGGACACTCAACCGACTGAGCCACCCAGGCACCTCAATCCCTTGTATTTTTGCAGTATCAGTTGTAATGTTTCCTGTTTCATTTCTGATTTTATATATTTGACGCCTCTCTCTTTTTTCTCATTAAGTCTAGCCAATGGTCTGTCTATTTTATCTTTCAAAAAGAAAAAAACAGCTCTTAATTTCATTGTCCTTTTCTACTGTCTTTTTAGTATCTAATTTATTTTTGCTCCATTTTTTATCTCCTTGCTTCTACTAACTTTGGGTTTATCTTGTTCTTCCTTTTCTAGTTCTTTGAGGAGTTAAGTTAGGTTGGAGTAAAGTTAGGTTGTTTATTTGGGATCGTATTTCTTTTTTTTTAAAGATTTTATTTATTTGACAGAGAGAGACACAGTGAGAGAGCGAACACAAGCAGGGGGAGTGGGAGAGGGAGAAGCAGGCTTCCTGCCGAGCAGGGAGTTCGATGCGGGGCTCCATCCAAGGACGCTAGGATCATGACCTGAGCCCAAGGCAGACGCTTAAAGACTGAGGCATCCAGGCACCCTGAGATCGTATTTCTTAATACAGGTGTGTATCCTGTAAACTTCCCCCTTAGAACCTCTGCATCCCATAATCTTTGGTATATTGTATTTCCATTTTTATTTATATCAGGATTTTTTTAAATTTCTCTTTTGATTTCTTCTTTGACCCACTGGTATTCAACAGCATGTCACTTAATCTCCACATATTTGTGAATTTTCTAGTTTTCTTCTTGTAGTTGATTTCTCGTTTTATACCACTGTAGGTAGGAAATACGCTTGCTATACTTTCAATCTTCTTAAATTTATTAAGACTTGTTTTGTGGCCTAATGTATTATCTCTCTTAGAGAATGTTCCATGTGCACTTGAGAAAACTGTGTATTCTGCTGCTTCTGGATGGAAAGTTCTGTAAATGTCTGTTAAGTCCTTCTGATTTAATGTGTAGTTTAAGTTCAATGTTTCCTTATTGATTTTCTGTCTAGATAATTTCTCCATTGTTGAAAGTGGGGTATTAAAGGCTCCTCCTACTATTATACTGCTATCTGTTCAGGTCTGTAAATATTTGCTTTATATGTTTAGGTCCTTCTATGTTAGGTGCATAAATACTTACAAATGTTATATCATCTTGTTGGAGTGACCCCTTTACCATCATATAATGACCTTCTTTGTCTCTTACTATAGTCTGTCCTAAAGTCTATTTTGTCTGATATAAGTATAGCTATGCTGCTTTTTTTTGTTTCCAAGTGCATAAATATCTTTTTCCATTCTTCACTTTCAGTGTGTGTGTGTGTGTGTGTGTGTGTGTGTGTGTGTCCTTAAAGTAAATCTTTTGTAGGCAGCTTATATTTGGTTCTTTGTGTTTTTTTTTATCCATTCAAACTATTTTATGTTTTTTGATTAGAGAATTTAGTCCATTTACATTTAAAGTAATTATTGATAGGTATGAACTTATGATTTTATTAACTGTTTTCTGGCTGTCTTATAATTCCTTTGTTCCTGTCTTCTCCTGCTGTCTTCCTTTGTGATTTGATGATTTTTTGTAGTGGTATGCTTAAATTCTTTTCTCAATTATTTGTGTATCTATGATAGGTTTTTGCTTTGTGGTTACCATAAGGTTTATATAAAACATCTTACATTTACAACAATCTATTTTAAGCTGATAACAACTTAAACACAAATGAATTTTAAAGCTCTGCATTTTTACTCTCCTTTCCCACATACTATGTTCTTGAAGTCACAGTTACATCTTTTGTCCTATATATCCATTAGCAAGTTATTGTAGTTATTTTTACTACTTTTGTCTTTTAACCTTTATACTAGATTTATAAATGATTACCCATCACCATTACAGCCTTAGAGTATTCTGACTTTAACTATATATTTACCTTTACTAATGATATTCATACTTTCATATGTTTCCCTGTTACCAATTAGTGCTATTTCATATCAGCTTGAAGAAGTCCCTTTAACATTTTTTGTAATATTGGCCTAGTGGTGATCAACTCTTTCAACATTTGCTTGTCTGGAAAATTTTTTATCTCTCTTTCAATTTTGAAGGACAACTTTGTGAAGTAGATTTTTCTAGGTTGGCAGAATACCAAGAAGATCACCTGTATGACCATGGCTGGATGTATACTCAGAAAAGATCTGAGAAAACCCTAAGCTTTCCACCTCTGGCTCCGTACAAGCAGGGAGTGGAAGCTAAGACAGACTGGTAAATAGCCTGGAAGTGTCTCTATACAAAGCCAATCTTAGAGACTGTGAAAGTAGTCTTTTTTTTTCTTTTTCTTTTATTTCTTTGCTCCAAGAATTAAAACAAAAAACAAAACAAACTAACAAAAACTGTCAAAATACTAGTTGACCACTAAACTAATGGAACACAGACTTCAGGGATCACCAATGACAAACAATATAGACCTTATGAAAATAGTTTTGAAAAGTCACCAAACAAGCACACACAACAACCTGATGAGCAACAACAAACCCTGGGGGAGAGAATGAGATTCTGATTTCCAGAGTGGCCAACAAATCTTTACTTTTCAACCAAGACTTATGAGGCATGCAAATAATAAGAAAATTATAGTGCATTTGTGGAAAAAAATTAATAGAAACTGTCTATCAGGAGGCAGAGGCATTGGATTCACTAGACAAAGATTTCAAATAAATTATCTTAAACATGTTCAAAGAACTAAAGGAAATCAGGAGAATCATATCTCACTAAATAAAGAATATAGATAAGGAGACAGACATAGCAGGAATCAAATAGAAATTTAGGAGCAGAAAAGTACAATAACTGAAATGAAAAATTGAGTGGTGCAGTCTGCAACAGCAGATTTGAGCAAGCAGATGAAAGAATCAATGAATTGAAAGATACGTCAATTGAGATTATCCAGGTGAAAAGCAGGGGAAAAAAAAGAGTGAAGGAAAATGAACAGAGCCTAGGAGACCTGTGGGGTACCATCAGTTATACAAATATATGCATAATTGGAGTCCCAAAGGGAAGGAAAAGAACAAATTGGGAAGAAAGAACATTTGAATGATTAAATAATGGCCAAGAACTTTGATTTGATAAAAGATAGCAGTCTACACATTCAAGACACTCAACAAATTCCAAGCAGAATAAATTCAGAGACCCACGTTGAAAGACAATGTAGTCAAACTGTTGAAAGATAAATACAAAGAAAGCATCTTGAAAGCAGAAAGAGGTAACTGATTATCACTTACAAGGGGTCCATAAAAAATAATTAACAAGTTTTCTCATCAGAAACTTGTGTTGGCCAGAATATGACATAAAGTGCTGAGAGAGAGAAAACAAGCCAACCAAGAATTCTATATCCAGCAAAACTAACCTTAAAGAATGACTACAATGGGATGAAACTAGAAATAAATAAAGTAGAAAAATGGAAAGTTCACAAGTATGTGGAAGTTAAACACACTCTTGAGTCAAAAAATAAATGAGTCAAAAAATAAATCACAAATGAAATAAGAAAACACTTTGGACGAATGAAAATGAAAAAAAAAAAAACCATACCAAGTCATATTAGATGTATGAAAGTAGCGAGGAGATGAATTTATAACTATAAATGCATACATTTAAAAAAGAAAAATGATTCCAAACCAATAACCTAAATTTACACCCTAAGGAACTATAGAAAGAAGCAAGGCTAAACTCAAAGCCCCTAGAAAGAAGCCAAGAATGAAGATTAGAGCAGACATAAATGAAATAGGGAAGAGTAAAACAATAGAGAAAATTAAAGAAACCAGAAGTTGTTTCATTAAAAAGATGTACAAAATTGGGAGGAGGAGGAGCAAGATGGCAGAGGAGTAGGAGACCTGGATTTCGTCTGGTCTCAGGAATTCAGCTGGATAGGGATCAAACCATTCTGAACACCTATGAACTCAACAGGAGATCGAAGAAAAGAATAGCAACAACTCTCTGAACAGAAAAGCGACCACTTTCTGGAAGGTAGGACGTGTGGAGAAGTGAATCCAAGGCGATATTCAGGAGGATAGATGACGGGGGAGGGGGCCTCTGCCAGCCGCTTCTGGCAAGTGATAGAGCAGTGGCACAAAATCGGAACTTTTAGAAGTCAGCTCCGCTGAGGGATGCCACTCCAGTGGCTAAGCTGGGGGTGAAACCCTCGCAGGACTGTGTGGTCTCAGGAGACCCTCAGGGTCACAGAAAGACCGGGGGTGCCTGAGTGCAGCAGAGTTCCCAGGTAGCAGAGCGGGAAAGCCGGCTGCAGAGACGGAGCCAAGGTGAGGGCTCTCAGCTCGGGGTTGCCATAAACTGTGATGGGTGACACAGTCGGGCCACTGCTCCTCCAGTAGGGACCCAACAAGCGGCAGATCTGGGGAGACTCCCCTTCCTCCCCCAGGAGCAGTGGCATGGGAGTGCACCACAGGAATCTGCTGGGTTTGGAGACTCCACACCGAGTCAGGTGCCAGAGATAGAAATGCTGGGTCACAGGCCGGGTGAGCAC
>NW_027397064.1:101050179-101092541 GCF_003265705.2 Callorhinus ursinus
GAACAGCCAGCAAGCCAGGACCAAGTCTACCGATCAATGAGAACGGCAGAACTCCAGCGCTAGGAGAATAATGCATAGAATTCATGGGGTTTTTTTTCCCATGATTCTTTAGTCTTTCAAAGTTAATTTTTTTAACTTTCTTTTTCTTTTGGATTTTTCTTTTTCCCTTTCTCAACCAACAACTTATCAATCCCTTTTTTAAAAAATCTTTTTTATTTTTCATTTTTAGAGTCATATTCTATCCCTTCATAGTAGTTAACCTTATTTTTGGTACATATATATAAGTTGTTCTCTCTTTAAAATTTTGGGATACAGTTTCTTCTAACAGATCAAAATATACTCTAAATCTCTAGTGTATGGCTTTGTTCTAGTCTCCCACCTGATCACATTCTCTCCTTTTTTTTTTTTTAAAAAAAACCCTTTTTTTAATGAAGTCCTCTGATCAAGTGTGAGCAGACATCGAGCGGAGTGCAGACACTGGGGTTGCCTTATTCACAGCTGTGTCCTCAGAATTTACCTCAGTGCCTGGCACACAACTGATATGCAATAAATATTTTTTTAAATGGAAAAAATAAATAAATAAATAAAAATCCTCTTCTTTCTTTTTTCAACCAACTTCTTATCTTATCAGTTCCTGTTAAAAAATCTTTTATAATTTTCATCTTTACAGTCATATTCCATCCCTGCATTGTATTAGCCCTTATTTTTGTACATATATTATTTTCTTTAAAATTTTGGGAGGCACTTTCTTCTAACAGACCAAAATACACCTAAAATCTAGTGTGTGGCACTGATCTATGCACCAGCCTGATCATATTTGATCATATTCTGGTTTTTTGTTTTTGTTTGTTTGTTTGTTTGTTTTTATCTTTTTCTTTTTTTTTTCTTTTTTCTTTCTTTCCCTTTCTTTTCCCCCGGTTTCGGGTCTCTTCTGATTTGTTTAGTGTATATTTTCTGGGGATGTTGTTACCCTGTTAGCATTTTGTTCTCTCATTCATCTATTCTCCTCCGGACAAAATGACAAGACAGAAAAAATCACCTCAAATAAAAGAATAAGAGGCAGTACCGACTGCCAGGTACCTAATCAATACAGACATTAGTACGATGTCAGAACTAGAGTTCAGAAAGATGATTTTAAAGATACTAGCTGGGCTTGAAAAAAGCATGGAAGACATTAGAGAAACCCTTTCTGGAGAAATAAAAGAACTAAAATCTAACCAAGTTGAAATCGAAAAGACTATTAACGAAGTACAATAAAAAATGGGGGCTCTAATTGCTAGGATAAATGAGGCAGAAGAGAGAATCAGTGATATAGAAGACCAAATGATGGAAAATAAAGAAGCTGAGAAAAAGAGAGATAAACAACTACTGGATCATGAGGGCAGAATTTGAGAGAGAAGTGATACCATAAGACAAAATAATATTAGAACAATTGGGATCCCAGAAGAAGAAGAAAGAGAGAGAGGGGCAGAAGGTATATTGGAGCAAATTATAGCAGAGAACTTCCCTAATTTGGAGAAGGAAACAGGCATCAAAATCCAGGAGGCACAGAGAACTCCCTTCAAAATCAACAAAAATAGGTCAACACCCCAACATCTAATAGTAAAACTTATGAGTCTCAGAGACAAAGAGAAAATCCTGAAAGCAGCTCGGGACAAGAGATCTGTAACCCACAATGGTAGAAATATTAAATTGGCAACAGACCTATCCATAGACACCTGGCAGGCCAGAAAGGACTGGCATGATATATTCAGAGCACTAAATGAGAAAAATATGCAGCCAAGAATACTATATCCATCTAGGCTGTCACTGAAAATGGAAAGAGAGATTAAAAAGCTTCCAGGACAAACAAAAACTAAAGGAATTTGCAAACACGAAACCAGCCCTACAAGAAATACTAAATGGGGTCCTCTAAGCAAAGAAAGAGCCTAAAAGTAACATAGACCAGAAAGGAGCAAAGACAATATACAGTAACAGTCACCTTACAGGCAATACAATGGCACTAAATTCATATCTTTCAATAGTTACCCTGAATGGAAATGGGCTAAATGCCCCAATCAAAAGACACAGGCTATCAGATCGGATAAAAAAACAAGACCCATCGATATGCTGTCTGCAAGAGACTCATTTTAGACCCAAAGACACCCCCAGATTGAAAGTGAGGGGGTGGAAAACCATTTACCATGCTAATGGACATCAAAAGAAAGCTGAGGTGGCAATCCTTATATCAGACAAATTAGATTTTAAACCAAAGACTGTAATAAGAGATGAGGAAGGACACTATATACTACTTAAAGGAACTATCCAACAAGATCTAACAATTGTAAATATCTATGCCCCGAACATGGGAGCAGCCAGTTATATAAGCCAATTAATAACAAAAGCAAAGAAACACATCAACAACAACACAATAATAGTGGGGGACTTTAACACCCCCCACACTGAAATGGACAGATCGTCTAAGCAAAAGATCAGCAAGGAAATAAAGACTTTAAATGACACACTGGACCAAATGGACTTCACAGATCTATTCAGAACATTCCATCCCAAAGCAACGGAATACACATTCTTCTCTAGTGCCCATGGAACATTCATCCAAGGTCACAAATCAGGTCTCACCCAGTACCAAAAGATTGGGATCATTCCCTGCATATTTTCAGACCACAATGCTTTGAAACAAGAACTCAAACACAAGATGAAAGTCGGAAAGAATTCAAATACATGGAGGCTAACGAGCATCCTACTAAAGAATGAATGGGCCAACCAGGAAATTGAAGGATCAAAAAAATTCATGGAAACAAATGAAAATGAAAACACAACTGTTCAAAATCTTTGGGATACAGCAAAGGCAGTCCTGAGAGGAAAGTATAGAGCAATACAAGGCTTTCTCAAGAAACAAGAAAGGTCTCAAATACACAGCCTAACCCTACACCTAAAGGAGCTGGAGAAAGAACAGCAAATAAAGCCTAAACCCAGCAGGAGAAGAGAAATAATAAAGATCAGAGCAGAAATCAATGAAATAGAAACCAAAAGAACAGTAGAACAGATCAACAAAACTAGGGGCTGGTTCTTTGAAAGAATTAACAAGATTGATAAACCCCTGGCCAGACTTATCAAAAAGAAAAGAGAAATGACCCAAATAAATAAAGTCATGAATGAAAGAGGAGAGATCGCAACCAACACCAAAGAAATACAATTATAAGAACATATTATAAGCAATGATATGCCAGCAAATTAGATTATCTGGAAGAAATGGATGCATTCCTAGAGATGTATCAACTACCAAAACTGAAACAAGAAAAATAGAAAACCTGAACACCCCTATAACCACTAAAGGAAATTGAAGCAGTGATCAAAAATCTCCCAACAAACCAAAGCCCAGGGCCAGATGGCTTCCCAGGGGAATTCTTCCAAACATTTAAAGAAGAATTAATACCTATTCTTCTGAAACTTTTCCCAAAAAATAGAAATGGAAGGAAAACTTCCAAACTCGTTTTATGAGGCCACCATTACCTGGATCCCAAAACCAGACAGACCCCATCAAAAAGGAGAATTACAGACCAATATCCTTGATGAACATGGATGCAAAAATTCTCACCAAAATACTAGCCAATAGGATCCAACAGTACATTAAAAGGATTATTCACCATGACCAAGTGGGATTTATCCCTGAGCTGCAAGGTTGGTTCAAAATCTGCAAATCAATCAATGTTATACAATACATTAATAAAAGAAAGAACAAGAACCATATGATCCTCTCAATAGATGCAGAAAAAGCATTTGACAAAGTACAGCATCCTTTCTTGATCAAAACTCTTCAGAGTATAGGGATAAAGGGTAAATACCTAATATCATAAAAGCCATCTATGAAAAACCCACAGCAAATGTCATTCTCAATGGGTAAAACCTGAGAGCTTTCCCACTAAGGTCAGGAACATGGCAGGGATGTCCACTATCACCACTGCTATTCAACATAGTATTAGAAGTCCTAGCCACAGCAATCAGACAACAGAAATAAATAAAAGGCATCCAAATTGGCAAAGAAGAAGTCGAACTCTCACTCTTCGCAGATGATGTGATACTTTATGTGGAAAACCCAAAAGACTCCACCCCAAAATTGCTAGAACTCATACAGGAATTCAGTAAAGTGGCAGGATATAAGATCAATGCACAGAAATCAGTGGCATTCCTATACACCAACAACAAGACAGAAGAAAGAGAAATTAAGGAGTCGATCCCATTTACAATTGCACCCAAAAACCATAAGATACCTAGGAATAAATCTAACCAGAGAGGCGAAGGATCTGTACTCAGAAAACTATAAAATACTCATGAAAGAAATTGAGGAAGACCCAAAGAAATGGAAACAGTTTCCATGGTCATGGATTGGAAGAACAAATATTGTGAAGATGTCAATGCTACCTAGAGCAATCTACACATTCAATGCAATCCCTATCAAAATACCATCCACTTTTTTCAAAGAAATGGAACAAACAATCCTAAAATTTGTATGGAACCAGAAGAGACCCCGAATAGCCAGAGGAATGTTGAAAAAGAAAAGCAAAGCTGGTGGCATCACAATTCCGGACTTCAAGCTCTATTACAAAGCTGTCATCATCCAGACAGTATGGGACTGGCACAAAAACAGACACATAGATCAATGGAACAGAATAGAGAGCCCAGAAATGGACCCTCAACTCTATGGGCAACTAATCTTCGACAAAGCAGGAAAGAATGTCCAATGGAAAAAAGACGGTCTCTTCAACAAATGGTGTTGGGAAAATTGGACAGCCCCATGCAGAAGAATGAAACTGGACCATTTCCTTACACCCCACACAAAAATAGACTCCAAATGGTTGAAAGACCTCAATGTGAGACAGGAGTCCATCAAAATCCTAAAGGAGAACACAGGCAGCAACCTCTTCGACCTCAGCCACAGCAACTTCTTCCTAGAAACATCACCAAAGGCAAGGGTAGCAAGGGCAAAAATGAACTATTGGGACTTCCTCAAGATAAAAAGCTTTTGCACAGCAAAAGAAACAGTCAACAAAACCAAAAGACAACTGACAGAATGGGAGAAGATATTTGCAAATGACATATCAGATAAAGGGCTAGTATCCAAAATCTATAAAGAACTTCTTAAACTCAACACCCAAAGAACAAATGATCCAATCCAGAACTGGGCAGAAGACATGAGCAGACATTTTTCCAAAGAAGACATCCAAATGGCCAACAGACACATGAAAAAGTACTCAACATCGCTCGGCATCAGGGAAATCCAAATCAAAGCCTCAATGAGATACCACCTCACACCAACAAGTCAAGAAATGACAGATGTTGGCGGGGATGCGAAGAAAGGAGAACCCTCCTACACTGTTGGTGGGAATGCAAGCTGGTGCAACCACTCTGGAAAACAGTATGAAGGTTCCTCAAAAAGTTGAAAATAGAGCTACCATACGATCCAGCAATTGCACAACTGGGTACTTACCCCAAAGATACAAATGTAGGGATCTGAAGGGGTACATGCACTCCAATGTTTATAGCAGCAATGTCCACAATAGCCAAACTATGGAAAGAGCCAAGATGTCCATCGACAGATGAATGGATAAAGAAGAAGTGGTATATATACACAATGGAATATTATGCAGCCAACAAAAGGAATGAAATCTTGTCGTTTGCAATGACATGGATGGAATTGGAGGGTATTATGCTGAGCGAAATAAGTCAGTCAGAGAAAGACATGTATCATATGACCTCACTGATATGAAGAATTCTTAATCTCAGGAAACAAACTGAGGGTTGCTGGGGTGGTGGGGGGGGGGAGGGATGGGGTGGCTGAGTGATAGACATTGGGGAGGGTGTGTGCTATGGTGAGCCTGTGAATTGTATAAGACTGCTGAATCACAGACCTGTACCTGTGAAACAAATAATACATTATATGTTAAAAAAAAAAAAAGAAGATAGCAGGAAGGGAAGAATGAAGGGGGGGAAATTGGAGGGGGAGACGATTCATGAGAGCCTATGGACTCTGAGAAACAAACTGAGGGTTCTAGAGGGGAGGGAGGTGGGGGGATGAGTTAGTCTGGTGATGGGTATTAAAGGGGGCACATACTGCATGGAGCACTGGGTGTTTTATGCAAACAAGGAAGCATGGAACACTACATCAAAAACTAATGATGTAATGTATGGTGATTAACATAACATAATAATTTAAAAAAAAGAAGAAGAAGACATCCAAATGGCCAACAGACACATGAAAAAGTGCTCAACATCACTCAGCATCAGGGAAATACAAGTCAAAACCAAAATGAGACACCACCTCACACCAGTCAGAATGGCTAAAATTAACAAGTCAGGAAACAACAGATGTTGGCAAGGATGTGAAGAAAGGGGAACCCTCCTACACTGTTGGTGGGAATGCAAGCTGGTGCGGCCACTCTGGAAAACAGTATGGGGTTTCCTTAAAAAGTTAAAAATAGAGCTACCCTATGTCCCAGCAATTGCACTACTGGGTATTTACCCCAAAGATACAAATGTCGTGATCCGAAGGGGCATGTGCACCCCAATGTTTATAGCAGCAATGTCCACAATAGCCAAACTATAGAAAGAGCCTAGATGTCCATTGACAGATGAATGGATAAAGAAGATGTGGTATATATATATATACACAATGGAATATTATGCAGCCATCAAAAGAAATGAAATCTTGCCATTTGCAATGATGTGGTTGGAACTAGAGGGTATTATGCTAAGCGAAATAAGTCAATCAGAAAAAGACTATCATATGATCTCACTGATATGAGGAATTTGAGAAACGAGACAGAGGATCATAGGGGAAGGGAGGGACAAATGAAACAAGACAAAACCAGAGAGGGAGACAAACCATAAGAGACTCTTAATCTCAGGAAACAAACTGAGGGTTGCTGGAGTGGTGGGGGGGTGGGAGGGATGGGGTGGTTGGGTGATGGACACTGGGGAGGGTATGTGCTATGGTGAGTGCTGTGAATTGTGTAAGACTGATGAATCATAGACCTGTACCCCTGAAACAAATAATACATCATACGTTAATAAAAATAAATAAATTATATTTAAAAAATCTACAAAATTGAAAAACCTTTAGTTAGACTGACTATGGAAAAAAAACCCTCAAATTACTTAAATTTAGAATGGAAGTCAGGGGGAGTGGAGGGTGGAAAATCTGATCCTGTAATTCACATGGAATTCCAAAGATCCTTAAGCAGACAAAAACAGTCTTGAAAAAGAAAAACAAAGTTGGAAAACTCATATTTCCCAATACCAAAACATTACAAAGCTACAGTCATCAGAACATTGCAGTGCTAGCAGAAAGATAGAGATATAGATCAATGGAATATAACTGAAAGTCCATAAACAAACTCCTACATCTATGATCAATTGATTTTTGATAAGGGTGCCAAGAGACTATTCAATGAGGAAAGAGTCTCTTCAACAAATGGCAGTGGGACACCTGGATATCCACGTGCAAAAGAGTAAAATTGGACTCCTACCTCCAAACACAAGCAAAACCTGATTCAAAATGAATCAGACCTACATGTGAAAGCTAAGACTGGAGAACTCTTAGAAGAACACATACAGATGAATGACCTTGGATTTGACAATGAGTTCTTAGATAGGACACAGAAGCACACAGAAACAGGACAGAAACAACAGAACAGAAGTACACATGGAAACAACAAAATGGATAAATTGAACTTCATCAAAATTTTAACACTTTTATGCTTCAAAAGACAGTAGTAAGAAAGTTTAGGGGCTCTTGGCTGGCTTAGTTGGTGGAGTGTGTGACTCTTGATCTTGGGGTCATGAGTTGGGACTCTACACTGGGTGTAAAGATTACTTAAATAAAGAATCTTTAAAAAAGAAAGAAAGAAAGAAATTTTAAAGAAATTTTAAATTTCTCCCCCAAAATGGGAGAAAATATTTACATATATCTGATAGAAGTTATATCCAGAAGATATCCAGAACATATGAACTCTTATAACTCAACAGAAGGACAAGAACACATTTTTTTTAATGGGCCACTAACTTGAACATACATTTTCCTAAAGATCTACAAATGGCCAACAAGTATGTGAAAAGGTGTTCAATGTCATTAGTCACTAGGCAAATGCAAATCAAAACTACAATGAGATACCACTTCAGACCCACTAGGATGACCAAAATCAAGCAGATGGGCTTGATAACAAGTGTTGGTGAGGATGTGAAGAAATTGAAACCCTTTTACACTGTTAGTGGGAATACAAAGTGGTGCAGCCCTTGTGGAAAACAGTTTGGTGGTTCTGTTGAGCAGAGAGTTATCATATGACCCAGCAATTCCACTCCTAGGTATATAGACAAAAGAATTGAAGACAGGCATTCAAATAGAAACTTATTGGGGCGCCTGGGTGGCTCAGTCGGTTAAGCATCTGTCTTTGGCTCCGGTCATGATCCCGGAGTCCCGGGATGGAGCCCCGAGTCGGGCTCCCTGCTCCGCAGGGGGTCTGCTTCTCCCTCTGCCTCTGCCCCTCCCCCCTCCACTCATGCTCTCCCACCTTCTCTTTCTCTCAAATAAATAAATAAAATGTTAAAAAAAAAAAAAAACAAAATAGAAACTTATCCCTGAATGTTCACAGCAGCTGAAAGGTAGAAACAAGCCAAATGTCCATCTACTGGGGACTGTATAAAGGAAGTTGGTATATCCATACAATAGAATACTATTCACCCATAAAAAGAAAGGAAGTATTGATACATGCTATAACATGGATGAACCTTGAAATCATTGTGTTAGGTGAAAGAAACCAGACACAAAAGGTCAGATATTATGTAGTTTCATTTATATAAAGTATTCAGAACAGGTAGGCCCAGAGACAGAAAGAATATTCATGGTTGCCAGGTGCTAGTGGCAGGGAGGATGGAGTGTGATTGCTTAATGGGTATGGTTTTCTTTCTGGGTGATGAAAGTATCTGGAACTACGGTGATGGTGGCATGACAGTGTAGATTCACTAAATGACACTGAAGAGTATACTCGAAAATAGTTAATTTTATGTTATGTGACTTTTACCTCAATAGAAAAAAAAAAAGGCTCATCGTTCCCAACTCATACCTGTGGGATCTAAATCCCTGGGGGTGGAGCCCAGGAGTCGGAATTCTTGGAAAACCGCCAAGGTGATTCTGATGGCAGCTGGGTCTGAGGTGTGCTTCCTGGGAGGGCCAGCGGCGGCCCGGAGCATGGTGGGAAGAACAGGAGGTCAATTTGGGAAGACCAGTGCAGCCAGCATGTGGAAGGAGCTGGATTCTCCTCTTTCTTTAGACCTGCCCTGGCTTCTCTTTGTTTTAGAAAATCAGATCCTCCTCCTTTCTGGTAACTGGAGTCCCTGGAGGCTCCTGTCACTCCTCGAGAGGTTACTTCTCTCCCCAGGCTGTGATTATAGAAACTGACTTCTCTTGACTACACACCTGCCATGGGCTCTTGCATGTGTTAGTTCTTATCTCACCCCACAAATCTGAAAGGGAGCTATTACCAGCTGAGAAATAGGAGCTCAGTGATGGCCAGCATTTACCTAAGGTCACCCGGGCGGAGTGGAGAAACCAGGTCTGCCTTATGCCGAAACGCAAGCCCACAGGTCTCCCATCAGGCCCTGACCTTCTGTTTCTCTCACACCTCAACCAGCCGGGGTTTGGAGCTGATTTCCTGGGGAGTGGCTATTTCTGTTCCCAGACAGAGAAACTGAAGCACAGAAAGTTTCCCCTGGTTTTTGCAAGGTCACTCAGTGAGCCCAGGCTGCCTGGCAGGGGGTGGGCGGTGCTGAGTGCTGGCTTCTGAAAGCCTCTGTGGGACTTGCCAAGCGGTTTGACTCCTGGCAGGTCATCTGTGACACCTCCGTCTCTATACAACGAAACCACTTCTGATATAATCATGTAACGGGAAAATATTGATAACCAGAAAAGAACACTGATAGTGAAAGTTTCCTCTTATTGAAAATTACAGGGGCACCTCGGTGGCTCAGTCAGTTAAGCGTCCATCTCTTGGCTTCAGTTCAAGTCATGATCGCATGAGCTGTGAGATCGAACCCAGCAATGGGCTCCTCACTCAGTGGGGAGTCTGCGAGCCCAGCAATGGGCTCCTCACTCAGTGGGGAGTCTGCTCGAGACTCTCTCTCCCCTTCTCCCTCTGTCCCTCCTCCCGCTCCTGCTCTCTCTCTCTCTCAAAATAAATAAATAAATCTTTCTTTTAAAAAAAGAAAATTACATATGCACACACATGCACACGCATGCACACACATGCACAGGCACATAATGATTCAGGTAAAGAAAATTTCAAAAAACTTGAAAAGAAATAAAATATTACAGTATTTCAAAGAAAAAAATCAACTGTTTATTTAGCATTTTTTTTTAAAGATTTTTATTTATTTGAGACAGAGAGAATGAAAGAGAGAGAGAGCACATGACGGGGGGAGGGTCAGAGAGAGAAGCAGACTCCTTGCCGAGCAGGGAGCCTGATGTGGGACTCGATCCCGGGACTCCAGGATCATGACCTGAGCCGAAGGCAGTCGCTTAACCAACTGAGCCACCCAGGCGCCCTATTTAGCATTTTTTATATCCACCTCTCAGTTTGAACTTTGATTCTTTAGTCTCAGGCTGAGGTAACAATATTTTCCATAAATAATTGTCTTGTAACTCAGGGGTGGCTTTTAATAGAATAAAAACATCCGCAAAGGGTACAACTTAGATATTTACAGACTCAAACAGTGATATACTATTTTATTTCCCTGATTTATTATTTAGCTTTAAAATGACCAATGAAGGGTGAAAATATAAATTTACGTTTTCAAGGTCTTATTCAAATTCTGCCAATTTTTTTTCACATATGAACTAAAAGCTGTACTCACTGACCAAAAACATTACATTTCCCTGCACTATATCAATGCTTTGGATTTTGGATCCTAAGTAGCACTTCACGTTCCAAGATTTGGTTTCTACAGTCAGGTGCTTGAGCAGTTCACCCCAGCAGGAGCTGGGCTGACCTTGAATCATGGGAGCTTACCTTTGCAAGGCAACTCCTATAGCTGAGTCCAAGTGCCAGGGGCTGACTGTGTGATGGGGTCCTCAAATCCTCTTCCATGTAGAAACCGATGCTTATTAAAGCATAAGGAATAAAAGTGTGCTCATTTGAAGCTTACATGTCTAGCATGACCTCATTTCAGACTCAACAACCTTTTAGGCAGTGGGGTGCAGCAGGCCAGTGTCCGTTCCCCCACGCACCAGGTAATAAAGAGGCCCTTGTAAGGACCAGAAGGTTCTCCGAGGACAAGTGGGGGCACCTCGGGGCATTTGGAACCCACAGTGGTGGTGTTTCGAGAGCCTCTTGGCCTCCTGCCTCCTCTTCCGACTGGTCCGTTCTCTCCCCTGCTTCGCTCCGGGCCCCAACCCCTGCCTGCCAGCAGCCAGCCTGTGTTCCCTGCATGGCCCCAGCATGGCCTTCTCCCTCTCAGGGTCCCCTGCTAACCGGCACCTTCTCTTGCTTCAAAACCCCAGAGAAACAATTCAGCTGAGAGTTGCCTCTGCTCAGTCTGCACCACGTGGCCAGGCCATTGCCCTGGTAGGGGTTCCAAGGGCCAGGCTGGACATAACTGCCCTGTCTAAGGCAGGGATGTCCTATTATGATGTAGAGACAGAGAGAGGTTCAGTAACTTGCACCTGGGCCCGCTGAAAGTGCCTCCCAGCGTTGCCCCAATCCCCCACCCCGACCTATGCCCCTGCAATCCCCACACCGCCCCCCTCCCCGGCCAGGAAACGAGTCCCCTGGAGGTTGGCAGCGTGTGGCTTCCTGGTGCCCGGTGCTGGCTCCCTCTGGGTGATGTATGCCCTTGTGGTGAGACTTAATAAGCTATTTGAGGTTGTCAAGGGAAACCACCTGGGAGTAAATATTAACTCTGTTGGGCAAAATACCTGGAGTGAGATTTTATTTCTGCTGGGCATTATTATGGGTATTGATTTGAGAATCTGAAAATTCAATAAAACAGATTAAACCACCCAAAGAATGAGCGCGGACCACCGGCCTGTGTCAGGGTGAGGCAGGAAGGCGCGGTGGGTGGGAACAGACACAGCAGGGCTGTGGCAGGCGCAGAAGGCCCTCAGGGACAGGAGCGGGGCCCAGTTCAGTGGGGACCTCCCCACCCCCACCCCCGGGGCTGCCCGCTGGCTCTTTGGACCTGTGCTACCCAGTCCCCCTCCTGCCCCTGGTGCTGAGGACACAGGTGACTAGAACACCATCCCTCCCTCTCTAGGACACCTGGCCTGGCTCTGCAGGAAGCCAGCGACATGGGAAAATGAAAGCAGGAGAGTTTGGGATTTTAGATGAAAAGAGACCAGAGAGATCCAGCAACCAAAAGTCAACCTCGCCTGAATCCTGGTGCAAAAGAAAAAACAAAAACAGGCAAACAAACAAAAATCAGCTATAAAGGTCAGTCCTGGGACAACCGGTGATAGTTGAACACGCATTGGGTCTTAGAAGATATTAGAGAATGATTCTTCACTTTTTAGGTGTGATAATGGTTTTGTAGGAAAATGTCCTTAATTCTTGGGAGACACATCTACAGATGCTTTTGGTGGTCACAACTGTGTTGCTACTGGTATCCGTCAGGAAGAGGCCAAGGATGCTACCGAACATCATGCAACACACAGGACAGGCCCCCAACCCCACAGCAAAGAAGCCTCTGGGGCAAAAGGCCAATGGTGCCAAAGTTGAGAAACTTGCCTTTTACTGATGGTAAAAAATAAACAAAAGAAAGAAGTAAGTCGGGGGTGGGAGAAAGGGCCTCTTGCTTATAGTCGGCCACTGAGTGACAACTGGTAGCTTGGGGAGGGTCCCGGCGATGGAAAATCATCAGTGTGCAACTCTCAGGGCTATGATGGGTTCGGGTAAGAATCACCGATGGATGCTAAATCGGAGGGGCAGGGAATGTTGATGAGGAGCAGGAAATTTGCATGGTCGAGAGTGTCCCCCATAGACTGCTTCTTGGTTGCCAGGGGGTAGAAAACCCATAAAGTAGAGAACTCGGGCCACATCTGGGATTGATCAAAATGTCACCACGAGGTACAAAGGGCCAGCATGCGCCCACAGCTCTGACATCCTAAGAAGAACACATCATGTTGTGGTCCAGTTGGAGTCCCATGACCTGCCCCTCACAGAAAAGGAGCAACATCCTATTTTTTTTAAAAGGCCTGTAGTTTTTTCAAAAATGTCAACTTCATAAAAGGCAAAAATAAACGCTGAGGAGCTCCTCCAGATGAAATAAGATACCAAGACATGACCACCAAATGTCATCCTAGACTGGATCCCACACTGTAGGAAGAATAAAGCTATAAAGGATATTCCTGGATCACTGGGCAAAGTTGAATGTGACCGCAAAGTATTGCATCTATTTAAGAATTCTTGATGTTGCTAATTATACTATAGTCGTAAAAGAGAAAGTTCCTTCCTAGGAACTCTACCCTGAGGTATTTAAGGATAAAGGGGCAATGATGTATGCAATTTACTTTGAAATGGTTCAGAAGAAAAGCCTGTGTGTGTACTACTCACTACACACACACATACACTCACACACACATGCTGTGGCAGGCTGAATAATGACCCCCCAGAGCATCCATGTCTTAATCCCTGAAACCTATGGATGTTATCTTCTATGGTAAAAAAAAAAAAAAGGCTTTGCAAATGTGATTCAGTTAATGACTTTGTGAGACGGGAAGTTTGTCCTGAATTATCTGGGTGGGCCCTAATGTAGTCAGAAGGGTCCTTATGGGAGGGAGGCAAGAGGCAGAATGAGTAGCAGGAGATGTGACCACACACCCAAGAGGTTGACATGAGGAAGGGGCTTCCAGAAGCTGGAAGAGGCCAGGAAATGGATTTTCTCCTGGAACTTCCAGAAGGAACCAGCCCTGCTGACACCTTGATTTTCAGTGAAACTGTTTTGGGGCTTCTAGCCTTCAGAACTATAAGGGAAGAAATGTATGTTGTTTTAAGCCACCAAGTTTGTGGTAATTTGTTATAGTGGCCATGGGAAAGGAACATATATATATGTGCCCACGTGCGTGCGTGTGTGTGTGTGTGTGTGTACACATCTATAAGCTGACCCTTGAATAACATGAATAACATGGGGGTTGGGGCACAAAATCCCCCCCCACCGCTGCACAGTTCAAAATCTGTATTCAACTTCAGATCCCCCCAAGAACTTACCTCAGAACCTACTGTTGTCTGGAAGCCATACCAATAACATAAACAGCTGATGAACACATATTTTGTATGTTATATGTATTATATGCTGTAGTCTTATAATAAAGCAAACCAGACAAAAGAAGATGTCATTAAGAAAATCATAAGGGGAAAAAAAATCATAAGGAAGAGAAAATATATTTACAGCAAATGGGTGTGTCTATTGAGAAAATCCACTTGTAAATGGACCCATTCAGTATAATCCTGTATTGTTCAAGGATCAACTATACACACACACACATAAACATATGTCCACCCACACAGTAAATCCTCATTGTCACAGATTCTGTATTTGCGAATTCGCCTACTCACTGAAATGTGTTTGTAACCCCAAAATCAACACTCAGCCTAGTTTTTGCAGTCACTTGCAGACATATGAAGAGCGGTGGGAAATGCGAGTCACCAAGGTGCACGGTCCAGCTGAGATCAAACAAGGTCAACCTCTACTTTCTTGTTTCAACTCTTCCACTGTAAGCTAGTGTCTTTTTTTTTTAAGATTTTATTTATTTATTTGACAGAGAGAGAGACAGCGAGAGAGGGAACACAAGCAGGGGGAGTGGGAGAGGGAGAAGCAGGCCTCCTGAGGAGCAGGGAGCCTGATGCGGGGCTTGATCCCAGGACCCTGGGATCATGACCTGAGCTGAAGGCAGACGCCCAACAACTGAGCCACCCAGGCACCCCGTAAACTAGTGTCTTTTTTAATCTACTTCTATTTAATGCTATGTTTTTCACATTTTTGTGCTTTTTGTTTGTGATTTTGCTGCTTAAAATGGCCTTTATTTTTCTTAAAGATTTTACTTTTTATTTGACAGAGAGAGCAGGAAAGCACAAGCAGGGGGGAGCGGCAGAGGGAGAGGGAGAAGCAGGCTCCATGCTGAGCAGGGAACCCGATGCGGGGCTCGATCCCAGGCCCCTGGGATCATGACCTGAGCAGAAGGCAGCCGCTTAACCAACTGAGTCACCCAGGCGCCCCTGAAGATGGCCTTTAAATGTAATTCTGCAGTGCTGTCTACACTCGCAACTGCAAGAAAGCTTACAGGGAAAACACATGTGTTAGGTTGGCCGTATCCAGTCATAAGCTGCAGGGCTGTTGCCACGAGTTCAGTGTTAATGAATCAATGATGTATATCAAATAAGGAATCTTTAAACAGAAACAGAAAACAAGGTGATGTGTTGATTAGTTGAATAAAACATGACCAGAGGCTGGAGGGAACCTCACCTGGTATTTCCCCAGGAGCAATGCTTCAGTGTTCACTAATTCAGCGTTCACGACCACTTTATAGAATAAAATTATTGGGTGTAATGAAAATCGACGATAGGTAGATGATAGATAGATGATAGATAGATAGATAGATAGATAGATAGATAGATAGATGATAGATAGATAAAGGAAAGGAGAGAGGGAAGGAGGGAGGGAGGGGGAGGGAAGGGGCGGGAAGGAAGGAAGGTCACAAGTGACAAAACAAATGGGGCAAATGTTATCAAAGGGTGAATCTGGTTTAATAGTATATAGGTGCTCTTTGTATTATTCTTGCAACTTTTTAGTAAGTTTGAAATGATTTCTGGATAAAATGTTCAAAGAAAGAGTAGCTGTGTCAAATGTCTGCGTCCAAATGTGTCAGGTGAAGTCAGCGCAGCACGCCCTGCTCTACAAGGTGGTGTGTTAGGGAAAGCCCCGTGGTGGCGCCAGGGCAGGCTCCCCAGAGGAGCCGGCCCCTGGGAAAAGGCAAAGTGGCCTCCACTGCGGCCACACTGTGGGTGAGTCAGCAACCACAGGTGAGAAGTTAAGAATCAGGGCACGGAGGTTCCCGATGGAGCAGAGCTGCACCTGTGCTCATGAACGCCATGGGCGGAGGATCAGCCCAGCAGGCTCCTGTCCCCCGGGGCAGGAGAAGCAGGAGCTAGCTCAGCCAGCATCACCCTCCTTCTGAGGTCCCATCTAACTAAAGGGCTCCATCGGCCACCCAATTGCCCCAGCAGGAAACCTACCCCCGAGCCCTGTGCCCTCCTGCTCCCTGCCCCAAACACAAGCCCCACAGTCCCTCATTCTCTGCACGTGCTGACATGTTTGCTTTCCTAATCTCATCTCAAATACAACATGTGCAGAAGCGGATCCTCGGCGGCCCCCCCACCCCCGAACTGGCTCTCTCCCCGTTTCCCTCATTGAAGTCTGTGCCCAAAAGTTTGGAATAGTTCTCTGGCCTCTGGGTTTTTTGTGTTGTGTTTGTTATATTGCTTTGTTCGTTTTCTGGTGAAATTAACTTATAGTAAAATGCACAGATCATAGGTGTTAAAATTAATATATATATTAATATTTATTTATTTAAGTCATCTCTATACCCACCATGGAGCTTAAACTTATAACTCCAAGATCAAGAGTCCCATGTTCTTCCGACTGAGCCAGCCAGGTGCCCCAAATTTGATATATTTTAACACATGTATACACCTGTATAACCAACATCTCAGTCAAGAAATAGTTTCATCACTCCCTTAAGATCTTTCATCTTTCCTTCCCGCACCTCTCTGATTTTCAAATGTTAAACCAATATTTATGTTAATGCATTCCTATGGTAAATTAAACTTAATCATGATTACTACCTTTTTATATATTATGAAATTTGCTTTGCTAATGTTTTGTTAAGTATTGTGGTCAATTGAAGAATGGTCCCCAAAGATATCCATGTTCTAAACCCTGGAACCTGTGAATGTTAGCAGATGTGACAAAAAGGGATTGAAGATTGAAGATGTGATTGAATTAAAGGTTTTGACCTGGGGAGATTATCCTGGATTATCTGGATGAGCCCTAAATGTAATCACATGGGTTCTTATAAGAGGGAGGCAGAGGGAGATTTCACCTCAGAAGAGAAGGTGATGGATGTCACCATGAAGCAAGATGCTACATGGCTGGGTGGCTTTGAACATGGAGGAAGAGGCAAGAAAGGTGGTCTCGAAGCTGGAAAAGAAAAGGACATAGATTCTCCCCTAGAACTCAAGGGAGTTTGGCCCTGCTATTGCCTTGATTTCATTCAACCCAGTGAAACTGATTTCTTACTTCTGACTTCCAAGATTGTAAGAGAATAAAGGTGTATTGTTTTAAGCCACCAAGTCTGTGGTGATTTGCCACAGCAGCAATAAGAAACAAAGACAAGAATTTTTTCTCAAAGATTTTATTTTTTTTAAGTACTCTCTATACCCAACATGGGGCTTGAACTCACAACTCCCAGATCAAGAGTCACATGCTACTGACTAAGCCAGCCAGGTGCCCTGCAAATACAAGAATTTCTGTGTCTAAATTCATAAGAAATGCTGGTCTCTAATTTCTTTTTCCTTCATGCCTTTGTCAGATGTTATATCAGGGTTATTCTGGCTTCACAAAACAAATTAGAAAGTATTTCCTGTTCCTCTATTTTCTGAGTGTGTATCAAATTAGTATTGTTTCTTTCTTAATTGCCTGGTAGAATTCACCAGTGAAACCATCTTGACCTGGAGGGGTTTTTTGCGTGTGTGTGTGTGTGTGAAACAATTCTCAAAGTATGAATATACTTTATAATATATACAGGGCTCTTCAGATTTTCTATTTCTTAATGAGTCAGTTTTTTTAAAGATTTATTTATTTATTTGAGAGAGAGAGAGAGAGAGAGAGAGAGAGCACTCGAGCTCAAGAGCAGGGGGAGGGAGAGAATTCTCAAGCAGACTCTCATGCTGAGCTTGGAGCCTGTCTCGGGGCTTGATCCCAAGACCCCGGGATCATGACCTGAGCTGAAATCAAAAGTCAGAGGCTCAACTGACTGAGCCACCCAGACAACCCTTAATGAGTCAGTTTTGATAAGACATGTCTTCCAAGGAATTTGTCCATTTTATCTGAGTTGTCAAATTTATTGCCATAAAGTTCATAATATTTCCTTTTTTATCCTTTTAATGTCTGTAGGGTATACAGTGTTATTTCCTTTTTCCTTTCTCACAGTGGCAATTTCTATTTGCTTGCTTTCTCCCCTTGACCATTTTTGCTAGCAGCTTATCAACTGTATTTATCTGGTCAAAGAATCAACTTTTTTTCTTAGCTTCTCAGGTGAAAACTTCATTCATTGATTTTAAACTTTTCTTTTTTCTAATATATTTAGAAATTCCCCAGGGGCACCTGGGTGGTAAGGCTGGTTAAGTGTCTGACTCTTGGTTTCAGCTCAGGTGGTGATCTCAGGGTTGTGAGATCGAACCCCACTTTGAGCCTTCTGTGGGGCTCTGCACTCAGCCCAGAGTCGGCTTAGGACTCTCTCTTTCTCTCCCTCCAAGCACCCCCCTCCACTGACTGTCTGTTTCTCTGTCTCTCTCTCTTCCTCCTTCCCTCTCTCAAATAAATAAATAAATAAATAAATAAATAAATCTTTTAGAAAAAGAAATTTCCCTTTAAGTACCAGTGTAGCTGCATCCCACACATTTTGATGTCTTTGTTCAGTTAAAAATGTTAGATTTCCCTCATGACTTTTTCCTTGACCCACAGGCTATTGGTTATTTACAGGTATGTTAAAAATCCAAAACTTGAGTGATTTTCTATGGTTTTTTGCTTTTTGTGTTTTGGGTTTTTTGTTCATTTGTTTGCAAATTCTATTGTTGTCAGAAAACATATTCTATAAGATTTTAATCTTTTAAAATTAATTGAGACTCATTTCATGGTCTAGCAAATGGGTCTCCCTTAGTGAACATTTCATATGCACTTAGGAAGAACATATATTTTGCAGACTGCTCAGGCTCGAATCCAGGTCTGCTACTTACGAGTCGCGTGAGTGAAACACATAACTTCTCTGAGCCTCATTTTCTCCAAATATAAAATGGGAAGAAATGATGATATTACTGATCTAAAAAGGTTGCAGTGAGAATGAACTAGAAAGCCTTGAGCACACTGCTGTTCTCCACTTCCTCCTCTTCTTCTCATGGTTGTCATTACTGTTATGACCATAATCATTATTGTTACTACTGTTATTACATAGTTGCCATCATCTTTCATTGAACTTCTGAGTTGCTATTATACCCTGTCCCCAGGAAAGGAGTTGCCGGTGGATTATTTTACAGTCAATTACGGAATTGTTCTTGCCACGATGATTATTCTTACCCTCATAATTAATTCGGGTGCTTATGTTTATCCAGAGGGTATTGTGGAAGGCAGCACCAGCCCCATCTAATTCTTGGAGCCACAGCGCTGTGCCTGGTACAAAGAGGTAAGGTTTGCTGAGCTGCCCAGCCTTCTCGGGACACCTGGTGTTTAATAACACAACCTTCTCATTCCTGAGTTCTGTGATTTGGTACTTTTGGCATGGCCTAGAGGGCGTTGCTGTGGCTAATGATCTCCGGGAGGGCACCCAGATGGGAGGTCTGGAGCCCTTGCATATTAGAAGGCAGCTTTCCTTTCCCTTTGTTTGTGCCAGGTGATCTTCTGTGACATCTCAGGCTGTGAACCTTCTCTTCCAAAATTGCTTATCCATGGCTCCGTTGCCTTCTGGCATTTGAAGGAACGGAAGAGAAATCTGAGGCTCAACCTAGCCTCGTTCCTTGAGAGGTAACTCCTATTTTTCTGCCTAGTGGCTTGAGAATTTTCCTCTTCACAATGTAACTCCAAAAGTTTTGCAAGGTATGAGTATAAACATCTTTCCTGATTGATTGGTTTTCACTTTTGAATGATTTCTTTGGGGGGGATCCACATACACACTCTTTGGCTGGGAAATTCTGAGACTATATTTGATCCCTACTTTTGTACTTTCATTCATCCAAAAACTATTGAGAACCTATGTTCCAGGCGCTGGGAATACAGCAGTGAATAAGATAAAATTCCTGCCTCCAGGAGCTTACAGATTGTGGGAGGAACAGTCAATAAGCAAGCGAAAACAATGAACAAGGGCTCCAGGCAGTGTGCAGCATTTGGCAGGGCTGTGGAGAATAATAAAGCAGCAAGAGGAGGTGGGGAGGATGCAGGTGGGCAGGGAAGGTCTGACTTGGGGGGGATTTCAGCAGAAGCTCCTTTGTTAGGAATATCTATTCTACTTCACGATGAAATTGGCTCGGTTCTCTGCCCTCAACATGCAGTTTACTAATTTTTTACCACTTGCATCGATTTTCCCCTGTTTTTCAACAATCTGGGAGAACTTGCCAAGTTGGTCCTCCACACCATCAATTCCATTGCTGTCCCTGTCCCCTGTGCTGCCCTGGGAAGGTCTGTAATTCGCCTTCCACCACACCTTGACCTTGGTCACAGCCCCTCCCCACTTCCAGGTTTCCTATTCTTGTCTTGTGGAGGCCATGGCCCCTTGCATCATCTTGAGACTGCCAGACAGTGTGCTGAGATTGTATCCTGACTCTTGCAATGAACCACTTTCGGGAGCCTTCTTCTTCTGGGTCTTCAGAACGATTTTGACTTTCCCTCGCTCTGCAGTATTTTTCCATTGGTCCTATAAAGGAGTCTGCCTTTCTCAGCTCGCCCTTGAATGTGGGTTATGAAGTCCCTCTGTGTCCCCTTCAGTGATGGCCCCTGGCAGGATGGAACACTGCCCTTGCCCCACCGTGTTGGATGCGCTGCAGGGCTGGTAAATCCCCCCAGGGCTGACTGGCTGGTGCAGGTGAGGGACATGGTGCCCAGACCTAGCCCTGGGAGCTCAGGCAGCAGGACAGCTCTGTCTAGAGACTCTCCGCTGCCTCACACAGTCACACCAAACAGATGGCGCCCCTGGAAACTCCCAATGGCCAGAAAGCTCTGCCTCCAGGATTCCTATCTCTGCCCTGAAGCTAGGACTTGACTGGTGGGAGAGAACTCAGAGGGGCAGATAATTGCACAAAACCACAGACTGTTCTGCCTTGAAGTTTCTCTTCCCGGAGCCCCCAGAAGCCCCACAGCTGGAGAGGTTATTTATATTAACCTCCTATTTAGAAATTAAGCTCTGATTTGGAAATTAAGGATTGTAATTTAGCATTAACCCAGATGTCAAGATATAATGAGACACTCTGTGGGGGAAATTGAATTCCATATTGCCAAAGACCCATTTTATTTATAATAACCAGCCACTCACATCATGCCAATATTGATGGATCATATGTTTAAAATTTTGATAGCTCATTCATTTCTATAATTACATTTATTTTGAATTAAATAAGTCTCGCACACCCTTGATATACAAAGAGACAAAATTAATTTGTGGATCAGAATTAACCTGCCATTCAACCCCCGGAACTGTCCTTTCTGGAAGCCCTTGGAGAACTACATTCTGCCATTTCACAGAAGATGATTTGCATATGAACCTCTTAACCTGGAAGGGCCTTCCTCCTTGGGCTAGGAGGGAAGTGTCATTGCAAAGGGGACTGGGTGGGGGTGGCCTTGCCCATCACTGGGCTCAGATACAAAGATGGGGACGCTGGCCAACAGAGCTCATCTGCTCCGAAAACAGCAGAAGCCTTCACAGAGCGCTGCCTGGTGTCACAGGGCAAGGAGTGAGCATCGTCCCCAACCCACTAGTTTTTGATGAGTGACCTTGAGCAGGATTCATACAACTGCCCTTTTCTGAGCAGGGTGATAGGAAGACCCACTACTTCCTGCCTGCCCACACCCCTTGCCCGGCCACCACTGGCTTGACCAAGAGTGGAGTCATGGACACCTGGGGCCCATCAGATGGGCATGGAGACCCTGAACCACTGGATGTGTGGGTGGTGTTGAGGGATTCAAAAAAGGGTTGACTGCATTTTTTTAAATAAAGATAAGGCTGTCAACAAAGAAACATTTGGGGGTGGGGGGACAGGAGAGACGGCCTTGGATCTGGGGGGAACTAAGAGCAGGAACTTAAAATGATTCTGCTGTGCAGCCAAGACTGAGAGGAGTGAAACCCACAGGGCCTCTTGTGACAGATGGAATGTGGGAAAGAGTGGCAGGGAAGGACCCACGAGTTTCCATGGGCAGGTTAGCTGTGAGAGCAAGTCCATGGGACCTGCCAGGGGTCTCAGGTGCAAAACCACAGAGCAGTGCCCGGGAGATGGGGTGAGGGCTCAGCTCTATTGCAGGACTATAGTGGGGGGGGGGCTCAGATTGGAAGGAACGCAGGATAGGACATGGCACGTCTTGGTCCTATTCAGGTTCAAGCCAGATGAACTCTGAGAAGTGGAAACATCCTCACTCAGAACATTTGCTTAACATCCCCTCCCTCCCAAAACTCAACCTGGTCCCCGGGGTTGGGTGTGCTGTCTGAATTGATGAAGTTTTAGACCCACAGTGGCTAAGAAATTACTGATTTTGACTCAGGAAGTAACTAGGATCTGTCAAACAGAACTGGGGGCTCAGCATCAGAAATTAAGTGATACCAAAAATGGAGATTCGCTTTTATGTACTTGAATCTGTGAGCATGACACTTAGCCCCTGGAACCTGTGTTTCAGGATAATGAGGGACCTCAGACAGCACTTGGGAACAACATGCAGCGGGGGAATGCTCTGCGGGGCACAGGACTGCGGTCAAAACGTTGGAGTTGGCCCATGGCAAACAGAACCGGTGCCATCTTTTTGGTGGACCAAGGTGTTAGCAGTTCCGGGAACCGTTCTCAGCTCAGGCTGAGAAGAAAAAGGTTCCTGGCCGGGTGGTCCCCCCAATGGGGGATGACCAGGAGTTAGGGGCTACAGAGAAGAAAGGCACGCCCTTATGTTAAAGTTCGGGCAATAGCGTTTGTAAAGTTCTCTTCTGAGGGATGCCTGGCGGCTCACACTGAGCTGTTGTCCTTTGTGGGGCTCTAGAATGGAAAGGAGTGAGCAAAATCTAAGGCCAGTCCCTGGGGACTCCCAGTGACAAATATGAAAAATTTCAAATCACCTTGGGATGCTGAGCCCCTACAGGAATCAGAATTGGGGGGGGGGAAGGGTACTGACGTTCCTTCATTAGCTCATGTGATCTCCACAATAATCCAGTGATATTGGAGGGATCATTCTGGCTTTACAGACAATGGAACCCATTCAACGGGGCATCATTAACCTGCCTAAGGTTATACAGTTAATAAGTAGCAGAGGCAAAGTGACATCCCATCCCTCCTGCCCTTCCCAGACATTCCAGACCTCTTTAAACCACCTAAATTCTAAGAAAGAAAATTTCAGAAAACCGAATTTTAAAATCTCTTGATTACATCCCACGGACTTCAAAGAGAAATCTGTGTATACATCAGCACAGATAAAGCCTCTGCTGGCGACAGGCAAACGCCCAGCTATTTTGGCATGTTTCTGCAGCACCTGGAACCCCACTCTCTGCACCTTTCCTCCCCCAAAGTTGCCTGCTCTTGGTATTGTATAAATATTTCAGAGCAGTCAGACCTGCTGAAGGAAGAGGAAAAGAGCTTCCGTTCTTGTGTCCCCCAGCGCCAGGTCTGGGACGCAGGGGATGGGGTGCTGGGGACCTCTCATCTGGCACACTGTCTCAGCGGGCGATTGATCTGGGGTTCCCGCCCATCTTCCGGGTGGCTCAGCCTAGGTTGTGGTAGTCCATCCGGGCTGAACCATGCTGGCTTACTTACCTGCTAAGCACTTGTGGCTGTTACTTAGAGATACCATTTAAAATTCAGTGCTCATGGAGGGCTCCATGCACTGTAGACGCTGGGTAAAGGTTGCCTATGAATTCCAGAGGGAAAGAAGCAGTAGAATCTAGGATGTCTTGCCCACGGGAGTCAAACAGAGAGCCCTGGGTGGGGCCAGGGGACCATGTGTTCTGACCCTGACCTGCCTCCTGACCACCTTGTATCAGATGGGGCCACCATAGTTCGAGCAGCAGACTCCCCAGGAGCCGTGAGCACTTAGGGGAAGTGGAGGGAGGCACCAGGTTTGGGGGCTACAGATCCTGTGTCTATCGGGGTCACCCAGACCCAGGGCTTTGGCCAATTCAACAGGGAAACAGCTGTGGTTTCAAACAATTAGATGACAAAAGTCATCCCCCATTTCTTGCAGTATCAACTACTCAGTGTGATAAAAACCAGGCATCAAAAATGACCCTCCCTGGATGGAAGCAACCAGAACAGTTTTGGGAGCCCAGATTCTCACAAGGGATAGAAGGAGAGCCCTGTCCCCATAGCACAGGCCTGGGGAGGCGGAGTTCCTGGGAATGATTAAACAACAAAGCTCATGACATGGAACTTATCACAAGCAACTTGTCCTTGGTTCTAGCACCTTCCCCAAAGGCAGTACTTTGGGAAAGAGGTGTCAGTGAGGGTACTTTTAGCTATGAATTAGAGAAACTCCAACTCCACCTAGGTGAGATTCGTTGGCCCCTACCCCAAATCTGATGGCTTAAAATAACAGAAGTATATTCTTTCACAGATTGGAGGCTAGAAGTCTGCAATCGAGGTGTGAGAAGGGATATGCTCCCTCTGAGACTCTCCCTTCTGTGCCTCTTCCTGCTTCGGCCGCTCCTGGCAACCCTTGGCTTGTAGCTGAGTCTTTTCAATCTCTGCCTCCTCCATCTTCCCCGTGTGATGTTTTCTAATAAGGACATCAGTAATATTGGATTTAGGGCCCCCTCTGATCTAATATGACCTCATCTTAACTGATTTCATCTATGAAAACCCTATTTCCCAACAACATTCTGAGGTTTCAGGTGAACAGGAACTGGGGCGGGGTCAGGGGAGACACTGTTGGTCCCGCTCGGGTTGCCTGCCCTTTGAGATACAAGACAGCTGTAATAGCAAATGGGTGACATCCAGGTCTCTTTCCCAACTATGGAACAAAAGCTCTAGGGTGGATTTGGGGGTGCTCTCCTCAAGTCCCCTGGGATTCCCTTCACTGATTCTCCATGTCCTTCCTTTTAACTGCCTATACCTAACACGCTTTGTAGAGCTTTGATCTTGAATCACTGGAGAGGCTCAGCCAAAGAATTGGAGGCGCTAGAGAGTAGACATTCCCCAGGGATGGGGGGAGGTTCTTTGCCAAAAGTTTCCTAGTGTGAGTTTTGGAAACCCAGCTCCCTTGCTTCAGGTGAAGTGTGATCTGTACTCTCAAGCTCCCCTGTTGAACCAGCTCCCTTCTGCAGTACCTTACCTGAAATCTCGACCTTGCATGGCTTCCCGATTCCCTCACTGATCTCCCCTGGGAGAGCTTCCTTAATATGCCCCCTGCACAGGAATCCCCATTTCAGAGTCTGCGTCTGGGTAGGGTTGCCAGTTTCAGCAAATAAAGATACAGTTAATAATACTAATAACAATAAAATAAATATTAGTAGTAAGTAAAATAAAAATACATAAAAGCTCCGTTAAATTTGAATTTCACCAAACAGCAAATCCTTTTTAGTGTAAGTATGCCCCATGAAATATTGGGGACATACTTATACTTAAAAATGATTTGCTGTCTACCTGAAACTTAAGTTTAATTAGGTGTCTTGTATTTGGCAACCCAACTTCTGGGGAAATGTAATTTAAGCAAGCTTAGCTGTGATTGGAACAACTTAGAATATGATTTTGATTCCAAACCAAATCACTGTGACAAGAGGGATAGGACAGCAAGGATTCACTTTGACCAGTGTGGGTCCAACCCTGTATCTGGGGGTAACATTAAGTACACCCAAACTTTGGGGCTGATTGTTCCACATGTGGGAGGGAGGTGTGGATGTTGGGGAAGCAACCACAGAAACTACTACTAAATATAAGTAACTAGAGTTGGTTCTCATTATTCGAGGTAGTGATGGTCTGTAATAATGTCATAGTGAACACTGAATTATTGAACATGGAACCATTGCTCCCAGGAGAGAAGACAGGATAGTGTTCCTGTGCATCTCTCGTCCCAACATTTTGTCAACCAGTCAATGAATAACTTTGTTCTATGAGTGCTTCTCTTTAAAGACACCTTGGCTAATATCTCCCGTCGATTCATTTACACCTCACAGCCCATAGACCCGTAACTCACAACTGCACGAAGCTTGTCTAACACATGAATTTTCTCTGAATCATGGCATTCCTGTGCCCTGGAGCACCAAACAGCACATCAGCATCTCACGGCAAGGCCATTTTAAACAGTGAAATCACCAACAAAAAGCACAAAAACGTGGGAAATGTGGCACTAAATAGATCACAGAAAGGACACTTGCCTACAGGATGGGAGTTGGAGCAAGAAGGCAAAGTCACCTTGTTCAACTTCAATTGGGAACATGCACATTGAGTGACTCAAATTTTTGCCACTCTGCACATGTCTACAAAAGACTACGAAAGCACTGTACTGATTTTGGGGTTAGAAATAAATTTTAGTTGAGTTCACAAATACAGGATCCGTGAATACTGGGGATGGACTGTCTGCAAAGATCCACTAATGCCCATGTTTGCAGAGCTACCAGTGAGGGTTTCAAGTTGACTCAGATTACGTTTATCTTTCAGAGAATCCCCTACTACAAAAATTGAGGGGCTGGCTAGATAAACACAGAGCTTGGACAAATAGCCCCATGCAAGGAACTCTGTTTGCATAGCTATGAACATGCAACCTTTGCTTGCTATGTAACGAGCGCAGCTAGCCATGTATTTACAGTGTGAACACAAATAACTTAGTACAAGGCACCATATTTGCCCAGCTATTTAGTACCGGTGTGATGTGAAATTCCTGAACTCAGCCCCATGGCTGCGTTAATCTGTAAATAGAGCTGCTTGCTCTTTAAAACAAGGGAAAAGCCATGCACTAAGCCACTTGACACATTGCTCCTACTATTTACACAGCCAAATGCTATCAGCTCTTCTCACACATCCAAGGTCCTGGCAAGACTGTTTCACCAAGTGCCGTTATTTTAAGTGTTGGGAAGGGATCATCCACTAAAGCTTTTATTCATCTCTTGAAAAGAGATAAATTTTCTTTCAGAGTGACAGTTTGCCCCAAACAATCAAAACATCAAAAAAGTTTTTCTTGGCGAGAGCTGTTGGTCTCCTCCCCAGAAGGCTCCAGTTGGCTCTCCCTCTATTTTCCCAGGCACCAGAAGGATAGGTTGGCTGACTGGGATGGCCGGGGGGTAGCATGATCTGATAGTTTCATGGCAGGCCTCACACAATATGGTATTCATAGTTTTTCATTTCCGCCAATTTTTAATTTTAATTAATTTCATTATTTTAAAATCAATTTTATCTTTTACCAAAATCATATCAGCACACAGTTTTTGAAATCAGCTATTTTTTTTAAAGATTTTATTTATTTATTTATTTGAGAGAGAGAGCACATGAGAGGGGGGAGGGTCAGAGGGAGAAGCAGACTCCCTGCAGAGCAGGGAGCCTGATGTGGGACTCGATCCCGGGACTCCAGGATCATGACCTGAGCTGAAGGCAGTTGCTTAACCAACTGAGCCACCCAGGCACCCTGAAATCAGCTATTACTTTAAGGCTTATACAGTGGTCTTCTAACCCCCTTCCCACCTCCTGCAAGGCAAGTGTTTTTGTTTCTTGACACTTACTGTCTCTTCTGGTGTTGGCAGCCTTATTGTTAAACTAGGTGCTTCCACCTAGTTTCTTGATTGACCCATTTTAACATTAATTGTTGATTTCCTGTTAGAATAGCTAAGTTTTAGCTCTCTCCCACACCCTCTACACATCCCCTCCCCATCTCCTCAATATAATGATATATTATTCCTGGTTAGGTTAATGGTAGTTATTTATATCATGATAGTCCTGTAAATATTGTTTGTTACTGAGCAACAATTTTGTTTCCTTTCTTGAACATCTTTTATTTTTCTTTAATAATTATTTTTTACTAGCTTATTTTTCTATGGTTTATTCCTGTTTCGGTTTTTTATTTTTTCACATACCCCACAGGCCTGTCATATCCCATTAAACATATTTCTTTTCAAACTTCAAGCCCAGTTCTAACATTGCCTTTCTAGCTGGACCAGACATCCTCCAGGTGTCCTCTCAGCTGTCATCCTGGGACACCCCCTTCCCATCGCCCCCCGGTTTTGTAGAGCTTATGGCCTCCTCATTCTTAGTCTAGACTCTTCTTTTGCCAAAGTACATATTCTGGTTGTTTCCTTTGAAACAGTGGCTGGGAACTGAATTTTATGAGGACTTCAGGGCTGACAATAATTCTGTTCTACCTTCATGTCTAAATGATCATTTAGCTGGGTATAGAATTCTAGGTTGAAAATAAATCTCTTTCAGAATGTTGAAGCCACCACTCCATTTTCTTCTAGGATAAGGTGTTGCACTGAGCAGCCCAATGCAGGTCACATTCCTGGGTGTTTGACCTGGGGTTTTTAATCTGGAAGTTCCAAGAATCTTCTCTCTTGTCCTTAAGGATCATGAATTCCCTCATTTCATTGTCCAGGTGAGAAGCCACGGTCCCAGAGAAGAAGACTTGCCATGCCATGCCCCAGCCTGGATTAATGCAGGCTTCCTCCCAACATGTGTTCTGCACCACCCTGATGCTCCTTGAGCACCTTCTGCCTCAGTCTCACCTGCTGGCATTTTGCAGCCAGGGCTCCAGCCTTGGGGACACAATCTTGCCACCTCGGAATCTATTTTATAGAACATGAAGCCAAGTCAGTAGGCCCATTCCAAAATACGAGGAGCATGAAAGCAATGTCAGCAGAAGGGTGAAGGTACTGGAAACTGAGCCCCAGGCTGGGCCTGACCTGAGCCTCCCCAGGGCTGGGAAAGCTGGCCCACCACTGTGCAGCCTCTGTGCTCTCAGCATAGCCAGGCTGGATTATAGTCCCCAGAATGCCTTCCTAGTATGCTTCTGATTACATTGGGCCACCGAGGGAAATTCTCTCAGAGATTGGATGGCGACAGTAGCCATTTTGTAGCATTCACACACCTTTTCCCAATTATTCCATTACACACCCATCTAGGTGCTGCTGTGAAAGGGTTTTGTACATGTGATTAAAGTCCCGAGACAGTTGACTTTGATTGTTGACCTTAAACGGGAGATTTTCTTAGGTGGGTCTGACTTCATCAGGATATATATATATATATATATATATATATATATATATATATATATATATATATATATATCTCCCACAGTTCTGCTTCTTGAGCCCTGATGATAATTCAGTGAAGGATCAGTGAAGGATCCTCATTCCCCTGCAAGCTAGGGTACTGTTGTGCTCATGACTTCATTGTATGGCTTGGTTCTCAGGGGAACCCCAGGTGGGGTGCCTCCCTGGGGTTAGGTTCAGCAATGGCCCAGGGCAGTGGTTCCTTTTTTTTTTTCCCCCTAGGGCAGTGGTTCTTAAACTGTGGTCACAGCCTTTTGGCACCAGCATCACCTGAGAACATGTAAGAAATGCAAATTCTCCACCCATTTCCAGAAACTCAAGTTTGAAAACTATCATTCCTGAGGAAACCCGGATGTCCTGCCCTCTGTTGATCTTTGTTCAGGTACTCAGGGAAAAGAGGCATACTGAGCCCACATGGGAGGAGCCAACTGGACTGGCCAGCCTAGATACACTCTCAGACCCTCCTTCTGATCTGGGAAATAGCCCCGGGATCTACTCCTTAGAGCCACAAATTTTAAATGGAGCTCTGGCTCTGGAGTTCCAACTTGACCCTGGCTCTTCCAGTGTGAGCAGGTACATCTGATAGTTCTCAGAGTGAGACCGACCCCATGGCATCATGATCTGACCAGCCTCCCCAGCTTCTCACCCGCCCACCCTGCTCCAGTCATGTTGTCCAGCTTCGATTCCAGCTCACCCAGAGCGCTTCTCCCAGGGGTCTTCGCACACGCTGCCCTTCTGCCCAGGGGCACCCCATTCCACTCCCTTCACCTGGGCACTTCTGCTCGTTCTTCCCTCCCAGCCCAATCGCACCCTTCCAGGTTGTTCTTCATGATGGATTCTCACACCATCCTGTGCATTGTCATAGCATTCACCACAGTGTGGAATTATACATTTATTATATGCACTCATATTCTTATATCTATTAGCAGCCATCTTCCCCATTGAGTCTAACCATGAGGATGGAGACAGTATCCACTGGCTCACTAGAACTCCCCCGTGCCCCGTGCAGTCCCTGCCACCTTAGGATGCATTTCTTGATAAAAGTATGCTAAACAAATAAATGTCCCTAGCTGAGGGACTCAACATGTCTGAGATTCATTTTTTTTCAGAGGGAACTGGGGCTGACAACATCCACCCTGCGAGGCTACTTATGAGGATTGAATGAGATAGTCCCAGGCCCTGTGGGTGGCCTGCAGTGGGTGCTCAAGAGGGATAGCAGGTGTTGCTGGTGGCGGAACCTCAACTAAGGTCCACCACAGGCTAGAGGTGCCCTCTCCTCCGTGCCTGCTTCTCAGCTCCCCAAATTGTCTGTGTTTCCATTTGTCTCTGCCACTCGTCCATAAGTCTCTCTTGCTCAGGATCTGTTCCTTCCTCATTCCTCCATCCCATCTCGGGTTGTGGGGCTGCCACAGAGGGACCTTCAGTGTCTTAGGAGGGGGTTCCTAGAAGCAGGCCTTAGGATGTGGGCTCCTGAGCAGGGATTTATTGAGGAAACGCTCCCAGGAGAAACCAGCAGGGAAGCCAGACAATTGTCAGAGGGCAGGGAAGGAGACTGAGCCAGGGAGGAGCTTCAGCCTGATCCCGTGGGAACCCTGGAGTGTAAACTTGGCCTCAGACCTGTCCCAGCCCAAGGCCACAGATCTGGCCTTTCATTCCATCCGTTGGTTAAGGGTGTGAGGGCTGGATAGGGGGTCAGCTCCCAGGCAATTTGATTCTCTGCCCCAGAGCCGAGGGACTCCAGGGGGCTGAAAACAGGCAGTCCATCCAAGAAGAGCTGCAGGTGCAGGTTGTAAATACAAAAGTACATGGCAGGGGTGGGGGTGGGTCCTTCATGGTAAAAGGACTCTGAGAGGGGCCTGGTAGAGCACTGTCTCTCCTGCCGTACTCAGCAAAATTTCCTCACACTTCCCCGAATGTTTGCCTTGAACACAGAAGGGGTTTCTTGAAGAGTGCAGAGGGTCGGCTCTATTTCTGATGCTTCTGTCAGTGTGGCCCACAGAAGAGCAAACCCTGCAGGGGCAGCGAGTCAGCCTGGAGCCCTGGCAACCTCCAGGGGTGCCAACTGCAAACTCAGCTTGCCCCGAGGCCCAACTTGGCTTCTGGGGGCTTCAGGGGCCCCGGCAGGTGCATGGGGAGAAGGGCTAAGGCCAGCCTCTCCACTCCCCCACAGCCTGAGAAGTGACCACCACTGCTTAGGTTGGAGAAGATTTGGCAGACCCTCCTTCAAGGAGAGGGTGGAAAAAGCCAGATGGAAAATCCTGACTTGGGCAATTAATACGAGCAGCAGGAAAATCCCTAAATTGGTTCCATAACAACAAATCTCTGTTCCCAGGTCCACGGGAAGGCAGAAAAAATGCATCTCACGTGAGGGAAAATTGAAGTGTGCCCAAAAGTTCATCAATGCTTTTCTGTCTTTCCTCGCCAGGTTCCCAGCTAAAGTTGTTAGAACATGTCTCCCTGTTTAAGCGAGGTAATTTGATGCGGGCAATAATAATCATAAATATTCATGGTTTTGCCTTAACATTAAGATAACATCTGTTTCCAAACATCTGCAATCTGTTTTCAATGCTTCAGTAAAATGTAAATTAGCTATAACTAATACAATAAAGCACTAATGGGGATAATGATAATGAAAGACGCCCATTAAGGCGGGAGTCCAGCTCTGTCTCCAATGGCCAGTTTCTGGAGTTCCCCAGAATTTTGCTTTCAAACTTCCTTCAAATGAAAGGGGCTTTGAAAAGTCTCTGCTGGCCCCCTGGTTTGCTCCCTAAACCAGGAAGCATGTCCTTGGCCAGGGTCCTTTCTGTGCCTCACCCTTCTTTGGAGGATGCACACAGATCTTTCTAGAAGGCACATCCACCTGGGCAGGTCCCATGCATGGAACCCTCCACTTCCTGCAGAACAAGGTCCAACCTGTTGGCCTGCAGGCCGGACTTGCCACCTCCCGCAGCCCCAGCATGTCCACAGCCCTCAGTTCATCCAAGTCCCCCCAATATCCCCTCCCTTTTTTTCCCTCTACTGCTTGGTTATTGGCACTGTACAGAGAGCCCCCACAGCGCTGAAGGAAAAGGCCAAGTGACCAATTACAAAACGGACTGGGGAGATGAACAGGACATTCACAGAAGAAATACTAATAGCCGAGCATTTCACACTCACCAGTCATAATTAAAAGCAAATGGAAACAATGATGAACAATAAATAATACTATGATCAGATGGCTAGGTGAAATAACTAAGTTGCAAAAACAATTTGTGTAACATGATCCCACTCTGACTTAAAAATATGTATACATATTGGGAAAAACTCCCAGGAAAATACGGATGCAAATGCATCTCTTAAGAGACTCGACTGTTAACCAGAGTTACTTTGAGACACAAAACTGGACAAGGCGCCTCTGTTTTGTTGCTTGCATTTGTTACAAGGAATATGCATTGTATTGTATTTTTAAAAGCACACCCACTTACTCATTCTAAAAGGCAAAATAGCAACTTGTTAGTGGGCCAGTCTGGAGGATATCCTCTTAACCAAGTTATCAAAATGAACGTGACCTTCAATGGGACAGGTTTGACATTGCGTGCCTCCTGATATGATGCACTTGGAAGAACACAGCATCCCTGCTTGCAGTGTTCCTGACAAAATGCCGAACTGTGGAGAAGCATCAGACATCTGGTTAAGGAAAATTCCACAAAATAACTAGCCTGTGCTTTTCAGAGATGATAATGTCATGAGATGCGTCACTGTCCCAGGTTACACTGAAGAGATGAGACATAAGATCCTGGATTTTCATTTGCTTTATTTTTTAAATTTTTTTAAAGATTTTATTTATTTATTTGAGAGAGAGAGAGTACAAGTGGGGGAAGGGGCAGAGAGAGAGGGAGAAGTGGACTCCCTGCTGAGTAGAGACCCAGATGTGGGGCTCAATCCCAAGACCCCAGGATCAGAACCTGAGTCGAAGGCAGACATTTAACCGACTGAGCCACCCGGGCACCCCTTCATTTGCTTTAATGGACATTTTTGGGGCCATTGGTGAAATCTGAATAACTTCTATAGATTATTTAATAATATTCTGTCTGTGTTAATTTCCTGATTTTGATAACGGTTCTATGATTCTGCAAAAAAAAAATTCTTGTTTTTAGAAATCCACATGATGCATTTCATTGGAGAGAGAGAACTTTAGCCTTAATGCTATGGCAGAGAACAGCTGTAGACATGCAAGGCCACCCAACTGGCAAGGTACACACATGGTGGACAGAGTGGAGCAGGCTTGATTATTATTCCTTCACCTGGTGAAAGTCTGAGGAAGAGGAGTGAGGAGGAGCCCTCAGAAGGTAGGAGGCAGGACTGTGGGAAGTGAGGAGAGAGCAGGGAGAGGGGGGTTGCTGAGAGAGGACCCACCCCCAGCCCCCAGGAGTTCCAAAGTCTAAACTTCAGAGCTTGGAGCGGCTTTGGCTTTGGTTCAGTCATTCAGACATGCACTGAGAATATGCTTCAGGGAAAGGCCCATGGAAGCACCCAGAACAGGCAGAGGAGGGATAGTCCTGGCCTGAGCAGAACAGAGAAATACTGACCCTCAGCAAGGAACTCCTCCCCGTGGATCACCACCCAGCCCTGGCCTCACCTGCGCCCCCTGCAGGTGGCTAGAGATACTACTCATAAACCGAGAGAAAAAATGTCTCCCGGCTCCCCTCCCCCCCCCGCCCCGCCCCGCCCCGCCCCGGCTCCCCTCACTCCCCACAGTGCACAAACAGGGTGTCACACAGGCAGGAGTAGAGGAGACATCTGGGTACAAGAACATCAACAGTGTGAGTGAAGGGTCCCACCGTGTCTGGGAAACAATAGTGCCTGGAAAAAGTAGTTGATTTTGTTGTAGGATTGTTTAGAAGGCTCTGTGGCACTGGAGCTAGAGTTTCCCAGGGAGAGAGGAGAAATACTCCTTTCTCTTCCTTCCCTGCTAGGAAAAAAGACTGTCATCCACCTAGCCCGCTCTGCCAAAGTGGGCTTCCTCCCTGCTCCTAGGGCTAAGCCCCACGGGAGATGCCCGAGCTCAGGCCCTCAGGCCAGCCTGCATGTATTGGGGAGGGCTCCTCCCCCTGCGACAGTTACTGGGGGGCGGTGCACAGGACTGGGCCAGTCTTGCACCGAGGGCAAGGTGGGGTCTCTCTTCCAGCCCGGCTGCTGTCCAGGAGAGCCTCCTGCCCCAGAAACACTGCTATACCTTACTGGGAAGCACTGGGGCACAGGGAATCGGCAATCCGGGGCCCTGGACCCACAGAGAGCTATCTGTTACACATATGCCGACTTTCCCTGGCTGGATCTAGCTTTGGAACAATGGGGATTTAAAAATGAACACAGGGGCGCCTGGGTGGCTCAGATGGTTAAGCGTCTGCCTTCGGCTCAGGTCAGGATCCCAGGGTCCTGGGATCGAGTCCCGCATCGGGCTCCCTGCTCCTTGGGAGCCTGCTTCTCTTTCTCTCACCCCCGCCCGCCGTAGCTCATGAATAAATAAATAAATAAAATCTTTAAAAAAATAAAAAAAAATGAACACATAACCAGTTAACTCATCTGACAGCTAGGTGATGAGGATGGCAAAAGACCATAGCTTCCCAGAATGTCAGGATGGCCTCGAGTGCCATCTTCCCACCCATAGAAGGTCAGGTGGGGGTGGCTCACTTGATTCCCAGGTGCAGGATCTGAGAGTCATTCCCCAGTCATGGAATTTTCCATGCGGGGTTACCCACAGGTTGGTGCTTCTTCATCTTTTTTTTAAGATTTATTTATTTATTTGAGAGAAAGAGTGTGTGAGTGGAGGGAGGGGCAGATGGAAAGGGTGAGGGGAAGCAGACTCCCTGCTGAGTACGGAACCTGATGCGGGGCTCTGTCTCTGGGAAGGGAGATCATGACCTGAGCCGAAACCAAGAGTCAGTCACTCAACCAACAGAGGCACCCAGGCGCCCCTGGTCGGTGCTTCTGGGTCACCTGGGAGCCCCCAGGCCACTGGACCTGACTGCCCAGTGCTGGGACCTATCCTCAGCAAGCGTGACTCGGACAGGTGTGGTGGTGAGAGGCATGCTGGGCCACGGACCGGCCTTCCCTTTGGCAGGACAGCTGGGGGTATGAACACCTGGAGCCATTTTTAGGTGCAGGGCAGGGCTCACCTATCAGCTTTCCATTTTAACCTTGTGGGGGGACTCAGACCCCCTGAGCACAGTGTTAGCTGAGAACCACATGTGTTGGGCCCACAGACCACTCTGCAAATGGTTAAACTTAGTTCCAGCTTTCTCCACTGGAAATTCTGTTTCCCACTGTGGACATCCTTTCTTAGCCTCCCCTTGGGGCGCCATAAGTCATATCTGCAAGAAGGACTGAGCAGGCAGGAAATGGAAGCCACTTAGACCCTCATTCTGGGGCTTTCCCCTCCTTTGGTCCTGTCCCTACAGCTCTTTGAAGGGCTTGCACCCTGATCCCTGGCACTAGGGAGCCTGGGGGCTGAGGGCCGTTGGCCAGCCAAGTTCTTCTAAGTGACAACTGGAGTGAGGGGTGGTCTTGGCTTTGGCCCAGCCGCTGAGCCATTCCGGGCAAGTTCTTTTTTAATTTTTTTTAAGGTTTTATTTATTTATTTGACAGAAAGAGAGAAGGAACACAGCAGGGGGAGCGGGAGAGGGAGAAGCAGACTCCCTGCTGAGCAGGGAGCCCGATGTGGGGCTCGATCCCAGGATCCTGGGCTCATAACCTGAGCCGAAGGCAGATGCTTAATGACAGCCACCCAGGCGCCCCCGGGCAAGTTCTTGATCCTTTCAGCCTCACGTTCCTCATGGGCTCCCATGGGTTAAGTTGTCATGGTGCACAGCAGTCTCTGGCACATTCTGGAAGCTCAACAATCCCTTATGTACCCCTTATCTCACCTCCTGTTCTGGCCAAGATTCCCCAAAGCAGTAATGATGATGCAAGGAGGGACAACTCTTTTCCTCAATTTCAGTGGTTAGTAAAGGAAAACATGCTTGCATTTTGTCCAGCATTGCATGTTTGAATTTTAAATGATTTCATTCATTATTAAAACTTAAGTCACTAAGGACAGTTTTTTTACTTTTAAAAAAAATTTTTTAAAGATGTTATTTATTTGACAGAGGGAGAGAGAGCACAAGTAGGCAGAGAGGCAGGCAGAGGGAGAGGAAGAAGCAGGCTCCCTGCTGAGCAGAGAGCCCAATGGGAGGTTCAGTCCCGGGACCCTGAGATCACGACCTGAGCTGAAGGCAGACACTTAACCGACTGAGCCACCCAGGCGTCCCAAGGACAGTTTTTTTAAATGGCGGAAAGAAGTGCTTTAGTGAATGCTCCCCGTGGGAATTACCAGCATGTCACGAGGTGTATAGACCTGTTAGTTATGTTACCTGCGTGTCTCATGAAGTCAGCCTTTGGTTCCTTTTCAGGTATGATGTGTGTGAGCGAAATAGCACCTGACTCTCCTACATCTAAACTTAATTTCTGTTTAGAGCCCCTATTCCGCTGTTGGTGTAAATATGAGTTCAGTCCATTCAGAACCCCTGTCCCTTTCCTGGAGCACAGAGTCACCGCCAGCCCACTCTGGCCTCAGCGGGGACATCCTAATTCTGGCTGCCATTGGGTTGCCGGGCTGGCCTGGGAATGCCCATTCCATAGCTACTTCCTTGTCCCTCTCCAACAACAAGAAACACCACAGCTCCCTTGTCTCCTGGGCTCAAGAAAGCTCTGTGAGCTCGTGCCAGACCCATCTGCCCATGCAGACCTCCTGAGTAGCCATTTCCCTGTGGCATTGTCACCTCCCTGGAGCTCTGCCTGGGAAAGGAAACTGGGTGATCATTAGCTCTGATCCCCAAATGTTTCTAGCTTTTCCATGCATGAGACAGGGTTGTACTTCTCTGCCCCCTTGAAACCAAGGGTGGCTTGTGACTTCCCGTGGCCTGTGACTTGCTGGCTAAATATTGTCCTGTCATGTACGCAGGCCCTGTAGGTCATCAGGGTTGCATAAAGTAAATCCTTTGTCATCTTTTGTTGGCTTCATACAAGCCCAGCTGTGGCTTGCCCGGATGGTCTCTGTTCTGGCTAAGCCACACCACTCCCTCTTGCTTGATTTCTTCTCCCAGCATTCCAGCCTTCTGAACCCTTGTGCCTTCTTCAGGCTCAGGATCTACCTACTTGTTTGGAAAACCCAGATGAGCTACTTCTTTGGCTTCTGCTTCCCCTCCTGGGGTGCACCCCTGTCCTTTCTTTCTGCTTTCGTTCCAACATCCCGGCCACTCCCAAGGGAGAGGCCTATTCTGCCACCCCTGTCTCAGGAATGTCACCCCTTCTTCAGGGCCCCTCTAACCCCACTGTTTTCTCCCTGTGGGCCTATCTAAACACAGGGCAGTGTGTTCCTGGGTGCATTTCCTGTTCTGTGGTGTTCTGGTTGTCATTCCTGGAGACCCAGGCTGGAACCCCCCCTCTCTCCCATCAAGTGACTTTGTAAATCTTTAATTCCCTGTATTAAATCCCTTTCTGCTTAAAATACCTAGTGTGTTTTCTGTTCCCTGCACTAAACCATCTCAGTAAGGAGCCAGAGAACAGCTGAAACAGGCAAATTCTAAATCAGAATGACCGTCTGGGTATCTCGAGAATATAAGTTGCCCGTGACCCCAGTGATTTGTCCTGGGAGTAGCGGCTCCTGGCCTCGATTGCCACTGCTCTGCAGAGCTGGCCTGACAGACACCTGCCTTCATTTTATGTAATGGTTTTACAGCTCTTCAGAATTCTGGAACCCCAGAATACAGGGGTCAAGGAGCCCAGGCAACGTCAAACACTGTAGCTGGCTAAAACAATGGTTTCATTTTGTTTTGTTTTGTTTTGTTTTTACCAAGGCTACATTCAAAGCAGTAGTTGCAAGGGCAAAAGTTATGTCCAAAACGTGATGTCAAAAGTACACGAAATCGGCCACATAAAATTATGAAACACAAGTCACAGTTATATTGGTGCTGCCGGAGTAGAAAACACGACAGTGTTTTTCATCAAGATGGAAAAACTGCACGAAGACTACGGGTGCGGTGATGGATGGTCTCCTTTCCACCTGTGACCCCGGCGGGCGCTCCCCAGCACAGCTTGTTGGCTGTCGTCCACACTGCATGGTTTTGCCTGCCCTGCCTTACATGCACTTTACTCTCCTTCCAGGATTCAGTGATTCCAGGACAGAGAATTCTCTTTTCTCCCCAAGGAGTAGCAATTATTGGAAATCATGTCCCGGTAAGTGCACTTGTATCCCTGTGGCGATCTCCTTAGAGTAATGATTTCCAAGAACCTCTGTCCATCTCTCTCTCCCACTTTTCTGCTGAATATTTAGTGGACACTGTTGTGGGTTATAAAGTGAATCCTTCCCCCAGAAAAAGGTATCTTGGAGCCTGCTAACCCCCAGTACTTCCAAATGTGACCTTATTTGGAAATAGAGTCATTGCAGGTGTGATTCGTTAGGATGAAGGCCCCCGGGAGTAGGAGTAGGGTGGGCCCGAATCTAATATGACAAGTGTCACAAGAAGGTGGCCACGTGAAGACAGGCACACAGGCAGAAGGCCAAGGTAAAGACAGAGATTAGAGGGATGCGACTATAAGCCAAGGAATCTCAAAGCTTGACGGCAACCTCCAGAAGCTAGGAAGACATAAGAAAGTGCCCCCCTTAGCTTTCAGAGAGAGCACGGCCCTGCCAACACCTTGATTTTGGACTTCCAGTCTCCAGAAGTATGGGACAATAAATTTCTGCTGTTTTACACCAACTAGTTTATGACACTTGTTATGGCAGCCTGGGTAAACTAATATAGGCACCCACCATGCACCAAGCAATAGTCTAGGAGCTGGGGTGACAATGGGGAAGGAGGTGGCATGGTCTCCGTCCTCCAGGAACTCATGGCCTCTCCTGCCTTCCCACCTGTGTCAGGGCTTCCTTCTTCCCGTCTTCCCACTGCCCCTTTCTTCAACCCCTCCGGGGGAAGGATGGGTAGCCGTTTTCAGTGTCCCAGGGTCAAGAAACCAACCAACAAGCCAATCGTCACTGCTGATTTAGGACCAGGGGCCACAGTCCCTGGCTCATTAGCTATGAGCAGGATATTTTAGTCATGCTCTGATTCTAATCAAGGTTCCTAGTTTTATATGTGGGGAAACTGAGGCCTGGGAAGCTGAAGTGTCCTGCCTAAGAACAAGTTAGTCAGTGCTGGAACTAAAGTTAGTGCTGAGGTGCCCAGATTCCCAGTCTTGATGTCCCGACCCTGCTGAGGCCCAGGGAGAGCTGAAAGCAACACCTCCATCTTCCCAGGGAGCATCTGTCCTTGGTCAATGGCTCTCTCTCCAGAGGGCCCTGTTTCCAGAGCAGTGTCTCATGGGTGACAAGCCCTGCGTTCTTCCTATGCCCACACATCTGGACCCCACCAGCCCTTGCTAGCAGCCCCCATCCACTGGTGCTCCCTGACACCCACTCTAAGACGTGTCCCTCTGGGCTGGACATCCACACACTGAGCCAGGTGAGTCCCGCCTGGAACTCCGTGGAGGCCTGGGCTGGGCTGGGAAGCCCGAGTCAGCCAGAGCACACAGCTGTGCACCCGGGTGATGTATGGGTGCGCTCGTTCATGCCGCAGACAGCCTGGCTCGGACGCATGCATTCAGTACATCAGCACCTCCTGGCTCGTGTGGGGTCGCAGGCCCTTTAAGAATCTCATGAAAGTTTTAAATCCTCCCTTATGAAAGTTAACATTCAGATATACACAGAGAACCCTGCAAGCGATTTTTCACGGGGGCTTGCTAGCCACTGAAGCCCACTTATGTCCTCTTCAGAGGTCCATAGAATCCAGGTTAAGACCACAGGTGTGCGATTACAGATCTGTGCACAACACGTCAACAGACACATTCACATATAAAATATGTGGTATGCATTCTCTGTGGCTTATCTTATTCATGAATACTTAGAGCTGGATATCTTTAACATTATGTATGTTGAGTGAAATGAAGAGAACACAGGCTTTGGAGGTCCACAGACCGGGGATAAAATTTCACTTTGCTTCTGTCTGAGCTGTATCACCTTGGGCACGTGAATTTGCTTCTCTGAGCCTCAGTTTCCCTAAAGTGTAAAATGTGGATACGCATGAAGTTGAGAAATAAATTTAAAATGTCTAGTAAAAGAACAGCCAGCAATTTGAAAACTATCAAAGAAGTCCATTATATAGTGAACCCTTTCTCTCTCCCACTCTATCTATATATAATATACCATATACATCTTAAGAGATATTCTCCCAAATGCTACCGTTGCAGAGATTTGGGTGGAACTATGGATGATTGAATGTATTTTTTTGTATTCAACAGAGAACATGTATTCTTTTGGCATACAAACGGAAAAAAAAGAAATGTTATTATTTTTTCAAATCAAGTGCCTAATACAGTGTTTGTCAGAGAGTAGATGGCCAATAAATAACACGGATGACTACACTGATGTGTTGCATGAAATGTGCTTCCATATCATATAAAGTATATTATTAAAGAACCGCTGGTATTCATTCGTTCATAAAGTATCCGCGGAGTACCTACGATGCGCATCCAAGGCATTGTCTTGGATCCGGGGGAGGTGGTGGGAAGGCGATGAGGCCGGGCAGGTAACTGCTGTACCCCACACAAAGTGCCAGGTGCCCGGACAAGACTCCAAGATTGCTTGGAGAGGGTGCGTGTGTGCAGGGGTGAGGGAGAGGAGACGGAGCGTTGCGTAGACAAGTGCCATTTCAGTGGATCTTGAAGGCAGGATGGGAAGGGGAGATTTCCAAGAAGGAGATGGAAGGAAAGAGGAGCTCCCAGAGGGACGAATGGAGAGAGGAGCCAGCAACAAGCAAAATCCTCGGACCTGGGGACCCAGAAGGTGGGGGGGATGGACCACAGGCCGTGAGTTCCAGGTTAACCCATTTTGACTTCATTGGACAGAAGATGGGAGTCACTGAGCTGCCTCTTGAGCAAAGAAGGGGTCTAATCAGAGCTGTAGTTTATGTTTTCAAGTTATGACGACAGTCATTTGCAAGTAACAGAAACTGGACAGCAGTGGCTCAACTACATAGGGCTTTTCTTTTCTTTTCTTTTTCTCCATATAACATGGAGTCTGGAGGTCGATATTCTAGATCTGGCCCCCTAGGCTCTATTATGTTATGGATGAGGCAGGTGCCTTCTACCTTTCTGCTCTACCATCCCCGGAGTGTGGCTTTCATTCTGAGATTGTCTCATGGTCATAAAATGGCTGCTACACCCCCCCCCCCAGCCTCATGCCCACATTCGAGGCAGGCTGCGGGGGCTGGGGGTGGTGGGCAGGAGAAAAAGGAGGAAAATGTGGAGGAGGAGGTGGAAGGAAGGGAAGAAGGAGGAAGTGGATCCTATTCCTATGAAAATCTATAGGAGGGAAATCTATAGAGACAGAAAGTATTTTAGTGGCTGTCAGGGGCTGGGTGGTTATTGGAGACATAAAAAGATGATCGCTAAGGATACAGGGTTTCCTTCTGAGGTGATGAAATGTTCTAAAATTGACTGTGGTGATGGGTGTATATACTAAAAACCACTGCACTGAATATACACTTTAAGTGGATGGTGTGTACGGGGTGGGAATCTCCGTAAAGCCCCTCCATACTGCCTCTCCTATAAGGTGGCGTAGACATGGAGCAGGCTCAGACCCTTCCTGAGAGCCAAAGTGGGGAGCCAACAGGAGGCCCCTTGGGAATGGGGAAAGGATGGTGCAGAGAGATGGAGAGGACCAGATGGGTCTGAGGACACCGAGGCAACCGCAGACCCTAGAGGGCATTCAGGTCCAGGTCCGTGCCAGGCGGGCTACAGCATCATCTTTCAGGTGACATCTAGACAGACAGATGCCTGACTGAGCCCTGCTTCCACCTGCCTCAATTCATGCTCTCAATGGCCCTGAACAGCCCGTCATTCATTAACTTGTTCACACGTCTGCTCGTTTAGTCCCTGATTCATTCGCCTAGCAAATACCCACTTGCCATCTCCTTGGTCCTTCCAAGAGTCCCATCTCCCAGCCACACAGATGCCCTCTTTCTCACGGCTTCATTCACTCATTCCACAGATGTTCAGTGAGCGC